>NC_136485.1:80138095-80163095 GCF_053919585.1 Euprymna scolopes
CATGAGGTTTTTCTGGAAAATCCAACAACTTAATATTTTAAATAATTTGATTAAATATCTAATAGAAAGTTTATAGTGATTCGCACCCTTTACTAAGCAATCGAAAATGAGATATAGATAAGCAGTTAATATATTCTGAATTAAATGCCGAACGGCGATACATTTTATAAACAATTGTGTAAATTATATTTCAATGTAAATAGCGCGGAATTAAAAATGCCAACTTGTGGTTGATAGGGTAAACAAGAATTTATGCCGTCTTGCTTATAATTTTCAAAAATATTTTCAAGACGATATCCATCTTTAACAGAACTAGTTGAGGTTTTGTATCAGATGAACAGGTCTTAATATTTAACTCGTCTTAATAAACAGATTCGTCGAACCACATTACATAAGTGTCATTTCACAACATTTCGGTCAATGCAACTTCCTACCGTCTTCAGGGGTATTTTCTCGAACTCGAGAATTTCTGTTGAATTCAGAAATGTAGACGGAATTTCGGAAGATCCCGGGAAGCAGTGGTTAAATATTCGGAAAAATCAATTGATGAAGTGATATGCTCCTGAACGTTGAAAGTTTTATTCTCAGTGTTGGCGACCGGAAAATGCAATTGAGAATTACTTAGGATGTCTATCAAGTCATGAGTGACGGAGTAAGAGCATGCTACCCATGTGAAGTAAATAAAGGATTCCGTTCGTAATTCTTTATAAATTCCCGAGTTCGACAGAAACATTCCCGTGGTAGACAAGATATACCTAAAGAAGGTTGAAGGTTACGTCGACCTAAATATTGTTCAAATGGCACACCAGATGAGAAGAGTATTTCGATAAATCGAAATAATACGAATAACCAATCCTCATCGACAAAACTTCAGCAACGTAGTACATTACATACATAGTATATGTTCCTTTTAAGCGGGAAAATACATTAATCGATATATTATTTAAGCTCTAATATTTTTGGTAATAATATGCATGCCGACTTTATTACAAGCAGAAATGGGAATAACACGTAAATTATTGTAGAAAATAATTTGGGAGGAATATTTAAAAACAACACACACGCACAAAGCGTATAATTGTAAGACTGGGTTGAATTCTCTTGTAGACAGTTTATTTTTAATTTAGTCTCCAATGGCCCTCACGATAAGTATTTCTGTGATATAAATTGAAATAAAACCATAGAAAGAATTAAAAGTAAATGGTTCTCTATTGAGTTTTTATGTGTGTGAAATATAAAATAACTTTTCTTGTCACAATTGAATACAATGAGGTGCATAGAAGTGTCATAGATACAAGTATGGCAAAACGATGAGCGCATTAAGTGAGCAGTTCCTTAATTTCAAGGTCTCATATCCGGCTTTCCTTGTACTCTCGAGTTTAAAATATACTTCTTCAAATTAAATTCACATACATTTATATTTAATTGGAAAATGTCTTTGCCGCTGGTTTTATACAGCGTAATCAGGAAACTCCGCTTTTAATAACGTCGAGAATTTCACACAAGTCAGATAATAATCTATTTATGTAACGAGAGAATTATGGTTTTATTATTTAGCCACTCGGGAACGGACGTGCGTGCCAAGCACGTAACATCCCTTTCAGAGATGTCGTCCTGACTCGTAAAAACTAACTAGCTCTTCCCGTCAAGAAAACTCGTACTGACATAAACAATAGTGCATGCGGATGCTACATGAGTTCTCATGTAATGTTGAGTATTTGGATGTTTGACTAGTAATTTTTAATTGCTATTTCCCTACATTTTGTGACTAAGAGTGCTTGAAATATCAACAAAAAAAATATAAGATTCACAAAGGCAAAGCCAGACAAATCCAGAATCTCCTTATATATATATATATATATATATATATATATATATATATATATATATATATACTTATAAAACATTTTGTTTTGTCAATCTATGAATATTACCTCCTTTGATTAACTACACCATAGAAAAAAGGAATTCTCGTTCTAAAACAAAACGTTAACTTGGAATAATGGTATAGTATTATCCTCGCAGCTAGGGTTTTTTTTTTTCACTTTGTGTTTGAATTTTGTTTTGCGACATATCAAATTCTAATAACTACACCGTTTATTAATTAATCGGGTTACTATAAAATATTGTTCTTTATTTAGATTATATGAATATATGCTAAAGTACTCAAACAAAGGCCAACCCCCATATATCGAAAATATTGAGAATAAACGTATTGTGAGTATCTGCAAGATACTGGCAAATATATAAAAAAGAAGTGAATTAACTCCACCATCGAAATAAATCGTCGGGTGATTAATGTAGTTTTAAACGTACATAATTTAACAAAAGTAGACGTACAATTTGTTATTGTCGTGCTGTTAGACTTAATTTCAGATTGTTTTTCTCGTAGGAAGATAGTTGAATGGCTTATTATTATAATACTAGTAATAATTGTCATTCGGAAATAAAATGATGAAGCGACGGAACAACAGAAAGGCAAAGTAGTTGTAATATAGTAAGCATTATAAGATGGAATGGTCGTGTCTTTATGGATGTAGAAGAATGCCCTCTCTATCACTCTCTTAGATAATGTTTTACCTAAATCTCTCTGCATATACAATCCAAATAAAAATGATACGTAGTTTTAATAATATTTACATAAATTATATCACACACACACACACACACACACACACATATATATATATATATATATATGACTAAAATATATTTTATAAAGCTCCCCTCTTTGGTAGAGCACTCTCGTAAATTATCTTACTCGCTACTTAATTTAGCTGAAATAATGCGAAGCTCGCGATTTGTTTACAAACAAACGTTTGAGCCCTCTACGAGTAGCGGACGAATGTTTATTTAAATAATCGTTCGGACAGGTTAATTTCGGCCACCGATTCCGTAGTCAAGGGGGTAGGACTGCCGACTGTCATCACGACGGTTCTAGGTTCGATCCTCGGCTTGGGAGAGGTGTTAGTCTAGCGGCACTGGTGAGTTGTGATACAACGAAACAGGTCTGTATGTCGATGACTAAAATATATTTTATAAAGCTCCCCTCTTTGGTAGAGCACTCTCGTAAATTATCTTACTCGCTACTTAATTTAGCTGAAATAATGCGAAGCTCGCGATTTGTTTACAAACAAACGTTTGAGCCCTCTACGAGTAGCGGAAGAATGTTTATTTAAATAATCGTTCGGACAGGTTAATTTCGGCCACCGATTCCGTAGTCAAGGGGGTAGGACTGCCGACTGTCATCACGACGGTTCTAGGTTCGATCCTCGGCTTGGGAGAGGTGTTAGTCTAGCGGCACTGATGAGTTGTGATACAACGAAACAGGTCTGTATGTCGATGACTAAAATATATTTTATATATATATATATATATATATATATATATATATATATATATATATATATATATATATATATATATATATATATATATATATATATATATATATATATATATATATATATAGCGTCAGAAAACGGATGTTTTTTTACAAAGGCATCACTACATTTCAAAACCTGGAGGCCACTCGATGCTAAGGCTGTTCCTGTGTACGGTAGTCATTATGTCAGTAGGGTAGCAATATTTTGTGTTGGAAACTTGGTATAATTAATTTACGAAGACAGTTTAACAAGCACTTGTTTACGTTTAACTTGAAGATGCAATACTGTCTGGAAAGCAGACCAGCGAGATAGAGTTCCACAAGCATAAACCTATAATTTAACTAACTGTTTTGTGACTTCAAATTTCCTAATAAATATATTAGAAATACTGCTATCAGAAAAAGAATAGAATTACCAGGTTGAGCACATATATTAACACTAATAAAGACAAAAATTCGAAAACATAATATTATACACTGGGGAAATCATGTTCTGGCGTTCTAAGAGATTAACTAAACGTCTTTGTAGTGCCTTATCTGCTGATTATATTGTTGGGCGCGAAGGCAGACTCAACAAGGTTAATTTAGTTATTGTTTTTGTATATACACCCGATTAATTAAAATCAGCAAACAGAAAACTATTAAACAAATTTTCAGACCCCATATTTTTCTCGTAAATCACAAATAATTCTCTTTTAATTCGTAATGTTTATCTTTATATATAAAAGCTTTGCTGTTTCTGTTTAGCCGACCCAAAAGTAGATCTAGATTTTTTTGTAGATTGTATCGCTGTTAACTATCATTAGTATATTCATATGAAGCGTCAGCTTTTCCATCTTCTTTAGAAATTTATTTTCTCTTAAGTATTTTAGTTTAGAATTAAAGAGGAATGTATTCTTTAGAAAATGAAATTAAATTTAAATGTTTACCTCAATGTTGAGTATGTATTTTTTAGCATGAAAAACATTTAGGTTAATATATCTGACTATAAAATCTATTAAAAATGAAAGCATTAGGTGATTTTAGTTCTTACGTAGCCGAAATATGTTTCATTGCTAAGGTTGTGACAACAGAATATTCTTTTCATTCGTTTGGCTCTCGCGTATATATCCAACACAGTTATACACACTTAATCAACCAAGAATCACATCCGTCTATATAAAAACATATATATATAAGATTTTAATGGATATATACTAAAGAGTCAAAACACTGAAAAGAATATGCTGCTGTCACGGCCCTATTCATTACGTATCCAAGATTTAAATAGTTTTCAACTATGTGTAAGCCTTGCTAGTAAGTTCTCTGAATGATGTGACCTATGAGGTAATACAGAAAGAAACAAACGTTGCATTGGTTAATTGCTGCATTTTGTTACAACATATATTGTTTTTGTAAGAGACCATAATTGTCTCAAAAAAGAATTTTAAAAATATTTATTTTAAAGGATAAGAATGGAGGATTAGATTTGGCTGCTTTAATAAAGAATAAGTTTACTTGTGCCTTTTATTTCTACGCATATTCTTATTTATTTGTAAAATAGAAAACTAAAATAAAATTTCGACTAACTGATCCGTAAGTGGTTAGTCATTTTATATTATTCTTTTTGTATATTGTTTCATGCTGTTTATATATACTTGCTTCCCCAAACTAAAATAAAAATTGTGGGGGATCAAATATCTACAATAGTAATATATATTTTATAAATCTTCGTTTGTGGATGTTTGTTAAAAAATTTTTTTTCTGTTCAATAAGATAAAATACTTCTAGCTTTAGAACCTGCGACATTAAAAGAAATGAAAATTCAATGATTGAGAAAATAGAATGGAAAATCACTCTTCACCGTTTAAAAACAAAATGTCTTCCTCTATTGTATCATTTTTGCATATTTTGTAATTTGTTTGTAAAGCAGAAAAAAAATGTAATTAACTGACCAGAAATTTGTTGGTCATTTTACGTTCCTCTTTTGGTAACATTTCATAGGTCTGTTTATATCAGTTTAAATATAGGCAAATCATAATGAAAGTAAACTGAGACGATGTAGTAATATGCAGTCATTAGTATAAATTAAGACTTGAAATAATTACGGACATTTAAAAATAAATCGTACTTCTATTAAGGAAATTCTCCGGTGAATATAAGTGACGTTAGAGTAGATAATTGTTGGAAAGTTAAGATGTTTACTATTTTCTTTGTGTAAACCAAGTGCAGAAAAGCAGTTGAGACACTAGGAAAACGTCGAAGGAATATCAAAAAGTACGCATAGTTTTTTACAAACAGACTAAAAACTAGATACTGAAGAAAGATATGAAGTCTAAAGTCCAAGATACAAAAATCGACTTTACTTACCTATATAGCCTATATACTGGAAGGGTCGGTGTCCAGTTGTTGTCCAGAATAAAAATAAAATTCAGTTAAAATTATAAACAGACATGTATAAATTCTAAAACAAGTAAATAAATCATTTCAATGTAAATCAGATGATTAAAGTAAGAATTATATGTTATTATGTTTATTTTGGAAATTGTAAATACTGATTTAATTTTTTAAAAGAAATGCGGAAAGAAATTTTAAAAATCATAAATGAGCCTATATCATTGTCAATAAATTGGCTGATTAAAATAAAATCTGTTAAACAACTATTTTTTGTTTAAATCAGCAACATACATTATATGTAATCATAACATTTATAGTGATAGGTTATTAATAACTACTCCGTACCAACAGTTAAAAAAAGTCAATATAATTTATTACTATTCGCTATTCACGATCAACAAAACAGGAGACTCTTGGAGTCTGCAGCAACTCTTATTGTGTTCTCATCAACTGGGCATTTGTCAAATATGCAACCATTAAACACTCATGAAATAGTCTGCTTTAAATATTTAATAATCCGCTTTAAATATTTAATAAAATATATAAACAAATGTTTAGTTTATGTCCATTTCGGAATATTACCGACTTATAATATGTGTTCTATTCAGTTTAGTTAAAGTTTTTTTTTAAATATAATCAACGTTAAAGTGTAGTATCTGATCTGATACAGTACGTAATAATTTCTGCCTTTGGTCAGTGAAAGAGAAAAGATTACAGACTGTAGCACAAAGAACTTCTAACTAAATTATTTCGCGGTTCCTGCATTTTTAGATCGAAATTCCCTTCGAAACTTTGAGCTTTCACACATGCTTGAAAACAACATTATTCATCTTACCACGGTCTTGGACTCATCGTTCTATTTTCGAAAGCGGTACATTAGTCTATACAAATCACCCGTGGTCATTCTCTCGGGTTCTTTCCAATGAGATTTTTCTCATATATTTTATAGAATGGGCATGTGCTAGCGGGAATACATGTCCAGACCAAGTTGATTTCATGTTGTCGAAAAACTGTATGTGAGATCAACCTTTTACATAAATAACGTTATCGAAAACCAATGACCTTTCACTATCTTTACAGCGCAGCGTACCTTACAGAAGGAAAAGTAAAGTTCCCGTTCAGTATGAACAAAGAAGACAAGGAGAAGTCTCTATTCATAAAGTAGTAACATTAACTTGACATCGATTTCGGTTGAAAATGGAGTGGAATCAATCACAGAGACATATCGATATTTCCACAGTTGCAACGCGTTGTCAAGTAGGCATCCATATGCAATACGCACTCTGCTCCATTCCCTAGAACGGCACCACGTGTCGTTTCTCGCAACTCGGGACAAACAATGTTAGACGTGTGCGTTGTGTCTTATCAATGACATTGATATCGAAATGTAAATTAAACTACATATAACAGGCATTCGCAGAGGCATGTATGTACTTTTGTGCTCTCATAAAAGAATATGCAACTGCGTGTATATAAATAAGCAAAATGATTGATAGGTTTCCTTGTATTCATAAAAACTGATATATATATATATATATATATATATATACAGATATGTGTGTATGTGTTTATCTTGTGTGTATACACATAAATATATGTATACATATTCTCTTGTGTGTACATATGTATGTATATATATATATATCCTTTTCTGATATATATATATATATATATATATCAGAAAAGGATATATATATATATATACATATTCTGATATATATATATATATGTATATATGTATATATATATATATATATATATATATATATATATCAGAAAAGGATAATTCCAAAAGTTTTATATATTTAAATTCAATTAACCGATAATAATGTACATACATCAATAAGAATTTAAGGATTGTTAATTGACTCAAATATTAAGCAACATGATTAACATTTAGGTAATAGCGTATATTGCCACACACGCACGCACGCACACACACACACACACACACATATATATATATATGTGTGTGTGTGTGTGCGTTGTTTGTGTGTTATTCTGTGTCTACATGTAGAGTTTCTTTTTATGTAGAAGGTGTATATTTCTAACAATGAATGTTGATTGAATCATGGTAATTTCTTTGTACAGTGTCGTTGATTTGATTGTGTATATTATGTCAAGGCAATAAACTATGAATAAAACACTACTATCAAACAGCTTATATATAGTTTAAATTAAATATTAGAAAATGCAGTAATATTAACAATAATTACTTGTAATTTCTATCTTTGGATTTATTCTTAACTTAACTTGATTTTTAACTCACATTGTTTTTGTAATTAATACGATCTAACACAAGTTATCATTAAGAACCAACAGACTCTCTTAGTTTCGATTTCCGTCTCTGTCTAAGTAAATATGTACAAACTTATATATCTAAGACGGAGTTATATTTTGACAATGTTTCTGTTATGACAGAAACAATTATTATTATACTGATATGTTTCTATATTATAAGGTTTTAATATTTCTAAAAAACATATTTTTTAAATTAATGAAATTGGTGTTTCTAATTTAAAGAAGTTGAATGGTATTTTACTTTTGTCGCTTTATTATCATGTTAAGCGTAATTATTAATAGAATATTAATTGATGTATAAAAACTCATACCATATTCTTCTTTCTCCATCTATATCCTTTTTAATTTTATTCGTAAAGAAAATCGCCATTTTATTATAATAACTTATAAGTAAATAAATATAATAGTGTTTAATAGTATTATTAATAGTAATAATCGAAGTTATGTTATATACTGATATATATAAATATACAGGGTGACCCCCAAAGAACGGGCCCCAACTCTAATTAGTGGGTTGTCTAAATGAAATGACACTTTGGTCATAACCAGTTTATTATATTCAAGACATCACATCTAAACACTAGGGTGTTTGGTCTTTTTTCTCCGTTGACTGTAAAATGCTCAGAAAAACAATTGAATATCCTCTGTTTTTTGGGGTCACCCTATATATATATATATATATATATATATATATATATATATATATATATATATATATATAAGGACATTTATTGCTGTGAGTCCAGAATGAATTCACATTTTGTTTCCGCTAGGAAGATATCCTCTGAAGATGAGAAGAGATCCGACCAGCTTCGTCAGAATTCATAGATGTACTGAGCTTTAACACTAATAAGAATGGAAAAAATCCTTGTAGATGAAGGGGAGTTAAATTAGAAGGGGGAAGTGGGAGGGGTGAGACGTTGGAATTTAAAGTAGTAGGAGTGTAGGGGGAAGTGGAAGGGGGAGGACTTGAAATTTAAATATTAATTATGTGTTTATCTTTATAGACGCTGCAAAATATGAATTATGTGTTTATATTTATAGGCGTTGTTGTAATTTATAACGGTGTAAGTTTAAACCCCTGTAAAAATACTAGTTCTATTGTATATATTTAGGATTTAAATTTTAAGAATTAACCGCTCCTCTACAGGTGAGCATTTCCATAAAAGCTCGGAATCTACCCTATTTTAAAATGGAAAATGTCAACTTCCAGCTTTCCCTTAAAAACATTCCGGCGATACTAAAAAATGAATAATTTCTTGTCCTAATAAGAAGAATGGAGGAACTCATTAGAAGAATGCGCTGGAAGGCCTACTTCTTCCTTAAAGAAAAAGATTCTACTAACCCAACTGACCACTACGGATTTACCAACAAAAATACAGCTCCATACATTAGCTGGATTTGAAACGGACCTAACCGCATATCTTTCCGTAAACGAAAAAGTCCTTTCAAACACCACGTGGATAAAATAATTCAAGATATAAATAAATCTAAACAAATATACCTCAAGGCCGATAAATCACAAAATTTCTACAAAGTCGCCAAGCAAAAATATTTAAAACTTTTCAATGAAAATCTCGCCTCAACCTACAAAAATCAAATATCGACATGATCAAAGACATAAATATGAATAGCAAAGTTATCACGAATACTCTAAACTTAAGCAATAGAGTAGCTAAGCTAAATACTAAAGATGCATACCTCCTCATTTAAGACCATAAAGAAAACTTCCATACAAGACCACAAACCAGGCTTATCAACCCCACCAGACCTGAAATTGAGAGAATCGAAAAAATAATTCTTGAAAGAATTAATAAACAAACTAACAATAGATTCGACTTAACCCAGTGAATTAACACTGAGGACGCTATTACTTGGTTCAAAAGGATCCCTAACAAGAATAATGCTGCATTCATCCAATTCGACATAATTAACTACTAGCCTTCTATTCCCAAACGCCTTTTTTACATTGTCTTAGATGTTGCTTCTACATTCTCCGATATTCAACCATTCGAAACCGACATCATTATAAAATGCTGTAAAACTGTCCTACTAAGCCAAGACGCTCAATGGACTAAAAAAGACCTACCCACCCCCTTCGATCTTGCGATGGGTGCCCTTGATTCAGCGTAGGCCACTGACTTAGTAGGCCTTTTCATCTTATACAATCTTACGAAATATATCTCCAACCACAACGTGGGACTTTACAGAGATGAGTGGATCATCATTGTTGAGAACACCAACGGCCCAAAGTTCGAAGGCATCGAAAAGAACATCGACAAGGAATTGAAGAGTCTCGACCTAAAGATTCCAACATAAAACAGTAAATTTTCTGGATGTTACTTTTAACCTCCCAAATAATACCTACGAACTAAACACTAAGAATAATACGCACACCCTATATATACACCCTATGTCTAACCACCCCAAATACATTATTAAACATATACCTAAATCAATAGAAAAAAGGGGTTAGCACAAACTTATCTAATCCCAGCATTTTTACCCTACACAAACCCATGTACGAAAACGATTTAAAGGAATCTGGGTACCCTAACACTAATATCACATACTTGCACCCTAATAAACACAATAATACAAATAGAATAATAGATCCCGCAAAGTCCTCTGGTTTAATCCTCCCTGTAGTAATTTGATAAAAACTAAATTAGGTAAAAAATTCTTCACGCTTCTTAACAATCACTTTCCCCTAGCAATATCCTGCATAAATTGTTTTAAAAAGAAAACTATTAAGCTCAGCTACAGTTGCACAACTAATCTAGAAAATAAAATAAAAACAATAAAATACTAAATAATTACAATTATATTTACAATAGTCAAAATAATTGTAACTGCCAAAACAAAGCCCAACAAAATTGTCTCTCAACTAATGTAGTTTACAAAGCAACTATTGCTCTCGCTGAATACCCACAAAACAAAAATTCTACATTGGCCTCTAAAACACTGCGCTCAAAGACAGATTTAGAGTACACAAATGCTCCCTAAATAACCCCAACCACCCCAATATTTCTTCACTAATTAACCACTATCTACTACTTACTCGTAACAACCTCACCCAAATTATTAGCTGGGAAATTCTGAAGAGATCTAGTACTTGTAAATTACTAAACTCTCCGTGTTACTTATGCTTAACTGAAAAATTATTAATTACTAACTTTAAAGATAGGGAAAAACTTTTAAATAAAAAAACCGAAACCTCACTTAATTGCAAACATTATAAATCCCACCTTTTAAGTAACTTCTCACTTTTCTTACAATATCCATAAATCACGCCACCCCTATAATAAAATACTATATCGTTTACATACCAATAACGTAATTGCCCAATTATAGGAAATGAATAACTCACTTAATTCTTAATCCCACACCTCCTTCTTAAAACCGCAACTGTATGCACCCCCATACACTCTAAAAGTACCCCATCACAGAATGCCCACCAATTTATCCCCACCACTTGTTAACTGTATCTCTCTTTGCCTAACACACTCCTCATTTCATTCTTTAAAGCTTAAATCCCAACCCTAATCACGTCTTAACTTTCCTTCCCCTTCATAACACCACACAAGCACTGGCTTTAATTCACACACCGTATTTCACACTTCACTTCTCTATAAATTGGCTGCACTGCCTTCTTCTCACACAAAAAAATTGCCTCCCTAACCCTCCACAATACCTTCCAAACCTCTCCTAACTTTACCTCCTAAGACCCTTAAGTATCAGGCCCTTAACATGAATACGATATACTCATCTACGACCCGTATCCCTATCTACTACACATTTACAACCCATAACTATCTGTTTATCCTAATAATCTGCCAATCACTCGGAGTTCTTGCCTCATCATTACTTATTGGTTAATTTGATTGCTAAGGTTTTGATTGCTAGTGTTTTAGTTATGTCATTATCATAATCTGTATTCTCTGACTTAGTCTTCTGTTTATTATTTACTTGTTAACAACTAATTATTAAATTTACCATCTGCATATTATATTTTTTATATTTGCCTCTCAATAATTCTCTCTTTAATTATTATCTATTTGATCCTAAACTTATATGTATATATTTGTATATATTTATACATGTGTTTTTCCCATTAATATATGTGTATGTGTGTACATGTGTTTTTCTCCCATTAATATGTGGGTATACGTGTACATGTGTATATATGTGTATATATATATATATATATGTGTATATATATGCATTTATGTGTATGTATGTATATTTATGTATATATTTCCCTCCCATTAATTTCAGTATTACTCTTACTTAATAATATTAGTATTACCTTTTAACCAACTAGTTTTTTCGTTACATTATAATTTACATCTTACTCCTTATTGAATTCTAAATCCCCCATCTGTTTATTATTAGTTTTTTTCTTAGTAATTATTGGTTGGTTATTTCTTGTCCAATATTCCGTAACCCATTTACTTATCATAAACAATTTTTTAAATATATTTGTTATTTTATTATTTGGTTACTATTACTTAATATATACCAATTCAATAGATATCTACTAATTTACTGATATTCTTACCTACTTTTTTATATTATTAAAAAAACAGTAACGTATAATTCCTTAGTTTCTCCTCTTCTATTATCCTCTCTCTTACTTTTTCAACCATAGCGTCAGTAATTAAAAAAATAAAACATGTTATTACTTCTTGCCCCCACAACTCTCACTATCGCTTTAATCTCCGTATGCCAACCATTCTTCCTCCTCCCACCACACCACGCCGGCCAGTGCTGACTTTAGAACCAGTTGCCATGGTGATTTGTAAAAAAACTACTACTCGCTATATACGATTTTAATTGTCTGCCTAATATATCTCCCCCACCCCATCACCTATATTTATTTCAACTACACTTTTTCTTTTGGCTTCTGTCCTGGTCTCATCTCTATTTATTATTCTTTGACAGATTTGATTTCTGCATCTTAAAATTTAAAGCTTCAATATATTCAATAGAACTAGTATTTTTCAAGGTTTTAAACTTAAACCGTAAAAAATTACAATAACACCTATAAATATAAACACATAATTAATATTTAATAATAAACCCCCCTCTCAGTATATACACCCCTACTACTTTAAATTCCAACGTCCTCCCCCTCCCACTTCCCCATACACTCCTACAACTTTAATTCCCAACGTCCTCCACCTCCCACTTCCACCTTCTAATTTAACTCCCCTTCATCTACAACGATTTTTTCCATTCTTATTAGTGTTAAAGCTCACTCTATCTATGAATTCTGGCGAAGCTGGTCGGATCTCTTTTCATCTTCAGAGGATATCTTCCTCGCGAAAACAAAATGTAAATTCATCCTGGACTCACAGCAATAAATGTCCTATATACTGCTCTGGCTACACATTGAGCACTCTCTTCCGAGTTTTTTTTCACCACTGAAGTATATATATATATATATATATATATATATATATATGTGTGTGTGTGTGTGTGTGTGTGTGTGTGTGTGTGTGTGTATACATACAAGTTATTTATCTTCAAAGTGCACTTTTATAAATTTTACAAAGTAAGGTATAAAAATCTAATATCTTACTTTGTAAAATGTATAAAGGTGCACTTTGAAGATAAATAAATTTCAAATTGAATCTTATACCTTTATTGTTAAAGCCTATAGTTAAACATTTTCTTTAACAATTTTCATGGCTTGGATTAAATGCTTTTCTAACTTGTATCATATCTTTTTAAGATTATATTTTATTTAATTTATCAATTTGGATTTCAACAAAATGTATGTGATTTTGCATGTATTTATAAAAACTGTCTTAATCTCTATTTAAGTTTGTATTTCTCCTCACACCACAACTCATTTTTACAACACCTGTTTGTATTATTACAGGTCTGAATATTCTCCTGTTTCAGTTTGTATATTCTCTCACACCACAACTCTTTTTTGCAACTCACTCTTTGTTATACATGTCTAAATAATGTGAAAAGCTGAATTTTTTAGCAAAAACTTTAAAATAACTTTTTAGATTAATTTTTTTAAAACTTCTTGCAGAATAGAAAATCTTTACAATTTAATAAGGAACATATTTTATATAGGTTTCATTAAAATATTCTGTAGATAACGAGAAAAACAGAGATTAAAATTTCAAAAGGACTGTATAACTGGTTACGCTCAATAGTAGTCCTCGTCAGCGAAAGTCTTTGTTATTTTTGTGCTATTATTATTATTATTATTTAAAACATGTTGTGTCCTGTTCTTTCGCGCGAGGACTAATATATATATATATATATATATATATATATATATATATATATATATATATATATATATATATATATATATATATATATATATATATATTTATATATATATATATATGTATATATATATGGAAATGTGTATAATAATATGTATCCTTGAAGTCTTGGGTTTATTCATTTTTCTCATTATTATTATTATTATTATTATTATTATTATTATTATTATTATTATTTATATCAGTAATAATTGTAGTAGAGGTAGTAGCAATAGTAATAGTGAAATTATATATATATATTAAGTTATATACATATACATATATATATATATATATATATATATATATATATATATATATATATATATATATGGAAGTAAAGCTACACAAAATATTAGGCGTTTCATCCACGCTAGGATTCGTCAGACTTATGTGTATATGTAAGTATATATCATCATTTAAAATACCTATTGTGTTGATCCAAAATTGTTGCATCGAACGATATACACCATTTCGACTAAAACCAGATTAGGCTCCTTGGTATGAATGTAAAAGTATATAATTAACCACATAGCACTCTACCACACGATTTATATTATAAGACCCGCTTACTTTAAAACAACAGCAATCCTATTATACCGCTCTACAACGAGCACTAACGTTACATAAAAAAATATTATTTTCCCAAAGATTTAAACAAATTTAGTTCAATTGTAAAACTAAAAATCTACAACTGCCTCTGTAAAAATATATGGCAACAACAAGTATATAATCTAAATATTAATAACGATACACAACAAACTATCCATTAGTTAAAAGCAACAGATCAGAAACACACATTTTTCAGTAACATAAATAGATTACATTGTCGCTCTTCAAAGAAAACAAAAGATTATAATAAACTTAGTTGAACAAAATATGCTAAAACACCAATTTTACATTTCTAAGCAAAGGCATCCAACTCACACTCTCCTTTCTCACCTTTAATATACAGCACTAGTTGCACTCTGTTTGTGAAACTTCTATTCAATCATACACTACTCATTTAAAAGGGAAGCACCCGTTACACAGTAGCAATGCCTTATAAGTTCATACAACTTATAAAACGGTAGCTGCATCGTCATAGTCTCTAATTTAATACACAACAAACGGAAAACTAAACTAAATTTATTCTGAGCGAAAACTAAACAAATATTTAGAAACGCTCTATTATTATTTATTCTAAAAACACACAAAAGGTAATAATTGTATGGTTCCACGCCAGATATAAGGATTTTATCGTGGAATAATAAGGTATATATTCCTCATCAGATATGTGTTCCAATTTTTATAGTTTCACTTTATTCATATTTTCAATTCTCGTCTCTTTAATATGCATTTTAGCATTCTCTTCATATACCTTGTCATCCATTTCATTTTACTAGATTTGATACAAGCTAAACTCAGAAATTTTTACAAATAACTATGTTTTCAAGTTACAGTCATACGATTTAAACTAATTGTCTGACACCGCCCTCCCCAGCAGCAAATCAAAGCAAGCTAAACGTGTGTTGAATTAAATATACACTTACTGGCCTTCTTTTCCATCACTGTAAACATAACATTTTAAGACACCTTCCTCTTATGTTTAAGAAATTATGACAACACGTCTCGGATTTGCTTAGGTGTGAAGATACAACAGAGACTCAGAGATATGTTGATAAACAAATGTAAACGTGTGTTAATATTTTATTTTGCACATTTTCCTTATTCTGCGGAAGTTTAACATAACGACATGATTTCAAATATTCTAAAATAACAGCAACAGGAGACTTATTCAAAATATGTTATGTACTCCCTGTGTTGGAAATATTTTCCGACTATGAATATCGCTAGTCACAAATAAGCTTTATATAATGTGAAAGTTACTTTATATATGAGAACTAACGAATGGAGATATAACATATATGAAATATTTTGAATTAAGTTTCCCCTTGATGCTATTTCAGATCATTTGAAACCATAGCGGCAAGTTTTAGTCTCCCCTCTATAAAAGACAGCGATTTTGGTGAAATATGAGATATTTTGTAATTTATATTCAAAACTAGACAACTAAACGAGGTAAACATTTTATGGCTGTAAAAAGTGCCATGATCCTCTTAATGCGCCACATCTAGGGCAAATCTCACATAAGCCTCAAAACAATTCAGGTTATTAGCTTTCCAACGAGTCTTTATTTGTTAAATTTGATCAATATTCGCTGATATATATATATATATATATATATATATATATATATATATATATATATATATATATATATATATATACTCGCAGCTAAATTGAAAATTGAAATGCTTAGCTTTTGTTCTATGGGACGAAACAAAACCAAGATTTGCAGGCTTTTTGAAGATTATAATAATATTCTATGGTTAAAATGTTGTGGCAAGTGTTAAAGGAAACTTATATTTTCAAATCAATAAAATATGCCCAAATTTGCTTACATTTGTATATATAATGTCCTGGCAAGCCAGCGTTAGTTGCAGTTTTGATGCATTTTACTTAGGGTATTTTTTGCTGGGTTGTCTTCTCTGTGGCCTTGCCGTGCCACTTATATAAAGAAAAGTGTTTGTTATATGAATTCAATATTCTATGTAAATGAAATAATTTGTAAATCACGCCACCAAAACAATATCAAGTAAATTCGGTCTTGCATATATATATATATATATATATATATATATATATATATATATATATATATATATATATATATATATATATTGTTGCAAGACCGAATTTACTTGATTTGATTGATTGATTGATTTATATATATATATATATATATATATATATATATATATATATATGCGTGTGTGTGTGCGCGCGAGAGAGAGAGAGAGAGAGCGTGCGGAAAAGTTTGTGTGTGTGGTTTGCTTACTACTACGAAGCTCTCTCTTTTTTTTGTAATTTTCTGTGCAATATTTCAACACGACGAGAAAGATCTATTATCTGAATAAGTAGTTTGTTTAACATGGCAATATATAATTGTATTACTTAAATCTCTCTAGCGCTTTCGATCACCGTGATTTGCACCCACAAATCTTTTTAACAGAAAGTGTTCGTTTATTTTAGTTCTATAATTTTGTTGAAATGGGAAGAAAGGAAAACAAAGAAACGTATACGTCTGATTTACAGCCGGCCGTCGATATCTCGTTGAAACTCGATTGTGTTTTCATCTGAACACTTCTAGAGCATAACAGGTGCACGACTCGTGATTACGGACCGCTTAAAAGGAAATAAACAAGTTACTCAGCTGCTGACATTTGGGTTAACCGACAAATACTAAAGATGTTTTGTTCATTAACGTTGAGGGATATAAAGAGGTCAAAGTACTTAGAGAACTTTTTAACACCTGCATCTGTTTGATGTCAGTGTCTGTTATTAAATCCTTTTTTCACAAAGCAAACTATGTTGGAAGTCAGAGGTCTTTGGGGAAAGTCAAAGAAAATTATATTAATTTTCAGAGATAATACGTTGAATCGCACATCATTTCGAACATACAGATATGAAGTACTGTCACGAAACAGCTGTGTAAAAAAACGTCAATTACATTTATAAGGGGTGGAATCGTTGTGTCATATTTCTTTAGGAATTCATTTTAGTGTGGTTTCTTCTGATCGAGACGTTCGCAATGATATACTAGATTAATTTACTCCTTATGTGATGAATAAGAGAGAAAAGAAGAAATGTTCTGAAGTTTTATAATGCGACATTTTGTTTATTTTTTTCTTACAGGCGAGGAATTAACGTGCGTTTATCGAACCGTTATTTATTTCGCCAGCGCCATCGTAGCATTGGGATATGGTCATCGTATCCTCTGAAACAAGATTATACACTGCAGAATAAATCATAATCATTGAAATTATGACACCTTAGATATCTATTTAAAAACATGTTGTTTTTTATCTATGTATCTATATCTATATATCTATATCTATATCTATATATCTATCTATCTATATATATATGTTTATATATTTGTATGTACTTAAAACACTTTTACTCCTACCAAATACTTTAATGTTATCGATTTTGAAACAGAGAAGTGTAGCAAAAGAGGGAGTAAAATTGCATAAATTTAGTTGTTTTCAGGTTTACACATGGGGTGATGAAGTAGTAATGTTTTTTTCTTTGCTTTTGTAAAACTCAACCATGTTCTGCAAAGTCTAAAGCAACCAAAGCGAACATTATAAATAAAACGTTGAACATATAAAGAAATTGAAGCATAAAATAGTTTTCCAAAATAACTGGATTCGATAATAAATAACCTGAAAAGTAACCAAATAAAGTATATAAGTTTTATTTCTTCTAAGACAAAAAAATAACATCACTTGTTTTCGCTTACTTAAAATATTAACAGATGTATCCGGCTTTGTTCTGTATTAAGTGTAAATTAATTATTGGTGCTAATGCACTTACTGATCCGCGCTATATTTTAAATCGTATTTCTAAGTTTAATTAAAGCTGTATTATATGTTTTATTTTAATTCAATTGTAAGGTTAAAGTGCAGAATAGGCACAAAACACCCTTCCCTCCCTATGCTTAGAATTGCTTTTTTAAATAATAACGTTATTATTCCAGCACGGATCAATAAGTGCATGAGTAAAAAATGATAAAAGGTAAATTAAATTCCTTTAAAAAAGGAACGAAACTGAGACTTGTGCATGCGAGTATTATGTTTTTTTTCTAAACAGTTAACTTCTTTTGAGTTAAAAAATACTCGAGCTAAAATCGAAAATAAAACCTTACGACAGTAAGTCAAGTATGACAACCATCAGGCAAACTCGTTACGATGTTTGAAAGTGTTTTCAAACCTACTTATTCTTAACATAAGGAAGCTGTCGTGTGAGAGGTGACAAACAGATAAATATCAGATGACCTCCAACAATTGCCAAGTTTGACAACTTAGCAGCCCTTTATTTTTCGGGGGAAAACCGATTAAAAAGTTTTCCATAAACCAAATCTATAGATCAAGAAATTTGTTGAGAGGTTGAGAGTTGTCATCGAACACACCCTTATTCTCACTTTTATATATTTTTCTGTAGATTTTCTAAAAAGAAATTTCTAAGAAAACTTAGTTTGAATAAAAATAATGTAATTGACTTCGATTAAAATTAAGCAAATATACAAGCCATACAGTTTAGTAGAATTATATCCGATATGAAATAGAATGGTTCGAGGTGCTACAGAGAGCGGACTCAACAAACCATTTAAAGATTTTGGAGTCTGTCTCTATTGCGGTGCGTCAACCTTCTTTGTGCCGGCAAAAGGAAACATCCAACGCATTGTTTCTCTTTGGGGAACTTTGAATCTTTTCTCCCGTTTTTTTTTATTTGCCCTCGTTGTGCCAATATTTTAATCGTTTTTTAAACGTTAATAAATTTATTTCAGTGTCCCCGTACTTTTGGCACATTCAATAAGTTCCCCATTAGAACTTTTTATTTTCGACACAATATTATTTTCTACGCTATCGATTTTCTCCTGAGATGATAGCCGAAAGAGCTCTTGAGAAACTTCCGCTTATTATTTTCAAAAATGTACATATATATATATATATATATATATATATATATATATATATATATACTTGTTTATTGTTATATAAACATGCTTACATCCCGCTGCTACAAATAACCACTTGTTTCAATCAAACAACAGATATCATCATGCAGCGACTTGACTATTCAAAAGTCCAATGAATAAATGTCAAAATGTTTATATAACAATAAACAAGTATTATCAGCTCTTTTTATTGAGCACTAGCTAACAACCTCGTTGAATTCATTAGTCCATTACTTTTGAATATAAAAAAAAACCGAGTATATTTATATATATGTATGTGTTTGTATATATATATATATATATATATATATATATATATATATATATATATACACACACACACGCACACACACACAAATATATATATGTATATATATTATAAATAATCATTCCATACTTTGAGACACTAGTGACTCATGCTTTCACATTCACATTCATCCGTGCAGGAAGTGACGATTACTGCTCTTAGAAAGATTCACGCCCAGATACAAGGTCGTCTTTGACTCAACTTTGCAATTTATATTTAATAGTAAAATAAATTAAATTAGAAAAAAGAACTTCCGTGGCCACAACAATTGTATGTGTCTCAATCATACACAATATTGTGTATTTTTTTTTTTTTTTAGTTTCTAACGTCCGGTGTAACCTAATTAAATTTATTGTATATTGGCCTTAATGTTTTAAGAATCAAAATTAGATTTATTACCAAATTGTAGATTGTTAGTTGCTCATATACCAATGATAAAATTCTAATAACAAGGCAAATAGTTGAATATATAAAATATATAAATCGATAAATTAAACTGAAGCTAATCTTTTTTAAACATGAGTAGATAATAAACCTTAATCGAAAACGGGAGAAAAGTCATGGTTTTGTTATAAAGCTGTCATAGGTTACGAAAGATTCCATTTTAATTTATACTAGCGAGACCTTTGGAAATTCCACAAGAGGCTCATTCATATATAAATATTGCATTCTTTTGAGGAACAGCGTAATGTGAGCCGCCTTGAGATTGTAGTAGTTCTTTTGTTAAACTGAAAAACTATTTATCTAAGCTAGCAGGAACGTCTGGCGTAGCTCGGTCGCAAATTCCGAATAATTATGATATTTTAATTATTACAGATTTCGTATATATATATATTATTATAGAGTTACTGTTCCATCGATTTTTATATATTATGAAATTGCGATTTAAAAATAAAAACAAACATATATCGATATAACGTGGGTGAATCACCTTGAATCGAAACCGAAAAGAACCCTTATGAAATAAATAAATAAATATATATATATATATAAATATATATATATATATATATATATTCTAGAGAACATTCTAGAGAATATATATATATATTTCTATATATATATATAGCTTGAATCCTTCAGCTATAATCGAAACCGAAACCAAACTTTTATGAAGAATTCTTGGTAAAATTATTTAGAAAACAAATAAATGACTTGAGTGTCATCAGCTATAGTCGAAACCGAAACAAAGACGTATAAAAAATTATTGGAAAATTATTAATTACAAGAAATGAAAGTCCATAACAATTAAACAATAGTCACTCAGATGTAAGCATGAAACACAGAATAAATAAAACACAGCTATCTTATTAATATATATATATATATATACATATATATATATATGTATATATGTATATATATGTATATATATATGAATATATTATTGAATTCTAATGAAAAGGAAGTCGGTGTAATGCAAAGTGCAATGCTCAACAAACCAAGTGACTATATTCCTGTACGGATTATTATGTAGTCCATAGCCCATAAATAATTTACATTTTGTTGGATGGCTTAAAATATAAACATAAATAAAATATACAATAAAAAAAATTTAATTATTTTTACCCTATTGTGCTTTTTATTTATTTCACCCTATTGTGCTTGCTTTTGACGTTACAACATTTGCTCTCGTTAAAGTTATATTTCATATTACCTTCTTCATTGCCTTATTATGTCGGAACAGACAATGGATTATTCGCTTATAGCAATAGCAGCGGTCATAATAATTGCGTCATTTGACAGAAATTCCCTTGACCTTGTTGATCTATTCCAAATGAGCGATTCATCAATAGCGTTGGGATCAACAAGAATTGTAGAGAAGAAAATTAGTATCGAAACTCTCGAAGGACTTCGGATATTTGCTCTGTTTGCTTAAGGGAACAATGGCAAAACAATTGTAAATGTGATTTTTCTACTAGATCATTTTATCAGAGTGGGTTACAGAGTTTTATTTACCTTTTTCATATTAAATTATTTAGATTTAAGTGCTTGGAGAAGAAATCAAACGTGAATTTATAATTAAGTATATTACAAGCTTATCTATGAAGTTTACTTCACAGTATTATTCACTAAATAATTAAATGGATAAAATAAAGAACCGTATCCGTCCCCTTTTGTTTTGACAAAAAATTGTTATGTTAATAGACAAAAAGTAAAAACTAGGAAAATATTACTTTTGCTCCGTAAATGTGGATTAATAAAGTCATAATGAGTGTCTAAAATTGACAGCTTTTGAATAATATCATGATCAATAAACATATACTAAGTTACCTCCCCGCACAGGATGAGATAATGCCCGGAAGTATGATATCGTACAAGATACTACACAGCACTACCTCATAAAAAGAAAGAAGATCAGAAAGTATGGCACAATTACAGCATATACTACACTACCCTTTTATTTTGACATTTAAATATAATAACATAGTTTCGACTTAAAAGTGTGTGTTGCTTATAAGTAATAGTATTGTTTATAATCTAGACAGACATATAAAGGATTTCAATTAAAATACAAAGATTTAGAATAGTTGCGATTTTAGAGAGACGTATATTACATCTTTATTAGTAATAGAATCTTAGCATAGTTTCGGCTTAAAGCAGACATGCACAGAATCTATTATTATTATTATTATCGGTTCACATGGAGCTTTCACACAAGTCAACAAACGATCTGATTGGAAACCTGTGGTGTTCTCTAGAAGTTGAGTGACAACAAGTCTCCCCAGACGTCCAGCTCTCTTCACCTCCTTCGATAGAATTTGCAAATGAATTTGCACCATCGCAACAGCCGCTTACCATTAATTTCTCGCTGGTAGTCGCCATTGGTTTATACTGGAATTTGAGTGGCACTCAGCCTCCCCAAGGTCCCAGTTCTCTTTGCGCTTGTCCAGCCGAGGTCTGGTTGGCGCTCGCTCCTCTGTCTTTCAGTCCTTATTGACTCTTCTCGGCCCTTTGGTATAATTTTTTTTTTGGGGGGGGATAGGTGATGAAATAATGGGGGGAGTGCATGATGGGGGTGTAGAACTTGTAAATATGCAGTTTCGGTGTTCTTCATTCCCTGTAACGCTTATTAGTTATATTGTCTTCTTGTATTATTCTCCGCATCTAAGGATTTTCCTTAATATTTCAGTCGTTTTCATTATCGTTAGTCGTTGTACTTTGCAGTTATTCCTCTGATTCCAATTTCTGACATTCTTTTTTCGAAGTTTTTCGGAATTGTTCCTAGTGCTCCTACTATTATCGGTACTATTTGGACTTTCTTCATCATCCAAATCCCTTTTAACTCTCTGGCTAGCTCTGTGTATTTGCATCGTTTCTCCTTTTCATTCATACTCACCCAGTGATCAGCTGGGACTGCAAAGTCCACGATTAGACAGGATTTTTCTTTCTTATTAATTATTACAACATCTGGTCCTCTTGCTTGGATGGGTTTGTCGTCTGTATGTCCATGTCCCATAGTATTTTGTGGTTCTCGTTTTCGAGTGCTGTTGCAGGTTTATGCTTGTACCATTTGTCTGTACGCTCAAAATGCAGTCGTTTACACAATTCCCAGTGTGCCACCCTCCCCACTTTGTCATGCCTGTTTTTGTATTCCTTTTGGGCAAGTTTGCTGCATTCGCTTACTATATGGTTTATCGTTTCGTCTCTTTGTCCACAGAGCCTGCATTTGCTGTTTTCTTGTGTTTTATCGACCCTTGCTTTGATATGGTTGGTTCTTATCGAGTTATCTTGTGCTGCAGTTATTAGAGATTCAGTTTCTCGGTTTATATGTCCTTTTCGCATCCATGTCCAGGTGTTTTCGTTATTCTCATCTTTTGTCATTCTTATGAATCGTCCGTGGGGTTGTTTCTCTTCCCACTTCTCTTTTCTCGTTTTGTCGTTTGTCTCTCTGTTTTCTGGGGTTTTTTCAGTGTCTCTCGCTGCCATAATTATTCTTTCAGTGTTTTGCATTATGTATTCTTTTAGTTCTTTAGAGATCAGTCCCCTCCCACCGTCTTTCCTTTTCACGTAGAGTCTGTCAATATCGTTCTTTGGGTGTAGTGCATTATGCATGGTCATGAGTTTCCTGGTGTTCTGGTCGAGTTGTCTCAGTTCTTCTTTTGTCCACCCTATAAACGGTCCAGAGTATCTTACTAGTGATACTGCCCATGTATTAATACCTTTTTATTATGTTTCTGCTATATAATTTAGTTTCCAGGAGTTTTCTTGTTCTCCTGAGGTATTCCTTTCCAACTTTCTCTTTCATTTCTGTTGCTCTGATGGTGTCCGTTTCCAGAATTTCCAAGTATTTATAGTCGTCTTGTTTCCCTAGTGCCCTCATTTCTGTTTGGTTTGATAATTCCATGCCTTCTGTCGTTTCCAGTTTTCCCTTTCTTATAACTAGTTGTGCGCACTTTTCCATTCCAAATTCCATTTGGATATCTTTGCTGAAGATTCTTATAGTGTTAATTAGTCTCTAGCTTCTTTTTCGGTCCTTGCAAAAAGTTTCAGATCGTCCATGTACCTTAGGTGGTTCATTTTTTCCTCTGTATTGGAGAACTTGTATCCGGCTTGGAACTTTCTCAGAATACTGTTCAAGGCCGTCATGGCTATGATAAACAGTAGTGGTAGTAGCGAGTCTCCTTGGAAGATGCCTCTTTGTATGTTAATTTCTGTTATGTGTTGTCCATCAGCTGTCAATTCCAGTATCCATGTTTTTATTGCATTTTCTATTACGTTGCTGATCCTGCTTGGTATTTTATACATTTTTAGGCATTCTATTACCCATG
>NC_136485.1:80168095-80265595 GCF_053919585.1 Euprymna scolopes
TATTCTCTATTAAACTGTAACGAGCTCGATTTTGTCCTACTAGCTGGTTATCACCGGAGACCGGCATGACAACATCAATGAAACCAGTATACGTTTAACACTGCAATGAATAGATTATAAAGAATATTGCCTTTTGAAGAATTTCCTATAAAGCCTTTTATTGGGGTTTTCAACAAACTTATAGACTTTCTCTCTCGCTCTCGCTTTATATATATATATATATATATATATATATATATATATATATATATATATATTGTGTCTGTATCAATAACAACAAGAACACAGAAAGTAAAGGTAAAACAAATATATTAAGACGAAAATATAATACATATTTACAAAGGTGCAGTTGTACTGTAGTTGGAAGATTGTCCGGCAGAGGGCGTGTTAATTTCTTTCATGGAGCAACCGGCACATGCGTCTTGCCTATCCCACGTTCGACCACAGCTCTCCGGTCTTGCTGACTTGATACCTTTATCTATATCTTGTTCACCCACGTATGCTAATTAGTGGAAGTCTCCACAACATCCCCCTCTCAAGATTTGAAGTCGTGTGGATTTCAATATCTTTTCCTTTTGGGGTTCATTATCATTGGGTCTATTAGCCTTTCTTTTCCTTCCCGATCTCCTCGGTTCGAGCCTGGTCTGTGGTGGTCCGATATTAAACGTTTCGTATACTATATCAATTGGATCGTCCTGTTCCTCAGGTTTGTCATGTTCGTTGCCCTTCCTATGACGTTTTCTCAATTGATTTTGGTGTCTTTTGTGTATCCCTTTTTGGACCTTTTATCATGTAGACCAAGTCGCCCATACGTTTATCTACCGTACCCGACTCCCAATATGACATATTATTTTTAAACAATATAAAATATATCTGATCACCAGGTTTAAACCTTCTACGTGATGTGTGTGTCGTTTTATATACGACTGCTCGCTTTGGTATTAATTTATCAAATGGTGATTTTATTTTTCTCGCAAACATTAATTCTGCAGGCAATAATTTCGACGGTGTATTTGGGTTCTCAGTTATCCCGTATACTTGCAGGAACTGTTGTAATGCTTTATCCGTCGGTGTCCCTATCGATTTTCTAAGGGCACGCTTTATCGTATCTACGAACCTTTACGCTAATCCATTTGAACTACGATGGAACTGTGGTGTAGTTATATGGTTTACCTGAAACGATTCACAATAATTCTTGGAAACATTTGAAGTAAATTGTGTTCCGTTATCTGTGACTACAATGTCTCGTACCCCAAAACGTTCAAATATTTCATGCAGAAAACTTATTGTGTTATATGTAGATGGGTTTTTGACCCTCTTTACTTACGGCCATCTGGAAATACTATCTACTGTGATCAGGTAGTATTGCCCCTCGATCTGTCCAGCAAAGTCTAGAATAATGCGTTACCATGGATAGTCAGTTTTTTTCCAAGCTTTATGAACTATCGGTGGTGCCTTAGCGGCTAACGCACAACTTTTACATTTGTTTGCTGTTAATGCAATATCCACATCCATATTTCGCCTGTAAACATAACTCCTCATAAGTGTATTCATCCGATTTATACCCGGGTGTCCTGTATGAAAATCACGTAAGATTTTTTTCTGCAAGGTTTTCGGTACAACCACTCTTTCACTATATAATAATACATCATTGCATACGGAAAATATACTTTGCGTTTTTCCGTAATTTTCCCTTAATTTTTTCTTTATGTCTTTGATGACGTCATCATTTTCAGCCTCCCTTTTTATATCGGTAAGCGTGACTGGTAATTCTCTTATTATCTTCGCCACCACCTTTTTTTCCTCATAACTGGAACGTATAGCTTCAATTACTGACTCTTCAAAGGTTTCATCCCTTTTCGGTATAAGCCTTGACAATCCATCCACATGACCTATTTTTCCCGAACGTAGATGTTTTATTTGAAAATCATAATTTAGCAAGATCGTACCCCAACGGAGTAACCGATTTGCCGTATATACTGGTAAGCCCTTTTTTTAGCCGAAATAATCACTAGGGGCTTGTGGTCTGTTTCCAGTATAAAATGTCTCCCGTACAGATAACGGTGGAATTTCGTCATCGCGAAAATAATGCTTAATGCTTCCTTTTCTATTTGGGAGTAAGCCTTCTCGGGCGGAATTAGGGTCCTTGAAGCGTGCGCTATAGGTTTCTTTGTTCCATCTGGCATGATATGCTGTATACATGCTCCTATACCATACGACCTCGCGTCACTCGCAACAATTATTTGTAATCTTTTCTCGTAATAAGTTAAGGATAAATCTGACATCAAAGTCCTTTTTATTTCCTCAAATGAGTTTTGACATTCTTTTGACCATATCCATGGTGTTTCTTTCTTTAATAATTCGTTCAGCGGAGCTCTTAGGTCGTGCATGCCTGTGATAAATACTTGGTAGTAGTACGCAAGGCCTAAGAAGCTTTGTAAAGTCGTCACGTTATGTGGTGCTGGCATGTTCCTTATTACTATCGCTCTTTCTGGATCAGGGCGTCGACCATCTTTACTTATTATTTGTCCTAAATACTTGATTTCGTCTAGACAAAACTCACATTTGTTTTCTTTCACCTTGAATCCGTACTCGTTTATTCTTGTGAACACTTGTTTTAAATGCTCTATATGTTCACTTATGGACGCGCTCTTTATGATTATGTCATCGTGGTATGCACAAGCACAATCTAAACCGTTCAGCATTGTGCCCATTGCTTGCTGGAATATTACCGGCGCGACTTTTATCCCGAACGGTAATCGGTTATACTTGAATAACCCTTTGTATGTGTTAATGCATAAAATCTTTGAGCATTTTTCTTCTATCGGAATTTGCAAATAGGCGTCGGACAAATCTACTTTTGAAAAAATTTTCCCACCATTTAGTTTGGCAATAATCTCTTCTGCGCTTGGTAAAGGGCAATGGTGATCTTGTAACATATTATTTAACCCAGTTGAAAAGTCTCCGCGGACTCGAATGTGTTCCGGTTTCTTCTTTACGTACACCGTAGGCGCTGCCCAAACGCTAGTTTCGATTTTCGATAAAATGCCCGTTCTTTCAAGTCTGTCTAATTCGCTATCTATTTTGTCTAATCCGACGAACGGCACGTTCCGTTTTTTCTTACATACTGGTGTTGCGTCCTTTTATAGCTCGAACAAAGCTTTAAATTTATTACATCTTCCCAGTCCCATAGTAAATATTTCTGGGAATTCGTTCTTTAGCTCATTTTTGATATTCTCTGACCTTGTGGTGCAGGTGGTTATTTTTTTTACAAAAAGCGTTCATCGGCTTAACCCAAAGGTTGAATTTTTCAATAAAATCTGTTCCCAATAAATTCTCGCTTTCTTTAATTACGAAGATTGTCAATTTCTTCGTCGTGTCATTTAAATTAATCGACAGGACGACTTCTCCTTCGAATTTGATTTCGTCTCCTGCCACCGTTCTTGCACCCTTACTTGACTTTTTCAGAGTCGGTTTATCCAGTTTTGTCCAAGTGCTAACGTTTATTACCGACAAATCTGCTCCAGAATCAAGTTGAAATTTTACTTGTGTGCCGAAAATATTAACCAACACATATTTTCGTAAATTGTCTTTCTCTTGGTCGTTTGTTCTCATTTGGTGTACTTTATATTTTGTTCTGCAACAAATACTCATATGTCCGACTTTGTCGCAATTGAAGCATCTGATATTTTTGTAAGGACAATCCTTTCCCCAATGTTTTTCATCACATCTTCCGCAATTATTACTTGGTCCCGATTTTCTATAGTTCCTTTGACTTGAATCGTAATTTCGTTTTCTGTAATTAGAGTTTGAGTATTTATAACTCGCGTAATCTTTTGGATTTTGACGAGTCTCACACTTGCTCTACCCGGCGTTTCTGCCATATTTTTTAATCTTCCTCATGTACGACACTCCTGCTTCTTCTATATCACTGGAGTCTTTTTTTTTAGTGATACTGTCCGTTGACACTGTTCTGCTAACTTTTGCAGTGGCAGACTTTGTTCTGTCTCTAATTTTGAGAGAACACGGCTTCGGATCTCTGAATTTTTGTAGAAACTAGCCCCTGTGCTAAAATTAAACATTTGAAGTCGTCCACCGTAAATTCCGATAATTTATAATTGTCGCAGTGTTTATTCACTACTGACACATATGTCAGGTAGTCCTGCTCCTCCGTTTTCTTAAGGTTCATAAACGACCATCTCTTGTGAAAAAGAGACATGTTCGGTCCGAATAACTCTTTAAGAAGTTTTACGGTCTCGGCGAAGTCTGATTCGTTCTCTTTTGCAATATGAAATCAACAAATTTGCAATGTTCACTGGTACAAGCTTTCGAAGTAATAAACTTACTTTCTTTGCGTTTGACCAGCTTTCGCAATCTGTTTCGAAAATATTTTCATACTTCTTGAAGTATGCCTAAAAAGTTTTATCCTCTTCTGGTAGGTACGTGAACACATCTATGCTATTCGCAATTGTTGCGTTGGAAAAAGTCGTATTGCTTTCCTGTGCAGAATTAGTCGTTAATCTTTTCAACAAATCTTTTTGAGCAAGTTGGATTTGCTCTATACATTTAAGAAGCCGTTCAGTCTGTCTTTCGTCAGTTTATTGTAGTTCTTTTTTCTGTAATTGTCTCTTTCTTGTAATTCTTTTTTCTGTAATTCGTCTCTTTCTTGTTGTCTTTCGTCTCTTTCTTGTTGACGCATTTGCATTTCCGCGAATAATTTGATAAGATTTTCCTTTTTGTTTTTCAAATTAGTAAATCAGTCACTTTTATAATTTCCTTTCTTTAATAACTACGAACAACCGATTCCTTTGTTACGTTATTAATTACGTACAAGAAAGAAACAAATCCCTTCTTAGTACACTGAGAAAAAAATTACTTTTTCTTTCAAAACAGTCTACCTAATAAGTTCACGGCATCCTAGCGAAACACTTTTTTGTGTGAACATTGCAGAAAGGGTGTTGGAAAAAAAAAGTCATATAACTAAGAGTAGCTAACCTGAAGTGAGGTTGCAAAAAAATACAATCTTCTTCGCGACCTTCTTCTCAGGTCTTGTAACCACAGTAACATAAAAAAAATAATGACTGACTCTTCACAAAGGAGGAAGGTTTTTATAACAATTTACCTTACTCTATTAGCATAAATAACCACAATGCTATTGTTCTTCTTGATTGTTGGAAGACCATCCTCACCTCCGGCAGCTACACTCAGGTAAGCTATTTATTATTTACCAAACTCTCCCAACAAAGAAAAAAAAAAGAAAAGTGCATTTTATTTATATATATATATATATATATATATATATATATATATATATATATATTCATAAAAAAACTAAGTTGGCGTGACCCTGCAGGGGGACTAACAGGTGCTAGGCCTCAGTCAAGGGCCACCTGGAGGTAACAGTGGTTCAGGGTACCCTCATTCTGTCCCTTAGCCTAGGCCCCGCTGTCGGTTGTAGTTTATAGTCCTACCCAAGACTACTTCTATTGATCGGGTAACAGACTAGGTCTACCCCTTCGTCTCCTTTGAGGTGCACAATCACTGCAGTACCATTTTTGTCTAGCGGGTGGAGCCAATTCAATTCCAACACACTCAAAATGATACCACTCATCACAGGAATCGCAGCATATCATATCTTGGTTCCCTGGAGGTCTATTGCAGGCAGGACACAACCAAATGGTGCCATCTCCTTCCGAAAATGAACTAGAGGATTCCTGGTTTTGACTACTACCTGCAGCAACAGGCGAGGATGCACCCGCCTGATTTGGTTCACTTTCCCCAAGATCATCATCAGATTGTGAAATTTCTATTGGATATAAATTCTTCAGTCAATGGACGTTCACCACACCGTCGCCCTGTCTGACACGAGCTGTCCTCACCACTCCATCTTGTCCTGGGAGAACCTCAAGTATAGTACCCAACATCCAAAAGGGTCGTGGTTTTAAAGGGCTCTTGACCAAGACTACATCATTTCTTTTAATGCGATTCTGAAATGGTATCCGAGATCTTCCAGGCATCTTTCCTCTAAGATCCAGGAGGTACTCCTTGTACCACAGTTCTCTAAATCTTGACAACCATTCATTTCGTAATCCAATCGTCTCGATGAACCTTCTCCGGCTGGGAGGAACCATGGTGGAGAGATCATCTCTTCCCAACGGTACCAATAGACCAGGGCTTTTATTGGGTCTAATAAACATATTGGGTGTGATAATCATTGGTTGCCTGTCAGCGGACTCTTGATAAGTAAGGGGCCTGTTGTTTACAGCCCGCTGAATATCTGAGACAATAGTTAGGAAGGTATAATAATCTACCTTACCCCTACCAATAACCTTGTATAGGCAAGATTTTAAAGTCTTGATGCTACGCTCCCATACACCTCCAACCCAGGGGGAAAATAGAGGAATTGTCTCCCACTTAATGTTACATGACCCAAATTTGGCCTGGTAGTCCTGGAGAAGACAAAGGCGCTTAAACAGTCTTCCACTACCCAGAAAGGTTTTTGCGTTGTCGCTGAGAATTGACTCTGGAACACCATGTGCATTAGTAAATCTGACTAGAGCCTGAAAAAAGGACAATATACTCATGTCAAGCACCACCTCTATATGCACTGCTCTTACACTCAAACAAGTGAACAACAACAGATACATTTTTTCTCACTGTTACCCTCCTTCACCCAAAAATGTCCTGTGAAGTCCACTCCAGTATTCCTATAAGGAACCTCAAATTCGACACGAGAAGTTGGTAGATTGGCCATGTTCTCAGGCAGTACCGGCCCAGAATTGTATCTTTTACACCATGTGCAGGAATTCAGGGCATTTTTGACTGCCTGCCTCCCTTGAGGCACCCAGTATCCTTGACATCTCAATTCCGTTAAGGTTGATCCTGTACCCAGATGGGAACATTTAAGATGGCAGTCTAATATTACAAGTCAGGTCAGGTGATGATTCTTGCCCAGCAACAAGGGATTCTTAACTTCATAAGAAAACTGAGAAGACCTGTCCAGCCGTCCATGCGAGCGGATCAACCCTTCCTCATCCAGAAAAAGATCTAGTGCTCGAACACGATTAGGTGCAGGCCTTACCATAGGATTCCGCAGGTAATTCAATTCAGCCGTAAATTCCTGCTGTTGAGAACATTTTATTTAGTAAATTTCGGCTTTCTTGTTGTAGTTGTCTTCCCTTTTCCTCATCAAGCCGATGAATCGGAAGACTAAAGAAGTTACCCTCAACAAACGGGTAAACGTAGAGAACCGCCGCATGGAGATCACCGAAGCACACTCCTCATCCACAATCACCGCAAAATTTGTTGATGAACGAACAATCTGCTGGCACCTATCATCAAGACAGGGCAACTCCTGCTCCGGCCAAGTCAAGACCCCACCGCGCAACCAAGAAGGGCCATGGTACCAAAAGTCAAAGTTGTCTCGGAACTTCCTTATCGTTAATCCACGAGTGATCAAGTCAGCCGGGTTTTCGGTGGTAGAAACATACCTAAAGGTCGGCCTGATGCCGTAATTCGTTTCCAAATCCAAGCTCATTAGCAGCACATCCTTTAACCTGTTTCTAGCAAAGATGCTTTTACTAGTCATCGTTTCTGATAAAATCCATGACAATACTACTTGTGCATCTGTTACCACACACAACCTAGAAGGGCGGACACCCTTGCATCCTACCAAGATAGTGGGCAAACACTTCAGAGCAAGAAATACTGCCATTAGTTCTAAAGTTGGTAATGTCTTATCCTTCACTGGAGCCACTCGTGCTTTGGCAAAGATCAATGTAGAATTGTTGTCCTGAACATAGTAGGCTGCAAATCCATATGCTTCTTTAGAAGCGTCACAAAACAGGTATAACTCTCCAGTTCGGTTCCCGTCATGGACCTGTCTGCAGTTTAAAGTTTAAAGAGACCCAGAATTGGCTTCAGAATGAGGTCTACGACTTTGTACCCTTCCCTTACTGCCCGCTCTTTCCCTGAGCTGAACCTGTTGCACTACTTCGTTTGGTTATACGTCTATCATGACACACCGCAACACTAATTCAAGCCTGACCATTGTCGAGTATTCGCCGAGCTCCCGTCGGCGATTGTAGAAAAGGTGTGCTTTCAGTTTCGAATTCGTACAAGACGATGAAGGCGGCTGCATTGAATACTTGTCAGTTTTACTACATAATCAAGCTACCTGAATTGATTCCTTCAATAAGAGTTTTAAAATACAGCTGTAGTGTCTTTTCCTTAGAGTGACTAATTTATCGTTCAGCCTTGCATATATATATATATATATATATATATATATATATATATATATATATATATATATATATATATATATATACCTATTTACTATGCCTCCCCACGGGACAGAGTTAGACACCAGGGTCGTTTTTTAACGTGGAGAAAAGGTACAAAAATAAAAATTGTCTCAGTCGTGAAGGATTTCTCCTCCACCGAAAGAGAACAAGAAATAGAAGTGCAGCATCTGAAGAACAGATGGTATTTATTTGCTCCCCCACTGAGCAAATTAGGCACAAGGCCGTTTTTAATGTGAGGTAAAAACCAGCTCCCCTAAAAGTAGGCAAAAAGGGGGCACTCTGGTTACCAAAAATAATAATTGTCCCAGTATAGAGGGTTTCCCCTCCATTGACTGGTACAAATTATCTTAAGTGCAGCATCTGAAGAACAGATGGTATTTAGTCGTATCGGCCCCGGACTTGGCATTATTTACTACCAAGCCCTCATTTGGGGTCCGATACAACTTAGGCACTAAGGCCAGTAAGGGGGAGGTGGGGAAGAAAACGGGACTTTGCTAAATTTGCTAGCTAAACTTGCGTTGAAAAGCAAGTATTTTATTTAGAAAACCCTATACTAGATTCTATCATAACTCATCCGCCTACATTCTTACCCGGACCTACTTAAAAGAGACAGCTCCCCAGCTTATCGGGATGGCGGGCGACACTCGTACTGTTTGAAAAAGAGAAAAACATTTATTTACATAAAAACAAAACAAAATAATATTTACAAACTTAATTTTTTTTTTTTTTTTTTTTTAAATATGGGGGTGAGATGATGGGGAGGGGGGCAAACTAAAATACACCCAAAAAGAAAGAAAAAGAAAACAACTTAATAAAATGCCTATGGGGGCGGGTTAGTAAGGGGACCCTCCCTACCTAACGGCTGGTCTGTCGTATGAAACGCCCACTGTCTTCCGGTCCACTTCCCCCGGGGGGAAAGGGCGAAAGCAAGCAGGACGTTTCCTAGGAGGAGTGGAGGAACTAGGGACTTGTAAGAAAAATAAATTAGGGTCGGGGATAACAGGGATGGATGGCGTCTTCCAAGATAATGTACGTAAGGGGTAAAAGCAGGCCGAGGACAAAATAAAACTGGTGGACTTTGGGCATCTTTGGAAGCTCTCCTAGTGCCAATCTATCGAAAAACAAAGATCTAACGGGGACAGGATCAAACTCACATTCACCCTAGTCTAGGCCCTAAATAAAGTATATGCTTTCCACTCTAGGTGGTTACTCCGCCTAACTAGCAAACCTACTCCTACCCATGATTACGGGGTAAACCCCGTATTAACATATGAGGGGCTGGGTTCCGAGTGCACGACAATCGAAACTTCAGCACCTCCAGACGAATACTACTAGGGTGGAAACACAAGCTCATACCTAGCTCCTCGTCGGATGCACAAACTAGTGTTGTGCACCCATCTCCTATCAAAGTCGATGCGGGGCAACCTTTTCCAATCACATCTGATTTTTATTTTAAGTTGGTGCTTAAAATAAAGGACCAGATCCTGATCGGAGACAGATCGCCCCTCATAGACAATGTTCAGACGTGTAACCCACGTCACTAACCTAGCTACAGCCAGTATCGCCAGAAACACCGCCCGTTTCTCCCTGATAAACGGCGGGTCCACATTGTCAACCACGTACGCTAAATCAAGTGGCACCGACCGCTCGGGGTCGATGCGAGCCGTTACCCCTTCGATATACCTCCAGAGACTCCGTACCCCGCTGCAAAGAAAGAACGCGTGTTCACGCGTTTCGTCCTCGTTCTCATCGTTGCAGCGTGGGCACGGGGGATAATAATAATCGCGATCCCTGAAATCCCTGGCAAGTCGGTCGAAGAGAGGCAACGCGTCCCGGACTAGCCTCCACGTTATCGAAAATTCAGCATTATTTATGTAGCTACTGGCAGGCGCCCAACTCCAAAGCGAGAGAACTTCCCCCCTCGACAGATGTAGCCGCTCCACCAGCGGGTCGTTCGCGGTACCCTCCACTAGCTCCTCATATAGCCTCCACCTAGGCCGTGCAAGGTCACTGGACCCCGGCAATGCCCTAAGGGCGGCTCGGCATTCGGTCAGGAAGCGCCCTTCCCCCGCTGGTCGACGGCGACCTTCGGCGGCGGGGTCGGTTAACAGCCGTGGGAAAGCGTGCTCCACGGCTGGTACCCAGGGTGCCTCCTCTATCAGTGTCCGACTCAGGAACGCCAGTCTTTCTGCGTGTTGATGGCTGCGCAGATCAGGCATCCCCAAGCCTCCCTCGCTAAGCTTCTGCGTACAGACCTGTCTACGGACATACGGCTTTCCTCCCTTCCAGAGCAGTTTGAAAAGGAGTCGCTCTAAAGCCTTACAGCGGTCCGCAGGCAGGGGAAGAACAGATAAACGGTAAAGGATCAACGGAAACACGTAAGTGGCGCATGCCTCCGCACGACCCTTCAAGGACAATCTCCTTCGAATCCAAGTTCCGACAGACGATTCGACCTTAGTCTGTACCTCCGACCAATTCTTGTCCAGCTGGAGATCCGGCCCGAACCACACACCGAGGATCTTAACCGGGCCATCAGTCCAGCCGAACGCACCTGGAAGCGAGTTTACCCCGGTCCAGGCGCTCAACCGCAGGCCGACGGACTTGCTGCGATTGATCACGGCCCCTGTGACAACTTCGTACTCAGCGATCGCCTCTATCACCGCTTCGATGTCGTTACGACTGGCTGCGAAAACGGTGACGTGATCAGCGTACGCGGACACCCTGGCAACTCGGCCGCCAGGTAGAGCAATGCCGCGTAGGACTGGTCTCGCCGCCTCGTCCCTTAATTTGCGAAGGAAGGGCTCCAACGCCAGGACATAGAGCAGAGGCGACAGCGGATAGCCCTGCCGCACCGACCGGGAGACCCCAAAGGACTCCAACAACCTACCATTGACTTGCACCACCACCGCGGGGTCACGATACAGGGCGGAGATCCACTTGCGGAAGTCCGGACCAAAGCCGGCGGCCTCCACAACAACCCTCAGGAACCCATGGTCCACCCTATCGAACGCCTTGGACTGATCTAAATTGATCAGCGCGGCTTCCGTGTCGTCTTCTAACCCCTCTATTATCGTGCGAACCAAGTGCAGATTGTTTTGAATTGTTCGACCCTTCACAGCGTAGTTCTGATCCGGTTCGACCAACTCGTCGATAACGACCTGCAGACGGTTCGCAAGAATACGGGCCAAAATCTTAAAATCTGCGTTAAGCAGAGTTATGGGCCTATAATCATCTAGGTTCCCCCCTCCATGTTGGTTTCCCTTCTTCAGAAGCGTGACCACTCCTTTGGTTACCTGCCTCGGGATCGAATCCTGGGCAAACCAGTGGTTAAACACGCCCGTCAAAAGGGGCACAAACATGGGCGACAGCCTCAAGTACAGTTCGTAGGGCAAACCATCGAGCCCCGGAGATTTGTTGCGGCCAACCTGCTTCAACGCAGTAATGACCTCACGCTCCGTAACCACCCCCTCGCAACTAGCCGCTCGGGCCGCAGTAAGGCGGGGCGAGCCAGCTAAATAGCTGCCAAACTCCTGGCCGCGGAGTCTGGGTAGTTTGGTGAAGCACTCCTCCAAATGTTGCCGAAACCCATTGCAGATCTCCCGCGTCGATACGAGGGAACGTCCTTCCAGGTTTTTCACCTCCCGAATGTACCCATCCGAGCCGCGTCTTAAAGCGGGCCCACGCTCAACAGCGTCAACGTTCACGGCTTCGTTGGAGACTCTATTTAACCTAGCCCTAACTACTTGACCTTCATATCGCTCGCTAGCCAAGCGACTGAGGTCCCCCTTAATTAGTGCTAGATCTAGGGAATCCCCCCCTGCCACCGCCCGGGTCAATCTATCCTCTAGGTGCTTTTTGGTCCGTGCCCTAGTTAAAGCGAGGCTTTGGCTATATTGGACACAAAAATGCCTAATGGTCACCTTAAGATTAACCCACCATCTACTCCCGGTAACCGCCCCCACTAACTCCCTCTGAATTAGTGTTGTCAGCTGCTCCCGGAAGTCGACCGACTCCAACAAGGAGGCGTTCATCTTCCAGTAGCCAGCCAACCTAGGCCTATTACCTAACTTCAAACGGGCCAACACGAGTTTGTGGTCCGAATGACCTAACCAGTGGAACGTGGGACAAGATAGTAAATCTACGTCGCCCCTTCTAATTAACATCCTGTCCAAGTATGTACTTGGACTGGAGGCCGCACTAGTATGCCACGTCCACATCTCCCTCCCGGGGTGATCCAGCCGGAACCTGTCGACCAGATCGCACGAGCCCATCAGGTCAGACAGGCTGCTATCACACCTACCCTGCCCGCTAGGCCCCCCGACCTTATCTAACTTGGGGTCCAGGATGGCATTCCAGTCCCCCATTAAAACTACCCGCTCAGGACCCGAAGAGAGAAACCCCTCCACCCGCCGAAAAAAGGAAACCCTCTCGGTTTGGATGTTGGGCGCATAAACTGCCATGATCCGGAACGCGCCGCTGCTAACGGCAACATCAACCACGACCAGCCTCCCATGAGCGTCCGCATGAACAAGTGTAACCGTCGCAGATAGGGTGCGACTTACTAGCACAGAAACCCCCCGGCTCTGTATACTGCCATATGCTGAGTAAACGTCAAAGTCGTTCACCAGCACATCGCAGTCCCCAGCCCCAACAAAGTGGGTCTCCTGAATTGCAGCTATATCTACCTCAAGGGCCATGGGGTCCCTCAGCACGCGAGAAGCCTTGCTTCGAGACCTCATGCCCCTCGCATTCAAACTAGCTAGGTTTGAGCTTGTGGCCATGTTTCCCTAACTAGTAATATTCGTCTATCAAGGGTCTGAAATCCTCGGGGGAAAGGGCGTCAAAGGTCTGCCCAAGACTGCCCGTAAGCAGGACAGGCGTAAGCCGCCCGTCTTTGGCCAGACCTCCCACGTCCAGAGGGAAGTCAACTTAATAGCCCTATAAAAGGAGGGGTGAACGTAAACCGGGACCCTCCCTTCGCATCGCTTCGCGACCTGCTCTAGAGATGGGTGCTCCCCGTCTATTAATTTTAGCCCCGGGAATGCCGATTTTCCCTCCTCCAACATTCTCCAAAGGGCCTTAGCTCGCCCACCCCTGTTAGGCCTGACGAATGTTATGAGCTGTGGAGCGTCAGGGAAGTTCCTGGGGTCGGTGACATCCTTCCCTTCCACCATCTTGAGGCTTTCCAATATCCGCAAGTATTTCTTCTGGGTTCCACTGAGGTCACCCACCGCCTCATCGACCTCACAGAGACGGACCCCCGGCCAGAATGGACACTTTCTGTTTTTTCCTTCCTGGGGGCCGCCTTCTCCTGATCCTCCTTTTCTTCTTCTTCCACACATTCCGCAACTGGAGCTATCACCTTTGGCTCCGGGGTGTTAAATAGGGGTGGGGTGGGCTGAGCGTCCTCTGGGGCAACTGATGTTGGAGGCTCAGTACTGCTCTCTTCCATGACTTCTTGCACTTTTCCCGGGGGAGACTTCTTGGGAGATCCTTTTGGAGTCTCTTTCCTCTCCCTCTTCTCAGTGTGTTTTCCAGCAGCCTCTCCTTCCTCCCCTTCCGATTCTGAGGAGCTCACCCTTAGCTTTCTTTTCGTGGTCGCCGCCGGTGTTCTTGTTGTTTCTGCAGGGGCTCCTCCTTTCTTCTTCTTGCCCCTCTTGGCGACGACCTTGCTCCAAGTTCCTCCTTCCTCATCTGCCTGCTGTTTGCCCTCCGCTGCTGGAACCTCCTGCGTTACCGCCTTCGTACCCGATGGTTGCTGTTCTTTTCGTTGAGGGCAGAATCGGGCCACGTGACCTGGTTTGGTACACTGCCAACAGTATGGCCTCCTCCCCTCGACGATGACGGCCATCTGCCAGCCCTCACAAGTCAACTGCGCCGGGATAAGATGGAAATTCTGCCGGTCCACCTTCATATGGATCTTATATGACCCAGTTTGGATATTTCGAGGCCCCTTTGTTGGGCTGACTTCTTCGACCTCTCCAAACTGGGCCAAGGTGGCACCTATCTGGTCAGCAGTGATGAAGCTGGGCACCCCGAGCACTGTTACGCCAGCTCTCCTCTTTGACAAGTACTCGGGGCGGAGCCTCAAATTCTTCCACGTGAGGTCCCCTCCAGCTAGCTTCTCCGCTTCCTCCTTTGATGGCAGGAGGAGATCCCACGTAGCATGGTATTTCCGTACCAGGTACTGTGCAGGAATCCGGAGCTCTCCTATCGCGTCACACATTTTCTCCAGCGGCACGCCGACGAGCCCCTTTCCGTTGGCATCCAGGGTGACGAGGGACACCGTTCGTAGTTTAATATCCTCCAGAGCTCCGGGCACCACCATAAGCTTGTTTCCGCTTACAAACTCCTTGTATTTTCCCTGCAACAGTTCCTGGTAGTAGCCTGGGGTCTTCTGGGTCTCCTTTTTCCGACCCCACGCACAGTTCTCCACCACTTTGGACATACTGGTCTCCACCACTGCTGCTGCTGCTGCTACCGTCTCTGCTGTTCTCCTATCCTGTCCAGGAGGGATTGGAGAACAATCGCTCATTGTGAGGGCTGGCCACTCAAAAAGACTAATTGGCGTCTCGTTCCCAGACACCGTCCCTCCGGGGGAGCACCCATCCACCACAATTACCTCCTCTGATTTACTCCTCCTAAGTCCTTCCTCCTCTACCTTGCTGGGACTAACCCTGGCAGACTGGGACCTTGTCAGAGGGACTCTAGGCTTTTCCTCCTCAAGGACCCACCACTTCTTCACCGGCCGCTTCTTCCGATCCCCTACCGCTGGGGCCCCTACCGACACGTACATAATGCCGCCTAGGTTGCCTTTCTCGGCGACAACCCCCTGCACGGCATTCGGCCCTGTCTCCACTCTACTGGGGGCGGCGACCCCAGCTCTCGTTCCGGCGCTGGTGCTACCTTTCGGGGTGGCAACACCCGACTCGACCCTACTGGGGGTGGCGACCCCCGCTCGCGATCCGGACAACTCTGGGGTGGCGACCCCGGAAACCCTTCTCGAACTGGGGGTGCCTTGCGGGGCGGCACCCCCCGGACCCTTCACTACCACTACACCCGGGGCGTCTCCCAAGGTGGCAGGAGCAGAGGCCTGCTCCATCTACTTTGATGGCCCAAGGCCCGGCTGAGCACCCGCCGATTCGGAAACCAAGGGGACCTTCGCCTAAAAAGGCACGTCGGTTTCCCTTGGCCCTGCCGGCTGCTTAAGTGCTAGCTGGACCCCGGACTATCTGAAAAAGGAAAGAAAACAACAGTTAATAGTTGCCCAGGATGGGCAATAACAAAAACAAATAAAACAAGAAACAAAAAGGTCTTTGCGGGTCCAAATCCCCAAGAAGGGGCTGGTCCTTGCAGAGAACAAAAGGAAAAAGACTTTTAACCAGTGGTCAAAAGCTCACAACCGGCGTTGAGGCAGACCGCAGTAAGCACTGAGAACAGATGGTGTTTATTTGCTCCCCCACTGAGCAAATTAGGCACAAGGCCATTTTTAATGTGAGGTAAAAACCAGCTCCCCTAAAAGGGGTCACTCTGGTTACCAAAAATAATAATTGTCCCAGTATAGAGGGTTTCCCCTCCATTGACTGGTACAAATTATCTTAAGTGCAGTATCTGCCGGAACAGATGGTGTTTATGGTGTTTATTTGCTCCCCCACTGAGCAAATTAGGCACAAGGCCGTTTTTAATGTGAGGTAAAAACCAGCTCCCCTAAAAGGGGTCACTCTGGTTACCAAAAATAATAATTGTCCCAGTATAGAGGGTTTCCCCTCCATTGACTGGTACAAATTATCTTAAGTGTAGTATCTGCCGGAACAGATACTACACTTTGATCTTGTCCCGGAGGCCATATGTATGTGTGTGTATGATTATATATATATTAGATTTTTGGTAAATAAATCTGATCAATTGCATATACACACGTTCAAAGAATTAAGGGATGATACAGTGTGGCGTAAGACAATATCAATGCCTTAGCGAAAACAATTCGAGTAGAGATTCGCTTTTGCATCTTCGTCAGACACCAATGGCTCGTGCAGCAGGCTAGAATTGTGAACAATATTTTATGAAGGGCTAAATTGTGGCATTATAGAGACATATCAGGCACCCTTTCCCTTTTTAGTGGATTCAAGTAGTGTAGTTTTGTACAACTCTCAGGAAAAGATCGTTCCAAGAATTAAATTATTCAGTGTGTACTTTAATACCACTTGAATTTCAGTAGTATATTTAAAAGAGAGGAAGTTTTGGAAAGGATTTTCAAAGAATTTAATGTCAAAATAAGCGTAATAAATTGAAAAATAAAATATTAAAAATCATACCATTTTTTTTTACTTTTTTAACCATGATATTTTTGGCTATTCCTCAATTTAAATCTGTTATAGAAACTTCGACAACACGCCTGTTTTTTTTTTATATATATATATATACACAACCAGTATTCACACGCGTATAACATCTAAATAGAATGAGCTCGGTCTGAACTGTCTTGTCAACCCTTTGACAGCAATTAGATAAATAGACTTACTTGCAATAAAAGCTGATGTCGTTAACCTTCACTATGGCACACCGTTTAATCAATGAAAAATATTTCAAGAAAAAATAATGATTTTAATAAAAAAATATTTTAAAATTATTCGTGGTTTCTAGCGCATTGGAATTTTTTCAGATTTTAATTCTTTAAGATTGATCGTATGTATTTATGGGTTAATACTTTAGATTGATTATAATCTATATATCTAGAAAAGTAAATACGTGTGTGAAGATACTTCTCAACCTATCTACGCAACGAATTTTTATCTATCGACATGAAATTTAGTATATAGGATATTCAGACATTGGAAAAGATTTAAGCAGTATTCATCCGGAAAGTAGTCTACTGAGAGGTCAAAATTAGCAAATTTGTACGTGGTGGTTTCGGATTATTATTCGTTTGTCAACAGTTTCACGACTGCACATGCGCGGTCGAGAAACATGACAGCTTCCTTATGTTAAAGGTTGGTAGGTTTGAAAACATATTTAATAGCCCGTCAAGCAGTTCTAGTGGTTATCGTACGTGCCTCACTATCGTTACGTTTTGATTTCGATCTCCACTCGTGTATAATTTTATTTTTTTACTTACAAGACGTGAACTGTTTAGAATAATATACTGCTTGTATACACATGTATCAGGGGTTTTTTTTCGAGTTATTATTTTGGTTTTTAAAAGAATTTAACTTTAAGTTTAATCCCTACACATTTCAGTTTATAATAAATAAGTAATCCTTATTAATAAAAATATAATATGTATGCGTATTTTACGACCGGGCAACGCCAAGCTTCTTGATATAAAGTGAAGAAGGTGCGTGTGAGGACACCTATAGAAACAACTAACCTTGATCTACTGATTGAAATGTGGTATATAGAATATTCACACATTGTGAAATATTTAATCGTTTTTCCGAAGGGAAAAGGCTGCTAAATGGGTCACAATAAAAAAATTGGTACTTATGGGAGGGTCATATGATTTTTATCAGTTGTAAACTGTTTCATAACTGCGCAGGCGCAGTCGTAAAACATGGCAGTTTCCTTATGTTAAGAATAAGGAGGTTTGAAAACACCGTTTAGAGATCGTACAAACTTGCCCATTTGTTATTGTACTTGATTCACTGTATACCGGCTTTGCTTTCGATCTCAGCTCCTATTTTATTTATTTATTTACTTATTTTTTTTTGCTTACAAGAGGTGAACATATATATTATTTAATTTAATTTAATTTAATTATTTAATTGGAATTCATTATCAACATGAGTGTTATTTATTAATTTTCATTGCGGACTATTAACCTCACCTTTTTTAGTTGTTGTTTCATGACGTTTCGACCAACTATTCCTCTGGCCTTCGTCACGTGGTAACCCTGACATGATAGGAACTCCGAATTTCCTAACTGCATCCCCAGTAATTACGGCCTTCCGTAGTTGTTGTCGTCTCGCCACGTTTTAGCCAAGTAAGCCTCTGATAAGCTTTGGGTAAGATTGAAACGGCTATCTTCAGTCAATGCTAACCTGGAGCCGTAGAGATGCCATGTCTCTCTCCACTGCAACACGGGCTTCGAAGGGCGATCAAGGTTGGAATTTTGGTCTTATAATTCCACATTTATTTATTATCTAACCTTCTACAATTATGATGCAATTAGGTGATTCGGAGTTCCCATCCGATCGTGGTTGTCACCTGAGGAAGGCCAGGGGGGACAGTTGGCCAATACGTCATGAACCAACGACTAAAAAAGATGAGGATAATATCCGCAATAAAATTAAATTAATAAATAATGCTTATCTCAATAATGAATTCCAATTAAATAATATATATCCCATTCGGTACAGGCCCGACCATGGCAAAAACGTTGTTAGACGACAAATATGGAAGGCAGTAATTGCTGACAACTTCGGAGTTCCTATACCGTCGCAGTTACCACCTGGGCAGAAGAATAGGTGGCCGTAACGCTGTAAAACAACAATTAAAAAAATAAGGATAATAGTCAACAAAAAATTTAATTAAGAAGCGAACAGTTTAGAAAAAAGAATAATACTCATGTTCTCAGTTTCTTCCCGTCTATTAAAACTTTATTGTTGAAAGAAATAAGAAGGTTGCCATTTGTTTTGATTACATATAGACGTTAGAAAGCATTAAAAAAATAAATGATTAAATTCAATGAAATGTATTGTGGTTAAGGATATCGGAATGGCCGTTGCAATTTAAGCCCGGGATCTTGGAATAATTTATATATATATATATATATATATATATATATATATATATATATATATATATATGTATGTATATATATATATGTGTGTGTGTGTTTGTATATAAATAGAAAGAGACAGAGAGAGACAGAGTAATAGAGTGACAGACATATATACAGACAGATGGAGATAAAGAGTGAAAGATTCGTATTTGTTTTGTTTTTCATCTAAGCAGCGAGGAAGTTATACTAAGCAAAATAAAAATATGTATTAGTATAGAAGATAACAAATGTTTGCTTTTATGAACAATAAAATAATTCTTCTGTGACTTTAATGAGCGCATGTTTCTTGTAACATAGGCGGTTAAAATTAAAAACTACTTTCTTATCATAGAATGGGGGACAAAGGAATTAGACGTATGGAGGTTCCACGCATATAAAGAAAAATACTTACAGATATTTAGATGTTCATTTGAAAAAACAGACGTACTTTCGAATGAATGTGTATTCGCGTTCGTTTCTATATAACTTTCCGCATATCAAACGGTTCCCTATTGTTGTATCTATAAAATCATGTTAGTTCAGGCAAACATTCATGATATGACATTGGCGTTTGCGAAGAAATCGCTATTCACACCTCGGGTTTCACACCATTTTCCCCGCATCGAGACAATTGAATTGACCGTGACACATAAACGGACAAATATGGAAAGGCATAACCGCATATTCTACGCATAATGTTTAACGGGTTTATTCCTGGGTCAGGGATGGTCTACAAATGTTGAAATTAACAATACTATCGTAATAACAAATGTAATCGGCTTCAATATGTGTTGGGAGGTTTAATTCCGGTGTTGGGGACGGGTACAGGTCGGATAGGCGACTATTTAATGAAGGCTGGCCATTTCACATTTAAACAATCATTGCAGTATACAGGACAATAAATTGATTTTCTACTGAGTAAAATGGGTGGCTGCACGCGTGTCAGGCCATAACAGAGACAAACAAGAGTAGCCTTTGTTCAATTTAATTATAAGAAGTATATATATATATATATATATATATATATATATATATATATATATATATATATAGAGAGAGAGAGAGAGAGAGTGTGTGATAGAGATAGAGAGAATGAGAGAAAGAGCGAGAGAGAGTTAAAATAGTTTCTGTAAAGTATATATATATATATATATATATATATATATATATATATATATATATATATATGCTGGGAATATAGTTGGAGGATTCGAGATGCCTAGCCCATCGCGGTAAACCTGCCCAAGACCAGAGGAATAATTCCCATAAATGTCATGAAAACAACGGCTAGAAGATGAGGATTATAGTCCAAACATTTTTTTTTAATCATGCAATTTACTCATCTCCAAAATAATTCCAAACTAATTCAATAATATAAATATCTTTTTTTTTAAGAAAAATGAACATTATCCAGAAACCGAACGTATACAAGCTGCTCGGACCTTATCAAACAAAAAGTTAAAAAAAAAAGAAAACATCTGTATAGTGAAGTTTTCCCCGGTGATATTTTATTTACAATGATGGTCAAGTTTAAACAAATACGACGCCTGCTAGCAGGATTTATAGTCTTGAGATTTCAAGTTAAACTGGCGTTACAAATATATATAAAATTATTATAGCTTGGCATAGATTTTTTTTTCAATGCCGTTTTCAAAAATAAATTCGTGGGTCAATGTCGTTCATTTTAAATACGCATCCACTTATTATATGGAAAAATGCGCGCATGAAAAGTAATATTCTTAAGATTTTATTAAACCTGGAAAAGTAAAGGACAAGAAATTCAACCTGGAAAAGTAAAGAACAATATATTCTAGTAAAGTAAAAAATAAGAATTTTTTAGACTTAAAATATTGCAGTTAAAATAAAATTTGAATATTGATAAATATTTTATTTATTATTTGCATATGTTGTTGTTTATTGTTGAGTTAGAAAGGGTGTCAGTCGCTGGATTGAACTTATTTCCCCCCTATTATTTGCATATATTTATGTAGTGAAAATTGTTTGAATAAAATTAATTCATTAGTTAGTTAGTTAGTAGATGGAATTAATAATTTTATAATTTACATAAAAATGAATTAAATGATCCTAATTATGATATAATACAATTATTAATTTTTATGTACACCCTTTCAACATATGCAAATAATAAATAAAATATTTATCAATATTCAAATTTTATTTTAGCTGCAATATTTTAAGTCTAAAAAATTCTTATTTTTTACTTTACTAGAATATCTTGTTCTTTCCTTTTCCAGGTTGAATTTCTTGTCCTTTACTTTTCCAGGTTTAATAAAATTTTAAAAATATGACTTTTCATGCGCGCATTTTTCCATATAATATATATATATATATATATATATATATATATATATATATATATATATACCTCTATATATATTATATCATAATTAGGATCATTTAATTAGTTGAATGATTACTGTGTGAAGTTTTATGATAGAATACTTAAGCTTTTACTATAGAATTCATTATTTCAGAAAATTCACTAAAGAATTTTTATAACACTTCACTGGCCATTTAACTTTAAAATCATTAGATGCGAAATCTAACAAGTATCAATTCATTTTTAAAAAAAAAGTAAAAAGCATTTGGGCATGACTACAAAATCCACATATTGGAGAATAAGTTGGATTTATCTTTTATTTTCATAGTTTCTTCTGGGATATTAAGGACAGAATAGATTCATTGATTGGTATAATAAGTAAATGTATGGTTTAGCGCTACGAAACAGCTATTGTCAAGAATTGTGCATACCAACAAACTTATAGGAATAAATTGAAGATGGTGAACACTATGAAATTTGGAAATTACATCAAGTTTAATCAATTAATAATTGCTATAAATGAAAAGGTGAAAGATAATTGAAAAATAATTTATTTTGTACAGAAATGTATATATACATATATATATGCACACACACACACACACACACACACATATATATATATATATATATATATATATATATATAGAGAGAGAGAGAGAGAGAGAGAGAGAGAAATTTTTTCTTAGTCAAGGAAATAACATTATAAATGTGACGTTGCACGCGTGTCAGGCCATAACAGAGACAAACAAGGGTAGCCTTTGTTCAATTTAATTATTAGAAGTATGTATGTATATATATATATATATATATAGAGAGAGAGAGAGAGAGAGAAAGAGAGAGATAGAGAGTGAGAGTGAGAGAGAGCGAGAGAGCTAAAATAGTTTCTGTTAAGTATACATATATATATGCACACACACACACACACACACACATATATATATATATATATATATATATATATATATATATATAGAGAGAGAGAGAGAGAGAGAGAGAAATGTTTTCTTAGTCAAGAAAATAACATTATAATTGTGACACTCTATGATTTTATTAACTGTTTTTATGTATTTTGCCTACACGTATATCCTCGGGCAAAATGACGACCAGTGTCCAATATCATCATTCCAACTATTTGATGGCGAGGACGAGACGACATGTTCCTATTAATGACATGATATATACTGAGTTACACATGCATCAGAGTAAGCCAGTATGCAATCCCGATAAGATAAAAAAAATCGCAATGTTCCAAAATCATCTAAAAATATGACGAAAAGTATTCGATAATTTTTACGTAGTTTCGGTTGACGCTAAACACTAAACTAAGTTTAAAAAAAAACATGTTAAAAGTAATTTTGTTTTTCATAATCTCATTGACATACAAACAGAACAATAAACAAACGCTGAAGGAAAAAATAAATATTTGCCAAAAGTTGTTAAAAAAAACTAGAGCAAATGTAGAATGTCAATCCTGACGTGTGGCATTGTAACTGGGAAACTGATTATAAAACTGAGCTCAGTATCAGACAAAGATCAATGGAAAAACCGAAACCGGAAATGCACTAATTTAATAAGAATTACCATGTTTACCATTTCAATAGAAATTACAGTTTATTGTATTATAGTTCTCTGTTTATGTACGTTGTGCATGCATGTACATGTAAACGCACATGTCAATTTTTTTTAGTTACTACTTGAAATGGTTTTCTTCTACGAGTAATATATTATATAAAAGTTGCGGCAATTCAATAATATAAATATCTCTCATTTTCTGTCTTGAATTGAAAATCATATTTAATTTCAGATGAGTTTCCAACGGATGCTATTCTATACAAATTCTGGAGATGAATTTTCAGTAGTTAGCTATTCTGTACAGGTCATTAATTTATAATTCAAATGCAAAGCGCAAAAGATCTTGAAATGAAAAAATTATGTGCTAGAATGCTAAAAGATTCACTATTTTTATGAAGCAATTCTGGTTTCTGATTAGTAGCTAGCACAACGTGGCTCAATTCGATTCGTTACTTCCTATCGCCAGTGTCTAAAAGTAGAACCTTCCAACTTTCAATGATTGTACCTTCATACAGAAAATATTACAACACTCTCTCTATATATATTTTTTTCGGAGATGTGATGTATACAAAAGCTTTCTACAGCCATCACCCCCCGTTGAAACATATACATGTTTAACTAGGTCAAATAAAAGGCATAATAAACTATTTAGCATTCTAGATCATAAAGAAATATCTAGGAGCTTCATAATGACAGAAAACGCCGAGAAAAGCTCGTATGTACTAAATACACGCAATTATGGATCCGGGCAAAACTATATATAAATCGAATTGCTGAACGATGACGTCAAGCATTCATTGTTATAATAGGTTTTTGTAGATTTGTACACAAATCTTGATGATCGTTAATGGGGAAACTTGTGCACGTCTTAATTATTTAACATGAACTTATTTTCATTGGGCTATTGTGTCCCACAGACGGACAGTTCTGCGAAAAAAAACCTGCTTACGGAATTTTCCTTTAGTTTAGGCACAGATAATTCGTGGAGGAAATCGTTGAAGCTTGGTGTAGTTGGAAGAGTATTGTTCCCAACATTTTACAGAGCGAAAATAAATTGTATCTCAGTCGAGCACTTAATATAAAAGAAATGATAGAGCAGAGAGGTTTACAGAGTCTCTTCTGTAAGAAAGATTAAACAAAATGGTTTATATGTCGCAAATGTTTGCTGAAAATCGATAAAGCATAAAGTTGTCTAATTAAACTCTCTCTCTCTCTCTCTCTCTCTCTCTCTCTCTCTCTCTCTCTCTCTCTTATAATATTTTCACATCCAAAATAAGTCCGCATATATCATTGCAGCAGTTAGAGTGTATTCTATATGGACCAGGCATACTATATATCCGCATTTGTCGGAGGCATGTAGTATGCTGGCTTGAAATATGATTAATATCATTTTGAAAAGGTAATTATTATTGTGTCGCTGGGTAATTAAATTATTAATTGAAAAATACTTTTAACATAAATTCTCAAAGGAAATTATAATTGGTCTGAAAATGTTGTTCCACTGTCAATAAGTTAGAAGGCGTGTTAATGAATAATGAAATATTTTTGCGGTTTTAATTAAGTGCTATAAAGTAAGAGACAAACATACGTTAAATCTATCTTAACATACTTATCTTTTATATAATATTTGTACTACAGAAATTCCCCTCTCGACCAAAGTATCGTATATGATGCCGCATACTAATTCATTAGGTTTAGGCCGTTAACTATTATCTTATTTAATTTTCTAACACAATTACAGACACATTAAGTCGTTATAATAAAATGCTACATTGCATCATAGGAGCAAAATCGTCATAATCACGACATCCATAGAGGAAGGAGTCCCTATTTTCCTCTATAAATATTTAGTTCTCTAACTACTACAAGTGCCACCGGTATCTATTTTACATTTTTCTACGATATTTACATTGCAGCTATAGTTACTGGTTATTAACTACATACACATAGCACAATCGTTCAATTACCCGATACCAAAATAATAAATTCTCTCTGCTCAAAATCCGCCCTATCTGATTGGCTGAGATCGACAAATTCTATTATTTCAGAATCCATTTTCTCATCCATAAACGGTTTGGGTGCGTCTTCGTAACCCTTATAGGATCCTATTTTATTTTTTATAATATTTTCATTTCTTTTCGCAGGCGCTTTTTACTATAATTTTCTTTTTTAACACATACTGTTACTGTGGCAGATTTTACTTATTTAGATTTGAAAAATATATTTTTTTATTTTTAGGTAAAACACATTATTAGACCCAAAGGATGAAATACATCTAAAAATATTTTCATTTTTATTATTTTTACATAATTTTTTATTTGACTAAATGTACGCCAGCAGAGACCGCGATATTATTTTTATAATTTGTCGTTTCTAAGGTTTGACAGATCGACATTTTATTGCTAAATTTGGCATTCTTTACGCTTTTAATTACAAAATAGCTCCAGGAAAGAGGGTAAAAGGCCAAATTTGCCTTAAAATGCCAATTTGTCATATTTTAGCAAACCCAAATTTTCAAAGCACTACGACCATCTCAAATGTCGTACCTTTAGTCTCATAAATATGGTGAAAAAAAAGATAATGATGAATTTTTTTCTGGTTTTATACCAGCTTTTTTGTCTAATACTATGTTTTAGATAAAAATAAATATTTATTATAATGTTTGTGCTTGTTAAACAATTTACGTCAGTAAACTACAAATTTACACGGAATTACATTGCTTACGGAACACCTATTTGTGTTATGTTTACTTCCTTTTCCGGACTCATCAACATCACTCAGACATTTTTTTAAGTTTTTACCATAGCTCCCACTCTACAAGTTCATTTATTATGACGACTTTTAAATGTTTTCGACTATGCTGAATGAGACAATCTCTTTCAACTTTGGCGGAGGCAAGTAGTTTCCGCAGATATAAAGACATGCATTATGCAGTGCAATTCGGTGGCCGACAGATTTGTATGCGTGCGCTATCAATAAATCTACTTCTCCTCGTCTGACACTGCCGCCCCCAATATTTTATTAAGTTAATAGTCTTTGCGGGTGGGTATGCTGACAACGAATTTCAAGGTTAAATTTGGGGTAAATAATTTCACAACCCCTTTCATAAAATGGGGGGGGTCTATTCCGAAAGACTCTTATCATATCGAGGTTAGAGGTGTATATTCTGTAAGCCGTTCTTAACATGAGGAGTTTGGGGATGTTTATTTCGAAAGCCGTTATTAACATTAGCAAGTTGGGAGTTGGCAACAAAAAGCAAACGGGCAATTTTACACCTGGCAACGCCGGTTAATTGGCCCTGGTAGTAATGCAACAAATGTAGAAATAATAACAAGACTGAAGTTTTTATTTAGTTTGGTTGTTATGTTTTTACAGCATACTATATATTTTCAGGTTATTTAATACCTGATGTTGTCATTTTGATATAAATACACAAGCTAAAATATATTTATATCTTAAACTCTCTAGCCGCGCGATGCGAACAACAGAAAACTAGTGACAAAATTTGTTGAATCTAAAAGGGACACAAAGAAACAAAGAAAAAGAGTAAAAAATATTTTTTTTGCGTTCTGACCACCTTTGCAAAAATATACTTCTTAGTGATATTCCATATGTTTTCCGTTCTTCTAGATCTACAACAGATGTGCTTACGGTTATGTCTCATAGGATTAGCGAATCTCTTGACGGAGTCATCCTTTCCCGGGCAATTGCTCTTGACATATTAAAGGCCTTTGATAGTGTATAGCATAAAGGTCTACTTCACAAGATCTCTAGTTACGGTATAGCTGGAAATGTCTTCTCAATTATTAAATCATTTCTGTCTGATAGATTCATAAGAGTAGTGGTTAATGGGCGAAATCAGAAGATCAGAGTATTAATACCGGAGTCTTTCAGGGGTTCATCCTTCGCCCAACTTTCTTCGTAATCTACATCAATGGTCTTCCAAATAACATCGGTAGATCATTTGTAAACATGTATGCTGACGATATTACCATATATGGCAGTACATCAAAGGCCGTTAATGACCTACTTCTCTCTGGTTCTCTATTTTCTGATCTTGAGCATGTGGTACAATAAGAAAAGAAGTGGCTGGTTACTTGTAATGCATCTAAAACCAAACTTCTGTCTTTACATCATCAGTATTCTGATCTCCTTCTGGCATCGATTGAAATAAATGGCTCTCATCTAGAGGAGGTTTCATGTTTTGACAAGCTCTTGAACTTAACCTTTATATCTGGTCTGAAATGGAACACGTATATAAAATCTGTTGTCAAGGTCGCTGGGAAAAATGTTGGATCCTTCTATCGATCCAGCAGATAGCTCACTGCTGATGCAATGCTCTAGCTATATAAGAGCCTGGTACGTTCATGGGTTGAATACTGTTGCCACATCTGGGCAGAAACTGCTAGGAAGACCTTATCTTGCCTTGACATAGTTCAAAATAGACTTCGTAGTCTCATAGGGGTGTCCTTTTCTCTTCATTACAACCTCTATCTCACAGAAGAGATATTGCGAGTTTGTATCTGCTTTATTGTTATTTTCATGGCAAATGATCGATCGAGCTCCAGTTTATGGCCTCCTTTGACCAGCTTTCAGAAGAAACACTCGTCTAGCAGAAATCACTAGCAATAATTTCCCCCACTCTTTATCTGTGCCTAACCCTAATCGTAGGTTCCATGAACAAAGATTCTTTCTTAGAACTGCCCGCCTGTGGAACGCTCTTCCTTTTTCCTGCTTTCCAGCTTACGTTAATGTGATCGTCTTTAAGTCCAACATAAACAAGTTTTTGATAAGCCGTTTCCCTTAAGTATACCAATGTACCAAATTTCCACTACTAATAATTATTGCACCATTGTTCCATTGACCACTGTACGCTTATTAACCCTTATCCTCGAGTGGCCTCCGGGCCGTGATAAATGGTCAATCATTGAGTTTCGCAAAGAGAAAGTAAATGGGACATTCTAAGTCGGGAAGGCGCTATCTTGAGACATATAGATCTTGGACCACTGGGCTTAAGCAATGGGTTTCGAAAAACATTACTATTCATACCCAATTTCGAGATATGATAACTATTAAATTTTTGTTAACTGTTTGGAATATCCATCATTTTTAGATAATTGTTTTTTTCATTCAGCTCGTTAAAAACAATACTCTGAATTGGAATAAAAAATAAAAATGATTTAGTCAAGATTGGATCCAATAATAAGCAAAAGAAAGTAAAGATAAAGTGCAGTAAAAAACTATAATTTATAGTACAATTTAAGATTTTTATACATTAAATAAAAAGAGGCCACAGTTGTAATATAGACAATGTTTGTAAATCCCGCATTTCCAATCTGTCACCACTATTTTTTTAAAAGCATGTTATTTATCTTGAAACGCAGAAAATGTATTCAATTTATTATATACATTATTTATTCTTTAAACACAAAAGCAATTATATGCCTACAGTTTAGTATTATTATATACTAGCACTTGAGCCTGGCTTTGCTCGGGCCCTATATACTGTTCATAACTTTATGGGAATATATATATATATATATATATATATATATATATATATATATATATATATATATATATATATAAATCTACTTCTCCTCGTCTGACACTGCCGCCCCCAATATTTTATTAAGTTAATAGTCTTTGCGGGTGGGTATGCTGACAACGAATTTCAAGGTTAAATTTGGGGTAAATACTTTCACAACACCTTTCATAAAATGGGGGGGTCTATTCCGAAAGACTCTTATCATATCGAGGTTAGAGGTGTATATTCTGTAAGCCGTTCTTAACATGAGGAGTTTGGGGATGTTTATTTCGAAAGCCGTTATTAACATTAGCAAGTTGGGAGTTGGCAACAAAAAGCAAACGGGCAATTTTACACCTGGCAACGCCGGTTAATTGGCCCTGGTAGTAATGCAACAAATGTAGAAATAATAACAAGACTGAAGTTTTTATTTAGTTTGGTTGTTATGTTTTTACAGCATACTATATATTTTCAGGTTATTTAATACCTGATGTTGTCATTTTGATATAAATACACAAGCTAAAATATACTTCCGTTATATATATATAAGTTTGACTCATGTCCAGGTAATCTACATCTAAAATCTCAAGTGTATAGACCTAAAATTCGTAGAGGAGTTTGGTAGAGTCGGCAAAAGTCAACTCTTTTAACGTGGATCTCTTGGCAGCCAAATTCTCGCCCAACACCGATTTAAAACTTGCTACATGTCTGAATACTCTTCATGTGAAATTTCAAATGTTTAGACCAGAAATTGAAAGAGTAATTTTGTAGAGATCGCAGAGGTCAATGTTTTTTTTACTTTGACCCCAATTTTGACCGCTTAACATTTAACTTTTGAACTCAAATCAAGTTAAAATATTTGATCCATGTCCAAGTAACCTACATTTAAAATTTACAAATGTTTAGACCCAAAATTGGCAAAGTAGTTTGGTAGAGATTTCAAAGGTCAAATTGTTGAACGTTGGGGGCTTGACAGCCAAACTTCTGGCCGAAAACCGATTAAAAAGATTTTCACAAATCTCAATACCCTTCATGTCAAATCTCATCTGTAGAATTAAAATTGATTGGTAGGGAAATGTAAACCCAGACAGATACAAACACAAACAATTTCACTTTTATAGATATATAGATTGTTTTTTATTTTTCAAATAGTCTTAAAGTTGCTAAGAACAATTAACGTGTTAGTGGTATATTGCTCGACGGATAAACATATAGGGATTATGTACGTTTGTAACTATATAATATACTGAATGTTTAATAATATTATACAGTAAAGTTTTAATCATATATTAACTGATCACGACGTAGACAGAATGCTTTGGAAATGAGGGCAATTTGATATCGAAGTTCTTTACAGTTCGGGTTTCATTATCCACAATATATCAATATATAAAATGTTATGCCATTTTAAATAAATATCTAATATAAAATTATTGCGAATTATATGTTTGTATTGCAAAATATTAGATAAATAGTGTTTTTTTTTTAAATAAAACAATTTAGTTCAACAACTTTAATGTTTTGCAAGAAATATTTTTCAAACTTGTATGCATACTTATCTATAGAGTAAAGTAGACGAACAGAGGTGTAATAAGACCATCACTGCATGCGAAATCGCATATACATATGCATATATATATATAAATATATATATATGCGTCTATATATATAATACGTGTATGCTTTTGTAAAAATTGTTTATATCATATAAAAATATAAACCAGCATTTCGTATGAACAGCACTAGTTTCCTTCTCTAAAATGTATACCTTCATAAGAATATACATTGAAGTATATGCATATACATATGAATGTGCGTATGCGTGCGTGTGTGTGTATGTGGGTGTTTGTGTTCCTGAAAGTAGGTATGGGATTATGCTTACTACTTTGTGCAACCAACCACATTATCGAATGCCGACGACTCCCGCTGTTCGCTGTTGTTGGTTATTTGCGTCTAGCCCGCAAATAGCCAATCCCAAACTTTATATAGGTCTCTCTGTTTCCTGTCTAAGGTTAACCTGAACATTTCCGCATCTGATCTGTCAGAATCTCTTGTGAATGTCGAAATAAGAAACGTTTGTAAAAATATTAGTAACAAACAAAATCTAAAATCGACACGCACCGCAAGGACATTTCTAACGGCTTTAGATGAAGTTAGGAAATGAATCTTTTTTGCAAGTTAGATATCGAATAGTCGGGAATATCGACAGAAGATTGAATACTTATACCGTCAAATGTGTGGACAGAATATTTACACAAATAGTTACACATTTGTTTTTACTATTTGTGCTCAGTCATTCATATTAAAGAAACTCGTTAATTCAAAAATTTGTCGATTATATGAGAACAATATTTATACCTACAATTTGTGTTAAGCAATTTTGCAAAGGAGCAACGGAACCAAAAAACGACTAAGCATACTGCCGTTTGCATTAGTATGTCATACGAAAGATAACTAATTTATGTAACAATGAGCGTGTTAATAATTTCTTAGCTGGATGATTTTATTAAGGTCATATTATCTAAATCATTATTTGAAGTTGGAATATATGACATCAGGTCGGATAGTAGGGGATAGAAAAACCATAATAGTTTAGTTTGAATCTGGCATGCAATAAATGGCTGAGCAACTTCGATGGCATTTAGAAATATTGCCCTATACAGCGTTAAATAAGTAACTAATCCCTAACCAAGTACAAAAGTTAAAGCCTTGGAGAGCGGACATCCTAGAACCTCAAAATACATATTTCAGATGGATAGAGAAAACGGTTGCCGTTAAAATAGTTTCTCTTCAATTGGATGTATTCCCAACCTTCAGGATGTAAACCTTTGCAAGGAGACGGATTCGGTTATAAGGATTGTTGCTCAAGATATTGCGGATACTTTCTTTGTGAATATGGAGAGCGTGCTGCAATCATGGATCACGCCTCTAAAACCAAACGGCTGTCTATTCAATATCAACGCTAATTGCTTATTTTTAAACGCAATAAATTCCATTGTATTATAGAAGCAACTATACTTAAGAATTACTACTTAGATATTTCCAAATTCTGTATAGAATTTTTTTTTATATGGAACCGGCGGCAACTGAGCACTGCCCAACGATTGAGCTATCCTCTTCGGTCTTCATTTCAAGGCTGCTCGTTTACACAAGCTTATCAGAGAATGTTTTATCGAAGGTAAATTAAGCAGCGAGGATTTCTGTACAATTTGTCGCGTATCAGTTGTATCTTGTTGAGTTCTACATCTTGATTGTAGCTTTGTTACAAACGTTTATACTGTTGCCATTATCTCTGAAGTAGTCAAAATTTTTTTGCTAAAATTTGTATACAATCAGTTTGATATCTGTATTATTTTGTGTATTATTTTGTATTATTATCTGTATTATTTTGTATTATTATCTGTATTATTTTGTATTATTATTATCTGTATTATTTTGTATTATTATTATCTGTATTATTTTGTATTATTATTATCTGTATTATTTTGTAGTATTATCTGTATTATTTTGTATTATCATTATCTCTATTATTTTGTATTATTATTATCTGTATTATTTTCTATATCATTATTAACTGTATTATTTTCTGTATTATTCTTTACTGTATTATTTTCTGTATTATTATTATCTGTATTATTTTGTATAATTATTATCTGTATTATTTTGTATTATTATCTGTATTATTTTGTATTATTATTATTTGTATTATTTTCTGTATAATTATTACCTGTATTATTTTGTATTATTATTATCTGTATTATTTTGTATTATTATCATTTGTATTATTTTCTGTATTATTATTATCTGTATTATTTTGTATTATTATTATTATCCGTATTATTTTGTATTATTATTATCTGTATAATTTTGTATTATTATTATTTGTACTATTTTATGTATTATAATTATCTGTATTATTTTGTATTATTATCATCTGTATTATTTCGTAATATTATTATCTGTATTATTTTGTATTATTATTATTTGTATTATTTTCTGTTTTATTATTATTTGTATTATTTTGTATTATTATCATCTGTATTATTTCGTAATATTATTATCTGTATTATTTTGTAATACTATTATCTGTATTATTTTGTATTATTATTATTTGTATTATTTTCTGTATTATTATTATCTGTATTATTTTGTATTATTATTATCTGTATTATTTTGTATTATTTTTATTTGTATTATTTTCTGTATTATTATTATCTGTATTTTTTGGATTATTATTATCTGTATTATTTTGTATTATTTTTATTTGTATTATTTTCTGTATCATTATTATCTGTATTATTTTGTATTATTATTATCTGTATTATTTTGTATTATAAATATCTTTATTATTTTGTATTATTATTTCTGTATAATTTCGTATTATTATTATCTGTATTATTTTCTGTATTATTATTATCTGTATTATTTTGTATTATTATTATCTGTATTGTTTTGTATTATTGTTATCTGTATTATTTTCTGTATTATTATCTGTATTATTTTCTGTATTATTATTTTCTGTATTATTTTCTGTATTATTATTATCTGTATTATTTTGTATTATTATTATCTGTATTATTTTGTATTATTATTATCTGTATTATTTTGTATTATTATTATTTGTACTATTTTCTGTATTATTATTATCTGTATTATTTTGTATTATTATTATCTGTATTATTTTGTATTATTATTATTATCTGTATGATTTTGTATTATTATTATTTGTCTTATTTTCTGTATAATTATTACCTGTATTATTTTGTATTATTATTATCTGTATTATTTTGTATTATTATTGTCTGTATTATCTTGTATTATTATTATTTGTGCTATTTTCTGTATTATAATTATCTGTATTATTTTGTATTATTATTATCTGTATTATTTTGTATTATTATTATTATCTGTATGATTTTGTATTATTATTATCTGTATTATTTTGTATTATTATTATTATCTGTATTATTTTGTATTATTATTATCTGTATTATTTTCTGTATTATTATTTTTTGTATTATTTTCAGTATCATTATTACCTGTATTATTTTCTGTACCATTATTAACTGTATTATTTTCTGTATTATTATTATCTGTAGAATTTTGTATTATTATTATTTGTATTATTTTGTATTATTATTATCTGTATTATTTTGTATTATGATTATTATCTGTATTATTTTGTATTATTGTTATTTGTATTATTTTCTGTATTTTTATCTGTATTAATATGTATTATTATTACCTGTATTATTTTGTATTATTATTATCTGTATTATATTGTATTATTATTATCTGTATTATTTTTAATTATTATTATTTGTATTATTTTCTCTATTAATATTATCTGTATTATTTTGTATTATTATTATCTTTATTATTTTGTATTATTATTATCTATATTATTTTGTATTATTATTATCTGTATTATTTTGTATTATTATTATCTGTATTAATTTGTATTATTATTATCTGTATTATTTTGTATTATTATTATTTGTACTATTTTCTGTATTATTATTATCTGTATAATTTTGTATTATTATTATCTGTATTATTTTGTATTATTATTATTATCTGTATTATTTTGTATTATTATTATCTGTATAATTTTCTGTATTATTTTTATCCGTATTATTTCGTATTATTATTATCTTTATTATTTTCTGTAACATTATTACCTGTATTATTTTCTTTATCATTATTAACTGTATTATTTTCTGTATTATTATTATCTGTATAATTTTGTATTATTATTATCTGTATTATTTTGTATTATTATTATTTGTATTATTTTCTGTATTATTATTATCTTTATTATTTTGTATTATTATTATCTGTATTATTTTGTATTATTTTTATTTGTATTATTTTCTGTATTATTATTATCTGTATAATTTAGTTATTATTATTATCTGTATTATTTAGTATTGTTATTATCTGTATAATTTAGTTATTATTATTATTTGTATTATTTGGTATTATTATTATATGCATTATTTTGTATTATAATTATATGTATTATTTTGTATTATTATATCTGTATTATTTCGTATTATTATTATCTGTATTATTTTGTATTAGTAATATCTGTATTATTTTCTGTATTATTATTATCTGTTTTATTTTGTATTATTATTATCTGTATTATTACCTGTATTATTAATATCTGTATTATTTTGTATTATAATTATCTATATTATTTTGTATTATTATTTCTGTATTATTTCATATTATTATTATCTGTATTGTTTTGTATTATTATTATCTGTATTATTTTGTATTATTATTATTATCTGTATTATTTTCTGTATTATTATTATCTGTATTATTTTGTATTAGTATTTTCTGTATTATTTTGTATTCTTATTATTTGTACTATTTTATGTATTATTATTATCTGTATTATTTTGTATTATTAATATCTGTATTATTTTGTATGATTATTATCTGTATTATTTTGTATTATAATTATCTGTATTATTTTGTATTATTATTATCTGTATTATTTTGTATTATTATTAGTATCTGTATTATTTTGTATTATTATTATTATTTGTACTATTTTCTGTATTATAATTGGCTTTATTATTTTGTATTAATATTATTATTGGTAATGTTTTCTGTATTATTATTTTCTGTATTATTTTGTATTATTATTATCTGTATTATTTTGTATTATTATTATTATCTGTATTATTTTGTATTATAATTATCTGTATTATTTTCTGTATTATTATAATCTGTATTATGTTGTATTATTATTATCTGTATTATTTTCTGTATCATTATTACCTGTATTATTTTCTGTATTATTATTATCTGTCTAATTTTGTATTATTATTATTTGTATTATTTTTTATTATTATTATCTGTATTATTTTGTATTATTATTATTATTTGTATTATTTTGTATTATTATTATTTGTAATATTTTCTGTATTATTTTTATCTGTATTATTTTGTATTATAATTATCTGTATTATTTTGTATTATTATTATCTGTATTATTTTGTATTATTATTATCTGTATTATGTTGTATTATTATTATTTGTATTATTTTCTGTATTATTATTATCTGTATTATATTGTATTATTATTATCTGTATTATTTGGTATTATTATTATCTGTATTATTTTGTATTATTAATATCTGTATTATTTTGTATTATTATTATCTGTATTTTTTTTATTATTATTATCTGTATTATTTTGTATTATTATTATTTTTACTATTTTCTGTATTATTATCATCTGTATTAATTTGTATTATTATTATCTGTATTATTTTGTATTATTATTATCTGTATAGTTTTGTATTGTTATTATCTGTATTATTTTGTATTATTATTATTATCTGTATTAGTTGGTATTATTATTATCTATATTATTTTCTGTATTACTATTATCTGTATTATTTTGTATTATTATTATCTGTATTATTTTCTGTATCAGCATTACCTGTATTATTTTCTGTATCATTATTAACTGTATTATTATCTGTACTATTATTATCTGTATAATTTTGTATTATTATTATCTGTATTAGTTTGTATTATTATTATTTGTAATATTGTCTCTATTATTATTATCTGTATTATTTTGTATTATTATTATCTGTATTATTTTGTATTATGATTATTTGTATTATTTTCTGTATTATCTGTATGTTTTAGTATTATTATTATCTGTATTATTTTGTATTATTATTATCTGTATAATTTAGTTATTATTATTATCTGTATTATTTTGTATTATTATTATCTGTATTATTTTGTATTATAATTATCTGTATTATTTTGTATTATTATTTCTGTATTATTTCGTATTATTATTATCTGTATTATTTTGTATTTTTATTATCTGTATTATTTTCTGTATTATTATTATCTGTATTATTTTGTATTATTATTATCTCTATTATTTTGTATTATTATTATCTGTATTATTTTCTGTATTATTATTATCTGTATTATTTTGTATTATTATTATCTGTATTAATTTGTATTATAATTATCTGTATTATTTTGTATTATTATTTCTGTATTATTTCGTATTATTATTATCTGTATTGTTTTGTATTATTATTATCTGTATTATTTTGTATTATTATTATCTGTATTATTTTCGGTATTATTATAATCTGTATTATTGTCTGTATTATTATTACCTGTATTATTTTTATTATTATTATCTGTATTAGTTTGTATTATTATTATCTCAATTATTTTCTGTATTATTATTAACTGTATTATTTTCTGTATTTTTATTACCTGTATTATTTTCTGTATTATTAATACCTGTGTTATAATGTATTATTATTATTATATGTATTAGTTTGTATTATTATTACCTGTATTATTTTCTGTATCATTATTAACAGTATTATTTTGCATTATTATTTTCTGTATAATTTTCTGTATTATTATTATCTGTATTATTTTGGGTATAGTCTATTATCATGAATGCCATCTGTATGAGTAGTCGGTTCTCAAGGAAATTTTATTAAATTATTTGGAAACACAGTTTTAAGCATGGGATTGCTGTTCTAACAGTATAAGTTAATGCTGTTGGGCTACGTGTATAAGAATTAGTAAGAAATGGCACTTATTTTAAATGTGTAGCCTATGCTTTTAATAAAACGTTTTTTTTTTCTGTAGATGATGAATTATTATTTTTGAAATTAGGATTGATATCAGATCAAAAATAACAGAATGGATCCAGATTGATTTAAAAAAGAAGTAGACGTGGCGCTATTTGCGTTTTAAATTTCTATCGTTTATGTTCGTAGGGAAAGCAAAAAAAGAAAAAAAAACAGTTTTCATTTTTTAGCAATAATATCCATTTGAATACACCTGAGGATGGTCAGAGTTACATTGTTGTGGAATATATGGAGTGTATCATATATCTACAGTACTCTCAATAAATTATATATATATATATATATATATATATATATATACATGGGTGTGAGTGTGTGCGTGTGTGTGTGTGTTTGTTTGATACGACACAATCACGTTGACATATGTATTTATATATATATATATATATATGTGTATACGGTCGAGTGGGAGAACTGCCGACTGTCCACACGACGGTTTTAGGTTCAATCCTTTGCTTGGGAGAGACGCTAGTCTAGCGGCACTGATGAGTTGTGATACAACGAAACAGGACTTTATGTCGATGACTACAAATATATTTTAAGCCCCCCTCTTTGGGTAGAGCACTGTCGTAAATTATCTCACCCGCTACTTAATTGGCTGAAAATGCGATGCTAGTTGTTTGTTTGTTTACGAACAGGGAATATGAGCACTGTAAAAGTGGTGGCGGATGTCTATTAAAATAGACATTCCGACGAGTTATTTACGGGCGTCGATTCCAAGGTCGAGTGGGAGAACTGCCGACTGTCAACACGACGGTTCTAGGTTCAATCGTTGGCTTGGGAGAGCTTCTAGTCTAGCGGCACTGATGAATTGTGATACAAGGAAACAGGACTGTATGTCGATGACTACATATATATATATATATATATATATATATATATATATATATATATATATATATATTTCTGTGGGTGTATGTATATACATATATATATATATATATATATATATATTTCTGTGTGTATACATATATATATATATATATATATATATATATATATATATATACCGGTTAAATACATACATACACACACATATATAATTGTGTGTGTGTGTGTGTGTGTATGTGTGTGTGTGTAGGACCGCTCGAATGGAGGCGGCTAGTTAGAGGGGACATGAAATTTTTCCGAGGGAAAGAATCGATCATTCTGAACTTAAGAAAGGCCTTCAGAAAGGTTATGTGCCGGTTTTGCCCATTGAATTGAACAGTGAGGCTTTTAATCGTATGCTCCTCTCCAAAACGGCTTACATTAACCACAAAAAACTCATGCCATGAACAGAGGGAACGAAAAAACGGAGGCAGAAGTGAAACAAGTCTCAACACAGCTTTGTCTGTCATATGTGTGGCAGACTGTGCAAGTCAAACGCTGCCCTGAAAATCATCTACGGACCCACGGGCGTGGTTTGGGTGTCGGTGACGATTAACCAGGAAATCATGATGAGGTTGTTGGGGAGCATTGGGATGCCTAACATGTTTAAAGACGATGCAATTGCCATATTCTGGATCTCTCACATAATTCAAAGTAAACATCTGTGTGAGTGTACGTGGTTTTTTATATAAAAAGTCGTCTACTCGGCAATAATATTGTGCAAAATAGTACAATAGGCCATTCTGAGTTTAGACGGGCCGTGTAGATTATTTCTGAATAATTTTAATTCTAAATGCTGTTGACTACTAAAATCTCGAAGCCTGTAGAAATTAAATAACAAAAAAGTCTATACACATAATTAAATTTCCTTCAAGATAATAAATTAATTAATTAATTAAACGACAACTAGAATGAAAACAAAAATCTCCACATCAAGCAGGTATTACGATATTGGTTCTTATAAAATTATCCCTGTTAAGAAAATAGTGCGTTACTGCTGTAAAACTAAAGAGAAAAAAGAGAAAATAGTGACGTTCAAATAAATGAAAGCTTATCTTATATAATTCCTGGCATTGAAACATATACGCGTGAAAAGCAACAATAATCTGATTAATTAGCTCGCTAGACTATACTACAGGTGTGTATATGCAAGCTCCCGATAACACTAACTCAATATATTTAAACCAGAATATTCCCTACGGGGATAAAACGTGGAAGTCTATGTGTAGCTCCACTGCCATAAATATATTTTCATGAAATATTACCAAGCTCTATTATATAGTAGTGCAAAGCAGTTTATAACTAACTACTAACAATCAATGAAGAATATATTATATTATATAGGCAGATACAAGAAACTATAAAGTAGCTAAGTTTATACGTTTGTGTATGTGTGTGTGTGTGTTGCTTCCTTCAGTCTTGACAGATACGGATACTCACTGTAAGGGTCTCTGCGCGTAGAATGTGTGTGGTAAGAGTTGCGCAGTTACCAACCACGTCTCTCCTATGTCAACATTGTTACATACCAGTAGCAAATTGAGGTACAGGACGACTAGAGACAATGCTGAGATGAGCGGAGATCATATACAGCGCCTAGAATTCGCAAATGATCACCCATCTAGTACTAGTCAGGCTCAACGTTGCTTAACCGGTGATCTGGCAAGAACCGGTGTGTCAACGTAATTATGCCGTATATTATATCTATAATATAAAGCTGAACGTCTGTGTGTGTGTCTGTGTGTGTGTGTGTGTGGATGTGTGTGTGTGTCTGGTCACGAATAGGCTCCTATATGGTTGAGTATTTATAAAAAAAACTGATTACATATAATAATAGAAGATGTATCGGGGATCAGGAATGGGTATGTTTTATATGGCAGAACGGTGGTTCATAAAAATTGTGGGGTCTGCGTTCGCGTCTGGCCCGCAAATATGGAAATAAAAAAATGAAAAAAAGTTTACAAGGGTTTTTGATATAGATGTATATAAGAATACTTTGATAAGTATGTTTCAACTTAAATAGGAATGGTAATATAAAATTGTGGGGTCTGCGTTGTCGCCTGTACTCCATGAAAATATGGCACAAAATTTAACAAAAACTTTTCATATCAATTTGCGTAAGTGTACTTTGATAATTATGTTTCAGTTTGAAGAAATATGGTATAATAAAATTATGGGGTGTTAGTTCGCGCCTGACCTTCACAGAATGTAAATATGTCACAAGATTAAACAAGGTTTTTTAAAAGGGGTGAGGGTCCACAATAATACCTTTATTTAATCTTAATTTACGTTAGCTTTTATTTATTTTTTTTAGGTGAATCATATTGTATCGAATAAATTCACGTCATAAATTCACGTTTTTATTAAAGTGAAAGCCAAAAAAAAAGTCGGAACTTTAGACAATTCTCGACACAAATTTTGCATAGCTCTGTTTTTTTCCCCCTTGTACACTTGCACGTGGCACTCTTTCGATAATAGATAAATATATAAATAATAAAAAGAACGTTACTTTTTATCGTGTCAAAAGAAGGAATAAATCCTGCTGACGTGATTACGTGTCTTTTTAAAAACATTTACGTAACCTTTTTATTTCTATTTATACATCAGTTTAAGTGTTTCTTTTTGTCAGTGTACTAGAGGGAATTCAGCCCTTTCTGTCTGTTCTTTAAATGACAATCTGAATCTGACGGCGCAATACTACACATTTACATTACAATCTAAATCTGACGGCGCAATACTACACCGTTAAATACTCTAAAACTGAAACGAAGCTGTTCTGCTTGAAAAGGGCGCCATTTTCTTTTTATTCATATTTATATCGATTATTTGCTTTAAAAAACTAAAGTAATTACGTGTTTACTTTTTTAATATCCCATTTTGCTGTTTCGGATTATTTTACTAAAGTAAGTAAAGCTTCATTATTTTTCAAAACTGTTTTTGGTCTTTGTTTTTCGATATTTTCTCGATATTATTTAGTAAGAACGTTTAGCAGAAAAGACACAAACGACTACCCGAAAAAATAAATATACAAGAAATAAATATTACCATGGTCAATAAAATCTCAGTTCATCTTACTTTTTTTGCTTTGAAATAGTTTTTTTACTGCTCTTTACTTTAAATAATTTCAGCAAACCGAAATTAAAACGAAATTTGAGGCGATAACTACTTAAATGAATTTTTATATAAACTACACATGCCATAATCAAATATTCCTCAGGTACAAAATAACGAAAAACATTAAAATACGTTTATAAATATTCCTTACGTTGACGGAACTCTCTTAAATTGTAAACACAGAATGCTTAGGTGCCCCTCCTTCAAATTGAAAACGGGGCCCTCCATTTCAAAGTCGCCGCTATTTTGATTTTTTTTAACCCGGTTCGTTAATTAAAACAAATTTCTTACAAACTACTTAAAAATACAAACCAATAAACTTTTCTACCATAAAAGTAACTTTTATTGACTATGGTAACATTTAGTTCTTGTATATTTATATTATTATATATATAACATTTTATCTTTGTAAGGAAACATCATTTTGTTGGTCACCCTTATCTACGAATGGAAAATTTGATATAAAAAATATATATTTTCGCGAAAATTATCTTTACTTTCATCATATTTTGCTTAGGGTAAAATTTTTGAGTATCAAACCCTATCTCTTTATAACCCCCTCCTTTTCATACTTATCGTACTTTCATTAATCACAGTCCATTTTCTGTAGGCTGATTTTGAGCCCAGTCAACGACGGGTTCTTCTGCTAGTATATATATATATATATATATATATATATATATATATAGAGAGAGAGAGAGAGAGAGAGACAGACAGACAGACAGACAGACAGAGACAGAGAGGGAGAGAACGAAAAGAAACAGAGGGAGAGATCCACAGACAGCTTATTCGTAGTATCACTGTGTACAAATACGGCTAGATATAGATAATGTGAAGTCTACCCTTTGGTCAGAATTCGCGATGTATTTCCTTAATGATATGGTTTAAGAAAGTTGTAAATTATAATTATATATGTTTACTTGCAAGGATAACCCACGTTGATCGGAATAGAATAAAGATCAACACATTTACTTTTATTGTCATCGAAATCAATAAACTCGTACATTTTATTAATCAAATCGATTGATTGTCTGCTCTACTAAGAGATCGCCCGGCATTACACTGGGATGAAGCTTCTCGCAATGATTTCGTTCACAATGCATTGCAATCAACGTTGCACCGTAGATAATCTACTGTTGAGTTTATAAAATTACCTGAAAATTACCTGAAAATAATCGCTTCATTTATAAGGTTTAAATGCAAAAGTCAAGCATCATATTTCAATTTCGCTCTAAACAGAAACATTCATTCCTCTTTTATCACAGAATCAACTGTTAATTATATTAAATTATCTTACATAATACCTGGACTTAAATTCATACGTTCAAAGTAAAGCACCATGGCTTAATTGGCTCTGAAAGGAAATATTCGTTTCGAAACGCCCTTGTTTTATAAGGAATGTTTATAGGCTGAAGCATTCCATTTTGTGCGGTGAAAAAACTTCTCAAATGCACTTGTGATGTTGGCTTGCATAAAAGTATGAATTTTGCCAAAAATCGGATTTTTTCGATTATAGATTTTCGATACATATCGAACGCATTCCATTAGAAAACCTCCGTAAGAATACCCCCAGACACATCAGGTGTCTTCGTGTAAAATTTCTAAAACAATCGGCCCAGCCGTTTCCGAGTCCATATGAAACGACCTTTTTTCTTCGCCAACATACATAGCTTCTTTAATATAATAGTAGAGAAATTCGCATCATCGACTACCTTCACAATTAAATTCTTTTTTGATAAGTCTATAAGTACGCACGTATCTGTCTATCTATTTTCGCATATATGTTTATGTTAGAAATCATTTTAGTATCTCATTAGTTTACTCATATACGATGTTGACGATAGCACCTGCTATTTCTATAATATGGCAAAGAAGGTGCTGAGAGCCGATTGTTGAGAAAAAATAAAAACGTAATTTGAAAAAAGCATAACAGCGTGCCATAACATTCTTCCTATAGTTTCTCAATTTAGGTATATTTTTTACATACGCCATCGATTCGTGACAAGTAGTGAGATAACTGACAGAATTTCACCTGATTTGTCGTCGCTCCACATGGGGGTTTTCGTTAACTTTTTCTTATTCCAAAATTATCGTTCTTAAACGAATGATATTTTTTTTTACTTCAAATACATGACAAGTTTTTAACAAGTTAGTCAGTACTTATATAGGCTCAATAATCACTAGAGGATAAGGCTTAATGCGTGTACCGTAGAATCCAAACTACAGCGCATTGAATGATACTCGTTGTACTGGGTTTAATTGGATTATTTAAGGAAACGGCTGAACAAGAATTTTCATATTCCACTTGACGGCGACGATATTGTAGTCAGCTAGAAAGCAGGCCAGCGAAACATAGTTCGATACGCAGGAGTTCTTTAGTTTAAAAACTTTGTCCATGTAATTAGTGTTTAGATTTAGAAAAAAAATAGAGAGTGCGGTAAATTGCTGATAATACTTATATTTGAACAAGTGTTTTCTGTAAAGGTTTAGCAGAAGCGCCATAGAGAAAAGACAAACATACATTTTCACTTCTGCAGATATATAGATGGATAGATAGAGAGATAGATAGATAGATTGGATGCAATATATAGTAATGATTTAAAAAGTATAAAAAAGACTCATGCGCCTCCACCGAGAATCGAAACCAAAATGTTTAGTTCCCGATTCATTTTGTCTCTGCCGTCAATGACTGGGCTATGAAAACATGTTCACTGCAAGGCTTAAAATTAAAAAAATGAACCAATAGCTACTACGTTATACATTCGTAATCCCGGCGTTCGACCTTCATCTGGCAAATTTCTTCTTCTCCGGGCTAACAACCAAATATGAATTTTGCATGGATTCAAATACTTATATATGAAGTTTCATGTCCGTAGACCAAAAACTCTACGAGGAGTTTTATAGGCAAAATTTGTTAAAGAAAAATGTATACGTATACATAAATATATACGGAAACAATTTTGTGTTTACTATAAACTTTTTACGAAAATATTATGCAAGTATAAATTATGTAGAATATCTGTATGAATATAATTACACGTAATAGTTAATTAAAGATTATTATCCCCTTAAAAAACCGTAGCAACTAATAGGGAATTAATTAAAGTGAATGTTTAAAAAATATGCAAATTAGCTAAACTTTTTGCTAGTGAATGAAATTCCACAACCCATATGTAAGAAAATTGTATTTTATTTTTAAATAAACAGAAAAGAGAGTTCTCCTGTCTTTTCTGTTTACCTTTGGCTGTCCCCGACATCATTGACCAGCTACCAGACCCATATTGGGTCTGGTTAAAGGTTTGTTTTGCATTGTTTTTGCTTTTCTTTTGAGGCCACTAACTGTTTTACCTTTCTATTTTTCCAGGTTTGTCTCTCTCCCCTGGCTCGACTTAAATAGCTGACCGGTCTGCGTCTGAGGTGGTTCAGAGTCAAATCCAACAGAATCCTCAGCCAGAACAAATCGGCGGGTCTGAGACAGGGAGAAGACGCAGAGGGGGAGGGTAGCTGGTCCGGGCTCCAGTGCAGAAATGCCTAGCCCGGGGTCCAGTTGCCACAGGGGGCTTCGGCCCAATCTGGGGGCCGGATCAGGCCCGGAAAAAGTTCCACCCCTACCGCCACGCAGTCCGGGCTCCGCTCATTTACCTAGCCCGGGTTCTGGTAGTCGTGTCCCTGACACGCCCACTGGTTCAGGCCCGGTTGATAGACGAACAGGTACGGTCGGTGCTGCCACCCGCACTGGACCCGGTGCTGGCTCCCGCACAATCACTGTAGAGGAGTCCGTCGCACTAGGCGACGGCTCTTGGAAAATTGACGACACTGCTGTCCCCGGCAGTGGTAAGTTTAGGCCAGCTGGGAGAGGTAATCCAGCTCGGTGGTATCGGCAGAGGAAGAGGGCTTTAACTGTTAGCCCTCCCGCCCATAGGAGGACAGAACTCCCAGGGACGGGATTAAGACCTTCGACCTCTGCCGATTTCTCCACTTTGAGAACCACCGGGCTGGATCAGGCGTTTAAGAACGACGTGCCGGACGACCGGGAAGAGGCCATTAACATGCTCTCGTTTCTGGACTCCCAGCTGAATGGGACATTGGGCCAGGATCTCCAGTGTAGCAGCGACGAGAGCGGCCAAGAAGGGAGTTCAGAAGCAAGATCAGAGGAAGCGAGAGCATCCCGTCCCAAGAAGAAGAAGGGGGCTGCTCGCCCAGACCAGAAGAGTGGGGCATTTGGTTCCATACCAGCCCCAATACCATCGTCCCCGGCGGAAAGCCCGGCAGATTGGCCCTCACTGCCAGGAACAAATTCGCAGGCAATCAATTCTTCCTGTTCAACGATCCCGCCGGGGCAGAGAACACCGCCCTTACCAATTTCACCAGTGCCAGTAACACCAACGCCCTCGGCAGCAGAGAAGGTGTGGGGACCCCAGTCCCAGCTTACTCCAGAGGATTACCGTCAGTTGTTTAACTCCAAATATAAGGAGTATACTGACGGTAATATTATTAAACCCCTGACAGGTGTCGTGGAAAGACTATCCACGAGAATTATATCGTTAGTCACCACTGACTGGAAAAATAAAACTCTGGCAGGGGTCTCTAAGGACATAATGGCGGAGATGCTGGGAGATCTCCAAAACATTGCGACGTACATTTGTCGTCGCAGTTATGCCATGTGGGACCTACTGCTGCCGACCGTCGATTACGCAGTAAAACTGTCCAAATGTGACTGGAAGTGAAGGGAGATACGTTTTAAGCCAGTATATCTGAGCAGGAGCCAAACAACCGTCAACATTTTAGGCGTCCCCTGGTTTCTGGACTCTGTGCAGATAGGCGCAATAATGAGCCAGTATGGGGACGTCGAAGCTGTCCTCCCGGCCCGTGGCCCCCGTAGCCTTATGGTAGGGGACTACACAGTGAAAATGCGCTGTGACCGGGGGGCTTTCATAATATACCGGCCCTGCTCATAAGTGACGTTTGGACAATGAGCGTCATCGTCGAGGGGCGAAGACCGCACTGTTGGCATTGCCAACAAGTAGGTCATATGGCAAGCGATTGCCCTAAAAGTGTCCCCCCAAAACCAGCTGTGGAACAACAGAAGGGTGTGGCACCAGCAGCCCCTGAGAAGCCAGCCGGAGGGGGCACAGCAACAACATCGGAAAGCTGGAGCACAGTGGTCAAGAAGAAAAATGGGAAGACCACGAAGACCCCCTCCACAAGAATGCAACCCCATGAAGTACAAGGTCGGTCAGCTCCCACAGGGTCGTCCACGAGCTCATCCACCAACATCACCACCAAGGAAGTCGCCAGCGGCCAAAAAAGGAATCATCCGGTCTCCTCTTCCGACTCAGAAGGGGAGAAAGTAAAAAGACCGGCTACTGAGGCAGAGGGCCAAGTGCCGAAAAAGAAAAACAGAAAAAGGCTTGGAAGAATAAGGAGGCTGGGTCCCGTTCCCCGTCCCCTATGAACGTAGAGAATACTTTCTCTACGGTTCAGCCACCCAAACCCCCCACCCAAACCCCCCACCCAAACCTCCCACCCAAACCCCTTCGGCTTAACCAAAATCCCCACCCCTATTTGATACCCCTCCAACCGGTGCTCGATCACTATCCCGAGAAAGGCCGGAGATGCAAAACAACAACGGCAGAAGAGCCAAATCAGCATATCCTGTCAGGAGAGAAAAAAACAAAAAGCTCCCATACCTTCCTGGAGACCGGATCTGCGATGTCCTTAAGCCTTACTAGCTTGAACATAAGGGGCATGGGGTGCCGAAGCAAAGCCGCTAGGGTGCTGAGGGACCTCATGTCCATGAACATAGATGTGGCTACGTTACAGGAGACTCACTATAATTCTGTTGACGATCATCGGGTGCTGGAGGGGCATTATGATATCTTTTAAACATACGGTGATAGTCAAAGTAGGTTGGTTTCTTTGTTAGTTAGGCGCACCCTTTCTGCAACGGTTAGCATTGTTCACGCGGATACTGATGGTAGACTGATCGTGGCCGATGTTGCCGTGGCAAATAGAGCGTTTCGAGTCGTCGCGGTTTATGCGACCAATTGCGTACGGGAGCGGGTTTCCTTTTTCCGGCGGTTGGAGGTGTTTCTCGGGGGTTCGGAACGGTTAGTCTTAGTGGGTGATTGGAATGCCATCCTTGATCCCAGGGTAGATAAGGTGGGCGGGACGAGAGGGACATATGGGTGTGAAACCAGTCTGTTGGACCTGAAGGCTAAATGCGATCTGGTAGACAGGTATCGGGTGGATCATCCGGGGCGGGAGATGTGGAAGTGGCTCTCTAGCAGGCCTTCGGTTTCAAGTACTTACTTGGATCGGTTGTTAGTTAGAAGAGGCAATATAGAGTACATATCTTGTCCCACGTTCCACTGGTTAGGCCACTCTGACCACAAACTACTTGTGGCCAGGTTAGACTTAGATAGCAACCCCAAATTAGCCGGGTACTGGAAGTTAAATACCTCCTTACTGGAGATATATGACTTCCGGGAAAGGCTAACTGAACACATTAAGAATGTGGACAGATCGGAGCGTGTCCGTTCGCTCGGGCGCAAATCGGATGATTACATTCGTAAGATTCAGAGCCCGGAAGGGCACTCCTTAGTGTCGTCTCGGGGAATTTGCGAGCGGTTTCGAGTGCACTTTGAAGATCGTTTCGCACAGCTGTTCAGACTCCGCGTCAAGGAGTTTGGTAACTATTTGGTTGGCTCGCCCCGCCTGGAGGCGGCCCGACCGGCTAGTTGCGATGGTCGGGTTACAGAGTGTGAGGTCGTAGCTGCTATGAAGCACGTCGCCTATAATAGATCACCAGGACTCGATGGACTGCCCTACGAGCTATACTTGAGGTTGTCGCACATGTTTGTCCCGATTCTGACGGGTGTGTTTAACCACTGGTTTGACATGGGATCTATCCCGAGTCAGGTTACCAAAGGCGTGGTCACACGTCTGAAGAAGAAGGACACACATGTTGGGGGGGGGGCTGGATGATTTTAGGCCAATCACGTTGTTGAATACGGATATTAAAATCTTGGCCCGAGTTCTGGCGAATCGTTTGCAGGTTGTTATCACTGACTTGATCGAACCGGATCACACTTACGCGGTGAAGAGGAGATCAATTCAAAACAATTTGCATTTGATTCGTAGTCCTAGAAAACTTAGAAGACGACACTGAAGCCGCGCTGATCAATTTAGATCAGTCCAAGGCGTTTGATAGGGTGGATCATGGTTTCCTGATGGCTGTTCTAGAGACCGCCGGCTTTGGGTCCAGCTTCTGCAGATGGATTTCCATTTTGTATGCTCGGCTGACGGCAGTTGTGCAGGTCAACGGGGTACGGTCGGCGCCGTTCGCGGTTTCTCGGTCGGTGCGACAGGGGTGTCCGTTGTCGCCCTTGCTGTATGTCCTCGCGCTGGAACCATTCCTTAGTAACGTGAGGACTAGGGTGGCTGGATCGGCCCTGCGCGGAGTTGCTCTTCCTGGCGGTGCGCGAGCCAGGATTTCCACGTTTGCCGATGATGTCACCGTATTTGTTTCTAGCGTCGTAGATATTATTACGGTGATTAAGGCTCTCAAGCGTTATGAAAAAGTTACAGGGGCTGTAGTCAATCTCAGCAAATCCGTTGGCCTGAGGTTGGCCGCTTGGCGGGGCTCGAATGCTTTGCCTGGCGCTTTGCCTGGCGCATTTGTCTGGACGGATGGCCCGGTCCGGATCTTTGGTGTTTGGTTTGGGCCCAGTCTCTGTCTAGATAATAACTGGTCGGAGGTAAAGACCAAGGTCGAAGCGTCTGCGAGGGTTTGGCTTCGAAGGGGATTGTCCCTTAAAGGCAGGGCGGAGGCATGCGCCACTTACGTGTTTCCGCTGATCCTTTACCGATTGGCTGTACTTCCTCTGCCTGCGGTCCGAATGGCGGCCTTATCGCGTGCGTTTTTTTTCACTGTTGTGGAATGAGCGACGACCGCTTGTCTGTAGACAGGTCTGGACTCAAGGTCTTGTAGATGGGGGCCTGGGGATGCCTGACCTGGCAAGTCATAAAAACGCCGAAAGGTTGGAATTCCTGGGTAGAACTCTGATTGTGGATTCTTTGGGGTCCCGCGGTTGGTGCGGCTTTTCCCAACCTTATCCCCAATCACTTAATTGAATGCCAGAGAAAGCCGAGAGGGCAGTCAAAATTCCTAAACGAATGCCGAAATGCGCTTAGAGCGATGCCAGGGTCCCTTGACCTTGCACTGCCTAGAAGGGCATTGTATCGGGGTTTAGTGGTGGGGACCGCTTCGGACCCGCTTGGGGAGCGGCTGCAGCTGTCGGAGGGGGAGGTTCGCTCTCTATGGAATTGGGCGCCAGGCCGGGGATATCTTAATAATTCCGAATTTTCCCTGACCTGGCGATTGGTTAAAAACGATTTACCCCTCAATGACATACTGTTCAGAATTGGAAGGACGTTTAGTCCTTTTTGTCCACGGTGCGAGGAAGATAGCCTGGAAACTGTAGATCATGGATTTTTTACTTGTTCCAAGCTCCGTGAATTCTGAGGGTATGTCGGCGAGGTCACGGCTCGCATCGTCCCCGATCAGGTGACGATCCTAGATTTAGCATCCGTTGTCTATAACGCAGATCCCTTGTGGCCTAGAGAGGAACGAATGGTGTTCCTAGTGACCTTGGCCGTAGCTAGACTGGTAGTGTGGGTTTCACACATAGAGATAGGGCGTGGGGGGGAAGCCGCCTTCTCATCGGGATATGATTTTGTATTTTAAACACCAACTTAAAATCAAAATCAGATGCGATAGGAGGTTATCTCGCTCACAGTTTAGTAGGAGGTGGATTCACACTGCTAGTTTATGTGCGTTCGTGCGAAACAGGCTTGAGTACGTGTTCCCTGCTTAGGCATGGCAGACGCCGACCGGAAAAGCAATCCCCAGACCAAATCAAGACTAACCCGTAGTGGATCAGTCCCTTAGCTAGTTGGTATAAATAAGCTCCATGTTCCCAATTTTTATTTTAGGTGTAAGAATACCTCCAAAGAAGCCCAGTCCTGATTAATTTATTTTATTCCAAACCTGTCCCAATGGTATTTTTCTTGGAGGTCACTGAATATCCCCATGCCCCCCTTTATTTTGTCCGTAGTTGTGCCCATTCCCTCTTAAGAAGTGCTACCTTGTTTTCGGCTGATACCGGAAAACAGGAAGCATTTAAAAATTAAATAGGTAAGGGTGAGTCCTGATTAACACATTCATCGTTTAACGTTTTATTTGGTTCATTTATTTTTTATTACTGTTATTTTTCTTTATTTTGGGGTGTTTTAAGGCTCTCATTATCCCCACCAAACACCCGCATATATCATACGCATCACAATTTCATCCCTCATATATCATACGCATCACCTTCATTGCTTCATTGGAAATAAAACCATTGTTTTATAAAAAAAAAAAAAGTCATTGTATATATTGTTCATGTCCGCTGGGGTTTTAAGTAGATCCAACTCCTTGAGTGAATGCGGTATTTTGGTGGCTGCAACTAATTATAAGGAATAGACCAAGTGGACGACCCTCGACCCCCATTTTCCCCCCACACCCTTTTTGGCCTCATGCCACATTTAAAAAGATTCGTTACATATTTTATTTAATTTTATCTTTAAAATTCTTTAAAGTCTGTGATTGTTCTTTCTAAATAAATATTAAATAGAAAAGAGAGTTGCCTTTTTTTCTGTTGTTCTTGGCCTTCGGGCCAAGATCAAAGTGTAGTAATTTTATATTGGAATTGTTTTTAATTGTAATTTTTTCTTTTAACGAAATAAATTACATATAAAGATCAAAGTGTAGTATATGTTCCGGCAGATACTGCTAGCAAAGACCAGATGTGGGGGCAACCCCACATACCTGACCTTTAACCAGCTCCCACGTCCCACCTCTCGGGAGATGGTCCCCTTTTTCCCTTCCCCCTCCCTTCACTCCTCAAATTAAAAATTGGCCTTGTGCCTAATTTGCTCGGTGGGGGAGCAAATAAATACCTACTGCAAGCGAAGACCATATGTGGGGGGCGACCCCACATATAAGACCTTGGTCAATGAAGGAGCAACCCTTCATACCAATTGTCACTATCAAGCTCCCCTACTACCCGAGGAGTTGGTCCCTATTTCCTAAATAACAGTAATAAAAAATAAATGAACCAAATAAAACGTTAAACGATGAATGTGTTAATCACTCCTCACTTTAAAAATCGGCCTTGTGCCTAATTTGCTGGGTGGGGGAGCAAATAAACACCCTGTTGTCCTTGATCTTTTGGCTGGGATCAAAGTGTAGTATCTGTTCTGCAGATGCTGCCCATAAGGTAATTTGTCTCAGTCAATGGAGGTGAACCCCTATATACTGGGACAATTATTATTTTTGGTCACAACCAGAGTGCCCCTTTTTTATCCTACTTTTAGGGGAGCTGATTTTCTCCCCACATTAAAAACGAGCTTGTGTCACATTTGCTTTTGTGGGGAAGCAAATATATACATAAATAAATAGAAAAGCGGGTTTTTAATATGAATATCAATACAAACAAAAGAAAAACGAATTTATAGAAGTATAGAATATATATATATATATATATATATATATATGTGTGTGTGAGTGTGTGTGCGTGTGTGTGATTGTGTGTGTGTGAGCATGTAAATAATGTTATTTTATTTCCAACAGGGATCGGATGTCATACGTTAGGCCAAACGCATACGAACGTACTTTTCATCAGAAAATTTGGAAGCATTTATTCTTTGGTGTCATAACAATTTCATAAAAACTATATGAATTTTGTTTATGAATGTTTTAGAGGTTTATTGATAATTCGTATTATTTGGATTATTCAACTGTTGTACTTACCTTTAATATTACTTCATCGAAGATCTGATCAATGTAACTCCTGACCTAATTCATATGTACCTCGTTGAACTCAAAAATATTTGTCAAACTATGGTATTTGCACGGAATATTTCATGAAACTGTGCATTTAATCGACAATATCAAGTTAAATCTTCTGTGCAGGCGACATTGAAAATACAGTTATGAATTATTTATGAGTCATGGTTTACGGAGAGAGAGCACGTTAGCGACGCTAATTTTTCATTTTCACATTTGTCGATACAACGAATATGTCCGTTGAAGCATACGAGGCTGCTGTGAAATGAAACATTTATCCTCAAAGATAAATGAGAGGTAATATGTTGTTTCGGATTTCTTAGTTATTATTCTGGTTATATCGACTCGTTAAAATCTGACTGTATTTATAATGTCTGTTTTAAGATTATATTTCTGTTGCAAACAAACCCATCATTTTAAAATACTAACAAATTTGAACGCCGAAAAACGATATTGCTTTTGAACAAACCTAATAACGTAAACATTTAGTTGATGAACATTTTTATAAACTACGTTATTAACGTTTACACATATCTGTGCATAAAACAATTTCCAATCAAGGATTATACTTTTACAGTAGACATATACCATGTAAATATTTATGATTATAATATAACTTAAGAGAAAAGAATAGTTCGCGATATTGCGGAGAGTATCGGCGCAAGGGTTTAATGCTATAAAGATTAATAAAATGATCTGCTACATCTCGAGAATTGCACTGCTCACCCACATCTATAATGATGACATCTGTAGGCCGTATCACATCACGCTGGTCGAGATCAATTATAATAACGTTAGTTCATATAGGTTGGACGTGTGTTAGCGTCTGGCGAGTACGGTGTGACGATTTATTTTTACATTTAAACTCGCCGAGAATAGACCAAAAGAACAGATTGGTGGAAGGCTGTACAATTTTACTCGGACCAAGACTGTGATCGTGATAAATGGAGACAACATTCTATTTTTCGGATCTGGCTATAGTTTCGGCCTAAGGTTATAGAAACGAATGATTAGAAGAAAATGAAGAAGGAAAAGATAGGAAGCCAATACACGAAACGAAAACGAAGGTAAAAATAATAAGTTTTTTTCAATAAGAATGACAATAATTTTTTTTTTAATTCTCCATGGAACTTCATGATTCAAACGTTATCGGCATTAATTAAGCTTTATAACAAAAACACCCTTACACTAACGAGTGCATCACTGGTTAATCTATATGTCTATACAAGTGAAACTGTCTGTCTATGTTATCTGTCTCTGTGTGTACATTCCCCTACCAAACCACTCCGTCAATTTTCAGTCTACAGACTCGAGATTTGTCATAAAGAGTATTGGGATTTAGGGAAATCTTTTTAATCGGTTTTCGGTCGGAAATTTTGCTGTCACGGTCCTAAACTTGAACAATTTGACCTTTGAAAACTCTACCAAACTATTCCGCCAATTTGGGGTCTAAACACTTGAAATTTTTCCTGGGGGTTCTTTGGAGACAAATAAATTTTTTACATTAAATTTGAGCTAAAAAATGTTAAGGGATCCAAATAGGGGTCAAAGTCAAAATAATTTGATTTCTCAGCCAATTCTTTTGTCTAAACATTTGAAATTTTACATAAAGTGTATTAAGAAATAGGACAGGATTTTAAAGCTGTTTTGGGCCAAAAATTTGGCTGCCAAATGGGTCAAATTTAAATATGTTTGACCCTTACGGTCTCTAGCAAACTATTCAGCAAATTTGGGGCATAAACATATTAAATTTTTCATATTCAGACATGCAGCACACTTAAAATTAAGGATGTAGGTTACCTGGGCATGAGTCACATTTCTCCTTGGGTTGAGCACTTTGTAAATATATTTCCACCCGACGCGTATTTAAGCGATTAAGCGAAGCCCACTGTTTGTAAACAAACTGAGAGTTTGAGCACTAATTTAATATGCATTTGAGGAGAAATATTTACGGGCACTGATTCTTGGTCCGATAGTTAGAGCTGCCGACTGTCAATACAATGGTTGTAGGTTCGATCCATGGCTGGGGAAAGGTGTATGTATAGCCGCAGTGATGAGTTGTTCTACAACGAAACCGTACTTCATGTGGATGACTAATAAGGCCCCTATATATATATATATATATATATATATATATATATATATATATATATATATATATATATATAAAGGGTTTGAACAACGCTGGGTTGAACTTCTAGTAAAGTATAAATACATTCTGCCATCTTAAATCTGCGATTGCAAAATTGGAAATCGAAAATAAAATCTGAGAAACGAGAGTTTTTAAAGATAATGACTGATTCTAACCGTAGAATAGTAGAATTTACTTTAAGATGACGTGCTATGACGTCGGTCATTTTACTCTGTCCATTAGTTTTTTTGTTTTTTTTTGTAAACCGAAAGTAGTCCATTGATCGATATTAGGAAACGATTTCCCTCAATGCTATCGATTATATCGTGTATTAACTTCTCGTGGAGCCTTTGATTCGAATCAATCGTACAATGGTGCCGATTACTTTTATATGATAAGTGGTTTCGTACATGACTACATGGAAACACTGCAGCAGACCATCGCATTTCTATAGATTAGAATGAATATATACCGGTTCTGCTACGGTCTAACATGTTCTACTGATTTTATGCCACGATATTCCACTTATTTCGTTATTTTACTTTTCGCTTGTTTTATATTTTTATACTAAACTTTTATCCGAAAATTACTGATGTGTTCTTTATCTTAAAGCAGCCTACATTTGACAGCCTTTATTCTCAGGAATCCTTTCATGTGACCAGATTTTTATGCAGTAGAAACCTTTCATTTCCCGGCAATAGGAACCTTGCTATTCTAACTCACGTTCAACTACACCGTAGGTAATAACATTGATACTGTCCATTTTATGGACAGTCTTTGAAAAGATATTTTACACTACATACAAACAGATCATAAATATAATAAAATCTTTCATGTCTTTAAAAGCAATAGCGAAAATATGTATTAATTTAGACGTTTTTCAAAAGATAAACAGATAGCGTAAAAAATATATATGCTTGATAAAAAGCAGTCACTAGTCCATTATAATCATCGATTGAAACTGATAATGCTGAAAAAAGAACAAACGAGGTTTGCAATTTTTATCTATTCAGTAAACTCTTTAGCAATGTAATCTATCAATCAATAATCTTATTTAAAAGTACAATTTAATTTTAACTATACATATATAATATATAATATAAATCTCACCTGCGTGTTTCAATGCATGCATGCATGTATATATATATATATATGTGTGTGTGTGTGTGTGTGTGTGTGTGTGTGTCTGTATGTCTGCCTCAGACTTTCAACAAAGGCGACGAGATCATTATCATTATGAGTCTCGGCCCTTCGGACGAAAAATATCGAAAAATTGGCCAAAAACATTAACTCTTTTACCCTCAATTAGGCAGTTCTACAGGGACGGGTCGCTTTTTTCGCCGATATTTTCGAAAGTTATCGCCTTTTTTCGATCGACTAACCTTAATTTAAACCACGTGACTTCCGCTCAACAATAAACACGTCACGTGTTTTTTTCACGTTCTTTTCCTCCTTTTCGGTACGGGTTCGAGCCTGCCTGCCTACTACCACTTTTTTTGCTCAACACACACCTCCAAAAACCCGGGCAACACCGGTCACCGAGGCTAGTAACAAATAAAATGCGTTTGGTTTAACCCGTTAATTCATTTGATCATCATAATTAAAGTATCATAGTGGGTTCAGTATAAAATATTTAATATCGGAGGGAATGAATACTCTCTCCCCATGTATATCAATTTAGATTGTTCTCTAAGACAAATTTTAAGTCAGCAATATTTGTACAGAAAAATTCTCGTGATATTTCATCATTTCCAGCTTTTTTTCGCCCATTTCGCGTTAAATTTGTACTTTATAAAATTTATTTTTTAACATATATCTTGTATATTGTAACTATATTTAATATGGCGAATTATATATATATATATATATAGTAATTTATAAAATATATATGGCGATTAAGCTACACTGAATATTCCGTGTTTCATCAACTCTAGGACTCTTCAGGCTTATGCGCATAAGCCTGAAGAGTCCTAGAGTTGAGGAAACACGGGATATTCAGTGTGGCTTAATCGCCATATATATTTTCTAAATTACTAACTAGCTCTACCTACGTATTGAGCACTTTTGAAGTAAATACTTAAAGTTTACACATACATCTATACTTTCGTATATTAATTTTATGTGAATAAATTAAGTAGTTATATATATATATTGAGAGAGAGAGAGAGAGAGAGAGAGAGAGAAATCTTGATACTTAGCTGTACTTATTTATTCCAAAACATTAAAATTGAATTGGAGATTTTTGTTAATTCTTTTCTAATCAATATATTATTGTATGCGGATATATTCTGAAAGTCTGTAATTAATATTAATGACAGTGAAATTTTTTATAATCCCCGATATTATATTTTTTACAATGACCTGTTTTTTGTTTTGTTTATTATTTGACCTAAAGTATGAAGTGTTTGAAATAAATGAGCGTTACAGACAGACTATATCATTACATGTATTTAAGTAGCAGAAAGAAAGAGAATATGTCGATCATTCATGGCACTGAAGATTATTACAGAATGCGCTTATAAAATATAAAGATTTTGGCAAATGTCTTAGATATATAGAGTAAAACGTTTTTAGTGTTTATAATAGAATTCTTCATAGAAAACCAATACTTGATACGTTCCCCATGCTTTCTTGTTAGAAATTTAGTATTACAGGGTGCCCACAAAGCATCCGGTAGATAATGTAGCCAGACTTTGTGGGCACCCTTTATATATATATATATATATATATATATATATATATATATATATATATGTGTGTGTGTGTGTGTGTGTGTGTGTGTGTGTGTGTGTGTGTGTGTGTGTGTGTGTGTGTGTATACAGGGCGTCCACAAAGTCTGGCTACATACTCTACAGGATGATTCCACAAAGTCTGGCTACATAATGTAGCCAGACTTTTTGGACACCCTATATTAATAACGCACTATTTCTATTTAGAAAAAATCATTTAGCGTATACATTTGAATGTTCCTAACTTTAAATAATTTGTTATTCGTTAAAAAATATAAGATTCATGAGTTTTAGTCTAACACTTTTAAACCTTGAGAAATACGTATTTTGAACTAATAGCACTTTAATCGTAAATATTATAAACAATCCGATATTAACAATTTAAAAAACCCTTGTTGCTAGCATACTCATAAAGGAAAGATAATTGTTGGTTCATAATTTGGACTAAGCTATTATTACATAGAATAGTATTAATTAATGTGTTTATTTAATGTTGAATCGAGTCATTTTCTTAAACGTATTTATTATTTAACTGCATAATATCTATATATTTATGCGATAGCGTGTGTGCTATTTTCTGTGTCACGCTTACATCCTGGTCGTTTAATTGTTATGTACTTCCATTTATTGTCATAAATAATTTTACCAATAATTTTTCTTACGTTTTGGTTTCGATTTCGATTATAACTGATGACACTCCAGAAATCTACTTTTATATAAATAATTTTATCAAAGAATTCTTTATAAGTTAATGCTTATCAGTTTCTATATGGACCAATATTTATGTATTGCGTTTAGATTTGTTTTGTTTTGTTTTTTTCAGAGTGGAATTGTTTTTTTTTGTTTGTTTGTTTTTTTTTTAATGGGAGTGTCCAGAACATGATTGTTTTTTGTCTGTGTAAACGATAAAACAATCACCTCACGATGATTTGTGTATTTTACGTCACAAAGCTGGTATCTTCAGACAACCTCATATAGTAACTCTATGAGCTTCAGATATATTTATACTATAACGTTTTAATATCTTCTAATATTTATTAAGCTATTAAGATTATAGACTAAGATTTTTAAACTAAAAGTTAATTATTACTCCATCGATACAACTTTGAAACTGAGGATCAAGGTAAATCTAGTGAGAAATGGTCACTAGGAAATGCCTCCACCCTCTCCAAATTTATCAAATTTGAGTTTCATAGCCCTATTCAGTTTAAGACAATTATGCTTGACATTACTATCACATAATTAAATTGCATCCGTCTCCAATTAAATTTGTTACATTCAACATAATGTAAAGTATGAATTCAGTCAGATTGACAAGAACACATCATGTCACACTCTGGTAAAATATATAAGAAATTTAAGACAGAGCAGATTACTGAAAAATGACTGCCTCGACATAAGATTTTTATCCATGGCCTGGTATGTACATCCTCAACCGCCCAAATCAACAGAGATTTGATCATTACTCTAATTACCTGATTTATGTGTAATGGTGGTTCTGTGCAGTTCTAGGCGATCGACCATCCCAGGTGTGCCTTCTTACTTTAAGAAAAGTTTATTTATTGTTAATTGCCTGCAAAGTCAAAGTGATCCTCCTCTGGAGTGCTAACTTATTCGATCATACTTTCCGACACTTGTGCCACAGTCAATGCTGGGGGAGTAATAAAATGCACATGTAAGTGCAAATGCATATAAAATATTTATAGTATAGAAATAAAAAAATGAAATAATAAAATCATTAGGGATGTAAGAAAGTCACTTGTATTTAATTAGGAGAAATAATATTGAAAGTTTTTAAATAAAATTCATTACAATGATCTGCGACTTGATTGCTAAAAGCAGTTGATTAACAATCTTGTTTAATTGAAAGAATTCTTGAGGCTGACAATTAGTCCAAGCAATAATATTATAAGTGTAATGACGTATGTTTGCACAGTTATGAAAAAAAAACGATAGCAATCATACTCTGTTCAAAATTCCGTATACTTTTTTAAATTCGACATAAATTTTGTTTTTGGGAAAATAAGAACCCCAAGAAAGATTGATTTGCTTGTTAATTTTCCAGATATGCAATATTCATGGGGAAAAAACTTTTAAAAAAAGACCAGTTTGGTTTTAGTATACAGAGACGAAGCTAGAGAAAACCTGAGAAGAGAAAGAAGAAAAAAGATTTTAGGTGTGCTTACACTTCTAAAGTTCTTTATGTGAATGTTTATAGTGATTATAACTCAGTCGAGTATCGAACATAAACATTACGAGACATTATATAAAGATTAACAAGTATCACTTATTTCTATATAGTATAAATATAAAAATGAATAAAAATATGAAGAATGAATACCACTCTCTATGCATTATGTTTCTCTGAACAGAGAACAAGAAATTTAAACTTATGGGACCTGTGGAAATTCCACAGGGGACTGATTCATGTGTAATAACTTGATGTTGGCATTCTGTAAATATACACCGTAAATGGAGACGTTCTGATATTATTGTGGCTATTTAGTTAAAACTGCAAAAGTAGTTATCCAAGGTAGCAGGGATGCCCGGCTAGCCAAGTCGTAAAATACGCTTAAACATAAAAATTTAATTCTGGAAGGTTTCGTATCTATTACTATAGAGTTAATGTTCTATCGATGTTTATATATTATGAATTTGCAATTTTGAAATAATATATATATAGTTACTTCAGCTATAATCCAAACCGAAACAAAATCTTATGAAAACAACAGATTAGTAAGGTGCCATCATCTAAAATCGAAACCAAAACCAAGATTTTGAAGAATTTTTGATAAAATTAATTTTAAAAAGTAGATTATTGGAGTGCAATTAGCTATAGACAACACCAAAACATATGAGGAATTCTTAATAAAATTATTTATAAAATAAATAGATGACTTAATTGCCATCAGCTATAATCGATCCGAAACGAAACTTGTGAAGAATTATTTGAAAAAGTATTGATTACAAGAAATGGAAATACATACAATTAAACGACCCTGGTGTAAACGTTACACAAAAATTAATGCACGTTTTTTTTCTGCTTGTTTTCACTTGACTATTTAATGCTAAGAAGAAGCTAAGTGTATCTAAGACAAATATCAAGCTAGCAAGACCAGAGACAACCGGAGATTGGAGATTGCTAAACAAGAATGGGTTCCGAATTATAATAGCAGAAAGGAGTGCTATATAACAGAAATAATAATGATAGCATTTATGTAAGAATGTGGCTGAAGAAAAAATAACGTTAAAGGTTTCAGAAAAGAGTGAGTTTTAAAGGTTGAGCATAAAGTATATGAAACAATTATTAGTCAATAGTCTTGTTATAAGACCTGGTCATTTCATAATGCATTAGATCAATAAAATGAGCCAAAGGTTTGTCGAGACCATTCGATTTTCCACTAAATAAGTACAAGTCAGCGTTACAGAGAAGAATGCAAAGAATCTATCAGGCTGATCAATAATCAGCACTTGATCGATCACATCTTGTACACGTCGGAATCGCGTAGGCTTTGGTGAAGCTGGCGTGGGGCTATGAATCAAAACGAGTGGGATGGAATGGGGAAGCGAAGGATTTTCCACAGTCTGTGCGGTGTGTGCTATTTCCCGCATTGTTCGCACACGAACGTTTCGTTTCCGCTGCAAGTGGGCAGTACTTGATCTACATTTTATTTCTTGTATTATTTTTAACATCAACTTCTTAGAGTCTCATTGTTCACTTCTGACGTTTCGGTAACCACTCAACAGGTATCGACAATGCGTGCCTCTCTTTTTTGCTTCTTCTTTTGAAGCCTTTCGCCGATATCATTATTCGATATCGATCTAACCCACAACCGACTCTTCCATATCATCATTACAACCACAACAACCGCCACCGCAACACACTTACCGCCAACTTTTTCCTCGCCCGTGATCTCCTGACTGCGGACCTTGGGCTGCCACTTCAACTCCGCCCGCGCTCGACACGTACCTCAGACGATGCATCAAAGTGAAACATTTATTTCCTTGGTATTTCCTTTTCTTGAACTCATTTTTCACTTTATTTCAAACTATTTCAAACATTTATTTTTGTTTTCAATTTATGTGTTTACTGAGTGTCTTACACATTCTAGGATATACAGGCACTGAAAGAAGATGGAGCGAAAAAAACTTACATATGCATATATATATATATGTATATATATATATATTCATATATACATATATATATATATATATGTGTGTGCATATGCATATATATTTATATTTACATACGTGTATGTATATGTGTGTATATACATGTGCATATAAGTATATTGATATACACATATATATGTACGCATATTTATATGTATTTCTATAAATATAGGCATAAAGAATGTATGCATATACATATGCGTGTACACATATACGCACATATATATACATATATATATATATATTGATGTATATATATATATCATTATAATTGTATATTTTTACATGTGCATATTTATGTGTATACAGACGTATGTATGCGCATTGTGAGTATTCATCTTGGTAATACAAGAAGTTTTAATTCATTGGTTTCTATTTTATTCAACCTACTTACCCTAGGGTCTGGTTATTTTAAAGCGGAGTCATCAAGGTGCGATTCTAATTCTTTTCTGAATAACATATTTAATGAAACTAGTTCAAGTAAATCGATTCACTTGATAAAAATTTTCACAAATGGTTTACCACGCCCATATATATATATATGTGTGTGTGTGTGTGTGTGTGTGTGTGTGTGTGTGTGTGTGTGTGTATATATAAGCCACAACTATTCCAATCTATATATTTATCAGGAACATGTTTTCTAATATCAGCCTTACTTGATAAATTCATCCGGAAGGTATATTCTCTATATAGTTACCATATATATATATATATATATATATATATATATATATATATATATATATATATATATATATACATGTGTGTTTGTGTGTGTGTGTGTGTGTGCGTGTGTGTGTGCGCGCGCGCTCCCCTACCCTTTCTAATCTATTTATTTTTCAGGAACATGTTTGCTAATATTCAGTCTTACTTGATAAATTTATCTGGAATTTACATTCTCTATACAGTTACCAGAGATATATATATATATATATATATATATATATATATATATATATATATATATATATATAAATTCTTTAATAACTAATTTCTAAAGTTTATGAAAATCTTCCGATGGTTGCAACATCTCCAAACGTATTGCAAGATGATAGATAGAATTTTGCACATACAGACTATATGTATTCTACAACAATTGACTTTAATATATGTTAGCGTCAGTATTTCCAATAACTAAATTATGGCCATGGAACATCTTATGTATATATGTATTTAATTAACTCTAAAGTATCGACTACCTCAGGAGATTTAATAATTACACTCTCAGTTCTACCCATATGTTGAACGTTTTTATTTCTCACTTTTGAAGAAGTTAATAATAATTAAAAATATAACCCGATTGAAGTTCAAGAAAGTTACACATATGCTTTTAATTATGAAATGCAGACATCCATTAATAATATGTTTTAGGTACATCTGTGTGTGTGGATTACGTGTTTGGGAGTTCCTAAAATATTTGTTATTTAAAAGGAAGTCATTTTTTATCAAGACCCAAAGCCACTCAGAATAAGAGTTCATGAATGAAAAGTGGTAGTGATATACATCAACCCTGATAGTCTAACTTGGGTGGAATTTGAATTATTTATGAGGAGGGCTCACTAAGCATTAGTTTACATTGGACTTAAAGGCTACAATATCGAAATCGGCCAGGAAGCAGGCCATTAGAACAGTGTTCCACATACGGGCAGTTCTAGGAAATAAACCTTTTTCATCGAATCTGCGTTTATATTCGGGCAAATATAGGCAGTGGGAGAAATTGTTGATAGTGGTTGTAACTAATCGAGTGTTTTGTGAACGCTTGGAAAGGATGGCCATTGATTGGAGCTTAGACGAGCATTAGCCATAAAAATAGCAGTAGCGCAGACTACGCTGAATTTGAACATAATCCTCAAAATCATTAATATCTATATAAATAAAACGGTAGATATATGCTTGTGTAAATATTTAGCAGGTAAACTCTTAAACTATTAGTCACATAACACTGTAATTAACAGGAAATAATAATCATACATTAATAATGTTTTATAACGAGTAAAATCGTTAAGTTGAGAAATAATGTGTAGGGACAAATATCGGTAAGTGTAAATGCGAAATATGTATTTCAACTGGTCGACATGTTTTTACTTCTTTCTGCGCATGCTCACATAAACTTGTGTATATTAACATTTATACTTTTTTTGTGTTTCTCTCGAAAACACAGTCGGTAGAGAACGCTACTTTCAAGCTATATGTTTTGGTTCCAAATCTAGCTGATGTCACCAATCGTTTTTTTTAACTTTTGCTTTTATGTCTTTGTATTAATAAATGCGAATATTTGCATTATTTTAAACATATGTAAACTTATTTTACGACAACCGGAATAAAAATAATTATTTACAAGATCGGAAAATAAGACTTTTCTTTTTAATTTCTTATAGATATTTTAGTTGCCCTGAGCTATGTTCATCTTCTGTTCTATCTCCACTGAGATCTTCCGACCACTCGGTTGTCTCAAAATGTAATAAGTCCTCAGACGTAGCTCTCTATCGTACAGTATATCGATATAACTGACTGGGATACCTTTCATACATTTATATCAGATCTGCTTCTGCGTTCCATGTTTAAATAGAACGTGTCCTCTATAGTATTAGACCTAACGGAATGGTTAATTGTAGGTATAGATCAATTCATACCCTCCAAAAGTTCCAGCAAATCCTAACAGGCAGCCGTGGTTCTCTCCAGAATGTGGCGCTTCTATTGCGCACAGAAATTACTATTTCAATTACTTCCAAAGTAATAGAAGTATTTAGACTTAAGCCGTCTTCAAGATTACCAGAAAATACTGAAAAAAAGTAATAAAGAAAACTCGAATTTTATGATCAGTCCCTCAAGTCCAAAGAAACTGAGCAGTGGCTTGGTTCCACCAATTTTGGCAACTAAAAAATAGGGTCCCAAATAGAACTGTAGGCTCTATCCAAACTACTTTCTATGGACCTGGAGTAATCTCGTCAGCATCAAACGAACCAAAGTCTTTGCCAAAATCTTTGCAGCTAATTCTACTTTATGCAATCATTGTAGCCAACCCACCCGCATTTTCTCCTGCGTCTTAAAACACGCAATAGGGCATATAAATATATGTGCGTGATGTTACCAAGCTAATCAAAAACATCGATTCCAGTAAAGAAACTGGCCCGGACGAAATCTTATTGTAGTGTTCAAAAAGCTTCAACCAGAACTAGCTCCAAAACTCTACAAAGCTGTTTAAACGTTGTCTTGAGGAGAATTGCTTCCCAACACCCTGGAGGACGCCATGAGTATGTCCCGTATTTAAAAATTCAGGTGATCGGTTATATCAGTCTCAATAGAGACCAATCAGTCTCCTGGCGTGATGAGTAAGGTGTCGGTTCCGCTAGATAAATAGCAGATATGCTAGTAGTTATTTCTCATGGAATTAGCGAATCTCTCGACGGATGGTTCCTTTCTACATGTTTCCATGTTTTGAGAAGCTTCTAGGTCTGACCTGTAGTCATAATGTAACACGTACATAAAATCCGTTGCCAAGGCTGCTGGAAAAATGATGTGATCGTCGTACCGCTTCAGTAGATCTCTCCCTGCTGATGCAATTCTTTACCTACCTTACATGGGGATGTTGGGGGTGTTTATTCCGAACGCTGTTCTTTACATGGAAATTTGGGGGTGTTGGTTCTGAAAACGGTTCTTAATATGGAGAGTTTGGGGGTATATATTCCGAGAATCGTTACGCATGCGCACTACTAATTCTTAGGTTGTGAGAAAAATGGCTGCCCGGACTTACATTAGATCTTACGTTGAATAGCAAATGTTTTTGTATGTGGTAAACATCCCCAGATTTAACCGAAATATTAGTTTTCAGCATACTTGAAAACATATTAGAGTCGACATTTCGAATGTGAACGATGTGTGGTAGTAAATCGAAAAAAGTACCGAAAATGTTGTATCTTAGTCAGTCAATTATTTAATAGGTGCCATTGAAATTAGTATTTGTTTTCTCCAAATATAATGTTTATTTATTTTTTTTAGTTACGAAAGTTTCTATTTTGTATTAAAATAAAATTTTAATTTTGTATTCTATATTGGGTTGTCATAATGTTCTTAAATATATGTTTATAAAGAAAAAGCTCTAATAAATACAACACACTCATTCGAAAGCTTTAGCATTTCGGTTCGGAATTAATGTTTCTAAGCAGAGAATGAACTAAAAAGAAAAGATATATAAGGTGTGTCTCCGTTCTATTTATTTACAAAAGAAAAAAAGAGGAAATTAATGACAGAAAAAGAGGGAAGTCATTTAAATTAAATGAGAAAGCTATTTAGAGAAAAGAAAATTATCTAAAAGGAACAGGAGTGATAGTTTAATTTAAAGAAAAGTAGCATTATTAATTATGCTAGACTATATATATTTCCAATTTCAGAATCTCTGAGAAAAAAAGGAGAAAGAATAAAATAAACCAGGCGTCTTATATTAGCTTTTCTATCAAAACTGTACTTAGAATTTGTCCCCAGTCGTGGATGATTTACGTAAGAAAAGTATGAATTCTTTTTTATTAAATAATATTTTCTTTCCTAAGAAATTTCCGGCAAAAAAAGGATTGTCTAAAAGTATTAAATATTTATATTAAAAAAAAATCTGTAAGAAATTAAAAAGAAAAGTTTTATTTCTTTAAAATAAAGATTTATATTCTGCTTGCTGTAAAATATGTTTAAATATATTTGAAATCATGCAGATATTCGCATTTATTTATAAAAAGACATGATGACAAAAGTTTAAAAAATAAAATGACTTCGTACGCTCAGCTTGAGCAAACAATAGAGCATTCAGCGTTTCAGTCGCGTTCTCTATTGATGTTTCGACCGAGAAAGAAAAAAAATACTCTAAATATTAAAAGACTTGAACAAATGCATTTTATATGATTCATGTGCAGAAAGAACTAAAAACATGTCGGCCAGTTGTTATAAATATTTTAGATTTTTACTTGTGATATATGTGTGCACGCGTTATTTATCAACCCAAGCAAAATTTATACTCGTTATAAACTGTCCTTGGTGTACGATTGCTAGAGCTATGACAACAAAATAGTGTATCATTGTTTTGACTATCAGGTATATATCCCACACAGTTAGACACAGTTAATCAACCGAGAACCACATCACTACATAAAAACATCTAAGATATCAACAGATAAACATTCTCGAGTCAAATAATTAAAAGAATATGCTGTTGTCCCAGCCCTAATCATTATTATGACCTGTTAATTTCAGTGTTATGTGATCAGTAGTTTAAAAGCTTACATGTAAAATATTTATACACACATGCATCTGCTCTTTTATATATATATATATATATATATATATATATATATATATAGTTTCATTTATTATTATTATTATTATTATTATTATTATTATTATTATTATTATTATTTTCACCCTATACAAGGCAGATTATAACTTGGAACGTAAAGGCTTACTATTTTAAGATCGTGTCTAACAGGTGATTGTGGGGAGTTGAGCAACGAGATGTTAGTTTAAATTACATATAATCTGCAGATTAGTGCAGTGAATGAAGCGGGAAACAGGAAGAAAAAATCAAACTAAACCTGATTGGGGAAATAAAATATTAAATCGGTGAGAAGATAGAATTTTCTGCCTGTCGGGTAATAGAGATCGTGGACGTGTAGGGGTCACAGGTAGAGGTTTATAACTTCATCAGAGTACATTCCATTATTATATGGAAAAATGCGCGCATGAAAAGTAATATTCTTAAGATTTTATTAAACCTGGAAAAGTAAAGGACAAGAAATTCAACCTGGAAAAGTAAAGAACAAGATATTCTAGTAACGTAAAAAATAAGAATTTTTTAGACTAAAATTATTGCAGCTAAAAATAAAATTTGAATATTGATAAATATTTTATTTATTATTTGCATATGTTGTTGTTTATTGTTGAGTTAGAAAGGGTGTCAGTCGCTGGATTGAACTTATTTCCCCCCTATTATTTGCATATATTTATGTAGTGAAAATTGTTTGAATAAAATTAATTCATTAGTTAGTTAGTTAGTAGATGGAATTAATAATTTTATAATTTACATAAAAATGAATTAAATGATCCTAATTATGATATAATAAAATTATTAATGTTTGAAATTTGGTTGCGAACGGAATTAGTGGTGGGGGTTTGAATGTGTCTCGATTCATTCAATTTCGGACTTAAGCATATATTCAACCACTACCGTGGTAGAATGATACTTATACTCGTAAATCAAACAGAGGGATGCACTTTAGCGTGATGGAAGAGAGATTGGATCTTAGTCGATTGTGAGGACCTAATTCATTGGCGACTACTTTTTTACCATGCTAAAGCGTGAACGAATACAACCATCAACAATACCCCATGCATTGACAGTGTTTGCTTTTGTAAATATATAGGATATTCTCTGCTGTGAATACTTGTCTAACACGTTAAAGTATACGCATTCTTTGCAGCAGCCTAGGCACTGTCATCAGTGTATTTGTTTCAATGCATATTTACTGCGAATGTAAAGCCGATGATTTTGAAGAATGGACTCTCAAGTAGGGTGTTATATCACATGGCAGTCGGAGGTTGAGACCAAGCAAGACTATGGGGAAGAGAAATTTTGTAAGGATTATTATTATAGTACAGGTGAGTTATATATCTGTAAATTCTCTACTTTCTGTTGATGAAATATATTGCTAATTTTCTTAAGTTCGCGATTTTTCTTACGGTTTGTTTTTCTGTAAAAGTAGCAGTGGTTTAATATCGGCTTAAATTTAAACTGTATAAGAACGTTTTAGCTGCAGTCTCTTTCAATGGAGATCCGATTTCGCCCTTTCGTCTTCCTACCCTTTTGGATGCATAACTACAATTCGATGTTGTACCGATTGATTTCGATGATGCCACGATTTTTTATAAGAAGTGTCAGATTATTATTATTATTATTATTATTATTATTATTATTATTAACTCACTAGGAGTAGTCAGACGGGCCACCATCAGAGATTTCTCATTGAGAAAAACGCGTGGTGTCTCTAGAATTTTAATGACAATAAATCTCCCCAAATATTATTATTATTATTGGCTCACAAGGAGGTTTCCCACAGGTTATCAAAGATCTCATTGAATACAAGCTATGGTGTTCCCTGGAAACTGAATGACAACAAGTCTCCTCAGATTTTTCCGTACTCTCCACATCTTTCGATAACATTTGCAAATAAATTTACATTATTGCAGCAACAGTTTGCCATTGATTTCTCGTTGGCAGTGGTCATTTTTCTTTACTGGAATTTGAGTGGCAATAAGCCTCCCGAAAGTTCCAGTTCTCTTCGCCATTATGCAGTGGCGGTCTTTCCTTCCTCCTTTACTACTTGGCTAATCGGTCTCTCTCTTTTTTTTTGGGGGGGGAGGGGGACAATGACGTAGTAATGGGGGGATGGGGTGAGGTTAAAGGACTTAAAGATATGCAGCTTCAATGTTCCTGGTTCCATTTAGCGCTTCATGTTTTGTCTCTGTAGCAGTTTGTCTGGTCTACGCGTGTGGTTCGTGTGTGTTAGTCTCCACATTCAAAGTATTATTATTATTATTATTATGATTATTATTATTATTATTATTATTATTATTATTATTGTTATTATTAACAACAACAACAACTTACCATAAGTTTTCCCAGGAGTCATTATCAGTGAAACTGATATAAACAGGTGGTGTTCCCTGGAGTCTGCGTGATAATAAGTATATCCAGATTTCTAACACCTGGTGCTTCTTCCCGTAACCGGTTTCAAATAAATGTTTGATCTCACAACAGCCGTGTATTATATATTTCTCGATTAAAATTCCTTTATGTGTTCTCCGGAATTATGTGGCGATTAGCTTGTCCACTAAACCAGTATGTCGCATGTGCTGCATTCTCCATTGGATTCTCCATTTCCACCTCATTCAATTTGTTTTTCTTGACATCAACAGCCATTTTTGACACCAACAAAAATGTATGCTACCAGATATGTCTGCATGTTTTAATGTAAATCTCTTTGATTATGTCATTATTCTGATCTGTTTAACTATTTTTATTTTTCTATTCGCTCGGTTCTATGTAATGCTCCTTCTTTGTGTAGAGTTTCAATTGCATTGTTCTATTCTATTTTCCGTTTATATGTTATTGTTTCATTATTGTTTTATTTTCGTTAGATTCTGAACTCGATGGATTCTTTAATAATGGCTGTCAAACTATCGCATATATCTTATTAATCAATTATTTTTCCTTTAGTTAATGATTTAGCATTCCGTTTTTAGATCGTTTCATCAAGCAATATAGTTTGAACTGGCTCACATCTTGATTTTGCTTTTGAGGAATATTAAATCAATAAGTGCAACACAAAGATTTTCAGATTAATTACCGGTTAGATCGAATATATGATGTTTAGGATAGACAATCAATACAGATATGGGTGTAAATTTCCAAATTACAGGTTAAGCTTTGGTACGAAAGTTCGTTGTGAGAAATGAAATCACTCGAATTCTAAACGGTGCTCACTCTCTGATATTTCCCGTTTCTTGTTTATACCTTGGAATTGACGGAGGCATTAGAAAAATTCTTCACTTTGATCTGAATATTCATTTTGACGAACTAAGTAGAAAATTACAAGTAATATTGCGACGTTGTCTTCCAAATTGTTCATGTAACTACTTCTAGAGTAATGAAAATCACCAGACAACGTATTCGGCATTTTATAAATCACAATTTAGAGAATGTTAGTTCTAACAACTCTTTCTTTACCCAAAGTTTAAAATCCGTGAGATAATTATATTACAATAATATATCCAATGCTGTTATTTATACGGAGTTTATCCTTTTGGATTATAACTTACCCTATTACTCTAAGATTTTCTGACATTTATTTTTTATAATAATTGTATTATTTGAATTACAATGATCTTCTACCTGCCCCATCCTCCGTTATGCTGAATGTATTCGCTTAAATTTATTTTTGGCTCCCTTATTTTATTGCAATGCTAAAATCTATTATTTGCTTGTTTTTGTTTTCTTTCCTACTTACTAACTATTATAAAATTTGGGTTATTTTGCTTCAATGAGTTTGTATTCCAATGTCTCAGATGATGTTGTGAATTTATAAATTACTCTTCGGATTAGGAAGTCTACATATCTTCTTGATTAAATATCTGGCCTGTGTATCGGACATATTTGATTGCCCTTTTTCCCTACAAAACTGATTGTTCTATTATTGTATTCGGCTTAATTTACTGCACTCCCTGATGTGATTTACAAATACATACTTTTCTCCAGAGAGTCTACATCTGCTGGTTTCCGGGTTTTTCTAATATAGCCTTTAAATATTTCATTCTAATTGCGTGGTTGGGTGTACCAGATCCGTTTATCTGAACAAGTGGACGTCTCTTAACCATACTTGGGCTTTTTTATTCGTGTAACACCCCTCCGGATATTCTTATAAATCGCCTAGATAACTATTGCCCTTCCCATTTTTCTTTTCTCACTCTTTCCCTGTTTACTGTATTGTTTTAGATTACGGCACCCTTGCATCACTCGCTTTCTAGTGCTTTTAATGCCATACATAAACGCTTTTTTTCTTACCATTCCTGTTTTTCTCTCTTCATTGCTTTGTACGTTGGGTCGAAAACTTCTATTACTATTAGTACTATTACTAACAACAACAACAACAACAACAACAACAACAACAACAATAATAATAATAATAATAATAATAATAATAATAATAATAATAATAATAATAATAATGATTGATGCCACACAAAATAAACGAGGAGGGTCAAGGAGGATGAAAATAAAAGGAGTGAAAGTACTCGCCAGACCCTCGCTGGACGAGTGCAAAGAAGACTGGGATCTTGGAGAGGCTTTTTACAACCCGAATTCCAGTAAAGACGAGTAGTCGCCCCAATGAGAAATCAATGCTAATCGACTGTTACGATAAGGCAAATTTATCCCCAAAGCTAATCGAAAAGGATGAAGAGTACTGGATGAGAACACCGCAATTTGTTCTCCAAAAAATCTTTGGTGATGGCCTGTGTGACTATTCCTAGTGAAGAATAATAATAATAATAATAATAATAATAATAATAATAATAATAATAATAATAATAATAATAATTTATGTCCATTATGACATAAATAATGTAGATCATTTTCTCGAATATCAAGTTCCTGAATTAAAGGCAATAACTTTCCCCCGATTGCATTAAACATTCCTATTTTATCTACATTTCACTCTTGGGATTATGAGATCGTATTCTGAATCCATACAGTATATTGTAAGCATTACATAATTTATATTTACTGAATGACCTAGCTTTCAGCTTTTATTAAAATAGGGTGTGTTCTAGTCATCCACAAACGTACATATTATAGCCGCTTGTTTTTTGTGTGGGTGTTATTGCTGGTGTTAGTTCCACTGCTTTGTTATTAATAGTTATGGCTCTTACACTATTGTCACGAATATTATTCATTTAATTGTTTAGATTGTTTCTCTCATTTTTATATGGCCGGCCAACAATGTATGAATTCCTTGTCAGGTTTTACAGTTAACACAGACATTCTCTTCATTCGATGTTTTCATTTAAAACTGGATTTGTTTTGTTTATTTTATCGCTAAACATGTTGTTTTATTAACTTAGGAAGTTTACTTAATGTACGCATTAACTTAGCTTATTCGAATATTCCCACTATAATTCAAACGTGCTGTTTCTCTGTAACGTTACATTCTATTACTCAAATGTATATGGCACTATTCCAAAACACAGTCATATTAGAGTGAGTGTTAATGAACCTAGAGACGGAGGTTCGTCCATTGTGGAGTCTTACCCGAACTGGTACTTGATGGTGCTCTACAAAAAACTTATCATTTAAATAAAGATCAAGAATAATGGAACCATATGAGGAAGATTGTCATCTTCGACATCTCCGTGTATTAGCATATCAAACTAGAGCTTTCAAATCACATTCGACAACCATTCATATATTTGTTTGTAATCTTTTTCAACCGATGAAAACAAATCTGAAACATAGATAAGAATTGTTTCATTTCCAAAATTTCAAGCTGGATATGAATTATTCTACTGGAGGCTAGTTATTCGCCCGCTATATCGTATATTTAAACTGAGATATATTTTAAAGATTCTATCTCTTTAAGTACGAGTGTTTCAATCTTTCTCGCACAGGATCAATCGGCTATATTGACCAGGTAGATTTGGAAATTATGTTCTCTAAGTTCAAATGGCCTTATAATCATAGCAACGTGTGAGGCACACTACCATATGCATCTTGATAGTCAAATAAAGCCATGCTTAGATATCTCTTCTTCCTACGATCTTCAATAATAGTCCCATTAATAAACAACTTCTCCTTTGTGTCTAAGTACTTACTCTTGCGTTTGCTTGTTGTATTTATAAATGTTGTCTGACTCTAGGTTAATCAAGAGCTTGTAGATCATTATGCTGTGCCAGATAAGCTTATATTTTCTAGGGTGTTGTTCTTTTTGGGTATTTTCTTATCAGTTACGCCACGCTTAAATATATATGTTTATGTTCAATAAAATAGATCTGATTAAGAAACCTCTAAATTTCAGATTATTAAGGTATATATATATATATATATATATATATATATATATATATATATATATATATATAAGAACAAGTAGTTAATAAAACATGTTATAAAACACTCAATTTTAAAAAAGAAGCGCAAAATAAGTTGATAGTCCTTAATCTGCCGAGTTCCGGGGAAATACGTTCCTTCTCATAAGATGGTAGGGTTTAGCTAAATGCGGGATCGGATTTTGCTTGCAAAAGTATTTGATGAAACTACAAGTAAGTCAAAGATCTTACTTGGTAACAAATAGTAAAGCAGAGAGAATAGGGCGAAGAAAAAGGTGATTTCACGTGAATGATGTAAAATATCCAATAACGGTAAAATCCAAAAATCCAGAATCCAAAAAAGTTGGTTAAATTTCCATTTCCACAAAGAAAATTCAAGGGGATCGCGTAAATCTAAGATGGTCCAAAGTAATTGAAAAGGCAGAAATCCCTGGAATAATTCACAAATGGGTAGAAGTAAAAGGGAATGAGTTATAAGAATATTATTAAAAGAAAGATAAGATATGTGGAGAAAAAAGAATTGGAAGAAATTAAAAACACAACTGTCAAGGCTGGTCTAATTCAAGAAAAATTATATATATATACATATATATATATATATATATATATATATATATATATATATATATATATACTAGGCAAAATGAAAGAACATATTATTTTTTTCCAAAACTGCAAATTTCAGCTAGATTTAATGTAACTGTTTAAACAAACGATACTTAATTTGATTGAACTTTTATTCTTCTATGATTTTACCTGCTCGTATTTGACTTTTAATTGAAATATTCTAGTGTTCACGTCAATTTAAAAAAATAACTCCAAATTGAGGAGGCAAAAAGAAAGTCCGCACAATAGAAAATTGTTATTTAAATGTAACTTTAGGGCATTAATGCAACACAAATACAACATGAACACAATGAACAAGTTACTATTGTGTAGCATAGATTTTCTGCAATTTTATAGTCTGAAATATTTAGGGGATTCCTTGACTAAGACTTCAGCAATACTCGGGGGAAAGGGCATCCCACTTTTCTTTAATTTTTGTCCAAAATTCTTCAAAATTTTAAATTTTATCACTGTGTAGCTGTTTCTTGATGTAATGTGCCATACATTTTCGATAGGATTGAGGTTTGGAAATGGTGCAGGCTCATCCAAACACGGAATATCATGCTCTTCCAGGAATCTCTTGACATTGCCAGCTGGGCTAATGGGAGCATTATCCTGCATGAAGATGAGATTATCATCCAAATTCCGACCAACATTGTGTAGAAAATGCTCAGTCAACATATTAATGTACTTGGTCGAATCAATTCGATCTTGCAAGCGACCATTAGTACTAATAATGTTCCACACCAAAACTGAACCTCCACCACCTTGCAGCGTTGAAACTGAGCACCTAGGATTAAATTCGTCGTCTTTCCTCCGACGGACGTACTGCCTACCATCACGGCCCTGCCTATTGAACCTGTTTTTGTCGCTAAAAAGCACTTTTGACCAATATGAAGAGTCATGATGTTCATTGCATCTGACGAAAGTCCAGACGGTGCTTTCTGTTTGTTTTTTACAGAAATCATTGGCTTTCGTCTTGCAGCATATCTTCGCAAATTGAATTCCTTTAATCTGTTCTTGACAGTAGAAAGAGAACACGTTTTAACAAGATTGCACTGTTGCTGGATTTGGGAAGCCGTTTAAAATCTGTTTCTGAGGCTGCGGATCTTGATAGCATTGTCTTCCTTGATAGAAGTAACTCTAGTGCGACAAGATTTAGGGGCATCACGAACACTGCCGGTGTTTTGGTGCTTTTGCAGTTTTTCGTGCCGTTTTCTCATCACATTTCAATCTGCAGCCGATTTCTCGATTGGATAAACAATAAAAGGTGGAGATTATTGAGCTCCGGACGATCACTAAGAGAAAGTCGTGGCAAATGGACTAAATGCTACGCTGTATAATCTTAAACAACAACAATTACGATCGGAGATGCTTTGTTGCCTGTATTTGGATATTTAAAACTGATTTAAGGGCAATAATTTAAGCTGATTTAAGCGAATTTGTCTGCGGGCTTTCTTTTTGCCTCCTAAATTGGATGTTATTTTTTAAATTGACGTGAACACTAGAATATTTGAATTAAAAGTACAATATGTACAAGTAACATTATAGAGGAATAAAAGGCGAATCAAATGCGGTATAGTTTGTATAAACAGTTTCATAAAATTTAGCTTAAATTTTCAGTTTTTAAATTTGCATTTTTCGATGCTTTTCTTCCATGTCAGACATATATAATAATGCATGATAAATATCTTCTTATAGCATATAAGGAAGCATCTATTATATCAATGGGATATTTCGTAATTGTGCTAAAATACCTCACGTGACCGGGCATCTTCCTAATATTTGGCAAAAGAAACCCTTGCTTAACATTATTGTGAAATGAACGGGGAAGATAGAGAAGAGGAGCATACAAAATGTTGTGCTCTAGAAATTAATTAAGCAGCCAAATCCGCAGGCCAATCAACTAGACAGAGATAAGGATAAAAGGAAAATAAAAAAAAAATATCGCTGCAACAGCGCGTTTAAACAAAGTGATTTTTTTAAGAAATGAACGTATTTCATCATATTTTCAGTCCGTTTCCATCGCAACAGTGCATAGCCTCATTATTCGCTCATGAATAAAAAATAGTGCTCGTACAAGTAGTTAATAATGGTTTTAGTATGGCTTTCAATACGTTCGTCAAGGGATGTAATAAGGTGTTGGGCCAATAAGTAACATGTTAAATTTTACTAACTGTACAAGAAATGGATATTAGCACGTCACTCTCCCTTTCGATATATATATATATATATATATATATATATATATATATATATTTACACAGCCATCACCACATTATCAAGGCCAAGAGGCAACTCAAGGATAAGGGTTAAAGAGTGTACAGTAGAAATTGGAAAATAAAGTAATCATCAGTAATGAAAATTCGGTAAATTTGTTAACTTATATGGAACGGCTCATCAAGAACTTATTTACGTTAGACTTGAAGACAACCACATTGTACTCAGCCGGAAAGCAGGAAAATAGAAGACAATTCCACAGGCGTTCAGTTCTAAGAAAGAAGCTTTGTTCATGGAATCTACGTTTAGGTTTAAGCACAGATAAAGAGTGGGGGGAATTATTGATAGTGTTTTCAGCTAGACGAGTGTTTCTTGTGAAAGTTTGGCGACGCGAGACCATGGACTGAGCTCAGTCGAACACTTTCCATGAAAATAACGATACATCAGAGACAAGCTCGCAACATCTCTTCTGTGAGATAGAGGTTGCAGGGAAGAGAAAAGAACATCTCCTACGAGGTTACGGAGTCTATTTCGAACTCTATCAAGGCAGGACAAGTTCTTTCTAGCAGTTTCTGCCCAGATGTGGCAACAGTATTCCATCCTTGGACGTACCTGGCTATTATATAGATAGAGAATAGCATCAGCAGTGAGATATCTACTGGATCGATAGACAGATCCCACCATTTTTCCAGCGGCCCTGGCAACAGATTTGATGTACGACTTCAATTTAAGGTCAGAATTATTTGTCAAGCCCAGAAGCTTGTCAAAACTTCAGGTCTCCTGAAGACGAGAGCCATTCATTTCAATTAATGCTAGATGTGGATCAGAATGTTGATGATATAAAGAGAGAAGCTTGGTTTTAGATGCATTAAAAGTAACCGGACACTCTTTTCCCCATTGTACCACGTGCTAAAGATCAGAGGAGAGAGGATCAGAGAGAACCTGGTCGTTTACTGTCTAAGATATGCTACAATAAATGGTAGTGTCATCAGCATAAATGTCTACAAATGATCTAAGGATGTGATTTGGAAGATCATTAATGTAGATCAGGAAAAGACTTTGGCCCAGGATGGACCCCTTAGGGACACCAGCATTAATACTGTGAGCTTCTGATTTCTGCTCCTCAACTACTACTCTTATGAACCTATCAGAAAGAAATGATTTAATAATTTAGAAGACATTTCCAGCTATACCATAGCTAGAGATCTTGTGAAGTAAACCTTTATGCCATACCCTATCAAAGGCCTTAGATATGTCAAGAGCAATTGCCCTAGAAAGGTTGCCTCCGTCGAGAGATTTGCTAATCCTATGAGATATAATTGTAAGCACATCTGCTGTAGAACGGAAAACATATTGAGTGTCACGAAGAAGGTTATTTTGTTGAGATGGTTGATTACTTCTGTATTTAACACAGATTCCAGCAACTTACTCATAACACACGGGAGACTTATTGATCTGTACTGAGAGGGGGATGAGTTATCACCTGAATTCTTAAATACAGGGCATATTGATGAGATTTTCCAGGCTGATGGGAAGCTATTCTCCTTCAGACAACGTTTAAACAGTTTTGTAAGTATGAGCGCTAGTTCTGGTTGAAGTTTTTTGAGTACTATAATTGGAATACCGTCAGGGCCAGTTGTTTTACTGGAATCAAGGTTCTTGCTTAGCTTGGCAACATCACGTGCAGATATATGTATATCACATAGCGTGTTTTCTGATACACGATGATATATTGGGGGTTTGACGGATTGAACATACAACTCTCTAACCTTCTTTATTACTTTATTACAATGGTTACTGGCAGTCCTGAAAACGCCTTAATTTCCATACGTCTATTACTTTGGAAGCAGTGGAAAAAGTTATTTCTGTGCGCAATGGCAGCAGCACATTCTGGAGAGAACCACGTCTGGCTGTTAGGTTTTTGCTGGAACTTTTTCGAGGGTATGAAACGGTCTATACCTACAATTAACCATTCTGCCAGGTCAGATACAATAGAGGGCTCATCCTTTTTAAACATGGAACGCAGAGGTAGATCCGATATAAATGTACGGAAGCTATCCCAATCAGCCTTAGTGTATCGATATGCTGTACGATGGAGAGGTGCGTCTGGGGACTTATTACATTTCATTTTTATCTTAATTGATACAACAGAGTGGTCGGAATATCCAAGAGGAGACAGAACAGAAACTGAACATAGTTCAGGGCAAGTGGTTAGAAAAAGGTCTAGTAAACTCGCATACTGGCCGTCATTGTCGGGCACACGGGTTGGTTCGTGAACAATCTGAGTAAGGTCATAAGCAATGGAGAAATCATGACAGAACCTCATCTCATCATCGGTCTTGTTTGAGTGGGTCAACCATTCGACGTTGTGAACATTGAAGACTTCACATCCGTGAATGTTAGCTGAAGGATAAGCAGATAGCACTTGGTCAATTTTCTCAGATATGCTTTTAAAGATAGTAACTCCGCTGTTGTGGGGGCGATAGAGAGTAATTATGAATGCAGTAGTGTCAGCTAATGCAAACCGGAATCACATATAAGGTAAGTTAGGATCTTCTCTGGTGATGTCCCTACGACATGAAAATCCCTCTTTAATATATGCATATATTCCATGCTCATGGCGATCTTGGAGGTCAGATTTAGAAGTTAAGTTAGAGTAACCTTTAATTGCGAACTCTTCTAGGGAAATAGCCTGTGCAATGCCAGTTTCGCTTAAAAATAAAAGGTCTGGTTTAGTCTCCTGTAATTGGGTTTTAACCCCTGGAAGGTTAGAACGTAGACCTCTGATGTTGGAGAAGGAGACATGGTAGTAGGGGTCTACGTTGGAAGTTGGAGAACCGGGTTTAATCGTGTATTTTTTCTGTAAATGGTCATGATGGAATTTTGAAATTTGTGGACTAGGTCGTCAGATTTGGTTAGAGCAGGACAGAGAGGGGACACTAAGAGAGACAAAGAAACGAAGACTTTTTTGTGTAGAACATGATAAGGTAAAGCCGTAATAATTACCTACTAATATGGCATCGAGAGGCCCCACCAGAACCTACTATTATGATATCCGTTCGATCGACAGTTCGTATTTATAATAATTAACAGTGATTAGTATTTAATGCAAAAATGAGCACCAATTTCACCATATTTAAACATCCATTTTGAAGAAAGAACTCATTCGAAATTAACGTTTACTTGTTTTAACTAGCTCTCACTCTGCAACTTCAATCCCTGTATCGATAATAGTGGCTTCATACGCACCGAGTTTCATAAAAAATCAGCCTGAAGGAGCCTATTCGTCAACTTTTTAATAAGGCGTGCCCCTTAAAGACAAACTCGGCTATGTCCATGCAGAAATATCTCGCATACATAATAAATGGTCCACCACCGCAAACAAAATAAAACACACTGCCAATTTCCACCAAACTATTTCTATCAATGCCTACACTGTCTCTATAATATCCAGCCTCAACAATAAAATCGCCGCGGCCGCCAACTTCTCTCTAATAACTGCTTCCTAAAACTACCTTGACAAAATTTCCACTGCCATCCGGAAGGTCATCCATAGTGAGAACCTGGGCATCCAATTAATACATACTGATAGTTCATTGCGACAACGTCTTTCGAAGAAGGACCCAACCAATACTTCCCTTAATTGCTCCCTAGCCAACGGCACTATACTCGAGAGCGGACTCTGCTTACACACTAACATTTTCTACAACCTCTGATGCGCGAAATACAATTTCCTACATGGCTAGCACCACCAGACCGTTGAACATACGAATTAAATAACATCTAAACTCCCGAATCTCCTCTTTCCACAAACATATCACATCTTTAAACAACACATTTTGTAACATTCACGTCAACATCCTTTCCTCAGTTAGAAACCTGAGCAACCTAAGAATAGCGGAAGCTCTACTCATCCATAAGCATGAACCTTACTTAAATAACAGACAAAAACTCAGTTCCCCCTTTATCATATAATACCTGCTTCTTCATAATCCATACACTCTGTAGTCACCCTTCCCCGAATGAGATTTTTAACACCTCTACAATGCCCTATCAATCAGATTCATGTTATTTATCCGAATATCAGATCAAATACTATATTATATTAGTCCAACCAATATCCTTATTAACTCCTCGCCGAGATTATCTGACATTCACACCCACTTACATCTATTTTTGCGGGCATGTTCTGGTGGGTATGCAAACATATATGCTAAGAATAACAAATAATGAACACATAATTGAATGTAAATTTACTGCGTGATTGCATGTACATAATGCAAGACTATAAAACGTAACTAGTACACTCACTGCGTGCGTGTGTTTGCACATTGGTATGATAAAACCTGGTTTGAGAAGTGTATATTCACGACAGCAACAAAATAAAAAGAAAAAGAATGAGAAGATATATATAAAATAGATAAATAACAATAATTATTATAATAACATACTGAATAATAAATATTATTATAAATTTACAAAAATAGATGTAATTATTTACACTAAAGAATGCTTTATCAAACAAAACAGCAATTTAATATCTATCAGCAATTCCCGATAACTAAGTTTAACTATAAAAAATAATAATAACTAATCAGCTAATCGATGCCACGCGCTTAAGATTTAAATTTAATTCAATAGCCTGACTGCTGCTCACGATAAAGACGATAAAGAGAAGAGGAGGATAAAAGAAAAAAAAGGGTAAAAAAGGGGGATCGTTAGAAAGAAGTAAAAAAGGAACAACAGTAAAAAAAAAAATAAACATCCCGCATCAAACAGCCACCCACCTCTAACTCGATAATAATATTTATACGAGTAAGAAAAAAAGCATAAGATTATAAAATATACAAAATGAAACTAACAAAGCAATACTATATACAAACTTAATGTTGAGAACATATGATTAATAAAAGATACCACATGAATATAGGTAAAAAAAACAAATAAAAATGAAAGGATGAAGGATTAGACAAAAACAGAATAAAAAAATAGATACAGAAACACAAAAATCATACGAGTGACCACCTTGAATAATAAAAACCAGTTTCGGTTCAAAATTCCGTATGAATTCGTTGTCTCGAAAGATAAAGGATATTCCCAGTATGCTCAGTTGCTCCTTTAATTCTGAAGCAAGTGTTGCACAATCTCAACCATACCTCTCATGAATCGGCACTATTTGATTCCAGTGGATATGAGAAGTCCAGGACGACTATAAACAATGCCTGGATAAGTCGAAACTCCCAAATGGTCACCTATTTTGTACTGAATAGGTTCAATGTTGCTTAACTTCGGTTATCCAGCGGAAATCGGTGTGTCAACGTGATTATGCCGTATCCGTATGAATTCACAATTTGAGGGTCTATTCGATTGAAAACTCTTTCGAACCCTATTCAAGGGGGAGATTCTAGTGGTAGATGCGTCAGCCTAGATGTGCCAACAACCTACATGTATGGCAGAAAGGTAGCGGTTTAGAAGTACAAGGTACTCTCACGTGTGAGTAGACTTCTAGCTCCATAGACGGAACCCAGCTTATTTGAAGCAGCCTTCCCAATATCCTCACTGTATTTGTTCATATTCGCCTTATAAATTCATAATTTTTATATAACAATCTTCACGTTACTAAAGACAAATAGAAAAATGTAAGAGTGTACATCGGCCGAAACGTCGTGGGAGCATAATCTAAAATAAGAACAGTATTCAGAATAATCTAAATAATGCAAATTCATGTTAACGTTAGTGCGAGTGTTGGTGTGGATATTATGTTTCGAACATGCGAGGACTGACTCTTAGATTTAATTCTTTTGATAAAAAATCGATATTTTATTTTCGAATATCGGAATAAATTTGATGAGGTGAGGGGAATGCAATTAATGAAATCGCGGTGACTGGAATTAATTAAAATTATAATGGCGAATAGTGTTTGTCGTCTGTGCGCGAACTGACAGTTACTTTAAAGAACCGCCATTGGAGAAAGAGGAATAGAAGAAGAAAGAAAAACAAAAAAGAAAACGTCCCAGTCTCAAAAAGGAAAAGGAAAACGCCGGTTGTTTTATGAATCAAAGGGAATCGTGGCAAGTTTCAGTAATAATAATAATCATCATCATCATCATCATCATCATCATTATTATTTTTATTCCTTTGTTATTATTAATTTACCCAAATTATGAAAACTAATATCAATAAAAGTACATTCGTTTTTACATGATATAGAAAGGAACTGTAAAAAAAAAACATGTTTATTCTTACCGAAATTAACTCTTATATGTTATTGAACAAAATAAAAAACAATCAAGTTCCCACAATGTAGTTACAACGTTAAGTTAATATGAACAAAAAAGTTTCTATCAATCAGAGCTTCATATATTCCACGTATATATTTCAACAGTTCAAAACAAAGTAATTATGATTTGAAATACCTGAAATATGTTCCGGAAGTCGATGCTCAATTATGTTCTGTATGGGAAATAACAAAAAAATAGATACTTCTTTATAGTATTTAATTTTTTTGTTTTTCTCACGTTCACCCCAAACAAGGTATATTGCCAGTTGGACGTACGGGGCTTCTATGCCACTGGGAACATTAATAAGGTGTTAATTTACGTTCTATTTAAACTTCTGCAAATCATTAAAGTCAGGAATGCAGGTAGAAGGAAAAGGAATTCCAAAGTCTAGCTGTTCAAATAGAAGAAATTATTAGAGCAGAAAAACATCTGGCATTTACAGACCTAAACAGTGAAAAGGAGAGATTTTGTTGCTAAAGGGGTTTTGCGGGGATATATACCTTCTTGGGTCACAAGTACAACAAGTTCATTAGAGCACATTTCAGTAAAATATTTTTAAACAGGCAAAGAGATACAAAATTGTGGCGATGGAACAGAGGCTGAAGCTTAGTTGACAAAGCGGGGCTTCTTAGATTGCAAACTTTTTGGACTCTATCCAAAAGAGAGAGGCTAGTGGTAGACGAACCAGCCCAGATGTGGCAACAATACTCCCTGCATGGGCGAATGGGGGATATATAGAGTTACAAAATACTCTCAAGTATGAGTAGTCTTTTAGCTCGATAGAAGGAACCCACCTTCACCTTTGCAGCAGCGTTCGCAATGCCCTAAATATATTTGCTTCAGTTAATATTTCCAGAAAACGATCAACTGAGAAGTTTAAAGGGATAATTTACAGGTAGACTGTTATTTATCATGAATATCGGTGGGTGGAGAGGGGTCTTGTAATTGTCTAAGCAGAGCAGCTTACATATAACAATCCATTTGCGGCTCCATTCCACTAGGCTGGAGGTGTTCGGTAAACTATTAAAATATACAATATATATATATATGTGTTATATTTCAATATATGTATGTATATATATATATATATATGTGTGTGTGTGTGTGTGTGAGTGTGTACATATATACATGTATATCTATAACTTATTTTTCAATATATGTATATCTATATATATATATGTGTGTGTGTGTGTATATATATATATATATATACATATATATAGTCAGGTCATGTCATATGCTACTGGTACCATGTAACCCAGTACTACCTGCCTCATGGTCGCGTCACCGGCGACTAAACTTGTTCCCCCACCAGACTTGTTTGGTGAGGAGAGCGGCTATTCTCTCTGAAGGATTAAAAACAAGACCTTCCAAAGGGTGAATAAAACCTTTTTCGGGGTCAACGGCCAATTAGCACCGTGTGTGTTTGTGTGCATCTATGTGTGTGCTGGGGTGGAAAGGGCTCCCGTAAGCCGTGATGAAGGCAACCTTTATAGAAGAAACAAATCTCAGCTTAAAAAAAACGTAAAGCGGGAGACCAGTACCCGCATTAATCTGGTCTGCAGTTTTACTTGTTACTGGCTATCTTGCTCTTGCTTGTTGCTTAATCTCAAACATTTTGAACCCAGAGAGAGGCCTAGCTGTCGTACAAAGCTAAGAATCTGTAACATTATCTGTGCATAAATACTCCCTTAGGCATTTGTCTATAAAAATGGTCCTGTGGCGATGGAAGTCATTTTTGGACTCATGGACTTTAAGTGTCTGAGGGAGTGGCACTCGTCTGACAAGACGTTGCAATCATCATATATATACATATATGCAGAGAGATGTGATTGAGTGACGTTAGCTTTTACACCAAGAGTAATTTACTATTTATAATGATATCTCTCTGCCAATAATTAATGTTTGACAATGCCAGTACTATGAAGAACATATGGCTTTTCTTTTACGTAAAATAAGTGTTATTGACAGCCAAATATTATTTTTAGAAATACAGCGGATATACTTCTCATTTATTTCATACTAGCAGTTCAGCCCTGCTTTACTCGGGGTCTATGTTCTGTTCATAACTTTACATGCATATGTATATATATATTAAAATGTTTGACTCATGTTCAGATAAGCTACATCTGAAATTTCAAGTGTTTTGCCCAAAACTTCGCGGAGGAGTTTGGTAGAGTCAGCAAAAGTCGACTCTTTACACTTTGACCTCTTGGCAGCTGAGTCTTTACTCAAAAACTAACTTAAAATCTTGCTGCATGTCTGAATAACCTATGTAAAATTTCAAATGTTTAGACTCATAATTATCTGAATAGTGTGCTAAAGACTTCAAAGATAAACTCTTTTTTTAACTTTGGCAGTAAAATTCTCGACTAAAAAATGATTAAAAAGCTAGCCTCATGTCTGAATACACTTTACGTAAAATTTCAAATGTCTAGACAAAAAATCGCGGGCCCTTTTACATTTATTGGTTTGGTCACAAATCAAATTTTAATATTTGATCTATTTCCAAGAACCTTTATCTGAAATTTAAAGTGTTTAGACCCTAAATTGGCAGAGGTGTTTGGTAGAGTTTTCGAAGGTAAAATCGTTTAACTTTGACCCCTTGACAACCAAATTTCGTGTCAAAAACTGATTTAAAATATTTTCCCAAATCTCAATAACTTATGTTAAATCTCGAGTCTGTACACTGAAAATTGACAGAGTAATTTGGCAGGAAAATGTACACAAACAGACAGCCACATGAGGAATTTCACTTATATACATATATATTTTATTTATTAAACAATAAATAGTGTGTCTTCGTACAATACTAATAATTGTCAGCTAAGTATTATTCAAATGAATAAAAGCCGTACTAATTTTCGAAAAAGCATTTAATGAATAAATACTTTTATAATGTGAAAGACTATTTATTCATTATAGAATATTTAGTCTAATATTAAACTGAATTTTCTTTCCTCCAAATCTTTCTCAGTTTTTGAAGCTTGAAAAGGTTTTAATAGGATATAATGCGAATATATAACCGGGATGATAAAAATCTGGTTAAAAACTTACTATTTTGACAATTATTCTTAGATAATTTTTTCTTAGTTGATAGGTATGTCACAGTCCTTAGGCGTCTTAACACTCTATTTTGAGATCATGCTATTCACGGTATAATCGCACGGACACACACACACACACACACACACACACACACAAACATATATATACATAAATATATATATAATGCCACGCTGATGATTTTAAGTAAAGAGGAAGCACATATACATATTAGTGATCTGGTAACGTGCGTGTCTGAAGTCAGCGAATTGCTCCCCATTTGGGAGGTTGGGATCCCTCCCCCCCCTGTGACCTAAGGAAAACCTGCTAAATATGCTAAGATTGTCTAATTGAATTCCGGAAAACGGCAGGTATAAGAAATACTTGAAATAAATAAATAAATATATATATATATATCTATCTCTATATATATATATATATATATATATATATATATATATATATATGTATGTATATATATAATTGTTAAAACCAGGCATGTGTTTTGTTGTTTTAGACTGAGGAGACCCGAAATGTCAGAACAATGTGAAAATGAAACTAGACCATTCTTGACCTCGAGGACATCTATTTTCAGACGAGGACTTTCTGAATGATGGGTTTAGACCCCCAAGTCGTATGAAGATGATTTCATTTTTGGTCTCAGATTGCAAAACTCTGGTAAGGTTACTGAATTGCACACACGCAATTTTGGTCTGGAATTCTCCGGAAAACGTATCTCTTATTGGTTGGGTGGATTGCCAGACCCCAACCCGTGACCTTACTATAAAAAGCCAATACCCGCTCGGATTAGACAGATTTTTGCGGCTAAATTTCAGAAGTACAGCTCCTAACGCCTGACCCCCCCCCCGTCTTTGCGATCCTGATCATTATCCAGTGACGAAGAAGAGAGATTTGTGAAACTTGAAATGTTTTAGTAACTGAGCGTTGTACATATGTAAAAAAAGATCTGCAACTTTTGGGAAATTAACTTTTAGTAGATAGAATATCTGATTTTGTTTCGAACCATCTGATATAACAAGAAGTAAAGATTTGATTCCAAATATTTCGCAAATGTTATATACCCACATTGGTTTTCATACATAAACTAAAGTTCACAGTGTATAAGGATTCTTCTAAGTAGTATATATATATATATATATATACAATTGTTATCAAGTAAGATCTTTGACTTACTTTCAGTTTCATCAAATACTTTTCTGTGCAAAATCCGATCCGGCATTTTGCTAATTCCTACCCTCTGATGAGAAGGAAAGTATTTCTTCGAAACTCCGCGGATTAAGGACTATCCACTTATCAAGTGTTTCTTTTTCTGATTAAATATTTTTAATTCTTTTTCAAAGTGTTTTAACATGTTTTATTGACTGTTTGCTCTTATAAATATATATATATATATATATATAAATAAGTAAATATACGAATATATGTCTCTATATGTTGTTTTTTTTTAGAATTTAAAATTTAATCACGAAACTTATATATATATATATATATATATATATATATATATATATATGCGTGTGTGCGTGTGTGTGTGTGTGTGTGTTCGTGTCTGTGTCTGTGTGTTCATAATCAGGGATAAATTAATCGAACTGTTTTTATACACTTTATAAAAGTTTATTTAGTTTTTTTTCTGGAAAAATATAAATAAAAAAATATAAATTGTTCAAAACCAATTAGATTTATTTATCGCTGTCGATGAATCCTGAAGGATTGGAAAATACTCGAAAGTATGATAAATATGGTGATTACATGAGCCAGTTCCCACCAGAAGGTAAGACTGTTATTCAGAAGTTGGAAAGGAAAAAAACGTCCATTTTATTAAATGAATATATATATATCTTATATATATATATATATATATATATATATATATATATATATATATATATATATATATATATACAGTCCACGCAAAAGAATTGGATACATTACATTTTTCTTCATAACTTTTATTAGGGTTCAAGATTTTCCGTACAATTTGGTCAGTATATTCCTATTACTATTCTAACTAATATTTGGGGTAGGGATTAAAAAATTAAAGTTTAGAAAGTTGATATTATAGGAAAAATATAAATCAACTAACGCAAAAGTATTGGATACATTGGTGGCATAGCCTTTATTGCGTTCAACAGCTTCCAATTGCTTTTTATAGTACCACACATGTTTTTTGCAAATATATATAGGTAGTTTGCGCCATTAATATTGCAGAACTGCTGTTGCATATTTTGTGGAATCCTCTTGTGACAATTGATCTTCAATATTTTCCACAAATTTTCAATTGTGTTGAGGTCTGAAGACATACTGGGTCAAATAAGAACGTCAATTCCGTTATTTCTAAGCAATTCTTTGGTTAGTTTGGCAGTATGCTTGGGATCATTGTCCTGCTGCAACACGAAATTGCTATAATGTCCCAACAAATAAGCAGATTTCTTGAGGTCTTTCTCCAAAATCTTCCTGTACATATATTCATTCATTCTACCATTGACGATTTCTAGTTCGCCAGTACCGTTGGATGAAAAACAACCGCATACTATAATCTAACCACCGCCAAACTTTACCGTAGCAATGGTATTCTTTTTGTTATAGGCGGTGACAATTTTACGCCATACTTGTGTTGCTGTGTTTCTTCCAAAGATTTCGATTGTCTTTTCGTCTGGCCAGAATACCTTGTTGCAAAATTCTTGGGGTTGTTCCTCATATGCTTTAACATGATTCAAACGTGATCTGGCATGTTTAAGCTTTAATAATGGAACTTTGCTTGGGGACCTAGATACAAAACGTGCACGATTTAGAACGCCACCGATTGTATCCTTGCTCACATTAATCTCGGCTTCTCTGAGGTCGGTTTGAATTTCACCATGAGTAAGAAAAGTTTTTTGTACCTTTCCGCTGGCCCACCTTGATTTTTTTTCGTTTAATTTCCTTAGCCGACCACATCTTGGAAGATTTGCAACAGCTGCACCAGGGTTTTTTAAACTTTCTAATAACGTTTCCAACTGTATCAAGTGGTAGAGTAAGTTCCCTTGATATTATTCAATACCCCTTTTTCTTCTTAGTGCTTATCAATGATTTTTTGACGAATGTCTATTGACAACTCTTTAGTTTTAGGCATTTTTTATAAAAAAATTGTTTGACTTTGAAGGAATGAGTCGAAACCGGAAGAATTTTATAAAATTATTTTAATATAAAGCTCTCTGATTGGTCAGTGATACTCGTTTGCATTATTGCAACATGCAAAGCAAAAGTCATTTAAATTTATTTCAGAATAAGAATTTTTTTGAAGTGTACCCAATACTTTTACGTTTGTTAATTCATATTATTCTTTAAATATAAACTTTCTAAACTTTGATTTTGTAATTACTACTCCAAATAATTTTTAGAATAATAATATAAATATACTGACCAAATTTCACATAAAATCTTGAACCCTAATTAAAGTTATAAAGAAAAATATATGTGTTAGATCCTACACAGCAATTATTTCATATTCATCAAATTACTTTTTCTCGATGGAATCTTAAAGGGTTTTGGTTGCATAATATAGTAACCACTTCCAAATCGAAAATTTAACCACTTCGCAATTGCATTACATTTCATCCATTATTATCCAATGCTTTTCTAATGACATTATGCTCTAAAGGCAGAAAAAAACCGAGGACATACATGGGAAAGACGCATACATGAATAAATTTTATTTTCAAAGTAGGTTGTTTACTTAACTTAGAAATTTTTATTTAAATGTACACACCGATTAAGTCTGTAAATTATTTCACGTGAGTTCCATCTGACCCTCTTGATTGACACATTTGCAAAAATAAAGAAAATCAGTTTAAGATCACACAGGCTTGGATTTTCCAGTAAGCCTATGAAACAAGGAAGAATATATTTTTACATGAGGGTCGCCACTTTATCAAGGTGTGAAGGCCACACGAGGATATGTGTTAATGAATGAAATGTATTGATGTAGTAATCAGTCACGGTGTAAACTGGATACAATTTAATTATTTACTAGGACTGCATAACAGGAACTTGTTTACGTTAGATTTAAGGCTAACAGATTGTATTCAACCGGTAATCAGTGTTCTATATGAGGCAAAAATAGAAAAAAATTCTAAATACTTGTTAAGCTTAACCTTACATTTCATAAAGTAAAAAAACATATAATGAACCCTAAAAAGATTTTTTCTAATGTTTCATGTGGGTAAAGGGACAAAAAAGTGACGCGAATCTGTTATGTTGATAGGATTAATTTTACTTGTCCTAAGTCTTCTAGATCTGCATATACCTGCTACGTTTTTGAAACAGAGACGCACAAATGTCAAAACTACAAACACTAAATTCATTTGATCTGATTGAAGGTCAATTAGTGAACTGGTGGTTTTCTTTAATTAATTTTTCGTTTAGTTATTTTAAGAAATTATGATTTGAAATTAAATACGTTCGCTGCATTCTAAGAATATTCATTAATTTTTGGTGTCTGCATTCACTACTAAAATCGATAAAATCTTATCGAAATCCACTGAACAGAGCGGAGACAAACAGTGAAACATAAATAATGGCGCTCAAATTTAACACTGCACTTGTTTGACTTGAATTCTCCCCAAATACGACACAAACAAATATCACATGATATAACAAACGCATGTTATATCCGCTTGTAGACACGCAGTTTACTATTTTTTTCTTTTCTTAGAAAGAATTCATGATTGTATTAAATGTTGGTGTAAATGTTACTAACAAGAAAAGAAAACGAACTAAAAATGAACAGACGTTTCCTATCGTCCAAACAATTCATAGAGTTTGTTTAGTTTTTCCGTCATACATATATATATATATATATATATATATATATATATATATATATATATATATATATATACTAGCTGGCATCCCAGTGTTGCCCGGTCCTACGATACGTTTAAACATGATATTTTAATTCATCCGACTTGCGTACGCGTACATAGATTCAATGCCCTATTAATTATTATATATTAATATGCCCAGTTGGCAAAGTTTAAAAAAAAGTTAAATACATATGTTATATAAGTCTTATTAAAAGGGAGTCTTAGAGTTTAGAGAGTCTTATTAAGAGAGATGTTGCGTTCTGTGTTCATGTTATGAAGAGATTCATATATATAAAATGTTCATACTTAGAAGTGTTATAGAAGCTCTTGTGAGGAGACACTGTTGAGACAGTCTTAGTGTTCACATTATAGATATGAGATGTAGAGAAATTATGTATTTGAAGACATTTTAAAACACAGGATATATAAGACATATAATGACAATTTCACTTTACCTTTTAGTAGAATTACAACAAAAAGACGACGTTTATAAAAACACATGACGCGTTTATTTCTTCTTCGACCGGTCGTGGTTTTCTTAGTCAGGAATTCAAAGTTTTACATTCTATGTTTCAAAGGTGACTGTCTCGCTTCCAGACGTTCGACTCCCATCTCTCGACTCCAGACTGTCGTCTGTCGTCCTCAGACTCTCTCTCAGACTCTCTCTCAGACTCTCTCTCTCTCACTCTCCCTGCTTAACTCTCAAGTTTCTAACTATATCGAGAACTTCCCATTTTCCATGACGTCATACACATGTTAAAACATGTGTCTTCTTTCACGTGTTCTGGAAATGCGTGTCCAAAACTTTTTCCTTTGTTTACAAAAGGAATGTTAACCTATATTTCCAGTAACCTATATTTCCAATATGTTAAAAACATGTTTATTAAATTATCTCATAGTTGCATTCCTCATTCAATTTCATAACAGAATTGACAAATGCACATTCTTTTTTTTAAGCTATTTTATCTCTAAGCTAAACAATGGTTTGTTTTTACATTCCATTTTCTAATTCTCTTTCGCAATCTATTTCTAAACCTAAATTACGAGGGTCGAATTTCGTCTATTCTATTTCATTATTACATTTAACTAAATCGCTCTATTTTTATACTTACATGAGAAGGGGACAGCCCTTATCATGTAACACATAATGATGACAATGTCATTTATCAAATTCCGACTGTGTTTCTTTACAATATCACATCAGCTGATATTTGGGCTTGACGATTAATGTCCTGGACAAGTAACTTTGATTAATGTTTAGTATAAAAATACGCAACCAAAGAAATGATTTGCGGCTATTTTTAATGGTACTTTTCATTTATTATAAATTGAACTCATCAACAAGAAAAAATAAAATGAAACGGCAAGAGAAATAAAAAAAATGTCCTGAAAAAGACCATTTAAAAACAATGATGAAAAAAGATTTGTCAAAAATAAAATTTACAAAAAAAAATGTTTTTTAAAAAGTGATTTTTTACGTTTTCTGCTACGTTTTTTTTTTATTTCAGTTATTACGCATTAGTAAGTAAAAGTGTTAATACAAACTAAATGGATGCAGTTTAACGTTTTGCCGAGGACATTTTTCAATATATAGAAATTTATATATACACATACATACACACAGGTTCGTGAAAGTTATTTAAAGTCAAATCTCTTAACAAGTTTTGAGGCAAAACATTTAAACTTTATTCTTTTTGCGGGTTTCGTGAATACATAAGCGATATTTTGTTCTGGTGATATGCATTTCAAAATAATTGATTCCTTTATCACCTCGTTTATTAGGAAGGCGTATTTTATATCTATATGCTTTGATCTTTGGTTGGTTATTGTGTTTAGTGCTAAGACGATATTGGCTTGATTATCACAATTAATTAGTACGGGGCTTTTAGTTAATTCTTGTTTTAAAATAGTCGTTAGAATATTTTTCAGGTAGAGTGCTTTCTGGGTCTTGTGTGTGAGTTCGATGAATTCCGCTTCACACGTAGAGAGAGAGAGAGAGAGAGAGAGAGAGAGAAATACAATCTGTTGCTGTTTAGATTTCCATGAAATAATAGGCATATTGTCTGATAGTCTGAAAACATCCAGATATACTGTTTCGATCTTTGTCGTTTTCCTTATCTTAATCTGAAAATCCTTCTAATTTTAGTGGATTTTTTTTTATTTTCGAAACACTCAATTCTATTCTTCAGTTAAATAATTAATGCTCTAACTAAATCCTTCATCGTCGGTCTTGATAATTTTTGTGAAAGTTTTGTTACCGTACAGCATATGTCGGGTCTCGTAGCAGTCAATAAATAGATAAAGCTTCATATAATTTCTCAGTATAATTCATCGTCTATTATTTCATGCATAATTTCATTATTATAATTTTCGACCTGTGTAGAGCATTTCTTCCAAATTTTAATAGTATTTTGTTAATGTATCTCAATTGATTAATCATAATAAGCCTTTTCCTATGAGAAAATTGTATCCCCAAAAGCCATGATGTTTTGCCTAGATCGGTCATTTTGAATTTTTTACATAAACTATTCTTAACATCGGTTAACACTATGTCACAATGTGATGCGATTAAAATATCATCGACCTATAAAACCAAAATTAATAGTTTATTATCTTTGTGTTAGGTATATAAACAGGAGTCACTTGGGCATTGTCTAAATTGTTGATCAATCATATAATCATGAAATACCGTATTCCAACATTGTGCGCTTTGCTTTAGACCGTACAATGGGCTTCTCTCATTACCAGTGATATACCAGTCATCTAAGCACTGTATTAATTCCGCTAAGACAAGTGTGTTCTTTTCAATAAAGTCGGGGGCATTTCTGTTTTCAGGTTGTGACTGAAGTACTTTGTGTAGCTTTTGGATTCGTAGACATCCTAAAAATTTCACTTGCCACAATTCGCATTTTGATTCTGATCCATCGAAATAAAGTCTCACACTGGACACATAACCCTTTGAGTTTGAAGCCCTGTTTAGTTTCAGAATAGTTTCCGATGGTTAGTTGTTTATACGTCCTGGAGGTTACCGGTTCTCAGAGGACAGTTCTTTAATTGGAAGACCTGTTTATTTCCCGATGGTTAGTTGTTCTTTACAAGGTGTCTGTTTCTCAGTAGACAATTTTTTTTTGTTCAGGTTCCTGACTTTATAATTTTTGTAGCCACGGAGCAAATAATTCTTCCAGTGTTTACACGAAGAAAACATATACAAGGTTGCTAAAGAAAAGGTTTCATTTTTATGGAGCAAGTCTTGTTTTTGATTGGTTTGTAGTAGAACGTATATTAATTTGATTCGTCGGTTCCTAGCAGCATCGTTTATACATAGAATTTCCCAACTGTAAGGGACCATACCTCGATTATTAATAAAAATATTGCAAAAATTACCCTGTAAAATGTTCATTTTTTCATCAGTAAGAAAAAATATTTTAAGGATCAGATGTTTTTAATATTCGATACATTCGGATGAATTTCTGTACAAATCATATCTAAGAACACTGGCATGCATATAAATTAACGTTGTGTAAAGTGTGCAAAAGATATGCCCATCTGTTTGGGAACCTATGAAGAAGGAACTCACACACAGTATTTTTTTATATAATAGATAGATAGATAGATAGATAGATGGATAGATATTGAATAATATACACAATTCATGTCTAGTTATTTTAGTCTACATCTTATACAAAATGTTCATTTATTTTCTCGCCTCAGGAAAAAATACTGGCTATAGTTAGTGTAGGCCTTGTGGCAATAAAAAAAGAAATAGCGAGCAATGGGTATTAGGGCAATATTACACGGGCAATGAGAATTAAGGAAATGTTACAAGTGTACTTTAAAGGATCGTTAAAAGACAATTTCTTCAAACGATATGCTAGGCAGGACTCCCGCTTTGATGACAGCGGGTGAAATCTAATTAACTCATCTTCTTTTTAATGTATTTGACGACATCTGGGATTGTGATCACCTGTTACATCCGTATATGTTATTGATTATAAACTTAATGTATTAGTATCCTACCACTTATTTTTTTCAATTCTATGAAAAATTGAAAGTTACAATCCCCGTGTAGTGGGCGCAGTTATAGCTGTAAAATTAATTTATAACATAGTTTCCCAGTAAAATTAATTACGCCTGGAAATCCTCCGGTCAAACATGTCCGCTTTCTGTCACGAATGAAAGCGCCCAAAATGACAAGCAATTTATTCCACTATTTCAGGATGTAAGAAATCCAGATTTATTGTCTCCCCTTAACATTAAAACTTGTACCTGCTATTAAAAAAAGAAGAAAATGTGTCTACCATGTGACCTGACCACTTGTAATGGTTGAAAATTACAACAGTAAAGGGTTAAATAGAGTGAAATTAAAGCCTTTTATCACGTGAACAATTTCGGGCAACAGTCGATTACCTTCTTGGCCTGAATTTTTGGTTTAAGACATAATATACAACAGGACAAAATAATATCGGGAATGTGAAGTTTGAGAATAACCTTAAACATAATATTGTTTTGTGACGGGAACCGTTACATGGTAGTGAATAATAATGTTTTTTGGATATAAATTGAGATCAGCATTTTTAGTTTTTGCCTGTGTGGGAAAACTTATAATGGAAAATGTTATTCTTGTTGGAAAATCATCTTATTAATATGCACAAGTTATTGAACCAGTAAGACAGTCAGAACGTTTCAGAGTATGACGTAATGAGGATGGATTGGATGGATCAGAAATCCATACTTCTCAAACCTCAAACCGTTTCCTTCCAATAAAATGGTTGCGCAGAGCGGTTTCTCGGGGGTCGAGAGTAGGAATCCCCAATAAGTTAAACAATCGGGGCTGTCCACTCCATCCGCGCCACGTCCATGTTCATTGACCGTCCGATAAAGCGAGAAGAGATAAGAAAAGATTTCATTTTCTTCTGTTCATAACTGTAAAAATGATTTGTTTTCTTGTATTCGGAAGTTATTTAATAACTAAGCTTTGTAAATATAAATCTAAGATAACGCGCGGAGTTAATTATCTCGTTCGATGGCATTCATGACTACCACACGAATGAATGATATCAATTGAATGTAATTTCTTTCAGGATGTGACGTTACCGTCCCAGGGAGCGATTGGACTCCTCATTGGGGGGGGGAACTGAGAATCACGAAACACTGGAGTATGCCACGCAGATATGTTTTTTTTTTATTATTCTTTAAGTATCGTTGTGTGCCCGGGCGACGGCAGCCAACCCTACTGAGAGAAATATTGGATTTAGAAATTCCATTGTTTTATGAAAGCGAGAACTTAATGTCACTTTGAGAGACATAACAAAAACATAATTGCGTTTTCAATGCCAAGGAATGATGACTCAGGTGTAGAGGAGAAAGGTTTAGTCTTTGAGTACAATTACCCCGAACTGAGGTTATGGGCTTAACCTTGCACTCGTAAGAACGGCGCCTGCAATCCACATGTGTAATAGGGGAAGATGGGACCTCTCCTGAGGTGACGTAACTAGTGGTGATTGGTCCAGGAAGCTCCCCGGCCCACACCTCACCTCACTACATGAACAGGTCCCAGCGGCGAAACTGGCAGAATCGAGCTGAGATTGAGCAAGAATCAAACAGAGTCAAAGAGTCGGCATACACACACCCTCCCTTCACGCATCATTCCACCGCCATACCAAGAGAAAAATTAATCTATTTTATTTATTTATTTATTTATTTTGCTCAGTGGAGTCTATCAAAACAAATATTGAACTACCGGCAGTTGTATATAAGTATATGTATTGTATATCTTATCGTGAATTTAATCAATAGAATAGCAAATTGAATTAGTCTTTCTTTTGTGTGCATGAGATTGATTTCCTTCCACCACGACAGATCGATGAACAGGCGGCATATCAAGCTAATCGTAAAATTAAGACCAACAAAATCGAGTGACGAGTCCTGCCATACTGAGATACCTTGCGAGGGATCGTTTCACAGGATACATTTTGGTACGTGACCGAGGATTAACACTTACGGGACAAAGGAATATCCTGCGAAGCACGAGCATGGGTCACATTGGTTCCCTGCGACTAGGATAGGTCACAAAGAAACAGCAAGCAACAGAGAAATTGGCCAACATAGCCACTGTTAACTGCGGCCTGCGACGCGTGTATTTCCTAGAGACTTTGAGTTGTGCACTTTGTTTTTTATTATTCTCTTTTATTTTTTCTATTTTTGTTCTTTACCTACGAGCCACTGTTGGGCCAGGAAATTCAGAAGTAGTCACATCAGCCCCGTCATCGTAGAACTGACTTATAACACGTCATTGAACTTTTGTGGGAGTTCCGAGACGGAACCATATACGACGATACTTATGTACAGGTGTCTTCACCGTGGTATAGCATGTTGAAAAGAAAATTATTGCGGTTTATAACTTTTAATTCAAATGAAGAGTTTTCGGCTCACACAAACATTTATTGATCGAATAAAGCACCATCGTCATCCACACAAGTTTTTACAAGCTAAACCAGTTTATTTATGTCAGTAACGTAAAAATCCTGCGTTCTCATAGCGATGAAGTCGCTGAAGACGTTGTTCATATCGCTCAGGTTTTGGACGCATTTCTGACACAAAAAGTTGTCGAGAGGCTTAAAAAGCGATAGTCGATAGGTGAGAGGAGTGAAAATGATGGTGGATATGGCTGAGTTTTGTGACCGAATCTGTTGGACTTCTGCAGCGTCGGTTAGCAAAGTCTGGTCGGACGCTGTCATGGAGAAGAATTGGGCGTTTTCTATTGACTAATGCTGGTTGTTGTTGTCGAAAATTCTGATGCATATTGTTGACAGTACTTCTAGGCCATAATAGTTTCATCTGCATTCAAAAAACTGCAATTAATGGGACCGATGGAAAACTAGCAAACAACTAGCATGATCTTCTTTTCAAGCAACTCTGGCCACGGGAAGTGTCGTAGAGCTTTGTCGGCGTCTAACCACTGATCTGAACATCGTCAGTTGTTGTAAAGAACCACATTTTTGTCGCAAGTTACAACCCGGTTCAAAAACGAGTCGTTTTTTATTTTTTGTCGCGTAAAAAAAAGTGCGGATAACACTTTATAACGGCGTTTCTTTTGGCTATTGTTCAATTCCGGAGGTACCTATTTATCTTTTTTTTTCGTCTTTTCAATCTCTTAGAAGTGGTTGAAAACTGTCGTATAAGTAACGTTTATTTCAGAAGCAAGTTTTTGAACTGTTGTGCGCAGATAGGCTTCGACTAAGGCTCTTAATTGGTTGTTGTCAACGTCCGAACGCCGACCACTACGCTCATTATCTTCAAAAGTCTCGTGGCCACCACGAAAATTTTGAAACCACGATTTCGTTATGCGTTCAGTAGATATTCCTGGACCAAACGCTTTGTTGATATCGCAAATTGTTTTAGCGGCTTTTCGGCCTCACGTGAATTGCTATAAGAAAATGGTGCGAATTTACTTGTTTCCATTTTGTATTTAATGCTCTGAAAACTATACATAAAACGATGCAATTTAAACGTTTACATGGTGCAAAAAGGTTCTTTAAAATGCATATATAATATAAAGGAGTAATAACGAAAACTTATTTGAAAATACATCATTTGAAATAAAAATTTTAAATTTCACGAGAACTTTCTTCTCAACCTAATATTTTTGTCACTTAAGATGAACCGTAAATGCGGTTTCGAATTTAATAAAGACAGATATATTTGACTAGGTGTGTCCATGGTTGAAGTAAACGAACTGTTCAACGTCAAGGTCAAATATAAGAG
>NC_136485.1:80270595-80415595 GCF_053919585.1 Euprymna scolopes
ATACACTTGAATTATAAATTTGACCAAAATGTTTAATTTATCATAGTGTTTGAGGATAGACAACTCTAATCCATAAACACATTAATCTTGTGGCTTATGTTGGTCATCTTCCTTGGTTAAAGGACCCAATTGTCTAAGTTAACTTCTCCATAAGAAATGCCAACAGCATACTCAAAAAGTAGCCTCTGGTCTTCACACTTAAATTATTTTTTCTTCTGCTGTCTGATAATTATGATCGGTAGGGACACTAATTTTTTAGAATTCTACGTGAGGCAAATCTTGATAATTATTGATATAAAGTTTCCCCAAAGGGCCAGTAAATTGTGATAAGCTTTTTGCTGTTCCATCAATTAATTCAAAAATTGCTCAAATGGCAGTTCTATTGGAACCTGAAAATTGCAAAATATGCATGTTTTATAATGGAGCCAGATTACATAATAAATACCAATATAATGTTGTATTTTCCACAAAAAAGGAACATAATTGCAAGGGAATCTCTAGAATTAATTTTACCTCCTTGTTAGAAGGACAAGTGCAGATTACATGCCTTGTTTGACAATTTTCTGTCTTGCACTTTACTTCAAAGTCATCACATCTCAAGACAGAAAGTTTACAGCTACAAGAAGATATATCAAACAGTCTGTGTAGCTGTTCGATCATTCTTCTCACTTTGAATGCTGCAAGAAATTTCCTGTCAATCAGTTTGGCCCTGTTATAGCAAAATATATTGACCTTCTGTCCTATATAATGTTATCTTAACAAGGGCAATTGTGGATTGAGTGCTTGCCGAATACTAATTATTTCCTTGGCAAGTAACTTAGAAATCTCACTATTTTTAAAGTGGGGATAACTGTTTTCGAGAAAATAACTAAACTGGATGACTTGTCGTGAAGTTGGGGTGCTGTTTCATCCAAAAGACCAGCAAATTTTGCGAACCACTGTTAAAACTGAACGTCATGCTTTTACTGACATTCTAATCTGAAAAGTAAAATAAATAAATGGATTATAAAAGGAAACTGTATTAGGCTATCTTCCAGTTTCATACGTAAAAAATAAGTGTTAGTTATAAGAAATAATGAAAAACTTTGTAGAGTTGAATTAAATGTATTGAAGAGAGAGGACCAAACCAAATCAGAGGCATAGTAGTGTTTAGCTTAGACTTTTTAGCAGATTTTAGGTCCTCCTTCGATAGCATGAATTTATCCATAAAGAGATTCATTCTTGCTGTAGCTGTGCCATGTTAAACGAGTGTTTAGTGTTTAGAGTTTGAAAAACCAGTGCTTGTGTATCTATGTAACTATGTTATTTTAATAGTATTTTCAAGTTAAATTTTATTTTTATGAAATTTTTTTTCATTAAATTTTTAGGTGAAAGAACAGAATAGTTACAATACAACCTCCTTCCCATATTAAGAATGGCTTTCTAAATAACAAACTTATTTTAGCACAATAAAATAGATGCACAAATAACGACAAACCATTAAAGGAGTTTCCTTATTTACTCGTGTTAATCTTTGTGGGTTTTATGATTTTAAAACTATAATTTTATAAGAAAAACACTGCTTAAAAACAATTATTCCCTAAAAATAAAAGAAATTAAAATTTTACACTAATTTTCTGAAAAGAACTTTATTGCTAGAAAAACTTGAACATTTACGTGGTTATGTTTCGTAAAGAATGTGTAAAATAAAAGATATTGTATGGACTATTTTTTATATATAAAACTGGAGTATTACCATATTTTAATAAAAAAAGTTAAATAGCATTTTATGTGAAATATTAGGTTGGTGCAAAAATAATGCTTTTGACGTTTATTTGAACGTCAAAAAATGACATTGCTTTTGTGCCAACCTAATAGAAAAACAAATTAAAAAAGATAAAACAAATGTTTAAATTCACTGCCGACACTTGAAATATGATAATATATATTTTAAACAAGTTTTTTCCGTTTTTCCTTTCGAAATAATTAAGCCTAAATCGTAATGTTTTCAAATTAAATAATAAAAAACGTTCATTTTCAATATGAATAACGAGCGTGTTTTGCGACGCTGAAATCTAGAATGTTTCCACCAAAAAATGTTCCTGGAATGAAAAAGCGAACTTTTTTCGTCGTTATTATTTAAAAAACATAAATTTAGCCTTTACACTTAATAATTATTGTATTAATTCATTATCCTCACTCATTTTATTTAAAAATGTAGTTTAAAACATATTCTAAATAATGATTGCATTTTTTTAATCGTACGGATTGTTTTCATGACGAGATGTTCTTGACAATTCACCGAAAAAATGTTAATCGCTTATATTTTTCAATTTTTAAAGTCATTTCTCTCAAACAAAGATAACGACATTGAGAAAAATATTTTGTGTATGTCTTTTCATGTCAAACCTCAACTATCATCACCATTACCTCACCGGGGTTCCAAAATCGACCTGCTCTAATGTTCCATGTAAACATTAAGCCGATGAGTTTGAACGAAGTACTTTCAGGTAATGTATCTTTAGCCAGATCTATTTGTGGTTGGTAAGGTTTCATGTAATTATTATAGGAAACGAACTTTGTCCTGGCAGCTTGGAACGTTACCATCCATTACTGACCCCATTCCATTACAGACTAAAGGTCTTCCTCTAGGGTTTTGCCATTGCCTTAGATATGTGTTCATTAGTTTTCCCCACATGCCTTCTATAGAGCGTGGTGTCATCAGCAAATATACCCATGTCAGAGACAATTTTATCAGCTAAAGACCGATCCCTGAGGTACATCTACATTTATATCATATTGTTTGAACGTACGCCCATCAAGGACAACCTGCATTCTTCTCTCATTTAAGAAGGATTTAGTTATGTTAAGCATTCGTCCAGTAATACCATAGATTTTATTTTCATGAGAAGATCATCGTGTCCTACCCTGTCAAAAGCCTTATATATATATATATATATATATATATATATATATATATATATATATATAGGCCTACCGCCCACCCCTCTCCTGCCTTATCCAGTGCTTGGTATAAACGTTCAGAAATTGCAGGTAGAATATATGTAGTAGAACAGGCTTGCCTAAATCCATATTGATGGTCAAACAGAAGGTGGAAGACTAGAGCTTGATTAATTAAAGACTGAAATGTTTGGGCGAAAAGCGGGGGGGTGTTAATTGGGCAATAATTTAATGGGTCAGTTTGTTCGCCAGAGATTTTGTAAACTGGTACCATAGAACAAATATTGCAGCCGTCAGGAAAGCAAGATTCGTTAAGATATTTCTTAAAGAGTTTAGAGAGAATTGGAGCAACCTCAGCAGAGCATTTTTTAATAGCACAGCCAGCATAAGATCAGGTCCAAGTGCTTTTGAGGTGTCTGGGTTTTTTATGATATCGTGTACTCGAGAATGGGTGATTTTCAGATCATCCAGTGTGGTTTTTGTCCACAGAGGAAAATCAGGGAGGGAATGGTTTGATGGGACCAATGGAGAGTTTGGGAGAAAATAACGAGAAAACATGTTAGTTTTCTCAGTTGCTGTGTAAACAACCTCATGATTGTTGGATAGTAAGGGAATTATTGATTGCCTATTATTTACCATATTATTGTAGAGTTACCAGAAATTACGAGTTCCTAATTTCTGCGCTACAAGGTGTTTCCTGTTGGTGTCAGTATATTCACTCTTAGCTGTTGCTACTTATCTCTTACAATTACTTCTATCTTCTACATACTTTGTGTGTTTGTACAGGACTCATGCTGGATAAATCTATGATATGCATGTTACCTCTGAGCAATGGCAGCTGCGCAAGTAGAAGTAAACCATTGGGGAGAGTGGGGATTGCTATATAACTTCCGTGTAGGATTCTATTCTACAGGAAGAGAAAAGATATTTCCCTATGGGGCGTCTCTGATGTGATCTCTAATGGCATCCCAATCAGCCTTATTTTGGTACGTTGTCGTTTTGAGCAATGGCTCTTCAACTTGGGGTCGAGAGTTTAGAGTGATTCTATCATTATCACAGCATGATCAGCATTCCTAAGTTATCAATCAGCATTTGTTACACAATCCTCAGGATCTCTTGTCAGAAATAGATCCAGAAGTGCGGCTTGCTGGTCCTGGTGATCTGGGAGATAGGTCGGGAATGTTACTGTTTGTGTCAAGGAAGTGGATATAGCAAAGTTATGGCTGATGCTACTAGCTATGTTAGTGTGGTTAGAGAAGCCAAGCAAATTTCTGTGGTGGGTGTTAGAGTACTTAAATACATGTATTTGGGCGCTAGTGTCAAGGAAGAGTGCTACATCTATACTGTCAGAGACATGATTGATTATAGTACAGTCCTGGGTTGATGGAGAGCAATAAAGAAAATACAGGTAGCTAATGCTATGTTGTAAAGTTAGTTTAAAGCACATGAAGGGCTGGTCACCTTATTCTAGTTCAGATTCCTTAGACATGGGGAGGGTGTAAGAAATATAGACTCTAAGTCCGTTCCTGTTTAAGTCCTTACGACAAGATGACTTGACAGACATGTTAAAGATGTTAGAGGGGATGGGGAGTACAAGTTAGTTTCACTTAGTACGAAGATATCCGAGGAGTTTGCTAGAAGAAATGATTCTGCATCATCTAAGTTAATTCTAAGTCCTCGTATATGTGTAAATGCAAGCCGCAAGGGAGGAGGCGTGAGTGTGTGTCTGGTTAAAACATTTTTTTGGATTGAACTGTCATTTCATTCTATTTCGTAGTTTCAGATCTACATTGAGGTGCTAGGCAAAACGGATGTGTATAGCCACCATCATGCAACACAGCTCCTCATCCACATGAAGGTGGTCGCAGGAATGCCCAGCAGAGATGAGTGCAGGGTGTCTTTCCATGTGTGAAATGGCACTACATATATTCCGATATTACACAACTGATGATAGAAGAGCCGCTCTAAGCGCTATCAAATAGATAGGGCTCCTGTACTGTCAGTTGGAAACAGCAACCAGCAACTGTCAAACTGGTACACTCAAACCTGTCCGACAGGAGTGGTTGAGTTCAAACAGGTTAGCATATATGGTAAATAACCACTTTCAAGATGCCCAGATATAAGGGAATAGAATAAGTCAAATGTGTGCGACGGCATTCATTGCCCTAGGGCGTCTCTAATGAGTCCTTGTGGTCGCACCTCTGCTCAATAGGCAAAGGAGTATGGATAGGCAGAGTCTATGTACTACTTAAGCAGTTTAGGTTTGCAAACCAGTGATTTGATCAAATCACCAGCTCTAGGGAGGTTGTCGTCCAGGAATGAGGAGGCCCCCTCCTCTGTTTGGTGCACAGGCGTATGAGGTCAGTGGCACAAGTTTACAAATCGGAGTTTTACTCATGCTAGATTGATGACCTAACCAGATTTACTGGTCCATCAGTACTGAGAGGGTTTTCCCTACACCTGGTTTCAAAGCCAGGTATTTCTATGCTCTCGCTTGGATAGTTAGGATCGATGGGGTTAGTATCAAAGAATTAGTATCCGCTTTGAAGTTACACTCCTCAGAATGGGATTAAAATTGGTTATGTTTTTAAAGGAGGTATGTATGAGTATGGGGTGTAGATTAAAGGTGAATATCTACTAGTGTTAAGAAAAGATCAAATGTGGTTTGTGGATTAGCGATTAATTGGACAATTATAGTATAAGGGTTACGGTACGTTTCGAAATATGCTTTAGGTGTTAGTTTTCAAGTAAAAATAATAATCAGTACTTTATCCCATTTAATGAAAGAACGATATAGTTGCTACTTAATATAGATCACTTATAATCTGGGCACAAACTGTAGCTATTAGTTATCTATTTTATAGATATTCTATAGAGTATAAATAGAGGGTAAGCTAATGTTTTCCTTAGCAATAGAAATCTATAGATATTTAGTATTTATCGATTTTGAAAAGGTCAGCCTACATAAGTTTAGGACCGGAAGCTAACCCCTCCTCCCAAGGTACGTGCAAAGTATGTGATTTTAGATCAGCTTGGGGAGAAGATCAATTGTTTTTTGTCCAGTTGAAACAGGGGAGATGATATAACTTACAAGGATACAGCATTAATATACAATATAGATATACAGGGATTATGGGAGGATTTAAGAGTATAAGTATTTTCAATGTTCATCATGGAAAACAGACAGGAAAGCGTCTTGGAGGCAAAATATTATCCCTTTAAAGCAGATATTTAGAAATGGCATTTGTGCCAGTTATTTTAGTAACATACATCAGTAAACAATATACATGTGGCCAGTATAGGCCTTATATTTATACATTACACTTAGTCATAGAATGATAAATTATGATTTCCAACAACAGGGAAACAGTATAAGTAAATAAAAGCAGGAAAACAGGTTGGGTGAATAAGCAATAACTAAGCAGTGGTTTGCACAATTTAGAAGCTTTTGTATGATTTTGCTTTTATTTTTGAAGATATCTCATATTTTGTAATACTTTTACTTCAAGATATTTCGGTCCGTCGGATCACTGCAAATCCTGTCTGGACAGCTGTTTTCGTTTTGGTTGTGACGTCACACAGGATCAATGAAAATTCTGTCTTTGATTAGGATCACTGTGGATTACATTGGATAACAATCGGATAGTAATCTGAAAGTTATCCAGCTACTGAATCAAATGGAATTTGGCAATTGAATAAGTCTGGATCGATCCGGAATTACAATCTTATCCACCACACCCAAAAATATAATGGGCATAAATCAATAAGAAGCAACCAATGGTACTATAGACCTTTATAGCTTTTTTCCCTTTTTTTACGTAGGAGTCACAACTTGCCAAGGCCCAAAAGTCACTCGAGGATGATGGTTAATGAGTGTACAGAACGCAATGGCACAGTAATCGTTTGTAGTAGAAATTTGATTAATTGGATTACTTAAGAGGATAGTTATCAAGAGGTTTTTATGTTGGACTTGAATATGATGAAATTGTAGTCAGCTGGAAAGGAGGCAAATGGAAGAGAGTTCCACAGGCGTGCAGTTCTAAGGAAGTAGCTTTGTTCATGGAATCTACGTTTAAGATTAGGCACAGAAAAAGAGTAGGGGAAATTATTGATAGCGGTTTCAGAAAGACGAGTGTTTTTCATGAATGTTTAGTGAGGGAGGACCAAAGAGGGGAGCTTAGACAGCCACTTGCCATGAGAATAATGATAGAGTAAAGTCAGGCTCGTAACGTCTCCTCTGTAGGAAAGAGGTTGCAGGGAAGAGAAAAGGACACCCCACCAGGTTACGAAATCTATTTTGAACTTTGCCGAAGCATGATTAGTGTTTCCCAGCACTCCTTCCCAGATGTGGCAACAGTACTCTATCTGTGGATGTAGCTGACTCTTACTTAGGAAGGCAATTGCATCAGCAGTGAGATATCTACTAGAACGCTAGAAGGATCCCACCACTTTTCCAGAGCAGAAGCTTGTCAAAACATGGAGCCTCCCCAAGACGAGAGCCATTCATTTCAATTGATACCAGATAGGAAATCAGAGCATTGATGATATAAAGATAGAAGCTTGGTTTTAGATGCATTAAAATTATCAGCCACTTCTTTCCCCATTGCACCACATGCTCCAGATCAGAAGAGAGAGAGAGAATCCGAGAGAACTTGGTCATTTACGGCCTTTGATGTGTTGCATAGATGGTAATGTCATCAGCATAAATGTCTTCGAATAATCTTAGGATGTAATTTGAAAGATTATTGATGTAGATCAGTAAGAGAGATAGGCCCCTGCGGGAAACCGGCATTAATACTGCGAGCTTCTGATTTCTGCCCATCAACCACTACTCTTGGGAACCTATCATAGAGAAATGATTTAATGATTGAGAAAAGATTTCCAGCTATACTGTAGCTGAAGAATCTGTGAAGTAGGCCTTTATGCAATACCTTATCAAGAGCAATTGCCTTAGAAAGGAAGCCTCCATTGAGAGATTTGCTAATCCTATGAGATATAGCCGTTACCACATCTGCTGAAGATCTAACTGAATGAAACCATATTGCATGTCACTAAGAAGGTTATTTTTGCTGAGATGGTTAACTATGTTTCCATTTAACACGGATTCCAGCAACTTACTCTATACGTACCTGAGATTTATTGATCTGTACTGAGAGGAAGATGACCGATCACCTGAAGTTTTAAATATAGAGCATACTGGTGAGTTGTTCCGGGTTGTTAGGAAGCAATTCTCTTTAAGACAACGCTAAAAACAGCTTTTAAGTATTGGAACTAGTTCCGGTTGAAGCTCTTTCAGCACTACAATCGGAATACCATCAGGGTCAGTTGCTTTACTGGAATCAAGGTTTTTGATTAGTTAGGCAACATCACGCACAGATATTTGTAACATTTTTAGGCAGTGGTTTCAGCTAGGCGGGTGTTTTTCGTAAAAGATTGGCGAGGGGGTACCAGAGATTAGAGCTCAGACGAGCACTTGCCATGTAAAATCAGGCTCGAAATATGTCTCCTGTGGGAGAGAGGTTTCAGGGAACAGAAAATGGAATCCCCCTCTAAACCAGGAAGCTATTTTGTACACTTTCAAGGCAGGAGAGGTCATCTTAGCACTGTATCAGGCGCTCGAGATCAGAGGAGATTGAATCAGAGAGAACTTTGTCATTTACTACCTTTGCTGTGTTGCCATAAGATGGTCGTGTCATCAGCAAAGATGTCAACGAATGATTTAAGTATGTGTTTTGGGAGATCATTCATGTAGATAAGGAAGAGAGTGGGGTCCAGGATTGACCTCTGAGTAACTCCAGCATTAATACCGAGGGCCTTTGATTTCTACCCATCAACCCCTAGTCTTATGAGCCTATCAGAGACAAATGATTTAATGATTGAGAACACATTTCAATTTATACCGTAGCTGGAAATCTTGTGAAGTGGGCCCTTATGCCATACCTTATCGAAGGTCTTTGATATGCCAAGAGCAATTGCCCTAGAAAGGAAGCCTTTGTCAAGAAATTTACTAATACTGTGAGATATAACGGTTAGCACATCTGCTGTAGATCTGGCAGAACGGAAACCATATTGCAAGTCACTAAGAAGGTTATTTCTGCTGAGGTGGTTGACTACTTCTCTATTCAATATAAATTCCAGCAACTTACTCATGACACGCAGGAGACTTACTGATCTGTACTGAGAAGGAGACGACTTATCACCTGAATTCTTAAATACATGGCATACTGATGATGTTTTCCAGGGTGTTGGGAAGCACTTCTCATTAAGGCAACGCTTAAACAGTTTTGTAAATATGGGGGCAAGTTCTGGTTGAAGCTTTTTCAGCACTATAATTGGAATGCCGACAGGGCCAGTTGCTTTACTGGAATCAAGGTTCTTGATTAGCTTGGCGACCTCACGCACAGATATTTGTATGTTGCATAACCTGTTGTCTGTTATAGAAGGAAATACGGGGAGTTGCTCACCTTCGTCGCATAGGGCAGAATAAGCTGCAAAGTTCTTGGCAAATAGTTTTGTCTGATGCTAACGAGATGACCTCAGGCCCATTGATCATAGTTGGGATAGAACGCACGCTTCTTTTCGGGATCCTGTTTGCTATTTTCCAAAACTGGTGGGAACCAAGCCGTTGCTCATATACTTTGGATTTAACGGACTGAGCATATAGCTCTCTTGCATTTTTTATTACTCTTTTACGGTGGTTGCTGGCAGTCCTGAAAGAAGCTTTAGTCTCAGTGCATCTATTACGTTGGAAGCTATGGAAAAAGTGATGTCTGTGCGCGACGGCAACAGGACATTCTCGGGAGGACCATGGCTGGCTGTTAGGTTTTTGTTGGAATTTTTTGGATGGTATGAATCGGGCTAAGCCTATAATTAACCATTCGGTCAGGTCGGATACTATGGAGGACACATCCTTTTAAAACATGGAATGCAGGGGTAGATCAGATATTAATGTACGGAAGCTATTCCAGTTAGCCGTAGAGTATCGATATATGTATGGTGGAGAGGTACGTCTGAAGACTTATTGTATTTGGTTTTTATATTTACTGATACAACCGAGTGGTCGTAGGATCCCAGAGGAGACAGAAGAGAACATGAACATAGCTAAGGGGAAGTTGTGAGAAAAAGGTGTAGAAGGCTAGCGTACTGATCGGAGGTATCGGGCACACGGGTGGGTTCCTGAACAATATGGGTGAGGACATGGGCAATGGCGGAATCATCTGCCTTGTTTGAGTGGGTCAACCATTCCACATTGTGGACATTGAAATCGCCATAAATGTGGATGTTGTGGGGGCGATAGTGGGCAAATATAAATGTAGTAGTGTAAGCAAGTGCAACCCAGAAGCACATATAAAGTAAATTAGGGTCTTCACAGGAGATATCCATGCCACACGCAAAGCCATCTTTAATGTAGGCACATATTCCATGCTCATGGCGCTCTTGGGCGTTAGATTTCTATGTTAAGTAAGAGTATCCTTTAATTATGAACTCGTCTAGGGAAGTGGTCGGCCCTCTACCAGTTTCACTTAGGAAGAATGTGTCCGGTTTCGTCTCCTGTAACTGGGTTTCAACCTCTGGAATATTGGAACGTAAACCCCTGATGTTGGAGAAGGAGACATGTTTATTCGTGTTTTTTTTTATTGTATTTTAGAAGAAGTATCTGAAATTATAACAGTGCTTAAATGTAGTATAAACTATTAGATATAATACTGAGATAATAGATGTGAGGGGATACATTATAAGGGATGGAATATAGAAATGTTTTTAAGTGAATAAGATAGTCAATAAAGATATTGTAAATAAGTGAATAAAAATATAAAGAACTATGGGATAAATAAATATGAAAATATAAATATAGACTAATAATAGATAATAAATTATAATAAATAATCAGGGTATTTTCTTTTTTTCTTTTTCTTTTTTACACTTGGCTTTCTATATCTTTTTATTTTTGTACTTAGTTTTATATCCATACTAGCATTTAAGCCCGGTGTTGCCCGGGTATTTGGAGGTGAATGCTGAGCAAAAAAAAAAGCGGTCATTTTTTTTTTTAACTTTGACCCCTTATTGTTTTGGTCTCAAATCGAGTTATTAAGTTAGATCCATTTCCAAGGAACCTATATCTAAAGTTTCAAGTGTGTAGACACAAAATTGTCGTAGGAGTGTGGTATAGTTCGCAAAGGTCAAATTGTTTAACTTTGACCCCTTAATCGCAAAATTTCTGGCCGAAAACCGATCACATCGATTTTCCCAGATCTCAGTATCCTCTATATCAAATTTCGAGTCTGTAGACTTTTATTATTCTATATTTAATAACTTGTATTTCTTATACCTATATTATTTATTATATTTTATTACATATTATTATTCTAGATTTCATATCGATTTGTACGTATTTATCCCATACTTCTTTATACTTTTATCCACTTTTTTATGTCTATTCTCTATCTTATTCACTTAAAGAGTCTTTCTACACACTGTCTCTTATAATTTATCCCCTCACATGTATTATCCTACTATTATTCCTAATAAATTATCGCCCATTAAAGTATTATTATAATTTCAGATACTCGACATAGCCTAAACCCTTTATTTCATGGAAATCCTTTCCATAGTTATAACCGATTAATCCATATGATTAAATAAGCAGCTTCTCTCAATTAACTCACTCTGTATCCTCTCGGAGAGTTTTACCACACTTATTTTCCACATATGTTAAACCCAATATGACAGATGTGCTACACACCTATCTGTATTATTAATAAAAAGTATACTCCTTCTATATCACATATATGAATTTAGTTCTCCCAAACAGCATCAATATTTTATTTACTCCTATGTAACTATCGCGAGACGTTGAATCCCTATTGAATTACTTAGCATCTTCTGATGAGAAGCATTAGGCTTCGAAATACTATAATATAAATGGTCCTCACTTACCCTTCACCCTATTTTTTATATATACTTATTTAGTAAAATAATATATATATGTGTGTGTCAGCTCCTTTAGGAAACTCGTTTCTTATCGTTGAGCACTTTCAGTTGAAATAAATGTCGGTCAATTTAGCCCTCATACCCAGATCATCATATAATGATTAGATCACTCTGACAGACCTTAAAAAGCATTTAAAAAATAAATGTTTAAATTTAAACATTACTTCTCGCGGTTAATGGTGGCCGAATCGATTAGGTATTTTCAATGAAGCTATCGACCGATGTTAATCGTGACATCCGACACTGATGATTCCCGAAAAGATGAAACACTTGTGTCAGTAGGCATTAAATAATTATTATAGTAAATAATTATATATACATATATACATGTATATATATATATATATATATATATATATATATATCTCATATATATATATATATATATATATGATATATATATCTCTCTCATATATATATATATATATATATATATATATATGAGAGAGATACATCAGTATATACTTTTATATCGTCATTTTTATATAGCATTATATTTAATATAGTTTCATATATATAGAGAGAGAAAGATTGAGAGGGGGAGAGAGTGACTCAAATTTAAAAGTGTAAATTATATTTGCATAATGCATTGTTTGGAAGGATGATAAAAAAGATATATTTAAATTTCCTTAATCCGCGGAGTTACAAAGAAATCCGCACTTCTCCTCAGATATTAGCAAATGGCAATTATAGCAAATTTATGAATTTGCTGGTACTGGCATTAATTAAACAGCATTATATGAAAACTAGTCATGAATACAATTTGGGGGGGGGGGTTACTATATCAATATTTATATTTACTTCAAGTTTACATAAGCTTTTGTTTTATAAACTCTATTTTTACTAATATATGTGTGGGTGTGTATTTGTGAAATATTTATTCAAAAAGGGTGTGTTAATGTCAACAATGTAAATCCTGTTTATCAAATTTTTCTTAAAATTCCATCGAAACATTCGCGCACTTCTCATGCGCGTGTTCAAATAATGTTATGAATAATACAACATCCTAAGTTCTTTTGTCGTAACACGAGAAAAACAATGTTAGATTCTAGAAGATATGTTTCATTCTTTTGTTTCAAGATGAATAGCATTGTTATGTTTTTTCTTTCGATAAATTTAGTTTTTGCATTGAAATTTCAAATATATATCGATCTTTTCGTATTGTTTACATTTATATATCAAAACGAATACTACAAGCGAACACTTTGTTAATCCATTATGCAGTGTTTTCCAAGTTATGCTATCATACTATTTATTATTTTTATATCGGCCTACCAAATAACACGTTTCATTTCTGCATCGTGTATTATAGTATAAACAACGCATATGATTTTATATAAAATTAGTGTATATATCAATTTATGTTTTACACAGGATGTTCATGACTGAATGAACTAGACAATGTAGTTTGTGTTTCCTGACATATCGAAATTTTTTTATTATAACAGGAAATAATAGAAAGTTATTTGGCCGAATTGATATTAGGCACAATGAAAACAGAAAAACGGTGTAAGTTTAGACGTGTATTAACAAAAGACAAGCAAAAGATTGCAGGGTGAAAAGAGTGTTACGTTCTACCGATCTACCGGAACTAGATTACTACCTGGGATCGTTAAGCGTTCCAGTATATATACAGCGTGGTTGAGTCCATTCAACGGGTGGTTCCCAAAACAATCCCCTCTCAAACTGATTTCTCCGGATGTGAAATCAGTATTGTTTCTTTTGGGTGCAGACCAGCAAGGGGTCTGTGTCTTTTCTCTTTCTGCGGTGGCGTATGTGTTCTGGCATGATTTGTGAAGGTTCAATGTCAAAAACGTCATATACTGTCTCGATTACATCTACGCCTTACTGTGGTGATTGTACTTCACCCGGCTCTTGTGGGCAAGTTATGTTCTAAGTTCCGGATCTGTATCGAGGCGGTGATTGAGGTTTAAAGCGCTTACGTTGAATAGATGTCAGCTCTACTACTTAATCAAGTTACCTGGATACATGTTTTTTTAATAAAAGTGTTAAAATAAACTGTAATGTTGTTTTCTTTAAGGCTACAAATTTATCGTTGCACCCTGTATTAGCATTGTTTATGCGTTTGTATTCTCACCTATGAGTTTTCAGTTATAATGAGAATTGCTATAAATAAACATTAAGGGACGATCACTAGATGGGATGCGTTAACTAGATAGGGTTTTAAAAAACTTTACATCCCTGAAATTCTAAAGAATCACCGAAAATCATCATATCTGACCAGATTTTTTGCAGATAAATAATGTGTCTTTAATTGTTCACATAAGTCTCGTATACCAAACGTGAGTTTGATACTTTCGTACCTAAAACGAGGCATATTGCTACTTGCATGAATTTACTATGGCACATTTCATTAAGGTATTTTGAAAACAGGCATATGATTCAACATTGCAACACTGGGATTAAGGTTGGAGCTTAGTCGCTAATGAAGGACTTCCTGATTTGAGACGCTTTTTGAACCCAAGGATTATTAAATTTAACTTGTATATCTCATTTAGAAATATCACATCATTTTTAACACTGGAAATTTAATATGATTATTTTACACGTACGGCCTGATTGAATAAAACGTAATATACTAATTTTGATATGTAGTATTTAGGAACTGATTTATATTCATAAAATGTTTACTATAAAATGTAACAAATTAATTGCTTTTATTGACATCAATTACACTAAATTCCTGTAAATCAAAAAATAGTCTCAAATTTGTTCATTTATGAATAGTTTCATTATTTGTTAATTGGAAATGGGATATTTGAAATAATCTCAACTAAATTCTTTTGTGTTCGAAAAATACAAATATGTGCATAATCATTCATTTTGTTATCGAAATAGCGAGATTAATTAGATAAAGGATGGTAAAATATAAATATGTGCTCCTAAAAGGTAATACGTCAACATTTTCGAAGGTTGTTTTTCACTTAAATGCCAGTAAAACTATAGGTTCCTGACTCTGAATAATGAGCGATAAAGGCTGTATATTCGACACTTGATGTGAGAAAATGGCCTTGCGGATTCAGCGATTTAAACATGCAGCGGATATGATTAAGATATTCTAGCAGGTTGACAAGTAAGAAATTTATTTACAATTTTAATTTAAGGGGTTATAGTTTGGAAGATAAGTCTAGACCTGAACAACCATCAATGAGAAAGTTTTAAACGGGTTAGTAGAGAATGCACTTGTGAATTGGAAGAAACAATTAATGCATCACAATTACCTATATGTTGCCACTTTGAAAAGATGAGTATAAGTAACAGACTAGTATCGAATTTTCACATTATTGGAATTAGAAAATTAAGGCAGATCGTGTTTCCATAGCAAGACGTTATCTTCGAAGGACGCGAAATAAAATATATTTATCTTGCCACAATAGATGATCAAATAATTTGTTTTCGATAATATTCAACGCAACAATAATGAGTTGATAAAAATATCCATAGTCCACACCGAAATCTTGGATCCGCGAAGAAATATTTTACTGTGTGTTTTGTAGGACATTTTCTGCATTTATTATTATGAGGTTTGGGGCCACGATCAAACATTGTATGCGAACTTGTATGTTGATCAATTACAGCGTGTAGACGAAAATCTAAAAGAAATCATGAACGATCTTGCAAATTACATTATAGATCATTCGTAAACATATGTGGAGACGACACTACAATCTATGGCAACACTGCTAAAGCCGGCAATGACTAAGATCTTTCTGATTTTCTCTTTTCTGGCGTTAAAGACGTGGTGCAATGGGGAAAAAGGTGGCTGGTTAAGTTTAATACACCTAAAACCAAGCATCTTGCCTTTTTATTACATTCTCTCCTAACACCATATGGCCCTAATTAAAACGAATGGCTCTCGTCTTCCGGAAGCTCAATGCTTATAGAAATAACCTTCATTCCTGATCTGAAATGAAATACATATATCAGATATGTTCTCGCGATGAATGGGAAAAATGATTGGATTAATCTACCCCGCTAGTAGGTATCTTATTTTAGATTTGTATCTGTATAAGAGCCAAGTACGTCCTAAAATAGAATTCTATTTCCACAACTTGATAGGAGCTGCTCAGCGGCATATTATAATTCAAATAAAAGATCATAAAATAGAAACTATTAAGCAATTGACTAAATGTTTACATTTTTTTGTAAAATAATGGATTAAATCTTTAATATCTACAGATTATAATCAAGAAGATATATTTCTATGTTGAGTAAGAGTTTAATTGAACGTCTGTATTTACCTTCTTTTCACGGTTGCAGTATATGATAAAAAGGCGTTAAAATGGTAAAAAAAAAAAACCCAGATCAAATTGAAGTGCTTCGAAAAGTTTATAATAGATTGCCAATAACATAGTGCAGACACTGCCCCTTACTGGCCTCGCAAGTGATCGATAATAAACGACGCCCTATCCAGAAGAAGAAATTGTGTCTGTGGGAATAATCTTATTAGAACTAAAGGGACGTAAGATAATCAACTTATATAACCATAACTTTTAAACTTGTCGAATCCTAAATTATAATGTTATATAATGAAACCCATAACTTTTTACCATTACTTAATCATAAAATACGCGTAGGCACTTATACAAACATAATTATGAACCTTATAAGCATTATTGATTTATATGTAACAAAACCCATATCTTATAAATTTACATAACCAAAATATATTAATTTATATAATCATGAATGCTTCCGAAACCTATATAACCATAAAATATAAACTTATATAACCATAACCAAACAAAAAGTCTGATGGTTCCTCTCAGTCTCTATTGCAATCATAAAGCCAATTTTTTCGTGACTCGTCAGAAAAATGGCGGCTAAGGTGACTATCAACCAATAGCATTCATTAAGTTTCTGATGACACTGCAATAATACTCTTGACTCGCTCATTCATATTCATAAAACATTTAATTGACAATGTTTGCTATCTGATCTTCATTGTTAACAAGAATTACAATAAAACCGTAAAAATACTCGTGTTTCAAATATTGGAAAAGAAATCAAGTGAAATTTGAGAAATACAGTAATGGCAAATAGGGTTTTGATTTAAATATTTAATAAACACGCGGTATCATGTCAAATATCTCGTATTGTATTATCAGTTAATGAGAAACGTTTTTAATTCAAATCTCATTATTTTCTTTAATGCAATCCTATAATGTCATAATTAGAAAAAAATAGCTTTTTCTAATACAGAGATTTAAGAATTCTATGACAGAATATAATGAAATTTGTATTAAAACCGATAAACCACTTTAATTCCATATTCTTCTTCCGAATATTGTATCCAAGCCGTTGAGATTCGCTAATTGCTTAAAAACAAAATCACATGATGTAAAACTGTCGCCAGAAAATCCCGAAACAAACTAATGTAAAGGTTATCAACTATCACTGTTTATTTGTTACTGTTTCCTAAACAACGTATTTTTGTTGTTATTTTTACATTTAGATTATATTAAATTCTTTGAATGATATCATATAAAACAGTGATCACAATTTTTAACGGGCCTGGTAATTATTTAATTGTTGCTTCTTAGAAGTTTCAGAAGTTGACTCTTAAAACACTGTATGTATGATGCTCTCTATCTTAGGTTGAGCATTTGGGAAGTGATATACAAATTACCATTAGCGTGTGAAGCGATGCTCTTTGTGTAAACAAACTGAGCTTAGGTAATTTGGACAATGTCAAAACATTGTTAATTCCCTGCTCGCATGGCAGCGGCCGTATAGCGCAACTGTTAGACACTCCGAGTGTGGATTGAGCCATCGTGTTCCGATCCTGTCTTGAGGTAGCTGCTTGTCTAGCCGTACTGATGAGCTGTGAAACAGTACTGTATGTGGATGACTATATATTTTTTATTATTATTTATATAGACAAACATTAATAGTCGCTACACTGAATATACTAATGTTTCGTAGCAATTAGTTTATTAAAAAACCAAAGATACCTCGTCGGGCGACGGAAATAGAGTTTATTAGTTATTCAAAGCCTCTGGTTCTTCTATGTTGCTCTTTTTATTGAGCATTCCTTATCACTTCGTTTTAATTTATAGGTCTTATCTCCTGAATACCTTTAATTTAGATGGTTCCTTTTGATTAGTTTTTTTGCGGCATATCAGCCCTTTTCAGGTTATTTAATGCCGAATACAGTGATTTTGAAGAACAATATTTTAATAGGGTATATTGGGGGGGGGGTTCAGGTTGGTTTCTATTATACCCGTAGTTTGGACTCTAACAGGTAATACCACTCCGGGTCAGAATGGACCTGAAAGCAACGCCAATTAAGGGGTGGCTCCACACTCCTCGAAACCCACAAACTGAGGCCTCACCATCGGATATATCCAGTTCATATCCAGGACCGGTTTAATTTAATATATATATATATATATATATATATATATATAGAGAGAGAGAGAGAGAGACAGAGAGAGAGAGAGAGATGACGATACATATATATACACACATTTACATATAAATATAAAATAAAACACGATATATATATATATATATATAGAGAGAGAGAGAGAAAGAGAGAGAGAGAGAGTTAAGTATATGGCGATTAAGATACACTGAATATTCTGCGTTTCATCCACTCTAGGATTCTTCAGGCTTATGCGCGAATTATGTGGTTGTTTGTCGTTTTTATATATGCATCTTCTATTGAGCTTTTAATTAGCCAATCAGCTTTCTAGTACCTACCGTGCCCTTCCTATCAGCCAATGAGCATGCACTTATCGAAGAAAGGCATATTTGACCTCTGGTTGACCTGTTTCTTTGTGTGACTTCCTTAGACTTCAAAACTCGATATAATGACCACAAACGTACATTCAACAATAAAAAACACCGTATAAAAAAACACTAGCGAATAAATACTGGGAACTCAAGGAAAGCGGACATTCGCCGGTAGTCGAATGGAAAATAATAAGACAAGCTACTACGTGTAGGACCTAGACGACCCATATAGTTTATGCCTTCATGAAAAATTTGCTATCCTGTACTTCAAAGAACCCCAACATCTATTAAACTGTAGAAGAGAAATAGCAAACAACTGTGTTCACAAGATAAAAATTTACTATACGATAGCGATACAAAATAGTTTTAAAACTAACAAAAACAATAGAAAATAAACAAATAAATAAAATAAATAAGCAGGAATATACATAAACGATCACACATATATTTATGTATATATATGTTCATATATATATGCATATATGTACGTACGGATATATATATATATATATATATATATATATATATATATATAAACTAAAAAAACACGAACCTAGATTTAAAACAGATCAAGAAACTAAATATCCAGGCTAAATAGAGCGCACACAAATAAACATGTCAACCAGAGGTCAAATAGGCCTTTGTTCGATAAGTTCATGCTCATTGGCTGATAGGAAGGGCTCGGTGGATATTAGAACGCTGATTGGCTAACTAAAATCTCAATAGAAGATGCGCATATAAAAACGACAAAAAAACCACAGAATTCGTGCAGAAACCTGAAGAGAACTAGAGTAAATGAAACGCGGAATATTCAGTGTAGCTTAATCGCCATATACATTTTTTAACTTACTAGCTAGCTCTACCTACGCATTGACCACTTTTAAAGTAAATACTTAAAGTTTGCGCATAAATCTATACTTTCGTATATTAATTTTATGTGAGTAAATTAAGTAGTTTTATATATATATATATATATATATATATATATATATATATATATATATATATATAATTTTTATTATTTTTACTATTATTATAAAGGTTGATTTCCTCATGGGCAAATAAAATGCATTTTCTAGGCGTTTTAACAGGATTAAATAATATATTAAATTTATTCTTTAAAATTATGACGAAGAAATGATATTTCCATCCCAGTGTTTTAACGTATTATAGATAAACCCTCTGTAACTACAAAACAGCAAATGGATTTAACTGTAAATTTTAACTGTAACTTCTTCATACAACAAGTCTTCCTGCTACAGAGCATCGGATTATTTTGATTAGTATCCATTTCCATCCCGGACTTTTATCCATATAATTTGCAAGTTGATTAATACCTACTACATTAACGCAAATATTTTTCAACCATCTTTATTTTAAAATTTGCTCAGTGTGGAAAAGGTCTGGCGATCTCACATGAGTGTAATTAACATCTTTATTATCTATGCTCCGGACATAACTAGGGAATTAATATTTTTGAAACATCCGTAGCCAGCATAATAAGTCTCATTTATATATATTTGGTAAGCAACTGATGATCCCTTTAAGAACTTTAGTACTATTGTTTGTTCATGTAAACTATAAAGATATATGTTTCAACGAAGGACAATTTTTTTATAGTTTTAAAGGTTTTATAGAAATTCCGAAGCATACATGTATATCTATCACATTCTGACATGCGATCTTTCTAATCGCGCTCGTGCAGTCTCAAGCCAATCATGAATTTGTATGAATAGAACTGCATACTAGTGTGTAGAATTCTTCTGACTGTTGGATCAGTCCATCTCAATGCCAAATCATATTTGTGAGATTAAGGTGTTAGAGACTGAGTAACAGAAAGTCTTACAGCTTGAATACTGTCTGGCAGTCAAACTATTCGAGGCCTACCAGGTGGTTTTCTATTAAGTGCTGATCTGTAGCTCTGAAATTTGCAGCAAATAGCTGTAATGATTTTCTATCTGTAACATCATCATGCCGTCGGAACTTCTAATGAAATCTGAAACGTTTCTGCCTTGCAGTTACAGATTCAGCATTCTTCAAAAACATTTCGACAGTAAAAGCACAATAGGCACTAGTCCAGCCAATATCACTTGATCAGGGTATCTCGAAAAAAGAAAAAATGAAAACATCATAGGTACTTGAATAAGTTCATGAGCAAAGTATAGTAGAAAGTTTACAATGTGATTGAACCCTCTCTCTCCCTCTCTCTCTATCTGTCTCTCTCTCTCTATATATATATATCTATATCTATATATCTATATATCTATATATATATATATATATATATATATATATATATATATATATATATATATATACGAGCAAACAGTTAATAAAACATGTTAAAAAACACTTTGAAATGAGTTAAAACATATTTAATCTGAAAAGGAAACACTAGATAAGTGGATATTCCTTAATCCGCGGAGTTTCGAAGAAATACTTTACTTCTCATCAGAGGGTAGGAATTAGCAAAATGCGGGATCGGATTTTGCCTGCAAAAGTATTTGATGAAACAACAAGTAAGTCAAAGATCTTACTTGATAACAAAAAAAGTGAAACAGAGGGAATATGGTGAAGAAAAGGGTGATTACACATGAATGGATAGTCTGGCGGAAGATAAATAATCCAGTGACGGTAAAATCCAAATATAAAACTTCAAGAAAGTTAATTGAATTTCCATTTGCACAAGTAAAATCCAAGGAAATCCCGTAATTAGAAGAAGATGGTCTATAATAATTCACAAAAATGTGTACAAGGAAAAAAGGAAAAAAATCCTATAATATTAATAAAAGAAAAATAAGATATGCGTTTCACTCTACTTCCGAGACAGAAATATAAATAAGAAAGATCAGGGAAGAAAAAGAGGAGAAAAAATGGTGATAGGTGATTGATATATATATATATATATATATATATATATATATATATATATATATATATATATATATGATTAGTAAGTGGTAAACGGTAAAAAATACCCGAAATAAATAACTGGAAAAGTGGTCAATACTGCAGTAGAGCAAAATATGGTTATATCACTTTTTGTCTGCTTAATTACACATGCTTCCACTACCAAATCAAGTTCATAATTCCATAATTTCGTCAGACTTCGCAGATTAAATGTTTATTATCATGGACGATGCAGAAAAAAAACTTCAAAGAGACGTGCAAAAAAGCAGCGTTCAACTGTAAATTTATAAAAAGGAGAGACAGATGACAAAGGTGGAAAGAAAATGAATTAAAGCTGAATGCAGAGAACGAGGAGAAACAGGGGGAGGGGAAAGGGAGGGAAGAAAGAGGGGAAGCAGAGGAAGGGTAAGTTATTGAAGAGAGAGCAAGAATGAAAGAGAGAGCGAGGGGGAGTGATGGGTTAGAAATAGAGGGCAGGGTAGGATGAAATTAGTCCGGTAATAAGAATATGGAATATAAAGAGTAAAAAGAATATAAAATAAATACAATAAAATAAAATAATAATATAAGAAATAATATAAAAGATAATATAATATAAAATGGAATAAAAGTAAAATATATATGCATACAATATATATATATATATATATATATATATATATATATATATATATATATATATATGCAGAGCGAGCGAGAGAGAGAGAGCGGGGGTGTTGTTTGTTTTGGTTTTAGCGATATGTTTTGAATGAGTTCAATTATTTACGAAAGTGCATTTTTACCTGGATGCGAGTTGGGAATAAGTTTCCCTTTAACCAATTTGGTACCTCCACATGTGGAGCGGTATATATATTATTTTTATTATTTTAAAAAAATAATTTTAAAAATATAATATATATATATATATATATATATATATATATATATATATATATATATATACTCGGTTTTTTGTTATTCAAAAGTAATAAACTAATGAATTCAACGAGGTTGTTAGATAGTGCTCAATAAAAAGAGCTAATAATACTTATTTATTGTTAAATATACATGTTTACATCCCGCTGCTACAAACAGCCATTTGTTTCAATCAAACAACAGATATCACCAGGCAGAGACTTAACTATTCAAATGTTCAATGAATAATGTTGTTTTTTTAGGTAGGAACTCTTTAAAGGTTGGAGTTAAAAAAAAACCTTAAAACACAGAACTTTAATTATAAGATGTAAAGAGGGAGGGGAAATCTAAAGAAAACTAATAAAAAATAAAAAAATAATGGAGAGAGAATGATGAGGAAGAGAAAAAAGAGAAATAGGGTGGAAAAATAGAGAAAAATATAGAAAAAATATAGAAAAAAAAAACAATATAAAGGGTTATTATAAAAAGCAAGGGCTAGAAGAGAAAAAAAAGAAAAGAGAATGATGAGAGATAGTTAAAGAGAGAAAGAGTGAAAGTAAGAATTAATAGGAAGGGAAGTTTAAAATGTTAAGAGAAAAGAGAAAAAGAGAAAAAGAATTGCGTGTCGCCTAATTTATGGACAATTATACATTACAATGACAAGACACGTTATTACAACAACACACACAAAAAACACAATATTAGCGTTAATAGCGTACATGTCAAAAGTGACAGCGAATGTAAGCAACCAACATATTTATCATCTTACATACGTCCAGGAGTAATATCAACGCAGTTTAAACATACGTCTACAATTGATTCAGCTTTTTATACTTAATAATATAAGTTTAAAGTTTTCACGGTTTATTTAAATAAATATATACAAATAATGATAAATAATGTAGTAAAATTATTATTAATAATAATAATAATAATAGTAATAATAAAATAATAATAATAGTAATAATAATAATAATAATAATAAAGATATATATAATAATAATAATAGTAATAATAAAACAGAATAAAATTAATATTTATTATCTTTTTTATATAACATATTTAGTTATAAAAAGGGATTGAGGAAAGTAAAAACGACTAATAATTAGAAAATATAATCTACTAATATTTATATAGATAGAAAGAATACAATATATATATATACATATATATATATATATAAAGGTGTAACTCTATACTATTAAGTTGAAAATTTAAGTTGGTTTAGTATAATTATAAAGTCATATTAAATCACAATTTAACTTATTCAAGACAGTATGAATAAAAACATAGATACAAGTACACTTACATATAAATATATAAATATATTCAAGCAAAAGAAGTTATTAAATCTACAAAATACTCAAAATTAACCACACACGTAGATAGTAATAAATTTAGAACTAATAAAATAAAATAAATATATACCCACAAAGAACCAACAGATATACATATATACATATATATATATATATATATATACATATATATATAGTTATACGCATGCACATACATACATATATATACACAAATATATGCACACAATCATATACTAATATACGAATACACACACACATAGATATACACACATAAATACGTATATTCATACAACGCACATATATATATATATACGAATAAAAATTATTAGACAAGAGTACAAATAGATGCATATACACATAAATGCAAATAAATAGATTGAATAAACATTATTAGAGGAGTACACGACCGAGGAGGGTGTACAAAATAATATATATATATATATATATATATATATATATATATATATATATATATATAAAAGTATACACAATAATAAATAAACACATAGACACTTACATATCAACACAGACACAAAAGTATATAAGATAGAAGTTAGGAATGAAATCAGGCGAGGAGAAAGTATATTAATAGTAGTTTAATATATTATAGAAATCAGTGACAATTTTAAATTTATTTAAATTTTATATCTAAACTAAATTACTTAAGAGATGGCTTTTATAATGTTTGCAATTAATTGAATTTTCGTGCTTCTTATTTAATAATTCATCTGTTTCTCTAAACGTACGTATAAACAATTTCTCATATAGGCATAGGTAACAAGGTGAGTTTAAAGATGAACAGGTTTTAGCTTTCTTTAAAATTTTCCAATTTACTATTGGGGAGTAACCTTGCTCTACTAGTTCATTGTAATATTTAGACAAGGAAGTTCTATTTTTGTACTCATTATTCTCAAAAGAGCACTTGTGACCAGTAAATCTTTATTTTAATGTGTTATTTGTCATTCCTATGCAATATTTTTTTCGTTAGGATTTTCTTTAGTAGAAATAGTTGCTTGGTACACTACAGAAGTAACTTGACAATTTCTTTTAAGAGGGCGTTTCGATTTAATTCTACAGTTACACTCTTTGGTAGCAATGGGTGTGCTATTTTTGTTTAATATTTTGCTATTATGTTTTTTAATTATTTTTTCAATGTTTTCATTACAGCTATAACTAAGTTTTATTGTATTTTTTTGAAAATTTTATGTAATATGTTACCAATAGGGAAGTGCTTTTTAATTAAGTTTAAGAATTTCATTCCTAGGTTTGTTTTAAGTTTCAGATTAAAGGGGGATTGTACCACAGGATTTTTCTTTTGAGGTTTATATTTGTATTTGTATTTGGGTGTGTTGGTTCTATGAACTTAATTTGCGTGTCTTTGTATCCACTATACTTAAGGGATCTGTTATTGAAATATTTATGTTTGTTAAATGTTTCAAGATTGGACGAATTGTCAATGATTCTTTTACTAATAGATTTGGGGATATGCTTAATGATGGATTTTGGGTGATTTGATAGGGGGTGTACATAAATTGGGTTTGAGTTTTCCTTCCTATATTGTTGGTAAATGCCTTTCTTAAATCAAAGTTCACATCCAAGATATTTACCGTTTTAACATCTGATATAATATCTACTTTTAAATTAATTCTACGGAATTCATTAAAAATAATCTTTTGGATTCTTTCACGTTTAGGGCCGTTGGATTCCTTAATGATCATCAGTCCATCATCACGATACAAGCCTATATCCATGAAATTAATGTCCTTGGTTAAGTTGTATAGTGTGAATAGACCTACTAAATCTGTCATTTCAGCAGAATCCAAAGATCCCATGGAAATGTCAAACAGGTCATTTTGATTTTTTTTTCAACCACTGATCATTTCCACTAATCAATGTAGTATTTCTACATGTCCGTATAATTTCAATTTCAGTGTCTTGTATATCCGACAGGAGTTTAGCAAACTCCATCCCCTCTTCGAAAAGTTCCTTAGATATGGAGGGATAATAAGTCACAATGGCGAATTGTAAGAAAGTACAATTCCTTTTATTTTGTATATTGGAAAACTATTCAATGGTATCCGCTGTATTAACCCATAGGTTTAGGTTATATGTTGATTTAATTTGATAGTTAACTCTTTCTAGTATGTTTTTACTTAATTGGACGTATGTGAGATGATAAATATGTTGGTTGCTTACATTCGCTGTCACTTTTGACATGTACGCTTTTAACGCTAAGATTTTTTTGTGTGTGTGTTGTTGTAATAACGCGTCTTGTCATTGTAATGTATAAGTGTCCATAAATTAGGTGACACGCAATTCTTTTTCTCTTTTTCTCTATTCTCTTAACATTTTAAACTTCCCTTCCTATTAATTCTTACTTTCATTCTTTCTCTCTTTAACTATCTCTCATCATTCTCTTTTTTTCTCTTCTAGTCCTTGCTTTTTATAATAACCCTTTATATTGTTTTTTTCTCTATTTTTTTCTATATTTTTCTCTATTTTCCCCCTATTTCTTTTTTTTCTCTTCCTCATCATTCTCTCTCCATTATTTTTTTTATTTTTTATTAGTTTTCTTTAGATTTCCCCTCCCTCTTTACATCTTATAATTAAAGTTCTGTGTTTAAGGTTTTTTTAACTCCAACCTTTAAAGAGTTCCTACCTAAAAAAAATCCATTATTCATTGAACATTTGAATAGTTAAGTCTCTGCCTGGTGATATCTTTTGTTTGATTGAAACAAATGGTTGTTTGTAGCAGCGGGATGAAAACGTGTTTATTTAACAATAAATAAGTATATATATATATATATATATATATATATATATATATATATATATATATATACACTTGTGCCCGATATTATTCATACCCCTCGGATCTTTGAGATTTCTATAAGAATATTGCGTAAACCAGAAGGTAGACAATATTAAAGGGGTTTCAAACAATAAATCAAGCATAAGCATTTAATTTAAACTCAACAAATAAATAAATTATGCAAGTTTGAAACATTATACAAAGAAAAACAATAATGGCACTAGTTCAAAATTATTCATACCTCTCTTACTAATAGTCAATAGCATGCCCTTTATTCTTAATAATTGCCTGTAACCGTTTTGTATATTTATCAACAAGGTTTTTACAAGCATCAACACTGATTTTTGACCATTCTTCAATGCAGTAGTTCTCCAAATCCCTCAAATTTCTAGGTTTCCGCTTTTTAACCTCAGTTTTCAATATGTGCCAGAGGTTTTCGATAGAGTTCAGGTCGGGACTCTGGCTAGGCCATTCCAAAACATTAATTTGATTATCCTCAAACCATTTCTTGACTATTTTGGCAGTATGTTTTGGATCATTATCCTGTTGAGGGACCCAGTTTGGTCCTAAATGGAGCTTCTCCGCATCCTGTCTAATGTTTTTCTGGAGTATCTCCAAATATTGCTCCTTCTTCATGGTTCCAACTATCTTGACCAAACTACCTGGACCACTAGCCGAAAAGGAGCCCCAAAACATTAGGCTACCACCACCATGTTTCACCGTGGGTATGGTGTTCTTTGGGTTGTAAGCTTCTCCTTTCTTCCTCCAAACGTAATAAGCATCCATATGGCCAAACAATTCAATTTTTGTTTCGTCAGTCCACAAAATACTTGAGAAAACGGACTCTGGAGAATTCACATGGGTCCTAGCAAACTTTAGACGTGCTGCAAGGTGTTTTCCGGTGAGCAATGGAGTCCTTCTTGGTCTTCTTCCTTTCAGACCATTTTCATGCAGAGTCCTTTGCAATGTTTGCCTTGATATTTTTATGCCAGAAGACTCCAGATTTTCTAAAATGTCATTAGTAGTGGTGGTTGGATTTGCATTAACACTTCTTACAATATTCCTGGTGGCTCTAGCAGACAGTTTCCTTTTCCTTCCTCTACCAATCAAGTTGTTTGTTGTGTGGTGGCTCTGGAAGTTTTTGATGATGCTCTGTACTGTTGCTGTAGAGACCTCAAATTTCTTGGAAATTGACTTGTAACCTAAACCATCCTTATGTGAATTCACAATTTTAGTCCTAAGATGATTACTAAGCTCTTTTTTTCTTCCCCATTCTAATAATTTTTATTCTTTTGTTGGTTTTCAGTTGATATCATTTTAATTTCTGAAAAATGCAAAAAACGAAATGAAATTAATCAAAGGTTGTATAAAAGCATTAAAAATAAGAATCTAACAGGAAACAAACAGTCAGAAACTCGATAAATATTGAAAAAATAAGGGGGTATGATTATTTTTGAACATTGCAGATTTTATAAATAGCTGTATATTTCTTTTATTACAAGTATCCCGAGACTTTAAAATGACGAAAATGATCAGAAGAGGTTTATTAAGAATATGTATCAATATGGACGTAAACAATAAATTCTTACAAAGTTACACCTAATAAACTCAATTTTCAAGGAGGGGTATGAATAATATCGGGCACAAGTGTATATATATATACAGGGGGTATATATATATATATATATATATATATATATATATATATATATATATATATATATATACAGGGGGTTCACAAAGTATGGCTACATTATGTAATTTTTTCTTGGCCTTCGGGACAAGATCAAAGTGTAGTATCTGTTCTTCAGATGCTGCACTTCTATTTCTTGTTCTCTTTCGGTGGAGGAGAAATCCTTCACGACTGAGACAATTTTTATTTTTTTACCTTTTCTCCACGTTAAAAAACGACCCTGGTGTCTAACTCTGTTCCGTGGGGAGGCATAGTAAATAGGTACATTATGTAGCCAGACTTTGTGGAAGCATCCTGTAGATTATGTAGTCAGACTTTGTGGGTACCCTGTGATGATTAATTTCAACGTCTTGTCAGACGAGTGCCATTCCCTCAGACACTTAAATTCCATGAGCCCATATGCCTGATGGAGTATCTATACAAAGATGATGTTACAGAGTCTTAGCTTTGTACGAAAGCTTAGTATCTCTCTCGGTTCAAAATGTTGATATCCAGCAAAAAGCAAGAGCAAGATAGCCAGCAAAAAGTTAAATTACAGACCAGCTTAATGCGGGTACTAGTCTCCCACTTTATGTTTTTTTTTTTTAATCAGAGATTTACTTCTCCTAGAAAGTCTGCCTTCACCACGGCTTACGGGAGCCCTCTCTACCCCAACACACACACACACTTGTCAGTTGGCCGTTGACCCTGAAAAAGGGTTCATTGGAAGGTCTTGTTTATACTCCTTCAGGGAGACTAGCCACCCTCCTCACCAAACAAGTCTGGTGGGGGAACCAGTTTAGTCGCCGGTGACCCGACCATGAGGCAGGTAGTACTGGGTTACATGGTACCAGTGGCATATGACATGAACTGTATATATATATATATATATATATATATATTATAAGATAAAATTACAAGCCAAGAACAATGCGAGATTTTTTTTATATAGAGTAAAATTAAATGCAAACAAAAGAAATAAATTTCTTTTTTTGTTGTTGTTTGTTTTTTCTTTTTGAAACAAATTTTAACTCTAAACAACAGTATTTTTTTTCTCTGTTGTATTCAATGGTGTTGTAAATCTCAATATATTTCAGACTTATTAGTCCATTTTCAAGAGAAGACAGCGGAAGAGTGTTCAAAATTGGAAAAGTAGCCGCAGAGTTTGCCACGTGTACCGCGAAATATAGAACAAAAATGACGTTAGGAGAACGTTAAAATAAATCAGTTGATGTTTGAAATACTTGTTGTGTTTGTGAATCAAGGGAGATGACTATTCAAGCAAGGTTTTTTTTTTTAATTATTGTTTTTCTTATGTTTTAAACTTATATTATAAAAGCGGAGCTCAATTCCAGTCTATTGTTTAGTGTGGGAGCATTTTTTGAAATAATTAAAGATTCGAGGATACGAAGTTGACCTACGTTTCTTGAAGAAGCAAGAATGTTGATGTGAAAATCTGGTTCTGAATTAATGCAAGTGCGAATATGTTTATAGAACGACGAAGCAGTAGTGTTTAAGTGCTCTTTAATGCGGTGATGAAGCAATCTGGTAATGCTTCCGATGTAAGATGCACTTCATTTAGCGCATTGTAGGTCGTAAACAACGTGGTTCTTAAAGCATAAACCTGTGTGTGATATTGGGCAATTAGAGAGTGAACAAGGGGAAGGTGTATGCGATGGATGTTTTCGGTTGAGCTGTTGTCTTAAAGTAGATCCAGTGTGGATGAGTTGAATGTTGAGCCCCTCGCTGCGGATGGCTTTTCAGATTGAAGATGAGATTTTGTCACTGAGGAAGGGTAGTTTTAGAAAACAATTGTTAGAGAAGGGTCGGGTGTTGCGTTTTTTTCTTTTTAAGTGAGGATAGGATCGTATTAGGGTAGCCGTTTAGTGAGAGGGTCTGTAGGAAATTGTTAGTGTGTGTATGTTTGTCGGAGATGTTAGTGCATTTGTCTTGTATGCGTGAGATTTCAGCATGGGCGTAGTTTAGTTTGTCCTTGAGAGGTAGCGCAGATTTGAAATGTATTCTGTAGAATTCAGTGCATATGGCACCATTTTTTTTATTTGTATTTTAAAATCAAGTAGAGAAAGAGATTCCGAAGAGTCTGGGTGTTCTATAGTAAATTTTAAGTTTGGTTCGGCGTTATTGAATTTGTGGAAAATGTTAATAGCTTCTTCGCGGGAGTATGTGATAATTAAAATGTCATCGATATATATAGTAAAAAGGAGATAAGAATAGCAGGTACTAAGGGTGTGTCTTTCGAGTTTGTCCATATAAGCAATGGCAAGAATACCGGATAGACTGGAGCCCATGGGTAGTCCAGATACTTGTTTGAACGTGTTTTGTAGGAAAGTAAAGTAAGTGTTGTCTACTATAATACGGAGGAGTTGTAAGAGATCTCCTTGAGTAATTCCGAAGCATTGTGGGTTTTTAGATGCTATAATGTCTGCCATGAGATTGATGGCTGGATGTGCAGGAATGGAGGTGTATAAAGAAACGACGTCTAGGCTAAATGGGTATCTGTATAGTTTGAGTAGATGGTGTGGTAGATCGTTGAGTCTGTTAATTACTTGGTTGGAACTACTAACATTGGCTGGGAAGGTAGAGAGTAGAGGTTTAAGTAGGCGGGATATTAACCAAGAGATTTTATAAAGGGGACCGTTAACGCTTGAAACAATGGGTCTGATCTGTGTGTGTGCTATTTTTGTGGGTTTTAATAAGGTGATAAAAGGTAGGTAATTTGCTGTATTTAGTAATAAAATTTAGTCTGTGTTGTTTTGGGAGATTTCTTTTAAAACAAATTTGAGACCATGTCTTGTTAATGTTGTTCTCAATACGAGCAGCAGTGATATTATGTGCTGGGGTGTAAAGGTCGGTATTGGAAAGATGCTCTATAGCAAGGTTGTTATAAGATTCCTGTGATATAACGCAAAATTCTCTGCCCTTATCAGAGGGTAAGTAAACTAAATCTTTGTCTTTAAGGGATTTAAGGGTGAGGTATTGGTTCCTGGTAAGATTGGGGGTAATATGGTGTTGTTCGCGTTCAAGTATTCTGAGTATTTTATGCTTAACCTTGAAAGTTTTAGATCTAGTGGAATATTATTAGGAGGTGGGTATAAAGGGTGATCAAGCTGAAAAACAGGAAAAGAGGTGTTATGATTACCTGAGAGGTTGAGGGGAGTGTCCTTGTTATCGTGCGGGGCAAAAGCGTGCAGCCATTTAAGGTGGTAAGCAGTTCTGCAGAACTGCGTTTCTATGTTGAGTTTAGCTTTATCCGTCAGTTTCATTGTGGTGATAAACTTAGGCCCAAGTGAAAGGAGATCCGTTTCAGTTGTGAAAAGAGAGTTAGTGAGGTCAGTTACGAGAAGATGATCTTTAAGGGACTTGTCGGTGGAAGAATCCTGTGAATTATGTATGTGTCTGTTGTAGACCGGTTTATTAGTTTTCTGTTTTAGCCAAGTAAATTTGCGTATGAGACGTTTCTGTTCATTGTTGAAGCTGGAATGGTATGCGCGGTCGATCAGAGATTGGATGTTGTTTAGCGAATGACCGTTAGGGGTAGATGAAGTGAGGGAATTCCGGAGGTTCTTGACTGAATTAATATGTCCATGTAGAGTCCGGTGGTGTTGCGTAATGATTATTTTGAAGCAATAGTCATATATAAATTGTCGTGAAGTGTGTAGAAAACGGAAACATGTTGGCAGATTTATGTTCCTGATTGTGTTAGGAATAATTTTGTTTTTATGGCATTTTTTCCAAAAGTAGATTTGGCAGTTGACTCTAGCGCGTTTTTCCGTAGTTTTGAAGATGCTCTTCATGAGTGCAAACTCTGTCTGGCTGAGACTGAGGGATATAAGTAGGTTGTAGTTTGCTTGAAGCATTGTTGAAGAAAATTATAAGATAAAATTAAAAGCCAAGAACAATGCGAGATTTTTTTTTATATAGAGTAAAATTAAATGCAAACAAAAGAAATAAATTTCTTTTTTTTTGTTGTTTGTTTTTTCTTTTTGACACAAATTTTAACTCTAAACAACAGTATTTTTTTTCTCTGTTGTATTCAATGGTGTTGTAAATCTCAATATATTTCAGACTTATTAGTCCATTTTCATTTTCTGTCTTCTCTTGAAAATGGACTAATAAGTCTGAAATATATTGAGATTTACAACACCATTGAATACAACAGAGAAAAAAAAATTACTGTTGTTTAGAGTTAAAATTTGTGTCAAAAAGAAAAAACAAACAACAAAAAAAAAGAAATTTATTTCTTTTGTTTGCATTTAATTTTACTCTATATAAAAAAAAAATCTCGCATTGTTCTTGGCTTTTAATTTTATCTTATAATTTTCTTCAACAATGCTTCAAGCAAACTACAACCTACTTATATATATATATATATATATATATATATATATATATATATATATAAATACACACGCACATGCGTGTGTATACACACACACACACACATATATATATACATATATATATATATATATATATATATATATATATATAAAGTGCCCACAAACTCTGGCTACATAATCTACAGGATGCTTCCACAAAGTCTGGCTACATAATGTAGCCAGACTTTGTTGACACCATATATATATATACACTTGTGCCCGATATTATTCATACCCCTCCTTGAAAATTGAGTTTATTAGGTGTAACTTTGTAAGAATTTATTGTTTACGTCCATATTGATACATATTCTTAATAAACCTCTTCTGATCATTTTCGTCATTTTAAAGTCTCGGGATACTTGTAATAAAAGAAATATACAGCTATTTATAAAATCTGCAATGTTCAAAAATAATCATACCCCCTTATTTTTTCAATATTTATCGAGTTTCTGACTGTTTGTTTCCTGTTAGATTCTTATTTTTAATGCTTTTATACAACCTTTGATTAATTTCATTTCGTTTTTTGCATTTTTCAGAAATTAAAATGATATCAACTGAAAACCAATAAAAGAATAAAAATTATTAGAATGGGGAAGAAAAAAAGAGCTTAGTAATCATCTTAGGACTAAAATTGTGAATTCACATAAGGATGGTTTAGGTTACAAGTCAATTTCCAAGAAATTTGAGGTCTCTACAGCAACAGTACAGAGCATCATCAAAAACTTCCAGAGCCACCACACAACAAACAACTTGATTGGTAGAGGAAGGAAAAGGAAACTGTCTGCTAGAGCCACCAGGAATATTGTAAGAAGTGTTAATGCAAATCCAACCACCACTACTAATGACATTTTAGAAAATCTGGAGTCTTCTGGCATAAAAATATCAAGGCAAACATTGCAAAGGACTCTGCATGAAAATGGTCTGAAAGGAAGAAGACCAAGAAGGACTCCATTGCTCACCGGAAAACACCTTGCAGCACGTCTAAAGTTTGCTAGGACCCATGTGAATTCTCCAGAGTCCGTTTTCTCAAGTATTTTGTGGACTGACGAAACAAAAATTGAATTGTTTGGCCATATGGATGCTTATTACGTTTGGAGGAAGAAAGGAGAAGCTTACAACCCAAAGAACACCATACCCACGGTGAAACATGGTGGTGGTAGCCTAATGTTTTGGGGCTCCTTTTCGGCTAGTGGTCCAGGTAGTTTGGTCAAGATAGTTGGAACCATGAAGAAGGAGCAATATTTGGAGATACTCCAGAAAAACATTAGACAGGATGCGGAGAAGCTCCATTTAGGACCAAACTGGGTCCCTCAACAGGATAATGATCCAAAACATACTGCCAAAATAGTCAAGAAATGGTTTGAGGATAATCAAATTAATGTTTTGGAATGGCCTAGCCAGAGTCCCGACCTGAACTCTATCGAAAACCTCTGGCACATATTGAAAACTGAGGTTAAAAAGCGGAAACCTAGAAATTTGAGGGATTTGGAGAACTACTGCATTGAAGAATGGTCAAAAATCAGTGTTGATGCTTGTAAAAACCTTGTTGATAAATATACAAAACGGTTACAGGCAATTATTAAGAATAAAGGGCATGCTATTGACTATTAGTAAGAGAGGTATGAATAATTTTGAACTAGTGCCATTATTGTTTTTCTTTGTATAATGTTTCAAACTTGCATAATTTATTTATTTGTTGAGTTTAAATTAAATGCTTATGCTTGATTTATTGTTTGAAACCCCTTTAATATTGTCTACCTTCTGGTTTACGCAATATTCTTATAGAAATCTCAAAGATCCGAGGGGTATGAATAATATCGGGCACAAGTGTATATATATATATATATATATATATATATATATATATATATATATTTATATATATATATATAGATAGATAGATAGATAGATAGATAAAGTTGAATTTTTAATCTCGCGCTAGCATTGACATTAAACGCTTATTTTTATATCTGAAAATTATTTAAAAAAATTTAATATTAAATTATGGATATGTAGGTGACTACATAAAGGTTTACTAATTTGCATATTCTTATGAAAAATAAGCATTATTTTTTTATTTATTAATTTTATGGCTTATAAGTTACATTCAGCTAAATTTTATTTTCTACTAGCAGGACCCATGTACTGGCGTTAACCGATGGAAGTATGTCCCTCACCTGTGAAAATAAAATTTATAAAAACAATTTAATTACGGTTGTTATTTGGAGCCATATTTCGACCATTATGAATGCAGGCACTTGCAGCCGTGGTCAAAATGAATGTCCCGTAGTGATGGACGGACGCATTTCATATATATGTACATGTTGAAATGTATAACTTCTAAATAATAGCGTATTTTTAATATGATATGTTGCGCCAAAAAACAACAAAAAACGGAATTTGTAAAAAGAAGTTGGTTGCAGAAAGGAAAGGTTTAAGTATTTATTTTTTCTTAGAATAATAATTATAAAAAACGCAACTAATTGGGTACTACCCTTTTTTAATTTAGTCACGTGTTAAACTGTAAGTTTTATTATGGTTTGTCGTGATCGTCAGGGTCGTCGTCTTCGTCTTTCGTATAATGTTCATGTTTTATTGTTTTCAGTATTTGTTTCTTTTTCGGCATAATAATTAAAAGAAAACGCAACGTTTTCGGAGCTAACCTTTTCAATTTAGTCACGCGTTAAACTGTATGTTTGATTATATGTTAGCGTCGTCGTTGTTGTGGTCGTCGCCGTGGTCATGGTTGTGGTTGTGGTGGTGGTCGTCGTCGTCGTCATTGTGATAAAATAATAGAAAAATACAATTCATATTTTGTTAATTGTTTAATGTTTCCGTTTTGTATTATGTTTTGTGTGTGTATGTGTGTATGCGTGTGTGCGTGTGTGTGATGATAAATCCTAATATAAAAACGGAAATATTTGGAAGCCAAAATGTTCCAGATATAAGTATATATGCAATTTGAATGTATGGAAGTAACGAAAGCAAATTAATTCCAGGCAGAATTTTTTTGTCTGGTGATATATAAAGTACAAAAGAAATGTAGGGATGTATATAAATGTATGGATGAAGGAGGCTATGTGTACAATGGGTTTGAGTGTAGCTATAGGAGCTATTCTTCTAGCTATTTGTTTAATTTTTTCTTACTCTCGAACGTATGTGTAAATAATCCTTTTCTCCAACCTGTGAGAATTTCTTATTTCTGTAACAGAGCGCGGACGCGCGTATGCAAATGTATTCGAAATGCGAAATGACTGAGGTTCACTGTAAGGACAAAGAATATATTATAAAAGAGAAAATAATATAAAAGTAGTGTGTTTAAACCGACCTTTTGTATCTTTTTTGTTAATCTGTCTAACGAAATGCCTATCTGTAGTATTTTTGAACAACATAAAGTATAAAATTGCACGAATGGCGTCGAAACAATTATAACACTCTTAAAATACATGATATAATGCAAAAAAAATGGCATTGTTGTCTTGATTTGGAAAATACATATGAATGCTCGATTACAGAAATGTTAACCATGTAGCTTCTTACTTAGACCTCTTCTTAACCAAACATGTGTTGTTTGGAAACATAGTATTTCCAGATGATGCAGCCTTGATTTCTGAAGTAACATTGTGGCTTGAGTATAACCCTAGGCGTTCTAAAAAATATATCCCAAGCTCAATAAGATGATGATGAAAATGCATAAATCTGGGCGGTGTCTATGTAGAGTTACATATATTATAAACTGTTTGTATATATAATTAATATTATAATTGACTGTAGGTCAGATAAAATTTTTCATTAAACGTCTATCACATCAAGAGTATTTGATGAATATATGTTAGTCATTACATAAAATTTGTTTTAACATTATTACCATTAAAAAAAACTTACACTGTTCCACATGGTGTAAAACCTTCTAACAAGAAGATTGAAAAACAATATATATATGTGTGTGTGTGTGTGTGTGTGTGTGTGTGTGTGTGTGTGTGTGTGTGTGTGTGTGTGTGTGTGTGTGCGTGTGTGTGCGTTGTATTTTCCTGGGAAAATTGCAGTTTTTAACAATTTATTTTATTATCTTTTCTTTTCATTTTTATTTTGACTCTTTTGAATCTGTTTTCATCCATCCTAACAAGAAGTCGGAAATCAAACTATATATATATATATATATATATATATATATATATATATATATAAATGTGTGTGTGTGTCTGTGTGTGTGCGTGCAAATATTTTTTCCTGAGAAAATCGTAGTTTTTAATGACTACCGATCGAAACATTGTCATAATCGTACGGCTTTTGTATATGTGTTTATGAATAAAAATATATACATACATATAAGTATGTATAAGAGATGAAACAATTGAAATATGTTTACCTGTATAAATGCGTGTATGACTACAAGTTTAGAGATTAAAGTATTAATGGAAAAAAATGATTGGTAATACAGTTTGAAGATGAAGAGAAATAAATAGAGACATAAGTAGATTGATGGATAGATTTATATAGGAGCAGATATAAGTAAATAAATAAAGTTAAACAGATATATATGAGGAGATGAAAGAGAAATATAGGTAAGAAGTGACACAGATAATACAATGGATAGATAGAATGAAAAAGATAAACTCAAAAATAGAAAATGTGTATAAAAAAAAGGTAAAATTAAATATAGACAAGTAGGAAAAAAGTTGATGGGTGGACGGACACGGAGATAAACAACTATAAAGAATAGTAAACTCATTTAGATCACTATATAGGTTAATGTCTTTTACTGTATTTTGATATTCTCACGGGAGAAAAGGGATACATGTTCAAAATACAGGGGAGTGAATCAAGCTAATGGATACCGCTCATGACCATGTATATATTATTATACTAAAGACAAGTTATCTTTTCTCTACTTTAACCTTTTTATATATAATTACGTCGTTGATAAGCATGTGGAAATATACAATAAAATTCATTGACCCTTATTTTCCTGTGGCTGTGGCCTTTGGGGGAGGTGATGGTGTTCAAGTTTATAACGACCAGGAACGTCCAAGGATGGAGCATTGCTGTTAAAGCTGAGCAGGAGCTACTAGGAAGTCTTAACCTGCCTTAACAGAGTTTAGAATAGACTTCGTAGCCTAGTGGGAGATGCCCGTTTCTCTTCCCTGTAACCTCTTCTCACAGAAGATACGTTGCGAGCCCGTCCTTGCTTTCTCATCATTTTCATGGCAAGTGCTCCTCTGAGCTCCAATTTATGATCCGCCTCTGCAAAGATTCAGAAGAAACACTCGTTTTGTTGAAAACACTATCAATAATTTCCCACACTCTTTATCTGTGCATAAACCTAAACGTAGATTCCATGAACAAAGCTCCCCTCCTAGAACTGCACACCTTTGGAACTCTCTTTTGTTTACCTGCTTTCTAGCTGACTACAATATGGCTGTAATCAAGTCCAACGTAAACAAGTTCTTGATGAGCTGCTCCGCTGAAGTAATCCAATTTACCAAATTTACACTACTAACGATCATTATGATATTGTCCTTTGACCACTGTACACCCTTTACCTATCATCCTCGAGTGGCATCTGAGACTTGATAAGTGGTGATTCGTTCGTAAAAAAAAACTGACGACCTAGGCGTTCCAAGTTCGAAACCAGTTACTTCCACAAAATCTCTTTCACTTAGAATGTTGGCAATGTTCACGTAGTCCCTCCTGTAAGTACTTAATTTCTTTTTAGAAAGAATTCTGACTCGAAAAATACCGCGGAAATCAATTTCAGCAGTAGGTTCTTCGAATTCATACGAGGTGGACATTGGGAACTGAAGAGCAGTTAATATCATTGAAGTATGCTAGAACGGTACAGGAAGGGGAACACAATAAATGGAAATTAATTCCCTCCTTTCAAGTCTCTTTCCTTCTCTGTCCTTGTTATTATAGTGTAAGACAAACGTGTTCTATTTGATCAACATAGCCTGAACTAACGATATTAGAAGTCAGCTCAGGAAATGATGTCCACGCTAATTGCAAAGTAATAATAAACGTCAGTAAATGAATGCGTCCTTAATAAGATGATGCCAAACCTAATGGATTCTTGTGGCTTTTGCTGTTGTTGGTTTTGTTCCCTGAGACTGCGGAGTTGATAATCTATCGCCCTCGCGCTGTTATGACAACTGAGAATTGGCGGGCCACGCTCCCACCCAAACAGGCATGACCTATCTCTGGTGCGACCACTCTTCTCATCAGTAGAACTCTTTAAGAAACACTCTGTCTCCGACTGTGTACCATGAAGAGGGACAGGTGGTGGTGAATACATAATGTCCGGGTCGGGGAGAGTCGCAAGATCTATGACTTGGCAGTGATTCTGTTAATTACGTTAAATTGAGGTTGCTCAGGATCGTCGAGTTCGTATAATTAACGCTGCCCTAAGTAACCTGGTGGATGGTAGAAGATATGCGGCAAGCGGGGGGGGGACTAAATTTCTACATGCGATGGATGAACGTGAGTCTTTTAATCAATGGACAACGTTCGATTCTACATAAAAGAATAAGATGTTGAATGTGAATATAATTACAAACACGTGTACACGATGAGTGAGTAGTTCAGACAGTAATAACTAAACAGCAAAGACGTAGACGCATACTGTTCAACAAAAAGGCAGACATGTTGAGTAAAGAAAATAAAATTACTTATTCGCTTCCGGTGTATGTTTAGTTCAATATATTTTTATCTGAATATCTGTCGCACATTTCCATCTCTCTCTCTCTCTCTCCCTCTCCCTCTCTCTCTCTATATATATATATATCATCGGAAATTACTCATAACCTGTATAATTGTTCTGTCGTTGGAGAGATTGGTTCTGGTCATTTGTGAGTCCTCAGAGGGCTTTAGAGGCTGACCATTCCCGCAGACTTTATGCAGTGGTGCATGTGTAGTGTAGGTGGTCGATAGGGTAGTGGAAGTGGCAGAAGGAGCTGATATGTTGGTAGTAAATAAGATCTCTCCTTTCTCTGCTTACTCCTGTTCTCTGTGGCTTTGTGGATATATATATATATATATATATATATATATATATATATATATGTATTGTATATATATAATATATATAATATATATAATATAGTTATAATATATATAATATATATAGTTATAATATATATATATATATATATATATATATATATATATATATATATATACGTGTGTGGCTGTGTGTATCTATATTTTACTTCAGTAAACTTTAAGAGATCAAGGGACTCCTTACTGGAGCTAACACTTGATTCCGTTATGATTTAAATTTATATCCGAGGGCTCTTTTAAGAATAGATACTGTTCCCTTTATGGCTGCTATCTGTATTTCATTACAGCTTGGTCTTCCAGGGATCGCTTCCAAGTATTTATGAAGATTCTTTTTTATTAAGCCAGTTGCTCCTATCACAACCGGTATAACGTTTATTTCTTTCAGATGTATCCATCTATGTAAAATAATTCAGAGATAATCTGTGTGTGTTTTGTATTTTCTAGTTATCTATATACATACTTTTACATATTCATGTCACATCTTGATATATGTAGTTCTATGTGAAAGTAGCTGGGTATATACCTATATTTACTTCAAGGTATACAGTTCATTTCTTTATTTGTCTCTTTATTTATTATTTCTCGGTTTATTTATCATTTCTCGGCATATATATATATATATATATATATATATATATATATATATATAGATAGATAGATAGATAGATAGATAGATAGATATAGATATATAGATAGATAGATATCTTTCTATCGGTTTATTTTTTCTTCCTAGTACTCGCTACATATGTGTATACGCACACAAACACGCGTACACACACACACATACATATATATATAGAGAGAGAAAGAGAGAGAGAGAGAGAGAGAATAAATTATGGATACACACACACACACACACACACACACACACATATATATATATATATATATACAATATAAAGCTGGACGTCCATGTGTGTGTCTGGTCACGAATAGGCTCCTATATGGTTGACTATTATAGAAAACTGATCACATATAATGATAGAAGATGTATCGAGAAACAGGAATGGGTATGTTTGATCAGGCATAATGGTGATTCATTAAAATTGTGGGGTCTGCGTACGTGCCTGCTCCATAAAGAATGGAAATGAAAAACGTAAAAATTATCAAAATACGTTTACAAGTGTTTTTGATATAGATGTACATAATAATACTTTGATAAGTATGCTTTAACTTAAATAGAGATGGTATAATAAAATTGTGGGGTCTACGTTCGCGTCTGACCTCCATAGAATGGAATTAGGCACACATTTTAATAAAGACTTTTCATAGCTATCTGCGTAAGTATACTTTGATAATCATGTTTCAGTTTGAAGAAATATGGTATAATAACATTATGGGGTGTTCGTTCGCGCCTGACCTCCATAGAATTGAAATATGTCACAAAGTTTAAAAAGGTATTTTAATATAGATTAACAGAATATTGTGATAAGTGTTTCAGTGTGAACAGGTATGTTATAATAAATTATGAGGTTATCAATTTTATTTTTGCTTTCATCATATTTTGCTTTGGTTTTGATACCCCCAAATTCGAAGCTATCTCTTTACAACCCTTCCTTTTCATAATCTATCATATTTTCATAAATCAAAGTCTATTTTCTGTAGGCTGTTTTTGAAACCAGTAAACGACGGGTACTTTTGCTAGTATATATATATATATATATATATATATATATATATATAATTATTTTTTTACTATAATAATTAAATACCTACAGACACTCGTGTTTCATCCTTTCAGGAATCTTCAGTGCAGGGTGTCACGATTAACACCAGTTGAACGATTCGAACCCCGCAACACGAGGCATCTCTGGCTCAGTTAGCGAAGACCGTATCTATTCGGCTACCATTAACCGTGTGTAATAACTTTGAATTTAAGCATTTTAATTTTAAATGTTCATTTACAACAGTCAGATAGTGATCTAATCGTTATACGATGATCTATGCATAAGAGCTAAATAACCGACTTTAATTCAACTGATTCAAGTGAAAAAAAAATTCAAGTTAACGTGATATATATATATATATATATATATATATATATATATATATATACATATATATATATATAGCAACACAAAACTTTTCACGTTTAATTATTGGGAATGTACGTCCGGTTATTACTACCCATTTCTACTTGCGTATTGCGCACTGATGAAGTAAATTTCGAAAATAGATAGACTACATTTTATTCAGATACATGAAGTAATACATACATACATATATATATATATATATATATATATATATATATATATATATATAATCTGGGTTTTTTTAATCGAGGTTGAAACGCTGTTTTTGAATTAAATGTCACTTACCTAATTGATGGGTGCGTCACCTGCCATGGTTTTTGCATATAAATGTGTCGCCTTGCTTTATTAATGGGGTGCCAGCATTATTTATTCAAACTTTCATGCTTAAATATCAAAATATCTATATATTTTAAATATTTTTACGTGCATAAAAACTATCTTTCTAGCTATCAGCTGCACCAAAATGTGTAGCCATGCTGACGACAGGCGATAGCTATAAACACAGGTGTTTATGGATACCTTTTATGCACGTAAAATATTAAAAATATTTAAATATTTACATACTTAAATATTAAAAAGATAAATTTACATATATATGTTTTTGTGTGCAACATACTATCATTTTCCAGACGTTTAAGAATTTCTTTGTTTCATTCATATTTTTACATGAATTTTACTGGTTACGTATATAGCGCCTTATACAAAATGACACAAATTGAAGTTGAGAAGAAACCTTAACACATAATACTTATTTTACGAACCTAACGTATTTCACAGGAAAGATTTACATGTAGATAAATTGTATTTGTTCCATTAAAACTCAAAACAATATTTAATATAATAGTAACAATGATACTAGTTACAATAATACTCACAATGTAAACCACAATAATGATAAGAGTAATAATAACAGCAGTAATGACAATAGTAATAATAACAGCAGTAATGATAATATAAATAATGATACTAATGATAAAAATAGCTTTAGTAAAAGTAATATATTATGAAAAAATGTATTGAGTATGAGACAAATAAACCTGGCCATATGTCAACAGTCATCTTAATGATAAACAATGAGTTTCGTTATGCTAAATCAACAGCCAACGTACAGCATGTGATATCAAACATAATTAGTAAATCTATCGACAAACGCTTTCTAGCGATATAGATATTGATATGTATAAAAAAGCTCTCGATGAGGTTATATACGGAGACCTACTACACAAGTACTGTTTCTACAAAATATCTTAAACTACCAAGTCTAGCATCTATATAGTTCTTCAGTTTACCAGAAACGTTGGTTCATTACTAGTTATATATATATATATATATATATATATATATATATATATATATATATATATATATATATATATATATATATATATATAAAGGGTGTTTCAGTCTTTAGCAGACTATGGATACACACGAAGCCCTGCCTGAACGTGCAATTTTTGTGGCAGAAGGCGTGCAATCTCCAACCACACCTCTTCTAAGTGGACATTGTTAAATACCAATGGCAAGTGAAGTGTATGTACAGGACGATTTGAAACAAATGCTGAGATAAGCAGATGGCACATAGAGCACCAAGAATTATCAAATGGTCACCCATCTGCTACTCAACGTTGCTTAACTTAGGTGATTTGACGAGAACCTGTGTGTCAACACGATTATGCAGCATTTATATATATATATATATGTGTGTGTGTGTATGTGTGTGTGTGGAAATTCCTTGATGAACCCTCATTCTTTGTCTTCGATGAAAAAAATCCACTATATACAGACATATATATATAAATATATGTATATATACATACATCTATACACATATATAACATATATATATGGATATATATGCATACTTGTATACATATATATGCATACATATATACACACACACGTATATATATATACGTGTGTGTATGTATATGTATGCATATATATGCATACAATTATGCATATATATATATATATATATATATATATATATATATATATATATATATATATATATATATATACGAGCGTCTGGGTGTCTGGGACAATCAGGCGAATCATTATATACAAAATCATTTACAACTCCGATTAATCAAACAAGTCAGATTCTCAATAACATTGTATCGACCATGTATTTTTAAGACATTCACAGTCCATGTATTTTTTGTCTCCCCCCCCCTCCGAATAATTTACTGTCTCATTGTGTTTTACCTTTTTGTCTTGTGTATACTGTCGAAAAGTGTTTTTTTTTTTAATTTAGCTGCACTAGAATATGAAGTCCCTCCAAATACTTTTATTGTTATATCTAGGAATGGAGTAATAAACTGTAACTATATTTTAATTCAATATTTTATTTCAACCATGAATGTTTATGAAGAAAAATATTGTACAGACTCGAATTAAATATAAAAATAAGCAGTCGCTAGCAGTCCTATGAAGTGTGTTGGTTAGTAATGATTTGTGTTAACCTGGGAAGTAAGTAGGGTTTGTAGGAGATATGAAGCTGATTGGGTAAACTGTTGTTAGTGTGAGATAATAAGTGTGTAAGGAGACAGTTGAGTATTGGCGGTTTTATGAAAATTAGAGTAGGGAAGAATGCGATGATGCTCTATATTCCCTAATTTCGGATTTCATTGATTTTTCAGCTGTACATGAAAATAATATAATTAGTTTGATAAATTGAACAAACTAATGCACTATTAGATTTATGTACCGTTGACGACATTTCACAGAGATGAAAGATTACTTTTTAAAAAAGGCTGCGGTTTTGATTATTTAAAGTAGCAGTTACTCACACGTCGAAACTTGACAGTATTTGTCTGTCTTGTCATTCAATGAGGACCATTTAAATTTCTCGCCATGAGAAACCCGATCACGCTAGGCACGACTAGACCTATTTACTGACACCATTTGTCTGACAGCTTGTAGCCATTCAGCCAAAGAAAGCTTCGATTTGCCAAATTGAAAAGAAAAGAAATATCACTCTGATCATAGAAATATCGATTAATTCTTTCTTTTTTTTTTTTTTGTATAAAAGTCTTGCTGCTTGTCTTGGTGTCTCGGCGATTAGAGCATACAAACTACCAGCAACTCTCGTTCTTCTTAAATGTAACGTTGTCGTGAATAGCAATTATTATTTTCATTCTATTAAGAATAGAAAGTCGGTTTGGAAATTTACACCTGAGAAATCTACGTATTTTATTTGGGCCAAAAGAACGAAAAAAAAACACTCACGAAAATTGGAAAGCGCCACGTTAAAGGGAATAAAAAACGTTAAACCAAGATAGGAGTGTTATATTGAATGTATATTTAAAAAAATGAAAAAAAGAAATGACAAAATTTAATTAAAAAACATACTCAATTATAATAATATTTAATATCTGACTTTCTGGCGATTATTAATTTAAACAAAATAAATTTATCCGTAGTTACAATTATTAGTTACAAGTATACTTGTTTTATTACATTTTCCGTTGCTAGGGGAATTATTAACTGGGATATTTCATCCGGATACATGTTAATACCACGCAGATGTACTCTAATAAAATATGTAGGTTAATAAAAGGTTTAACTCCAAGAAACGAAATAATCACTTAAAATGAATGAACCTCATCTCTTAATTAAAAAAGCAGATTCTCTACATAGAATAATCACGCAGATTAAAAATATACGTACTTATGTATCATATTAAAGCTAAACTACAGCTCTACCATGTATTGTTCACAACCTCATATAGACGATAGTTTCGTCTGAATAAGATATGAAATTCAGAATATCTGTCCAGGTACCTCGATGATATCCGCACGAGTCGACTTCAAAATAAATCGTAATACAAACTTACTATGACAGTGCTGTGATCCAATGTTTTTTGTAGATCTGATGAAGAAGAATATTGTCAACAAAATTAAGTTTAAGGTAAAAACAATGTATCGTACGACTTCATAACGGCTATTTTTTTAATAATCAATGTGTTTATATATCAACAATGCTTATGTTTTATTTTATTTTGATGGAAATCAATCAAAATAAGACGTGAAGCGACTTCATATAAATAGTTAAACGATAACGAACATGAAAAGGACAAGAGATGCCTATTGTCCATAGTCATAACGGGACCAGGGTCATAAGTTCGGGAAATACAGTCAGACATGAAAAGAACAAGAGATGCCTATTGCCCATAGTCATAACGGGACCAATGTCATATGTTCGGGAAATACAGTCAGACATGAAAAGGACAAGAGATGCCTATTGCCCATAGTCATAACGGGACCCAGGTCATATGTTCGGGAAATACAGTCAGACATGAAAAGAACAAGAGATGCCTATTGCCCATAGTCTTCACGGGACCAAGGTCATAAGTTCGAGAAACACAGTCAGCAAGAAAATGTTAACCAGTCAGCAATTCTTGAATAGAAAACTGCATTAGAATGAGGTATCAAAACAGCGAATTTGTAGGGACCACTAAACTAACAAGTCACATGACATGGAAGAAAGAAATCATAGAATAAAACTGTTATGGAGAACAATGTCGTGATATTATTTATTAACAAGACTGAGACTAACAAAATACATATGCAGTGAACGAAAAGTTGAGGCTAAACAAACAGTATATGCTGTTCTGCATATTATCAAGGATATTTTAATGAGACAGAAATTCACCAGCCAAAATATAACAACAATACTTCATACATGGTTTGAAAAGAGATTTGGAAAACGTAAAAAATAGCATCAGGTGTGAGAAAGTGTTAGTTACGATAAAGGGCACCGACCTTACGAGATACAGAAAAGCATACAGACCCCTACTTAAAATGCATATAACAGTGAATCATTAAAAATAATATATAAGTTGAATAACCACCCCCATATGATACAAGATTAATGCTAAGTAGATTAAACAAAATATTATGCAAAGTTATCATTTCAACTAATCACTGAAAACAAAATGAAACGTGGCATTTAAATAGTATCCCGTGTACCAGAAACCATGTTCGCCATAAGGAATCACTAACAAAAGCAGATTGCATTAAATGTCTGACAGAAATGTGACACTGTTTATTGTTCAGTTCGCTATACCTTTTCCATTAGTTAACGATGATGATATTTCACAGTATTAAGATTTCAAATCTATATTTAGTACATTTCGCAACAATTAAATCGAAAAAAGTGTATTTTTCGGTTTATTTGAATTTGGACGGCATAAAGAACTTTAATATCGATAGAATGCACTGTTGAAGCTGCAATGCAGGTTCGTTATTATTTTTAGATATAATTCGTATAATAGTCGACTTTATAAGAAGGTTTACTAAACAAATAAATTAAACAAAAAAACATACATGTTCTAGTTGCACATATATGTTGGTGTGTAGATACTATATATAGCTAATCCATTCTCCCTATATTGTATACTTTATCTGCATCTTTAACATGTTTTGCTGGTAATTTACTTCTTAGAAAGAAGTCGATCGTTGTCTTAATTGAAGAGTTATGCTGTTATGAAACTCCAGTTTCTGGTTAACTTATATAACAAGTTATGGGTACATTTTTTGTTGCCCAGCCTCGTAAACCCTTCCCTATAACTTAAATTTTACTTGACTTTTTATAGATGTCTTTATTAGATCGTCTTTGCTAAACTTTACTTTTATTTATTCTGTTTATTTATCGTAATCCTCTGACAATGACTGTTCAGTTGAAGATACTTTATCCAGCAGCATCTGCAATGCATTTCAACTTGATCAATCTAGCACTATGTTTGGTTTTGTGACGTTAACATGCATCATTCTGCCCGCCTCCTCCATTATAATTGCACAGATCTAGCTGAGGAAATTTGTTTCAACTTTTTTTCCGTCTCATGACTTGTCCCAAATTTTCGCCTTTCCTACATGCTTTCCTGATAATGACTGTCATCAACAATGTTTTACTGAATCTGTATTAGCTTTTTGTCCTCAACCTTGTGCCGTTTTCTCTTCTTTTTTATTTGATAGTTCTACTCATGCTGTTGAAATTGATTTTTTCTGTTAAGTATTCAATTGATTATTGCTTTCATAAGAAGACGTTTAACTACTATATAGGTGATTGGGATTCGCAGCTTCTTATATGGAATTTCATTGGGGATCTTATATTCGGTATGTCTTCGAATGATACTTAAAAATATTTACTAACAAGCTGCTTGGTGTGAGTGACATTTTCATTCCTTATCGTAAGTTTTAAGCCCAACTATTCTCATTTCTGGTTTCCTCTATTTGTGCTTTTACCATTGCCCATCGTAATCATTACTGCAACTCTCAACGGGATGTTTCTAAGGTTTCTTGACACTACTAAAGAAGACCAATCAATGCCCGCAAGGAAGGAATATTTACGCTAAGTCTAGCTATACTCAAAAGATTCGAGAGTTTCTCTTATCTCCAAAAATTCTATCCTGTTTTTTGGAGAATATAGTATAGTGTTATTAATAGTGGCAAGTTTGCAATCCCACCTTTAATTAATAGTTTATAGGTGATTTCATCTTATTAAGCTGGTCTGCTTACTGACAATTATTCTATTCATGATTATGGTCTTTTCTTCCTGGTTTTCCTTTAAAAACTGATACATCACTTGATTCTGTAATGATCACCTCTAAAATGTTTACTAAGATTAATTTTGATATTAGCCAGTCTAAGAATTCTGGTCGTGATTCAATTCGTATTGTCATTCTAAAAGTGTGTACTCCTGAACTTTTTCTATTCTCTCAAAATTATTCAATAGCTATAAAATTCTTGTTTCCTTTTTGCTATTTTCCTATGATTAAAAATGCTGATGATCGATTTGATCTAGCAAAATATCGATCTATTATTCTCCTTTCCATTATTAGAAAGTGTTTGTAAAATAAGTCAACGGCAAGCTGGTTGATGTTCTGGAAAATCTGTGCCTCTTTAGAGATGGTCAATATGGCTTTCGTGATGTTCGTCAACTGCTGACTTTTAAATGTTCATCTGAGTGGATCTGTCGGCTTGTGAATAGTTTAGGAGAGGGTAGGGCCATAGCACTTGACATTTTGAGAACGTTCGACAGAGTGTATCAGTTTAGATTTCTACATAAACGTCAGGGTTATGAGAATGGTGATGCTACTGACATCGTTTGGTATTTTCTTTTTGATTGAAAACTCTAGATGGCATCCTTTATTCTATTTTCATGCTGACTGTATACATCCCTTATGGGCAGTTTTTACCTTTACTATAATCAGCGTTCATTCTTGTTAGCTCATAACAGTGAGTAGCTTCACCCCTTGTCTATAGCGATTTCTATGAAAAATAGTAATATTTCAAAAATGAAAATCTCTGCACTATTCAATAAAGTAAAATAAACATTCATACTATCCTAATTCTAAGATTCTAAAATATAGGATATATTTACTATAAATAAAGTATGTTAATCAAAATTGATAATATTATTCATGAGATTTTATATATTGTTTTCAACATATTTATGCAATAATGCTTACACAATGATGTTATAGATATGATTTTCCTCCATTTTCGTATAAGTAATAAAATTCGAGGATAAATTAAATTTTATGACTAAAATATTTTAAATTAAATAAAAATCACATTAGATAATAAATAAATGATAATTTATACGAGTATTTAAAGAAGAAACATTTAAAAATGCTATACGTCAATAATAGAATGAACGCACAGAAATTGATTGTTTGAAAATATATACAACTAGAAGGACCCGTTAACCGGCATTGCCCGGTGGAAACATGCATCCCTCCCGCGTAAATATTTAAAGTACAGTTGTTGTTGTTTTTGTTGTTGGCCAACTCCCAACCTCATCATGTTAAGAACGGCTTTCGAAATACAAATCCCCAATAATGGCTTTCGAAATTGACACGCCATTTTGTGGGTAGGGTGGGGGTGTCACAAAATTTGCCGTAAATGTAACTTTGCTTATCGCTGTCAGGAATCCCACGCTCAAATACTATTGATGAACAACAAAAATTGGTGGTTGCAATGTCGTCTGGCTTGTGCAGACTAAGAATGCGGGCAGAGTATGGTTTAGCATATTTCTCAGGGTATGGTTTACGGTATTGTTCAGAGCATAGTATTTTTGTTGATAAGACTGTAGGTAAGGTGGCAAAATACTCTCGAACCCTGTATCACTTAAAGGGAACTAAATACCTTTAGTTACATGGCACTTACCATGTAAAATCTGCACGGTTTCTCAGAAATTTAGAGTTTTTATTAAGCAGAAAAATAAACCGTATAAACAGAACGATTTCTTTTAATAATAAAAAATGCTTTTTTTTAATTTGAACAAGATATACAAGATTTTGTTTCTATTATAAACAATGTATATATATATATATATATATATATATATATATATATATATATATATATATATAACAATTTCGACATTGAAACAATGTAAACCTTTTTAAATGTCAAGTGTTTGACATCGGAAACAGAATTATCATATAATTTATGAAAGAAATATTGAAATACTGAAAGAAAAGAAATTTGGGGGGAAAATAGGCCCAAGTCATTTATTATGTTTAATGAGCTATTTTCGTGTGAATAAAATCATGTTGAATTTAAAAAAAAATAAACAATTTGTTTTGATTTTTGACTTATTTGCTTGTCTCAAAAATATAGAAAAAAATGTAATCTACGCTCTAAAATAATATAAATAATAGCGATAACCCATTATAGGAGAAAAAATCGCTGCGTATCGCTGTCAGGAATCCCACGCTCAAATACTATTTGAGCCAAGATTGTATGACTGATCTTGATAATAACTTCTAATATGAAAAGAATGATAACGTCTGCAAATATAATTTCATTAATCAAGAAGTAGATTAATTATCTTAATAATAACTGATAATAATAAATTACGTATGCAAATAAATTTATAAGCATGTCAGATGAAGTTAAATCTTCATAACTTTTAATCTACGTACTAAAAGTCTACGCATGTTTGTCTGATATTCTTTGCAGTATGCGAAGAGAGCGACGATGATTGAAATAGCAAATGGATTCACTTTGTCTTTACTCATCGATTTATTTTTCTTTCAACGATATGAGTTACTGAATAAGAATTACCCTAGCTAGTACAAAATAATTTGCATTATAGAAATACATTTGATGGCAAAAGATGTAAAGAAGCGGAAAGAACAATGACTTTTTTAAGTTAATACCAGAAGATATGACAAGTTATATCATCTTTACGCGTAAATTGCTTCTAAATTGAATTGTCTCGAAGGAAATGAATAGTTAGTCTTAAAAATAAACGATGTTTGTAAGAAGAAAAAAACACGCTAATGCATCTTATTTTTGTAGATATCAACTTTCACACCTTAAAAATAAGATGCTCCGATAGAGAGTAGCAATAAATATTATGTCAATAAGGTATACATTCGTGACTGTACACATTTAAAATTCTTTCAAAACAACATTTTGTTGTCTGTAATAGGAATTCTACAAATTTATATAAATGTATTACCAAATGGGTCATTCGATTCATCGATTAGAAATTAAATTAGCTTGGAGTTATTTTTCCGGTAAGAAAAATAATATTCGTGTTTATAAAAATGAACTTGTGTGATTTTAAATAAAGGAAAAGAAACACATTTGTTTTATTTATTTAATGAATTGACTATAACACTGGTTAACAACAAATTCGTTGTATTCATTTTTACAGCTGATTTTGGAAAAATCTGAGGTTTAGTTTTGCTCAATCAGGTCACTTTTTTTCGCTATGGCCACATGTCGGTTTTTAGGTTTTTGTTCACTTATATGTGTGAAGTATTTTAGAAGAAGTCTGTGCAGTAAAATGTTATGTATTGATTGGAAATGATAATTCGAATGAAAAGAAGTATCTAGGTCCGACAGTTTTGGGTTGTTATGTCGGTAGTGGATCAGTATCAAGCTATAAACCCTCAAAATTTGTCAAACATTTGTGCCGAGTATATACGAGGAAGGATGTGCCTGCATGGGAGGAATTGGTGCTTTTCAAAAAAAGGAACGTTATCAATGACCCTCTGGTGGGCAGAGATAGAATACGGTTTCCACTCCGGCACATCAAGCTCGCCTTAATCAAGCAGTTTATTCAGGCTGAGGATAAGGATGGCAACTGCTTAACTTACTTCTGGAAGGCTTTTCCAGGATTTTTCCATGGAAAAGTTTAAAGCTAACATCTTGGACGGTCATCAGATCCGGCACTTTATCAGAGATGAAGAGTTCAAAAACTTAATATAGGAAGTGAAACTGGAAGCATGGGAAATATTTGTCCTGGCAGTGGAGATATTTCCTGGCAATAATAAGGCAAGAAACTTCGCAGAACTTGTCGACAATTGTTGTATTATTATCATTAAGATGCACTACCTATTTTCACATGCGGGTATCCTTAGAACCTGGGTACATTGAGTGACGATCATGTGGGGATTTCATCTAGACTTAAAAGAGAAAGTGAACAAGGTTGCTGTGTCCGTCTACTATCGAGTTCTAAATAGAGACCCTACTGCCACTGATAATTCAAGGTGTCCAACGAAATAGAAATTCAAACCCTGAAGTTTGAACAATTCTAAAGCAACACACAATTTATGCGCAGTTACCTTTATCAATGTCCACCATTCTGTTTACAGTAATCGATGATTCTATCAGGAAATCAATATATGTTTTTAGCAAAACATTTTTCTTTTAAAAACTTATAATGATATATGTTGAAAAAATTAGCTGAGGTCACAAAAATCTTATCAGGTTGCCATACAATCTAACTTTTTTCGAATCAACTTAGTACAAATACTTAACCTGAATCCGATTTCCTTGTTCAACAGTGCAAAACTACCCTAAATAAGTTTAGAAATCGAGACAACTTTAAAAAAGTGAAAAATGATTCCCCAGTGTTATTTCTATACAGCATAAAGTAATCTTTTCATTAATTTTATTGAACATGACATACATTTATTCTTATGAAAAGAAGTATTAGTGTTAACGGTAAAGTATATGGGCAGATGAAGAAAGCTGCATATAATTTTTCAATTGATCATGTTCGTCGATTGTAATGATGCTAATAAATACGTTCTGATAGACCAAACAAAATGTAATCTGAATTTCGCAGAGATAAGTTAAAATTGCTAAAATAAAGTATAATTACAATTAAAGATAAACATTTTTATTTCGCTAAATATGAGAAATAATACGATTGGAATAAAACACATTAAAGGTAACAGAGAGGAAATAGAACTGAGAGATATAGTAAAATGAGAGGGAATTCATTTGAGAAATACGGAAATAGATGGCAACGAGAAAAAACACAGGAGATTTAAAAGGTAGCGCGTTTATGCCAGAATCAGCATGTCTATGTGGGATGACGCTGGTCTAGTGGTAAACGACACGGACTGAGGATTTGGGTGTTCCAAATTTAAATTCAGTTTGTCCCACAAAATCACCTTTATATAAAATGTTGGCAACTTTGTCTTGATCCCTCAACTAGGTACACCATATCTTTCTGTAAATAATTCTGACTACAAAAATATCGAAGAAACCGATGACAATAATAGAACTTTTGGCTTCATGCGATATGATGATGAGCATATCTATAAAGAATACTACAGTTGAGTATATTGCTGTATAGTACTATTCATACTACTATTATAATTAATGCCATTAACAATAATAATAACAACAACAACAACAATAATAATAATAATAATAATAATAATATATTATTATTACTAGAAATTTAAAAGAAAAATTATAAAACGAAGGTAGCAACTAATATGCTGCGTTTCAAACAAAATTTCGCACTGAAACTGCAATTAAACGCTTGCAGTATGATAAGATATGACCGGCTTTGTTGTGTCTACTAGTAAACATAATTATTTTTAAAAAAACGACTGCAAGAAGACATACATAAAAGTAAGAATATGTTGTCATTTAAAACTGTGTAATGGAATGTTAAAGTGGTTTAAATGTTTTGGAGAAATGTTTATTTTTAACCGGCAGACGCGAGTCGTGTACTTTTTTAGATTTTTTATAGAATTAACAGAAATATTCATAACTTATTCTACTTAACTTGAAACTTGTTTCATGAAAGACGCTAATGATATGAGGGATTTGCATAAAATAGTAAAATGTATTATAGGAGTAAATATTCAATTGGGCAGATGTGTAAATGGAATATACAGGAAAGGGGAGAATAGTGAAACAATCAATTTCGATTAAATCCCACATCTTACTTATAAACAACTATATGAATGTTTGTCTGTCTTTTGGTCAGTCTGTCTGTCTCCATATTTTCAAACTCTATCTCATCGAGACTAAAATGATTGGAGTTTACGGGCCATTTTTATGGGTCATATGCTGGTTTAAATTTTTTTGAAGGGGTTAAAATGGGCAAAAATTGATGAAATCGTAAAATATTTTGTACATTTATCTTAGTTTTGTTTTAATTTTTAATCGGTTTATATGCGATACAGCGTTGGTACAGTCGTAACGTCAACAGCTTTGAATGCCACAGTTTCGTTTTTGATTTCAGTTGATGTCACCTAAACATTTTTTTTAACTTTTGAAATCACGACTCTATAATAATATATACGAAACTTGGGCAAATTAAAATACCATACTTAAGCATATTTACACCCCCTTCTAGTTTGATAATAAGGTAATAACTTCTTTGAAAAAAGTCTTATTCATGATCATATTCAGCTGTGAGACACTGATTCTTAAGCTTCCTTAACACTGCGATTAATGTTTATGTACAATAATTTAGTGTTAGCATCACAATACGTCTCTCATATATAATATTTTCATTAAAGTCGGGCCTTTTTCCGGTATCATATATAATATTATATTTCTGTTATAATCGCAGGAGATGTATAGCAATAGCATAATGAATTTTTAAGACTTAAAAACTATTTTAACCCATAAAAGAACGGTCCATATAAAATCTCATCATGTTAGGCCCATAGCGCCCCTCTGCCAGTTTTAGTTTCGGGGGAGACAGGGTTTGAAAATAGGGACATACAGACAGGCAGACAGATATGTAACCTTTTATAAAAATGTAATAAAAAATAATCGAAAAGAAAAAAAGGTATTTTAAAGTCGACTAATATTCAGATTTTAAATACCTGTACAAAAAGTTTCGAAACTTTCTTAATGCACCTCGTATTGAACTGAAAATGTTTTCAATCTGCAAAACATAATATCAGCTATGCACATCAATGGGGATTTAATTTTAAATTAGACTCTATCTGAAATTCAACGAATTAATTCCCAAACTGTGAAGCGCTTCAGTTCTCGTTGCCTGCATCGTTCGTGTAATCGATTCTTTTTTTTTATTCAATTTACACCCCAAAAAAAGGCAAGTGGCACATTGAAGTAGGAATCTACTATCGGGGACATAATTTGCGGGGACATTATGAAGGAGATGAGTGGAAAGATGTTTGTTCACATTACACGTGAACTTCTGCATATCAGTACAGTTGGGAAAGCAGTATCCCGGAAGGGAGTTCGAAAGACTTGCAGTTCTGGAGAAGAAACTATTGGAGTAAAAGGCTTTCTTACACCTAGGGATCTCTACTGTAATGGGGTGGGATTTGGTTGCTTGTACGATTTGTCGGGGGTAGTCACGTCGAGGAGGTACAAGTGCTTGAAGTTCTTCAGAGCATGCACCATTAAAGTATTTGTAGAACATGTAGAGGAATGCAACATTTCGTCGATGGGGCAGAGGCTTAAGCCTAGATGACAGTTCCGGACCTATCAGCTTGTCGACTCTCTTTTGAACCCTGTCCAGGAGTTAGAGACAAGCAGCAGATGCACCAGCCAATATGTGACAACAGTCCTCTACACATGGGTGAATGGTGGCCTAATAGAGGTACGGGATACTTTAAGGCGTAACTAATTTTCTGGCACGGTATAGAGAGCCCACCTTCTTTGCAGCAGCCTTGGTAATGCGCTCAATGTATATATTCCAGTTCATGTTCCCTGTAAACGTTAGAACGAGGAGTTTAAATGAAATGCTTTGAGGCAGTATGTTTTGGCCATTGCTATTGGTGGTAGGAAAGGTTTCTTGTAGTTATTGAAGGAAACAAGCTTAGTCTTGGCAGCATTGAATGTGACCATCCATTTTTGTCTCCATTCCACTACAGATCGGAGGCCATCCTCTAGTGTTTCTGCCATTTCTTTAGATATGTGTTCATTTATTTTCTCCTCATGCCTGTTATAGAGGGGGGTGTCATCGGAAAATACACCCATCTCCGAAACAATTTTATCAGGGAGGTCATTTATGAATATCAGGAATAATAGAGGTCCAAGGATAGACCCCTGGGGTACTCCCGCATTTATATCATATTGTTTTGATGTACGACTGTCGAGGACAACTTGGATTTTTTTCTAATTATTCTGAATGATTTCAATGTGTACAAGAAGGATTTTATTACATTATGTATTCTTCCAGTGATACCATATGATCTCATTTTCCTTAGAAGACCATTGTGCCATACCCCATCAAAAGCCTTAGATATATCAAGGGCTACCGCTATACCCTCCCCTGTTTTGTCCAGTGAACGGTATATACGTTCAGAGACTACAGTGCTGTTGAACGCGCTTGCCTGAATCCGTATTGTTTGTTGGTCAGGAGTTTAGCAGCTGTTGGGTGTTGGACTTGATTAACTAAGGACTTAAATATTTTGGCGACAAGTAGGAGGAGGCTAATGGGGCGATAATTTAGTGGGTCAGTTTTTCACCAGAATTCTTTAAGACTGGTACAACAGAAGCGTTTTTTTTCAGCAGTCGGGAAAGGAAGATCCTTTAAGGCATTTATTGTAAAGGTTGGAGAGAACTGGAGCAACCTCAGCAGAGCATCTTTTTATTAGCACAGCCGGGATGATATCTGGTCCACACGCTTTTGAGATGTCTAGGTTTTTATGATACCATGCACCTGAGAAGGGGTGATTTTCAAATCGTCTAGTGTGGCGTCTGTCCGCAAAGGAAAGTCGGAGAGGGAGCTGTGTGCCGTGTCCAGTGTGAAGTTTGAGGCAAACTGACTGGCAAGCAGATTAGCCTTGTCGATTGCTGTGTAAGCAACCTCATGATTGTTTGATAGTGGGGGAATCGTTGACTGCCTATTATTGACTACAATGTTGTAGATATTCCAAAAACCATGGGTTCCTAATTTCTGTGCTTCGATGCGTTTCCTGGTGGTTTCAGTGTAATCTGTTTTAGCTGTCGCTATTACTCTCTTACAATTATTTTTGGCTTCTATATACTTATGTCTGTTTGAACTGGATTATGTCGGTTGAATCTGCGAAACGCATGCTGCCTTTGATCAATGGCAGCTGCACAAGCAGAGGTAAACCATTGGGGAGAGTGGGGCTTGCTATATAATTTCCGTGGGGGAACAGGTGCCTCAATTGCAGTTTTTATCCATCCAGTAGTCTCATTTGCACACTGTTCAGCTGGAAGAGAAAATATATTTTGCGATGGGGCATCTCTTATGAGTTCCCTGGTGGCTTCCCAGTCAGCCTTTTTGCAATATCTCGTTGTTTCAGGTAGTTAGTCTTCAGTTTTAGGGCGAGAATTTAGGGGGATTTCTACCATTATCACAGCGTGATTAGAATTCCCGAGTGTGCTGTGAGCATTTGTTGTACAATCATCGGGAACTGTTGTCAGAAATAGATCTAGAATTGATGAGTGTTGATATTGCTGGTCTGAGAAACATGTCGGGAATGTAACCGTCTAAGATAGGGAATGGGATATAGGGAAGCTATGTGCTGATGATTTGTGCTACCAGCAACGTCTGTGTAATTAGAGAATCCAAGCCAGTTACTGTGGTGGGCATTGAAATCACCAAATACATGTACTTGTATCGAGGGAGAGTGCTATATCTATGCTGTCAGAGACTTTGTTTGTACAGTCCTGGGTTGAGGGAGAGCGGTAGAGAAAATACAATTAGCTAATATTATGTTGTATATTTACTCTGAAGCATATAAAGGCCTGGTCGTCTGATTCTAGTTTTATTTCTCTTGTCAGGAGGAGGGTGTTACGAATATAGACTCCAACCCCATGCATATGTCTGTCCGAGTCCTTACGGAAGAGTGGGAGATACCCAGGCATGTTGAGGTGGTTAGAAGGAATGGAGGAGTGAAGATTAGTTTCATTTAATGCTAAGAAATCCGGGTTGTTTACAAGGAGATATGATTCAATATCATCTAATTTAGTTCTAAGCCCGCGGATATTCGTAAATACAAGCCTCAAGGGAGGAGACGGGCTGGTTTTCTTTGAGTTTGGTCCTGGTTTAAATGTAATTTTTGCTTGAGATGTTATTTCATTTTGTTTAATTTAAAAGTGTCAGTTTAGGTGAGGGAATGAGGGGTGCTAGATAAGCGCTTGTGCAGAATATCAGACATGCAACACAAGTAGACCATCAGCTCTCCTCACCCACAGAAAGGTGGCCTCAGAAACCCCACCGGGGATGAGTGCAGGGTCCCTTTCCATGCGCGACATGGCACTACAAACATTCCGATATTATACAACTGTTGATGAAGCAGCCGCTGTAACCGCTACCAAAGAGTTAGGACACATGTATTATCAGTCGAAAACAGCAGCCAGGAAATTGTCAATCCGGTACCCTCAATCCATTAGGAAAAGTCAGCTCAGTCCAACTGCACCGATATATATGGTACTGAAGCACCACCACAGTGTCCAGTTTATGGTGATCCGGGGAAAAACGGCGTTCATTTCCCTAGTCAGAAAACAAGGTAAACCACTGGGCGTTTCTGCCGAGTCCCTGTGATAGCACCTATACGCCTGGCTAATAAGCAAAGAAGGAGTATGAGAGCCGGGCGATAGACAGAGCCTATCTTCTCTTTAAGCAGTTTAGGTTTTCCAACCGGTTATTTGTTAGAGCCACCAGCTCTAGGAAGGTTTTCGACCAGGACTGAAGGGGTCTCCCCTAGGTTAGGCTTCAGAGTTTTTCTTCTCCTAGACGGATGACCTGGGAAGATCTACGCGTCCATCAACACCGAGAGGTTCCGCCCCGCGCCTGGGTTCTAATCCAGTTCTTTCTGCGACCCCACATGGGTAGTTAATATTAATCGTTTTTTTTAGGTTAATATCTACTGAAAAACGGTTATTTAGGTGAACATCTACTGTAAAATTATACTCCTTGAATTGATTAAAAGGGTATTACTATGCTTTCCATTTTCATTGTTAACGGGAGAGGGGATAGGTAAGAATTCATGCAGTGGAAGCACTAAATTTGCAACAGAATTGGTTTTAGAGAGACAAGTTTATGTATGGTTAGATATAGTTGTGTACATTCGGGAATAGGATATGTCAAAATATTTTCTACTTAATATTAGAAATTAAAATTTGGTGTCCAGACTGAGTATTTAATACGACTGAAAGATATATGCTCAATATAGATACAAGAGAACATTTGATTTGGAGTACAGTTAAGTACAGGTATACCTAGAAGATACAAGTTATTGCATATTCTGTAAGTATAGTTAAATATAGATGGATGGATAAGTGGCATGTTTTCAGTGTATTCGAATGCATGGGAATTTAGACATTGATTACGTTGTCTTCAGACTTCTAACGAGGGAAGATGACTTCGCCTTTCTCTTAATATCCGGTAGTTTATAGTATGATTCTGTTAGTATTTATGTGTTAGGATCAAATTTTTGTAGAATATTAGTTCAGCGAAAACCTCACACAGAGCTGACCATTCTTTACGGCTAGATAACCTCGAACTAAGTAATCACATGATTAGACAGATCTATTTCATAATAAGTAAACATAGAAACCCAAAAAGAAAATCCCAATATCAGACCAAGTAAGCATTATATCTGTAGGAGCGGAAAAATTGAAAAAATACAAAGTCCAATGTAATCCATACAATGTAAGGAATGCGGTACGATAAACACATTCGTCCCCAATAACTCACCGTTAAAGAATGAAAAAATGAAATTTAAAAAAAGGAAACGTCTTTTAAACTTGCGTATTTAATGATGGTGATAACAAACAGATATACCGAACGACAGAACATTTGTTTGAAATGCGTTGACTGCATTAAATATGTTATTTAAAACACAAGGTAGGCAGAAGGGTGGAAACTACCACTTAAAACTTAACTCTATCTGAATGGACAATGGACATAACCGATTTAGACAGAACTGCGCGTGTGCATATACGAAGGTCCCAATTCAAATGCAATTCCATACTAACGTATTTGAGACAAAACGACCATTTATTGTAGTAGATATGGAAAACAATCCTTTTCTACAGAAATAAATTAAGTAGAGAGAGTGACGTAATTTCATTTAGTAAACAAATGAAGAATGCATAGTCCTCCGTGAGTGCACAATGAACGAGGCATAAAAAATGTTTATTTCGGCATTTGCCCCCGCCCCATTAATCCCAAAAGTCCCAAGGGGACGTCAAATCCTAGTAAAGATGAACAAACGATGCAGTTTTAAGCCTTAACATATGTAAATTTTAGTTCTGTATCATGATAAAAAATGACTAAGTCCATCATTTGCTCCCCCCCCATTTAGCCCCAAAAGTCTCCAAGGCCTTAACATATTTAAATTTGAGTTCAGCACCATGCGACACTGCAAAATAGATATAGACAAACAATTTTGGGAAAAATATGGTAAAATAGTCCCAAAAATCTAGTGTTTTTATTAGCCCTAAAGGGGACCTGTGGCATACCTAAGCGTTGTCGCAAAGTATAAACAAAAAATTATATAGAAATCAGTAAGTTACAACTTTTCAGAAAGTGTTATAAAAACTCAAGGCATCAATTATTTTAATAAGCAAAATGTGTCAATTTTAGCCATTTATCCCTAAAGCATTCCTGGGGGGAGGGGCAACTGAAGTTTTCCTGGAAAAACCGTGCTGTTACTTTTTTACTCATATCATGTTTAATATTTGTGCAAAATTTCAAAAAATTCCAAAACGTAGTTATTGAGAAAAGTGTGGACAGACGAACGGACGAACAGACAAGGGTAAATTTACAGGTCCATCCTTTTTGTCGATGGACCAATTATCATTTTGTGCCTATCATGGATAGCTTCAGATTCTAGGTAATAGATCTGTTAATCACAAAACATATATATATCTAAATAAAGTCATTTATGTGTTATTGTTTTGCATTGGGAGCAATCGACAAGGACAACCATATATGAATGTCAAAAGTTTATGCCTAAAATGTATGATGAAAACTTGAGCAGTAACTGCTTGGGGCGATATTTTGTAATAATTCAAATGCAATAAAAATATGTGTGAGTGTGATGACTGAGTTATGTGGCAGAAGTTGTTTGAAAGCTGTATAATTATATAGCCGTTTGAAGGCTTTATAATTATATAGCTGTTTGAAAGCTTTGGAATTATATAGCTGTTTGAAAGATGTAATATATATATATATATATATATATATATATATATATATATATATATATATGTATATATATATATATATATATATCAGAAGCGATTAACTTTGGATTAAAACAAACTCTGAAGCAACATTTGAAATAAACCCGTTTCGCTAATTCATGCCCAGCACCAGGAAAATACCACTATCACCGAATGCATTACGTTTAGTCTTCACTGAACCGCTATCACTAATTGGAAAGACGTGCTTACATAGTAACTTCTTTATTCGCCGGTTGCCGCTTGAGTGTTTTAATCAGGAATAACACCTTTCCAATTATTTATCCTGATGGGAACCGGATTCTAAAGTAAATAAAAACAATTCCGATTATCACAAAATAAGGAACGTGTTTCACCAGCGAAACAAAGATCCAATCTATACAGGGTTTTAATTCTGGTGAAACAGGAAAGCGTTTCGTCATTAGGGAATATAATAAAATAGAATTATATTGCAGATCGTATAAACTGACTACTATGTCGAAGAAGTCATGTTTTGTTAATAAGAAACTACGTCATTAATGTAATGAATATGAGTGCATCTAGGTTCATCCTCACAAGGGTATGATTGGCTTGTAAAACACATGAATTGCAACTCGTAGACCACATCGGGGAATAATGGAAATATATGCCGGAAGCATCATGCTTAATAGTGTACCATCTCCGATCAGGAATATCCGAACAGTAAGGTGACTTATTAGATTATTATTCAAATATATCCTTTTTTATGGCACATATCAGTAATACTTTTTGGTTACAATTCAAGAGCAAGAACCGCAGCTTAATATGAATAAAATCATCAGCTAGTGCAGCTAGATTAAAAACAACCTCTAGCCAGGATTGAAACCTGGTATTATATTATTATTTTGCATAACTTTTCGGATTTATTATCATATCGGTTTCTGTATTTTTTATTTTATTTTTTTTTGTACGGGGAAAATATCATAACAATTTTAAAATGATGCTGAGATACCCTAAACTAGAATATCTTCATGAAAATTCTAATTCATTGGTTTATCTTATACACGAGAGATATTAAGCCGACATAGACTTTTAACATATATTTTGCTGTGCAAGAATATCTTTAAATATACTAATGTTTACAATTATAATATAATGAAATAAATATGATAATATTTAATCGTATAATTAAGAATAGTATTAAAATAAGTATTTAAATCTTGAAAAATATAAATTATCCGGATATATTCTTATCTATATTTTATTTCATGAAACGGAGAAAAAATTAACAACTTAGCTATAATTCTAATTCCATTCTAATATATTTCTGCTATTTTAATGGACATAACAGCTAATTTAATATAAGGACCTACATATAATGTGAGAGAATGTTTAACGATATCTTTAGGTTCCGTGAATAAATACATTGTCCTCGATTTTTTGAATGCTCTAACAAATCGATTTCTATAAAACACAAATATTAACTATACAAAGTTATTCGTCTAAGTCAGCAGCCAAATAGCGTAAGAGTTATAAGCGCCGACTGTTCTGGATGGTCAAGTTTCAATCCTAGTTTGAGGTAATTACTAGTCTAGTCGCACTGAAAAGTTGTGATACAGCGAAACAGTCTGGCCAATGGATGACTATAGTATCTATCCTAATTTGTGCATATTGGGAAGTTAAATCAGAAACTGCCACTAGCGTATAATACAATGGTCTTTGTGTAAAAAAAATGAAGCGTGGGCATTTAGTCAATGTTTGATCATTGTAATTTCCCATACAAAATAGCGTAACTATTAGAAATACCGACTATCGCGAGGCAATTAGGTTTCAATCCTAGCTAGAGGTTGTTGCTAATCTATCTGCACTAGTGAACTGTGATGTCTATATCTATCTATCTATATACAGTGATGATCATATTTATTGGCACGGTAAAATAAAAGTTAAATTTTGTCTAATAAATTCTAAAAAAGGGATTAAATTAAAGAAAATAACAAAGTATATTATGTATTTTTAACTGGCCTTTCCGATGCAGCAATCGGATTTTAGAAAAAATAAATAACAAAGGAACAACAAACATAATTGCAAAAAACCCTTGTTCAAAATTATTGGTACGATTTATTTAATAATCAATTGTATAGCCTTTGGCCTTGATTACCTTCCTCAGTCGCTTTTCATAGTTTACAACCAAGTTGTTGCACTCTTCAGTAGTAATTTTAGCCCACTCTTCCTGACAATAATCCTCCAATTGAATAAGATTCTTAGGCTTCCTTTGCATTACCCTCAATTTTAATGTTCTCCATAAATTTTCAATTGGATTAAGGTCTGGGCTTTGTGATGGCCACTCCAAAACATTAATATGATTGTCCTCAAGCCATTTCTTAGTCAGTTTAGCCGAATGCTTTGGGTCATTATCTTGCATGAACCACCAACGACGACCAAGTGAGAGCTCTTTAGCAGAGTCTTTCATGTTTTCATCCAATATTTTAATATAATCTTCCTTTTTTATGCTACCTGTGACCTTAACAAGTCGCCCTGGTCCAGAGGCAGCAAAGGATCCCCAAAACATCAAACTGCCTCCACCGTGCTTCACTGTGGGTATGGTGTTCTTAGGCAGGAATGCTTCGCCAGATTTTCTGTAAATATAAGACACTTTATTATGGCCAAATAACTCTATTTTCGTTTCATCAGTCCATAGAACACGTTTCCAGAATGCAACATCTTTATCAATATGACGTTTTGCAAAGGCTAGCCTTGCTTTCAGGTGCATAGGCTTCAATAAGGGAGTCTTTCTCGGACGACATGCTTTTAAACCAGCTCTCTTCAAAACTCGACCAACTGTATGTCGAGATACATTCACTCCAGAGGTGCTCTGTTCATAAACAATCTCCCCAACAGAGATCCTTGGGTTTTGTTTTACTTGTCGAACAATTTTCCGTTCATCTCTTGGGGAAAGAATCCTTTTTCTCCCTCTACCCTCTAAACTCATAACGTGGCCTTGCGATTTGAACTTGTTTATCATGGCTCTAACAGTGGATTTGGGAAGGTTTAGCTTCTTTGAAATCTTATCATAGCCCTCCCCATTGGCATTGCATGCTACAACAAGCTTCCTGACGTCTTCGCTGTGTTCCTTAGTTTTAACCATGGCGATTGAAAATTATAATTTAGTCACTTATAATAGTTTAAATAAATCGCTATCTAAAAATTATCTGAAAAAAATTATTCACTGAATTAGCGTTAAACAAGCATAATATGGCTATAAAAAAGTTCAGAAAGCACGTAAACCGGAAATTGATTGATATTATACTGATACTAAAAGAAAAACAAAGCCGTGCCAATAATTTTGGACAAGGGTTTTTTGCAATTATGTTTGTTGTTCCTTTGTTATTTATTTTTTCTAAAATCCGATTGCTGCATCGGAAAGGCCAGTTAAAAATACATAATATACTTTGTTATTTTCTTTAATTTAATCCCTTTTTTAGAATTCATTAGACAAAATTTAACTTTTATTTTACCGTGCCAATAAATATGATCATCTCTGTATATATGTATATATATATATATATATATGTGTGTGTGTGTGTGTGTGCGTGTGTGTGCGAGTGTGTGCGTGATTGTGTGTGTGATTTAGTAAAATTATATGAACATGGTTAAAGCCATATGCGCATTAATACACATTTCGACGAAGTTATTTGTCTTGTTGGGAGATTAATAATTATATATATATATATATATATATATATATATATATATATATATATATATATCACCAATTAAATTTGTTGAATGAGAAAGGACGAGAAATAATTCAATCCCATTAAGAAGCATACAATGCCTAGTAGTATGACCGAGTGTATAGGGTCCTAGTCACAGGTCAACAAATGTGAAATTTTCGGGTCACCCGCAACCAGTGGTAACCCCTCAGTGATCCCTAAATAGCGATCCCTTGTCACATACGTGTCGTGATCCTTCTTCACAGGGAATTCTCCGCAAGTTCTTTCGGCGCATCAGGATCTCGTTGATCGGGTTGGTCATTGTCGAATTCGCCTTCGGGTTTATATGCCGTGTCACCCTGGATGGAATAGATTTTCATGCACGCAAAAGACAGACTCAGATATTTCTATTCTATTTGGTTAATTCAAGTTAGATTATAAAAAAATATGATATACACTTATATACAATTGTTCAGTTGTTGATCTCCAATAAACACTACTGAGTGCCAATTAGATGAAATTACTTTCAGTTTTAGCGGTGGCGATGGACGGGTTGAGAAGGGATGTGGTGACAACTCTTTGACTAGGCTTAGATTCGCTTAAAACTTAGTTCCAACTGACTCGAACTGATTGATTTTTCCCGATGATTCTCTCATATAGTGAAGTGATGCGTTAGGTAGGGCTGCCGCCTAGACCAATCACCGCTGGTTACATCATCGTAGGGGACTTCCCGATTCCCTTGCGATCCTGTGAACGCTCGCAGTTTAGGTTCTCACGATCAGGGAGGTTAGCCCCGTGACCCCTCGTCTGGCCTCAGAAACTAAATTATTTTCGTTATGTTCTCCAAAATGACATCACATTGTCATTTTTCCACCAAACAATAAAATGCATATGTCGGTTTCACAAAAATAATAAAATTCATAACTAAACTCTTCCTTTCAGCAAGGTCGGCCGCCGCTGCCCGGACAGGCAATAATATTTAACAATGTACACAAGCATAGTTGCGCGGCATTCTTCAGTTTTCGGAAGTCTTAATCTCCCCCCCCCAATGGGGAGTCCTGCCGCTTCCAGCGGCAGTCACGCCACATGAGAAATGTTTCATGTATGCAAAAAGCCCAGACAACGTTTGAACTTGATCATAGAGTCTTAATTTTCCCAAAGTTGCGGTCTGGTAAAAAATACCTTCTTTTGTTGTGGAAAAAACAGCATTATTTAATAGTGTAATGAATCGTCAATCACACGTTGGCATTTTCCTAGAGATGCAGTAAGACCACAGCAATCAATAAACACTCATATAAAAGATAGGGTAATATTTTGAAAGCTGACTTCTTTGGACTTAATTGTACTAAATTTTATAGTGACAACGTATGTCCAACACACCTACAAACATATGATTAAACATATGATGAGAGGAAAGATAAGAATCATCACATTTGAATTATATCACATATGTAATCAAACAAGTTAGTTAATTTCAAAAAGTGCATGTTGAGGGAACTATTTAAAACGAGTCTATTATGTAAATCAACATGTTAGAATATAGAATATCCTGAAGACTTAGATATTCTATGTGGTATGTATGCAAATACTTGATTAAAAAGTGCCGTAGTTCACAAGGAATTATTCTCCACGAACAGAAACTAGAAAGTATTAGGTATAATATCAGAACAGCTAACATATTTTAATTCTTTTTTCTTTTTACAAAAGTACTTGCGGGGAGAGGGGAACTACAATTAACTATGATATTTTAATTTGTCCAGATTTCGTATATATTATTATAGAGTCGTGATTTCAAAAGTAAAAAAAAAGAATTTGTGTGCTATCAGCAAAAAATTGAAATTCAAATCATTCAAAGCTTGTGATGTTAACAATGTACTAATCTGACACGCATATGAACTGATTAAGAATTACCAATTAAAGATAAACTAAGATCACATTAGTGTAACCATGTCATGCGTTCATAGGGAGCAGGTGTATTCAAATTCGTAGTGCAGCTCTCACACTCTCTTTTACCAGTCACTGAAAGTTCCAGCATGGCACCACATGGAAAATATCTCCCTGGAGATCTTAGAAAACGCATTGTTGAGGTATATAAAGATGGCCAAGGAGTTTGCTAACACCTTGCAACTTAGCGCAGCACAGTGGTTAAGATCATCCAGCATTTTAAAATAGCAGAGTTCACACAGAACAGGCCTCGGGTAGATCGTCAAAGAAGCTGAGCGCACATGCTGAGTATCACATCAAAATGCTTTCTTTGAAAGATCGGCATAGGAGTGCTGGTACCATTGTTGCGGAGATTATAGAAGTTGGGGGTCAGTCTGTTAGTGTTCACACCATACGCCGCACGGTACATCAAATTGGTGTGCATGACTGTCACCCCAAGAGAAATCCTCTTCTGAAGTCAATACACAAGAAAGCCCGCAAACATTTTTTGAAGACATGTCAACAAAGCTTATGGATTACTGAAACCATGGCTTATGGTCTTTTAGACGAAGTTAATTTGTTTGGTTGTGATATACTTAAGCATGTGTGGCGACGACCAGCTGAGGAGTACAAATATGTGTGTCATGCCTACAGTCAGGCATGGTGGTGGGAATGTCATAATCTGGTGCTGCACGAGTTCTGCATGTATTGGAGAGTTGCATTTGATTGAGGTAAACATGAACTCCAACATGTACTGTCAAATACTGCAGCAGAGCATGATCCCTCCCTCCAGAAAATGGGTTGCAGAGCCATGTTCCAGCATGACAATGATCCAAACCACACATCCAAGACAACGACTAGTTTAGTGATGAGACCAAGGATAAAGGTGATGGACTGGCCAAGCATGTCTCCAGACTTGAACCCAATAGAACATCTTTGTGGCAATCTGAAACAGAAGGTGGAGGTGCGCAAATCTCACATATCCGGCAGCTCCGCAACGTCACAATTGAAGAGTGAAAGAGCTTTCCAGTGGCTACACGTGAAGCTCTTGTAAACTCCATGCGCAGGAGAGTAAAAGCCGTTTTTTATAATGATGATGCCACACAACATTGAGAGTTTACATGTTGTATGTTAATATTGACAACTTTTCGTAAGGGTTTTGTTGTCAGGGATTTAGCTTTTAATGGCTATATTCTTATTTATTTTGAAGAGAAAATAAATTAACTCTGTTATATACACTGCAGAGGGACTACTTTTCATTGTGGCAAAAACTCCTTTTTTCAGTGTTGAAAAGAGATATACTTAAATATTTGAAGAAATGTGACGGGTGTACTCAATTTTGTGATACACTGTCTGTGTATATGTATGTATTTGTATGAATATATATATATATATATATATGCGCGTGTATATTTGTGTAGTTAGATATGTATATGCATATATATGCGTATATGTACAGATTTATATGCATATATATATATATATATATATATATATATATACACATATGTACATTGTAATAATCATTTTCACTTGTGTGATGTTACAGTATCTGAGCATGATAGTTTTCATCTTTACCGAACCTCTACTGCTTTATAGCTAGTAGGAAGTAAGGTATTTGTTAAATTTAATGAAAAAATATGTCGCCTTTTATGTGTGTTAGCCCGTATGTAACGAAAATGAACGTATTCACGTTTTGTTTTTATGGGGAATAGCATTCGAAAATCTGTTTGGAGGAAAAAATCGCTTTAAACTAATGCCGAATACTCGTTATGTCTTTTTCTGATGACTATAAAAAAAGATTACGTATTTAAATATATACTTTTGAGATTTTATGTTTGCATTATTATCTTGTGTTTATTTCTTTACATTAATAAAATATGTACCAATTTAAAAAAAAATCTCACACATATGAGAGATTCGAACTCAGGTACTGACATCGTAAAAAAACTATATAGACAATGTGTACTCTCTCTATTCAATTTACGTTTAAGCATCATACGTTTTTATTTGCATTTGAACAGAAGAACAACTCTAAAAACGCCATAAATCCTTTTATATATAAATATATATATATATATATATATATATATATATATATATATATATGTGGGGGGGCGTGACTGTGCATGACTGTGCGTATATATTTAACGTTTAAAATATACTAGGCGTAATAATATTATTTTATTCACTGGGGTATTTTTCTGTTTGCTATTTGTTACGAACGATTATTACCAAAAGTGTCAACCTAAAGACGTCTATATTTTTGTTATTTCTCTGCCCCCCTCAGGTCTCCGTCTACTTTATTGGTTTTAAAACTCTAATTAGAGTAAAGAAAAAATATAAAAGTGTGTTTTGTTTTTCCTTCCTAAGGTCACTTTTTCACCAATAGTAAGATAAGTAAAAATTACAAATATATGCATATCTATAATATAAAGCTGAATGTGTGTGTGTGTGTGTCTGGTCACGAATAGGCTCCTATATGGTTGACTATTTTAAAAAACTGATTACATATAATGATAGAAGATGTATCGAGACACAGGGATGGGTATGTTTGATCTGGCAGAACGGTGGTTCATTAAAATTGTGGGGTCTACGTTCGCGCCTGGTCCACAAAGTATAGAAATTTAAATATTTAAAAAAAACGTTTACAAGTGTTTTTGATATAGATGTACATAAGAATACTTTGATAAGTATGTTTTAACTTAAATAGGGATGGTATAATAAAATTGTGGGGTCTGCGTTCGCGGCTGGCCTCCATAGAATGGAAATAGGTAAAACTGTAATAAAGACTTTTCATATCTATCTGCGTAAGTATACTTTGATAAGTATGTTTCAATTTGAAAAAATATGGTATAATAAAATTATGGCGGGTTTGTTCGCACCTGATCTCCATAGAATGGAGATATGTCACAAAGTTTAACAAGGTTTTTTTAATATAGATCCACAGAATATTGTGATAAGTGTTTCAGTGTGAACAGGTATGGTATAATAAATTATGGGGTTTGTCTATTTTATTTTTACTTTTATCATATTTTGCTTTGGTTTTGATACCCCTAAATTCGAAGCTATCTCTTTACAACCCTTCCATTTCATAACCTATCATACTTTCCATTTTCTGTAGGCCGTTTGTGAACCAAGTCACGATGGATACTTTTGCTAGTATATATATATATATATATATATATATATATATATATATATATATAGACAGATAGATAGATAGGCAGACAGATAGATAGATATATAATTATATCAGCCCCTTTAAGAAACTTGTTTCTTATCATTGAGCACGTTCAGTTGTAATAAATCGGTCAACTTTGCTCATATGCGTGGATCGTCATATAATGACTAGATCACAATGACTGACATTAAAAGCATTTAAAAAGAATAAATGTTTAATTTCAACTATATCTCTCGCGGTTGTGGGTAGCCGAGTGGTTCGGGTCTTTGCTAATGAAGCCAGACCTGACTTCTATTGCCGGGATTCGAATCTCTCAACTAGCGTTAATCGTGATACCCTATACTGATGATTCCTGACAGTATGAAGCACTAGTGTCTGCAGGTATTTAATTATCACAGTAAATAAATCTCTCTCACTGTCTTTATATATATATATATATATATATATATATATATATATATATATATATATATATCACATACCTCAATAATTAATAATAATTGCATTGTTCTTGGTCATCGGGCCAGGATCAAAGTGTAGCATCTGTTCTGCAGATGCTGCCCGTAAGATAATTTGTCTTGGTCAACCGAAGGAAACCCCTCTATACTGAGACAATAATTATTTTTGGTCCCAACCAGATTGCCCCTTTTTCCTTTTTTTCGGGAAGCTTGCTTAACCCCACATTAAAAACGATCTTGTGTCACATTTTGATTTTGTGGGAAAGCTAATAAATACTAATAACAAGGGCACTGCGTCCAGTATTTTTAAAATGTTTAATAAAATTATTAACTCATAAACATGTTTTCATATATATATATATATATATATATATATATATATATATGTGTGTGTATGTGTGTGTATGTATATATATATATATATGTATATATATATATATATATATATATATGGTTGTATGTGTGTCTGTTTATGGCATACATATTGCTTTGAAAACATATTTTATGGGATATTTACACCTTGATAATGTGAGAAATATTTGGAAATAGTTTTATATATATATACTGGAATAAAAGGTAACACTATTATTATAACAGAAAGAGTGCAGGATATTACTTACGTAAAGAGAAAGAAAAGGAGGATAACAGATTCATGGCAATTAAAGATGGGAAGATAGCCAAAAGAAAGAGAAAGAAATATAGGAGTATAAGTAGGATACTAGAGAAGAGAGAGAGGGAGGAGTTACTGTAATGTTTAAGTTTAATTTTCTGTCTTTGTTCAATATTTTATTTTCGGTGAAATGGTTTCGCAGGAATACACACGCCGGCACAGAGAAAAATCATTTACTATTAATTCTGCAATCAAACTAACAACTTCCTTAACCTATTCCTTGCGTTTTTTTTTTTTTTTTTTTTTTTTTTTTTTTGCTAAAATAAGTCTGAACCTGATTTCCTGGTTCAACTTTACATGTGGACGCTCCCGGCAATGCCACGATACTGATCAGAGGGTTATAAAAATAAAAACCATATTATGGCCTGAAACATAAAAATACCTTTGTGCTTATAGAAGCGAAACTGCCTGAACTATTGCTTTGATTCTATAGAAATAAGTAATCAATAAAGCAGAACGTTTTACTGCATGATCAAATGAACTTCCAAAGTATATATGCACAAAAATACGCATCCACACATATATATGAATATAGATATGTATAAATACACGTACAGGTATAAAGGTACGCACACATGTATATAAATGTTTATAAATACGCGCGCACACACAAAAACACACGCATACACACACACACACACACACACACACACACACACACACACACACACACACATATATATATATATATATATACACTTTATATATACTAGCTGTATACCCAGTTGAAACAGAGTGTCGGCTAGAAAATTAGCCACATAGCCCATAATATAATAACTTGTGATGAAAAATGACCACATGTTGAATTCAGGGAAGAATCAAACCATATCTATCTTGCTCTGTGAAAATCAAACGCTAAAACAATTTCATAATTTAAAGGGGAAATAATTTTCTACCTTAAACTAATAAGCTTTCTCACTGTTTCAAACGCGTCTGTTTTCTTCTATAAAAAAAATTGAACAAAAAATATAAATCAAATTAAAAATAAATTAAATAAATTGACTTTAAATAATACTACAAATTGGATCAATAACTGATAACACCGAGTTAATTTTTGACCATTCTTTATTTTATGTAATATGCAATGAAGTTACACAGTATATGTAGATGCACTTAGAATATTTATGCTGGAATAAAAAGTGTAAATCTGTTTTCAGTATAAAATTAATTTGTGAAAGCGTATAATTTTGTATATATTAATTAAATTGAGAACAGACGAAATAGACGGGCATACGACTTTGTTATAATATATATATATATATATATATGTATATATATGTATATATATACACTTGTGCCCGATATTATTCATACCCCTCGGATCTTTGAGATTTCTATAAGAATATTGCTCAAACCAGAAGGTAGACAATATTAAAGGGATTTCAAACGATAAATCAAGCATAAGCATTTAATTTAAACTCAACAAATAAATAAATTATGCAAGTTTGAAACATTATACAAAGAAAAACAATAATGGCACTAGTTCAAAATTATTCATACCTCTCTTACTAATAGTGAATAGCATGCCCTTTATTCTTAATAACTACCTGTAACCGTTTTGGATATTTATCAACAAGGTTTTTACAAGCATCAACACTGATTTTTGACCATTCTTCAATGCAGTAGTTCTCCAAATCCCTCAAATTTCTAGGTTTCCGCTTTTTAACCTCAGTTTTCAATATGTGCCAGAGGTTTTCGATAGGGTTCAGGTCGGGACTCTGGCTAGGCCATTCCAAAACATTAATTTGATTATCCTCAAACCATTTCTTGACTATTTTGGCAGTATGTTTTGGATCATTATCCTGTTGAAGGACCCAGTTTCGTCCTAAATGGAGCTTCTCCGCATCCTGTCTAATGTTTTTCTGGAGTATCTCCAAATATTGCTCCTTCTTCATGGTTCCATCTATCTTGACCAAACTACCTGGACCACTAGCCGAAAAGGAGCCCTAAAACATTAGGCTATCACCACCATGTTTCACCGTGGGTATGGTGTTCTTTGGGTTGTAAGCTTCTCCTTTCTTCCTCCAAACGTAAGAAGCATCCATATGGCCAAACAATTCAATTTTTGTTTCGTCAGTCCACAAAATACTTGAGAAAACGGACTCTGGAGAATTCACATGGGTCCTAGCAAACTTTAGACGTGCTGCAAGGTGTTTTCCGGTGTGCAATGGAGTCCTTCTTGGTCTTCTTCCTTTCAGACCATTTTCATGCAGAGTCCTTTGCAATGTTTGCCTTGATATTTTTATGCCAGAAGACTCCAGATTTTCTAAAATGTCCTTAGTAGTGGTGGTTGGATTTGCATTAACACTTCTTACAATATTCCTGGTGGCTCTAGCAGACAGTTTCCTTTTCCTTCCTCTACCAATCAAGTTGTTTGTTGTGTGGTGGCTCTGGAATTTTTGGATGATGCTCTGTACTGTTGCTGTAGGGACCTCAAATTTCTTGGAAATTGACTTGTAACCTAAACCATCCTTATGTGAATTCACAATTTTAGTCCTAAGATCATTACTAAGCTCTTTTTTCTTCCCCATTCTAATAGTTTTTATTCTTTTATTGGTTTTTAGTTGATATCATTTTAATTTCTGAAAAATGCAAAAAACGAAATGAAATTAATCAAAGGTTGTATAAAAGCATTCAAAATAAGAATCAAACAGGAAACAAACAGTCAAAAACTCGATTAATACTGAAAAAATAAGGGGGTATGATTATTTTTGAACATTGCAGATTTTATAAATAGCTGTATATTTCTTTTATTACAAGTATCCCGAGATTTTAAAATGACGGAAATGATCAGAAGAGGTTTATTAAGAATATGTATCAATATGGACGTAAACAATAAATTCTTACAAAGTTCCACCTAATAAACTCAATTTTCAAGGGGGGTATGAATAATATCGGGCACAAGTGTATATGTGTGTGTGTGTGTTTTTGTGGGTATTGTGTATTTACTATAATAATTATAAAATATCTACAAACTCTAGTGTTTCAACCTTTCGAGAATCATCAGTGCAGAGTGTCACGATTAACGAAAGACGAGAGACTCGAACTCCGGTAAGAGAAGTCATGTCTGGCTTCATTAGCAAGAACCTGAACCATTCAGCTACCGTCAACTGCGAGAGATACAGTTTAAATTTAAACAGTAATTCTTAATAAATGTTCTTAACGTCGGTCAGAGTGATCTAATCATTATATGCGCGTATAAGCTAATTTGACCGACTTTATTACAACTGAAAGTGCTCAACGATAAGAAACAAGTTTCTTAAAGGGGCTGACATTAAATCAAATGTGTGTATATATATATATATATATATATATATATATATATATATATATGTATATATATATGTATATATATATTCATGGAGTGATAGCGACACAGAGACGTTTATATATATATATATATATATATATATATATATATATATATATAATATATATATATATATATATTTTAAAATATATATATATATATACCACTCTCCATATAGGGGTACAAAATTGGTTAAAGGGAAAATATTCCCAACTCGCATTTAGGTAAAAATGCATTTTCGTAAATAATTGAATTCATTCAAAACGTTTCGCAAAACAAAAACAAATAGTATATATATATATATATATATATATATATATATATATATATATATATAAATATATATATACATGAAGTTTCTTGTTGACGATATATGAAAATATATATGCATATATACATATATGTGTAATTTATGTTCATGCTTTAAAATACATTATTGTTAATAAATTTAGAGGGCGTTTTTTATCCATATATATATATATATATATATATATATATATATATATATATATATATATGGGACATTTCATGCCAAATAATCCAAGCCACTTCACTACCATCCTCAGAATTGTTTCATCCTTTTGATTCCTGTACCTAAGTTATACCCAATTTCAGATCCAGCAATCAATGGGAGCCCTGTTTGGAGCCCAGCCTAAATAAGGCCAAGAGGCCGAAAAGTGACTGTCGCTACCGGACTACCCATCGGTATAAAATTATAAATTTGTTTAACACTTTTTAATTTCTGGACTGGGAAGTGGCCCATATGAGAGTGTTTTGAACGAGGAATTAACTTTAGAAAACTAGGATAGTTCATCGTGGGACTTTTTTGCCCATTTATATGCTGACGCAGCTTCTCCGGGAACTCCCAAAAGGACATAATTTTGGAGGCCAAAAAAAAGACAACTCTAGAGGCCAGGGGGAATATCTGAATGCCAAAAATAGAACTTTCAGAACGCCTATTGTTGACAATTTTCAGGAAATCGTAATTGGAAACGCGCAATTTTTGCCTAATGTTAATAAATATAAGGAAACTGTATGGTTGCCTTGGTTTAATTCAGAGATATATATGTGTTTATCGTATGATTTCATATTTCAGTGGTTAAATTTTCTTACTCTTAGATAAAATTTAAATGTTTTTCTTCATTTTTTTATTGAATTTGAACGCCTGATTGAAGTTAGATACGAAAGTAGTTTACAACGTATCTAGAAAAATGGTCGTCTTTATATATTGTTCTTACGTATTATATTTGAAGTAGAATAAATTTCGAGGAAGTGGGAAATAATTTCGATAATTTTTAAAAAATATTCCGATACTTTGAAGTCACGAAAATTTGTGGAAATTTATGAATCTTTTCCAGACATAAGTAAAGGTGATAAAAACTGAAAAAAGTGTCCAAAAATCATTTCATGATATTTTTTACACGGAATATTTTACTTTACTAGATAACGGAAAAAACAAAATTTCAGCAAATCATCGCTTCTTAAAAAACAGATTTATTATCATCTGAATATATACCAGTAGTGGGAGAGCATTTGACTACAAATCAAATGATTTCCTCTTTATCCTGTATTTACTTTATATTATTTTTTCTTATTAATAGAAGAAGAATAACCATTTAAAATCGCCGCAAATCATTTCTTCGCTTGAATATTTTAAAACTAGCCATTAATCAGAAGTGACTTTTTCAGAGCATTAATCGTCGAGCCCAAATATCAGATGACCTTATATTGTAAACGAACGCAGACGGAATTTAATGAACGACATAATCATTATGACTACTTTTATTTATTTATTATTAATTTAAAACCGTTCAAATTATTCCTCGCAATATATGATAATCAACAGAGGATTCATTCTATAATAATCCATACGCAATCTGCCTAAATTAAAATATCATGCAAAGCATCTTGCACGACCGGTCAAAGCCGGGCTGCCAGCTTGTGTATATATATATATATATATATATATATATATATATATATATATATATATATAGGAGCAAACAGTTAATAACGCATGTTAAAAAACACTTTGAAAAAGAGTTAAAAACATATTTAATCTGAAAAGGAAACACTTGATAAGTGGATATATATATATGTGTGTGTGTGTGTGTTTGTGTGTGTGTTTGTGTGTGTGTTTGTGTGTGTGTGTGCATATATCTTCAAGAAACTTCATGTACAGATACATCCTCCTCTGTTAATTATACAAATGCGCCCTCTCCCTCCCCCCTCTCTCTCTCTCTTTATCTCTCTCTACATCAACCTAACGCACTACTAATTACTGCCCTAATACTAATATATACCTGTTAATATTATCAAATCCTTAAAATACTAAGTAAATCATTGATTTATTAATGACTTTTATCTCTTATGGTTCGATTTCACCGCGAGATACTTTATGAAATATTAAAGGTGGACTATCTATATAACATAATCAGAAAATTTTAAAAACTGGTTATTTCTAAAAGTACAAAATAAAAATGTGCATGATGTAACTATATCAAAATGTAAAATAAAATGTAATCGATAGCCCTTCTGTGAGGCTGATAAATATTGTGTACGAATGTTACACACAGGTATATATGTATTTATTTATATATATATATATATATATATATATATATATATATATATATATATATATATATATATATATATGTAATCTAAACATTATAATTCACATTAGATTTCATTGTTTTTCTGCATTGGTACAGTTAGTAACTTATGCTAAAACTAACATTTCACAGGCATTTTCCTGTCTTTTAATCAAAATGCCTGGAGATTATGAAGCGCTTATTTAACCGGATTAGACAATGCAAGCAACAAAATTAAATTGTGAACCGATAAATTCGATTGCGCTAATGCCAGTAGAAAATCAGCAAAATTAAAAAAAAAATTTCCAAAAGATGTTTGTAGACAACTTTCTTGTAAAAATAAGTAGTATATTTTATCTTTTACAAGTGAAGCATACATGGTCCCCCGTAAGTGTACAGTAAAACGAGGCATAAAAAATGACTAAGTTCAGGGGACGTCAAATCCTGGTGAAAATGAACAGACAGATCAGTTTGAGGACTTAACATATGTAAATTTGAGTTCTGCACCATGCAAAAATACGAAATGAATACGTCTAATACGCCTCCCTACCTTTTAGTGCGAAAATCTTCAAGGCCTTAATATATTTAAATTTGAGTTCAGCACCATGCAACACGGCTAAATAAATATGCACAGAAAATTGTTTGTGAATATGGTAAAATAGTCCCAAAAATGGAGTGTTTTTGTTAGTCCTAAAAGAGGCCCTGGTGAACACACAAGAGTTATTGCGAAGTATAGACAAACAAGATTATATACAAATCAATTAATTACAATTTTTCAGAAAGTTTTATAAAATCAAAGCATCAATTTTTTTAATAAACACAAAAGTGTCAATTTGAGCCATTATAACCCGAAAGGCACCCCCGGGGGGGGGGGTCAACCGGAGTTTTCCTGGAAAATCCGTTCCGTTACCTTTTTTTACTCATACCATGTTTAATTCTTGTGCAACATTGCAAAGAATTGTATGGCATAGTTTTTGAGAAAAGTGCGGACAGACGGACGGACGAATGGACAAGTGTTATTTTACAAGTCCACTCTCCTTTCGCCGGGGGGGGGCAAAAATACATTTATTAAATTTAATATTCGGTGGCTGTTTAATTTTCTTACTTTTCTATTGTTTCACTTTTGTTTTTTGTTTGATAGAATCGCCTAATTTGGATTTAGACACTCATTCGTTTTCATTCGACGTCAGCCGTCTGTTTAATGAAAGTCGCCTTTATTATGCGCCCCCACCTGCTTCAATTCCTTTTTCCTTTGAAGACACTACGACAAATGTTTTGTAAGCTAGCATATATTTATATACTAATCAAACTTAACATTAGTATCCGTGCCTTTTCAGAAAGGTTTTCTCGTATGCATAATCAGGAAATCAAACTTCAAATGTGTGTGATTATTTAATGAATTCGTAAAATCAAATATTAAAAAAAATCATTGGAGTGTCATAAGCACAATTAATCACCAAAACTAAAGCCACGAATAGTAAGCAAAATTATTATAAAGACGTTTGGAAATAGGGGAATCATTAAAACGGACTAGAGTTTTATAAAAGACCTCAAACACTAAATCCAAAAAAATCAAGCAAATCTATGAGGAAAATTGCAATTAGACTAAAACAAATCTATGAAAAATGCAATAAAATATGGTTTGTACCTAAAATCTTTTAGAAGAATTCCCAAACATTTGTTGACAACAGCTATAAAAGACAAGAGATTGGAAAAAATTACAATTTAATCAGTACATGGTTCAAGAGGATGGACTTGCCCTTTTATGGACGGGTTTGGCCTTTTAACCAAGATCAAATCAAACTCGTGTAGTATTTGTTCAAATCTGCAATCAAATAGCATATGTGGGGCAACCACACATATAAGACCATTGCTCGTGTAGCAATCAGTTATTAGTCAATGTAGGGGAACCCCTTCATACCAATTGCTACTATCCAGTTCCCCCTCGAGGGAGCAGGACCCTCCCTTTAACTGTCCACATTAAACAACGGTCTTGTGCCTAATTTGTTCAGTGGGGAAGCAAATAATTACACAGTATATGTTTCAGGAAAATCTTCTCAATAGTGACGATATTTAATGCAAAATTCACAGATGAGGTTAAAGACATATTCTGAACAAAATATTTTGCTTAAGTTATCGCTTCTGTTTTTGGTTTGTTTGTTAGTTTTCTGTTTTGTTTTGTTTTTGTCGGATTACGATGGAATAACAATCTATAAATTTATAAAATCCGATAAAATAGAGAAATGTATGTACTTCAGACTTCTGGGATTCGTAGTAGTGCCATGATAGAAAGCAAACTACTCGACTGGTGATCAGGTATGGAAATAATATAGCGCTTTAGTTAACGGAGCTAGAAAAATAAAGATTTCTCTAAATCCAACTTTAATATTTTGAAGGAGTCATGTTTATATGAATCATGCTACTTAAGTCGTTTAGATGATTGCTGCCAGTAGAACATCAAAAACACGTTTCGACTATGTTAAATGTATTATTAAAGAGAACTCCTTGTGAAAGGTTCAGAAGATGTGAGAGTCATTAATATTGAGAAATAATAAGGACAGATAGAAATTAAAAACAAAAACATTTTATGCGAATTTTCTTGAGATGAATAAATGCTTCTTGTAAACTAATTGGTGATGCACTATCTGCCAATCCCAACTTCAAAATATTGTAAATTTTATTTCCCAGCACAGTATTAATGTGTGCAATATATATATAGGGAGAAAGAGAAAAATAGAGAGGTGGAACAATACTTCAAGACGGACATATTTCCCTCTATCTTATATATATATATATATATATAGAGAGAGAGAGAGAGAGAGAGAGACAGACAGACAGACAGACAGACAGACAGAAAGAGGGGAGTACGTGTATCAGTACCTTATCAGTAAATAAATATAATTGACTAAAAATGTAAATATTGCTATCATATAGATTAAAGTATATTTTAATATTTGCGTACCCAAGTGTGGACGGTAACTGATTAATATCTGCAGTATGCGTATAGTAACCGTATACCTCTCTCTTTCTCTCTCATTCTTTCTCTCTCTTTCAATACACACACCCGCGCACACACACACACACACACACACACACATATATATATATATATATATATTATATAAATGTATGTGTGCGTGTGTGTTTATGTATATATAATATGTGTATTGTTATGTCTGATATCATTCCAAGTTGATATATTTATCTTTCTTTGTTTTCAGAGCGAAATAGTGTAGACATTTTCAAAATGACTACTCCTGCATTTAGATTTCAACACTAGACCATTTTTAGAATAAATATCTTATAAAAACATAAAAATCTTGGAAATTATATTTATTATGGTTTCAACCGCAATAGAATTATGAATTATTTATACATTTAATGAAATCATTTTTATGACATTGTAAGAGATATCACGTTCGTCTGTATGTTATAATCTCTCAAACACATTAAACATCATATAGTCATATTATTTAGTGGAATAATTTCATCTCGTGCAGATACAGAAGCTTGTGCCGTTTGTGTGTATGTGCATTTGAGTATGTGTGCGAATATGTGCAGATATATTTATAGATTGGTAGATAGATAGACATGCAGATAATTTGATTAAAAGTTAATCATGGATACGTGTTTCAGCGTTATTACAAGTCATCAGGGTGGAAACATAATATATGTAAGAGGAATTACTCTCTCACGCATTTAGGAAGTTTATAAGCATTAACTATAGTAAAGTTAACACTAACAGACACAACAGATTGTAGAATTAATTTACAAGCGACAAAGACATAACATATTTAAGACAGGAACTTCATAGGTTTTTCGTAAAGTGCCTCACTAGAGACACTAATCAAAGTTTCGAAACTTTCTATGGCTGGCCACGCTGCTTTGTTACAGTAACGTTGAAATCAGTCCATTAAGACTGCTATTTCATCTATCTATCTATTTCTCTCTTTCTTTCTTTCTTTCTGAATCCAACTTCTTTATATATATATATATATATATATATATATATATATATATATATGCACATAAAGTTGTAAACAGTACATAGGGCCCGAGCAAAGCTGGGCTGAACTGCTAGTATATCTATCTATCTTTCTATCTGTCTATCTATCTATCTATCTATCTGTCTGTCTGTCTCTCTGTCTCTCTCTCTGTATGCATATATATAATATAATTAAATGCAATGTAAGATTGTAGCGTTGCATAATGTGACATTTAAAGAACGTTTGGAATGAGTGGTGAAAATTAGTCGCTGTTCAAATTCTGAGCAAGTTTACTTGAACAGATTTGAATGCTGACATTATATAAATAATTTTTAAAATCAGCATTATCGCTTTAGAAAATATTATTTAAAAATTAAAAAAATGTGATAAATACGGTAAGCTAATCCACAATTTCAAGCTATTCGTTTTATTAAAATAAGTGAGATAAATTATTATAATAATTTAAATATGGATTATTTATAATTAATTTTATTTAAGTAATATATCCACATAAATATTATATATTTTTATTACTTGTGCTGACGTAAAGAAAAATTACTCTGACATGTGAGTTTCATTATAGAGTTTACCTTCTTCACTATATGAAAATGGATTTATTGGATAGAAACTAAAACTTGTTTTACTCGCAAACTTTTATGTGAGAAAATCTGCTTACATATATTTCTTTACACATATGAGTCCACACCCTTTGTCATGAATGAAAGAAAAGATATTATTCTTTGTCAGTCTACGTGTAAAAGCCATGTAAAATGACGTATAGACCAGTAGAGTTCAAGAAACACTTAATGAAAATTGGGAAACAATAACGTATTTTTCTCAAACAGGAAATTAAAATTATATCTAGAGAAAAATTGTCATTATTAAAGATAACTAAAGCGTGATTTGTCTGTGTTACTTTATGGAATATATTCCTCTGGTATTTTTTAACCCTAACAATTGTATCGTGTGAGGTTTATACATAGTGGGAAAGCAATATTTACAGTATTTTGATTCAAAGATTGAAAGGTCTTTTGGGACCAATTAGACGATTTTTTTTTACATAAATGTGTATTTATGGTCTTACAAATACCAACGACATTGGAAATATCTGAAAATATCTTTACAATAGAGGACCTTTTTTTCTGAACTATATAATTTCACTTTGGCAATCTAAACAGTTTTTGTTCTTCAGTAAGATTTTTACATCGAATTATATTTTACTTCATTTCTAATTGTTTTGTATAGTTCAATTTCTGTTGACATTTTTATAATAGATTTAGTTAGATTCTTTAATATTTTTTATTGAAGAGATTTCATAAAAGGTTTGGAAGATTTTTAAAAAATTCGTTTTAGGCTTCTATGTAATAGTTTGCTCATAGTTAATGCATTTTTAGTCGCGTGCAAGCGACTCTATAAGTCACTCCGTCAGTCGATCAATCGGTCGGTGGGTCGGTTTGTCGGTCAGTCGGTCTCTCCGTAATACTTTTGTGCTTAGCCTTTTTGCTTAAGATCAAAAGTCTGTAATTAATAGATGCTGTTCTTAGCCTTTTAAGCTTTTCATGGCATTGGGAGTTAAGTAGGATTTTCTCCAGTATAAAAGGGTGAATGCGATATTATGGTGAAAGATATTAGCTGGGAGAAGCTTTTGATTTTGTTTGGTTCTGGAGTGACAAGGATGACCAACGACACCCACAATACTCCCTTTTGAGTGGGCCACGTGCCTAAGTTTTTTGTTCATTGTTGATTTTCAATGTATTTTTAACATGAATAAAGGATTTAATATCTCAAAGAGTAGTATCTGTTCCGGCAGATACTGCAAGCAAAGGCCATATGTGGGGGGCAGCCCCACATATAAGACCTTGGTCAATGTAGGTGCAACCCTTCATACCAATTGTGACAATCCAGCTCCCCTACCTCCCGGGGAGCTGGTCCCCATTTCCCCTTCACTTCTTTTGGCCCAGATCAAAGTAAAGTATCTGTTCCGGCAGATACTGCAGCAAAGACCATATGTGGGGGCAACCTCACATATAAGACCTTGGTCAATGTAGGTGCAACCCTTCATACCAATTGTCACTATCCAGCTCCTCTACTCCCCGAGGAGTTGGCCCCCATTTCCCCTTCACTCCTCACATTAAAAATCGGCCTTGTGCCTAATTTGCTCGGTGGGGGAGTAAATAAATACCGCTTTTCTTGGTCTTCGGGTCAAGATCAAAGTGTAGCATCTGTTCCGGCAGATACTGCAAGCAAAGACCAAATGTGGGGGCAACCCCACATATAAGACCTTGGTCAATGTAAGGGCAACCCTTCATACCAATTGTCACTATCCAGCTCCCCTACTCCCCGGGGAGTTGGTCCCCATTTCCCCTTCACTCCTCACTTTAAAAATTGGCCTTGTGCCTAATTTGCTCGGTGGGGTAGCAAATAAATACCATCTGTTCCGACAGATACTGCAAGCAAAGACCAGATGTGGGGGCACCCCCACATATAAGACCTTGGTCAATGTAGGGGCAACCCTTTATACCAATTGTAAACTATCCAGCTCCTCTACTCCCCGGGGAGTTGTTCCCCATTTCCCCTTCACTCTTCAGATTAAAAATCGGCCTTGTGCCTAATTTGCTCGGTAGGGGAGCAAATAAATACAGCTTTTCTTGGATCAAAGTGTAGTATATGTTCTTACTACATGCTGTACTTATTGTGATATAAAGTGGGAGATCAGCTTTCTGTATTAATTTAATGTAAAATGATCACCCACTTTACAACCAGCTAGTCTTAAAGCCATTCAAGTCACTCTCCAAATCATTCAAGTTGCTTTTGAAGGATTTTATTTTTTTTTAATCTTTCAAGTCATTCCTCCAGTTGCACCACAATGGGTCCCAGCTAGGGCAGGCAATCAATAGATTGGATTGAGAAATGGGCGATTTCACCGATTTCGATGGCAATAAAAATATGAGCGTGTAAAATATTCGTTGTCTGTCATTTAATTCCGACCAAGCTCGGATCTCACTGATATATATATATATATATATATATATATATATATATATATATATATATAACGAAAAATGAATAAATAAAAACATACAATGGCACATTTTATTTCATATACATCTAACATTTTGAATTTTAACGATTACATTTATTCCAAAAGAGAACAGAAACAGTTTTCTCACATTATAATGACGTCCTATCTTTTTAAAACTAACGATTATAAGAAGTTTTGAAAAGAATAAACGCTGTTATATTTTGCCTGCTAATGGCTATTTCTTGTTTGTGCGTAAGAGAAAAACCTCTCTACCTTACTTCCTATATATATATATATATAAATATATATATATATATATATATATATATATATATATATATATATATATATTCAAACGATATAATGCTTGAAATAGTGGAACTGGACATGGAAACAATTGTAACGTAAAATGAAATACACTTTTCATTGTCATCAACACCTTGTTTTGAAGTCTTGATTATCCTACACAGTATATATATATATATATATATATATATATATATATATATATATATATATATATATATATATGATTAGTGTTTTAGAGGGAAAAAGAAATCCAGCAAAATATTCAATTAAAACGAAAATCCGAAAAATAAGAGAGCATTTATATTTTGTATTTTGTGTACAGAAAGATGTTAGATTAGATAAGTCATTGGTAATGTCGGTTTCAAGCCCGATAATTAGGACCGTTTTAGATAGCCATATCAAGCTCTCTCCAGCCAATAGTCATTTAAGATTACTTATCTAATCTAAAAATTTTCTGTACGCAAAATACAATATATATATATATATATATATATATAATATATATGTGTGTGTGTATGTGTGTGTGTATGTGTGTATGTGTGTGTGTGTAGCTGCGTGTGTGTGTGTGTTGAAGGGTTCGAATATATCGACTGGTTTAAATCGTGACACCCTGCACTGATGATTCCCAAAACGATGAAACACTAATGTCTGTGGTAATTTAATAATTATTATAGTAAATAATTATGTCACCCATTTAATAAACTCGTTTGTCATCGTTGAGCACTTTCAGTTGAAATAAAAGTCGGTCAATTTAGTTCATATGGCCAGATCATCATATAATGATTAGATCATTCTGACAGACGTTAAAAACATTTAAGGAAAGAATAAATATTTAAATTTCAACGGCATGGATTAGGTCCTTACTAATGATGCCAGACATGCCGCGTTCGAATCTATCGACTGGTGTTAATCGTTCCACCCTGCAGTGAGAATTTGTGTGTATGTATTAGTGTTTGGGCGATTTATCGGAATCGGAAAAATCGAAATTTTGCGAGTATTGCAATTGGTACAGAATCAGAAAAATCTCTGATTATTTTTCGATGCAAAAAAAAAACGATATCTTTTTATTATATATTTTTATTATTTGATTTTCTTTAACACAAAATCTTCTACGAGTTGTAGTAAATATGAAATAATACATATTTATTATTTTAAATCATCAATAAAACTAAAATGTATTAAATTATCAACCCCCCTCCACACAAACAAGTGTCTTTTTACGCTTTCAAAAATCGATGCACATTTAACATGTTTATTTACGGTAATGGCGAAAAAATAAAAATGTAAATATTAAACAATTAATGAAGATTCGAAATTGAAATCGATAATTATATCACAATAAGGAATTTAGTACAGATTCAGTAATTGTATCAGAATAGACAAGTACTGGAATCGTCCCATCACTAATGCGTATATGCAAGAATTGGCTAATAATAATTATACATTTATACATTAGTTAATAATAAGCCATTATACAGAGCTTTTAATCAAAAAGTGGATAGCAGAATACGTAAAAACTCTTCGTTATTTATTAAATCTTTTTGATCGTTATTTTTGTTAGTATTGTACTATTGATTGTGTTGAATTCTTATCTAACGCCAGAAACAGAAACCGAGATCTATAATTCGCAGTCTATCTTTAGATCTCTCTTTGAATATAATCTCTTATTGAAGCCTAAAAATGACATTCGGCCTCTATCGACATAATGGTAATATCCTGTATGTGAGACGCACAGGAAAAACCATGACCGGTTTCCTGCTGATTATACATTCGCCATTGCAATGTCGTCTACAAAAATCGCATTACTTTTCTCCAGTATACATGAACAGGGAAGAAGTCATGTGACCGAATGGTGTAAATAAGCATGCCTAATAGCATAAAAACAATCAAATCACGGCGTCTACTTAGGACAGTTAAACGTTAAATACATTCTACAGTCGGGTTTGCAAGAAGATTAATTTCCTTTCCAATGAAAATACAATCATAATTAAAAGACGGCTTTGTATGATAGGCATGTATCATTGAGTTGTAAGGTTCCGAATCCTTTGCTGTGGAATACTTCGATGTTAAGGTTTAGGTAGCACATTAGAACTATGAACTAATCGATAGCGACTGTAAAATGAAGATCTGTTTCATAAGCTTATTATTAGTCAATTCTTGAAAACGGAAAAGGGGTTTATTTTTGCCTTTTTTTTTTACATGTGTTCATCCCAAATAACGCTGATTGCCACTGGGACTACTGCGGCAGGAGCAGAATCACATAGGGGAATCTTGGTAAGCATTTCTGTAGCAAGTTTTTTTTTTTCAAATTGCATTTAAATTTCTACATATTCGCACAATTAGAGAAACAGCGAAAAGAAAAGCACAGAAAAAACAGAGAATTAACTATCAGAATTGAAAATCTTCCGTGTATATTAGTTCCTTCAGTCTGGCGGGGCAAATATATTAATTGAAACAAAATAAAATCTGAAACAATTTCTTGTGTTCATCAAACATTTTTCTGTGCAAGAATAAGATGTAAATAGATTATGATTGTTTTTATTTTATTTTATCTATTTTATTTATTTTTGGCTATCGTTACTTTCATGCCAAGTGCACGTCTTAGCTCCAATCCACAGTCCTCCCTTTCAAGACCTTCACGAAAAACACAAGTCGAGCTGAAACCACTGTCAATAATTTTCCCACTCGTTATGTGTGCCTCAACCTCAACGGGGATTCCATAAACAAAGTTTCTTAGAACTGCAAGACTGTGGAACTCTGTTACGTTTGCCTACTTTCCAGCTGACTATAATTTGGTCGACTTCAAGTCAAACGTAAATATGTTCTTGATGAGCTGTCCACTTAAGTATCCTAATTTACCAAATCTCCCCTGCTAACGATTACTACGATATTGTCTCACTGAATAGCCTGCACACAGTAACTCCTATCCTAGAGTGCCCAGCGGGCCTTGAAAAGTGGTGACTTCTTTGTAAAAAGAAACCTATTAATAAATTAGATGATGACAGTAGAGATTTACATAGACACATGCCCGACGTTACCTGGTGAACATTTCAGTTGAACGTTTACCTCGCTGACAGCTTCCAAAACAAGATATAGTAGACAATACTGCACATTAATGGTTACTTAAATTTTACTTGTTTACGTTTTACAAAAGCATAACATATCTGGATTTATATCGAGGAGTGTGCGCTTATTATTGAATTTCTTTGCATATAATAAAATGAAATACAAGCCGTATTACCCCTCCTCAGCAGTTGTTTCAAAGAATCATAATTATGATACTATCGTTTCCCCGTGGGAGGGTTACTTGGATGAGAAACATCCTGGGAACGCAACCAGCTCCCCGGGAAATAAACGATATTCACAGTTAAGCACATGGAAACATTCAACAAAAACGGGTCGAGATGTCGATAGCTATTATTTTTGGTTATGTCGTGGAATATTTTTAAGAGTCAATCTTTCGACTAAAGGCAACATTTATAACCCTAAATGTCCCAGAAACAGTCTCACGAAGATGGGAAGATGACCAGCCATTAGGGTATGTAAGAAGAAAAGCAGACATGAGATGTTGAATGTGGGTGTGGCTCCTTCATTCTCTTAAGATGACTTCTTCACCTTGGTGGCTTTCTGATTGGAATTTCTTTCTTCATCCTCCGGACCGCTTCGTTGTTTGATAGAGGCATTCATGGCAAACACAAGAAACCACACAATACGACACAAGCGCAATATATATGAAACATAACTAACTATTTCATTTTACATTATGGATACAATATATATATTGCAAAAACTTTTACAATTTACATATCTTCAAAACTAAACTAACTAGCCTAACTAATGATGCGAGAAGGGGTAGGAGCTTCCCCTCCTCTCATGTACAGAGGGATAGAAAAACATGTGCTCATCTCATGCTGTCCGGACGAAAAAAGATGATCTAGAAAGGGAATTCTGGGATTGCATTTCTGTGTATCGCTACGCTTATGGCCAAATCGCCACTCTGCCTTGCTGAAGAGTGTTACCAACTGTGACACTGAGATATAGTGCCACATTATTATCAGTAAATAAGTTAAGGAGTTACTCCTTTACATTAAAATACGCAGGCGTTCCACATGTAATGACTCCTATCTTTTATTTGGACCGAAGAGATCATATTGTATTGCAAACTATATTGCCATGATGACTGAACATAGGCATTCATTACCGGAATATTCCATTTCTTTGTGACAGATGTTGACAGTGTGATATTTTAGGAAAACAACCCCCGTCATGGGCGTGCGTCAGAAGCAGAGATTCGGTACTGAATTCCGCCAGGTAGTAAAAGTAGAACAGGTAAACATTAACCGGTTTAGGAAGCCCATGCAATTGATATCAGCACAGTTAGAGGATGAGTTTGCCATCTTCCTTGTGGCAACAGAGGTGAGAGTGAAAAAAAGTGCTCCAGACTTTTACACCCGAAGCATCATAAGAGGCTGGCAAAAGGGCATTGAGTAGTGAGTAACAAGGAGTATCTAGAAAAATTAATTCTGGAACACAAAAAGGTCACTTGTTTTAATGGTGCAACTTTTGTCATCGTAGCTCTTCAACGTTTTAGCTTTTGAGTAAAAAAATAAATATGTCTTACTTTTGGAATGACTCTCGTATATAAACGTTTACACACAACTGGATTTGTATGAATAAATATAATGAACCCTGGGAGATGTTTATTCTTGATAACAATTTCTTTTTTGTAGATGATGGCTGGTGCCGGTAGTTTAGTGGTTAACGAGATGGCTTAACGACCTGTGTGTCCTAATTTGGAATACAGTTCGTTTCACAAAAATCCATTTAATTTAGGATGTCGGTCACCTTCACATGAACTATCCCGATGCCTTTCTAGAAAGAATTCTGAATAGAAATATATAAAAAGAATATCGGGGAAACTAATGTACACAAAAAAATTCAAATTCATACAATGTAATTATGATGGGATGATGCATATCACAATGTCTAACGAACGATGTAGTGTTTAAAAAATATACGGATCTAATTAAAGCTCATCGAAACAATTATATGTGCCTATTCTTGTTTGAGTGGAATCTTTTTGTTTTAGACGAAATTTTCTTTCTAATTCTAATTTACCGCTCCCCACAATACTTTCCCACAACTCCGCATGCTTATCTGCAATTATTGAGCGATAAAATGTCGCCCTGGAAAAGACAACATAATTCCATTTTCGTTCTATTAAAACCGATTACATTTTTGCTGCAGGGTATCTACCAGTTGTATGCAAGTCCGAAGAGTGATAAGATCATTCTATCATATCTGAGAGTTACACAATTTTCAACGAGCGAGATCGGAGATGCGCCACTGTACAACTCATGCTCTCTACTAGTCAAAGTTATGACAGCAAGACCATTGCCGACACCCTCAAAATGAATCGCTAGATTGCCATAGATAACAGTGGCGTGCCCACGGTAGCGATAATAAAGTTTCTGGCCACGCTTATGATCTTCGTGTGAGGGGCATATCATGCCACTTCACACCTTCGAAGTCGGCTTGTGAGTCGACAAAATATACCTGGATATGCTGAAGAGTGTGGTGATCCCCTGGTGAAATCAGGCAGTCGCTTCAAGATTCTGGGTGTGGCAGCAGGACTTGGCGCCGGCCGCAAGTCCAAAGAAACCCATGCTTGGATTAAAAGCAGTGCTACGACTTTGTACTCTTCTCTCACTCCCCTTTCTTTTGCGACTTGAACCCTATGACTACTTCGTTTGTCATACGTCAAGAACATCACAAACATGACCTCCCACAACATCAAAACCACCCTGATCGCTGCCATTCGTCTAGTATTCGCCGAGCTCCTGACAGCACTTGTAGTAAAGGCATGCCCCCAGTTCCGGACCGGTACCGAGGCGGTAATTTAAATTGAAGGCGGCTACATTGAAAAGATGTCAGCTCTACTAGATAATCAAGTTATCTGAATTGATTTTAACAATAACAAGTTTACAATAAAGCTATGGTGCTGTTTTCTTAAGAGCGACACTTTTATCGTTCCATCCCGTCTATATTAACCGATTTTGTTCGCGTGTTTACTGCCTATTACTTCTGCTTTGCCATAGTCATTTCTTATAGCCGCGGAAGAGACAAGCGTGGGGAGAAGAGAACATTTCCCTTTTCGAATGCTCCGTTGAAATATGATGGTCAAAGTCTATACTATTTTACCCCCTCCATCTTAAAATCTTACAAGTAACTTACTGACTTTTGACATTTATGCCCGGATACATCAGCTTCTGTGCAAATTCTCGAACTGCCTGCAAGTATCAAGCAAGCAAATGTTATGCCTTCTTGACTTGACATCCTTCAAAGAAACACACGCAAACTTACACAATACTTGTATATGCATATTTATGTATAAACACACATATCTTGCGATGAGGTATATATATATATATATATATATATATATATATATATATATACATATATATACATATACCTCATCGAAAGATATGTGCGTGTATATATATATATGCAGGCATATGTTTATATATTTATACATTTATTTATATATAATATATCATTTTACATATATATATTGAAGCACATATAATAAAATCTCTCCTGTTTTATACAATTATGTCATTCCTGGCCGAATGTTTGTTTCTAGACAACCCATGCACATATATTGCACGATGTCTGTCAATCTAGATATGAAATTTTATTATTGTATTTTACATTCCAGCAATATTAACTTGGTAATCGCTACTATACATAAATTATTTTTAAGTAAATACAATAGTTATATTAGTCAAGAACAATGTGTTTTTATTTACAACCTATTAGCATTAAAACCCAGCATTTCTCATTTACCAGAAGTTTTAAGCAATTTATTTGCCTTTGATTACATTTTTTCCAAGTTTCACCCCAAACAAGGCACATTGCCACTTTTAAGTAGGGGGCTACTATCGGGGACATAAGTTGCAGGTGCATTATAAAGAAAGATGAGTAGCAAGATATTTGTTCACATTGCACTTGAACGTCTGCATGTCAGTACAGTTGAGAAAAAAGAATCCCGGAAGGGAGTTCCAAAGTCTAGCAGTTCTGGGGAAGAAACTATTGGAGGAAAAGGCTTTCTTACACCTAGGGATCTCTACTGTAGAGGGGTGGGATTTAGATGCTTATCGAGTTTGTCGGGGGTGGTCACGTCGAGGGGGTACACGTGCTTGTTGTTCGTCAGAGCATTCACCATTAAAGTACTTGTAGAACAAACAAAAGGATTCAATATTTCGTCGGTGGGACAGAGGCTTAAGCCTAGATGACAGTTCAGGATCTATCAGGTTGGCGACTCTCTTTTGAACCCTGTCCAGGAGTGAGAGACAAGCAATAGATGCACCAGCCAAAATGTGGCAACAGTACTACATACATGTACAGGGCTAATGGTGGCCTTATAGAGAAACAGGATACTTTCAGGCGTAAGTAGTTTTCTAGCACGGTAGCGAGAGCCCACCTTCTTTGCAGCAGCCTTGTCAATGTTCTCAATGTATCTATTCCACTTCATGTTCCCTGTAAACGTTAGGCCGAGGAGTTTAAAGGAAGTACTTTCAGGTAATGTGTTTTGGTCATTGCTATTGGTGGGAGAGGAGGTTTTTGTAATTATTGAAGGAAACAAGCCACTACAGATTGGAGGTCATCCTCTAGTGAGTTCTTTTTTTCTCCTCGTACCTGCTATAAAGAGTGGTTTCATCATCAAATATACTCATCTCCAAAACAATTTTATCATTTATGAATATCAGGAATAATAAAGGTTCAAGTATAGACCCCTGAGGTATTCCTGCATTTATATCATATTGTTTAGATGGACGATTATCGAGGACAACTTGGATTTTAATGTTTCTAAATATTGATTAAAAATATTAAAAAATATTATATTTAAGCGTATTTTACGACCGAGCATAATCGGGCGCCTCTGCTATTGACAAATAACATTTAAATACCTTTGATAACAATTTCGAATCTGAGATTACATTTCCATATTTCTTGCATTTATAAATCTTTTTTTATAATTATATAACGCATGTGAAAAACTTATGTTGATTATTCTGTAAAAGATAAACCGATTCATAGTCACTATTTGATTCAATGGCTTCGTGCGAATGACAATTTCCATACTGTAAAAATATTATAGTGTTCGTAAGCAAATTAAAACGTGTGATTGGTTGAAAAATAGACAGAGTAGATCTTAAGGATTAAACACAGTTATCTTTTTTATGCATTTACACAATAAACATATTATAATAATATAAAGTATGCTACATAAATAGGTGTAAGCAAGTTGCCTTTTTTCATACTCTACAAACAGTATGTTACGTATTCGCTGTGGTTAGTTGTACAACATGCGTGTGTCTAGTCTATATTAATATCAACATCTACTTTTGTCGCTGGTACAAATATATCTCACACAGCGAAGTTAAAATCATAACAGAGTTTATCTAGAAGAAATATATTGCTTTTATTTCACACCTACAAATCAGCTTTTGATGATAAAGTGTTGTTTTTTTTACGTTTCTAAACGGCACGTTGAGTGGTGCAAAGTAAGGCGGTTGACGAGTGGTAAAGAAATGATGACGAGCCTCGCTATCTCTCACCGACTGACTGACTTTTTCTTTGTGGGGATTTTATGTATAAAAACATACTCTTCCTATTGGAATGTTTAATACTTTCTTTGTCTATTGGTTCAATCTTTGACCGATATCCTCTCACATATATCTGGGGCAAATTATACATTCCGTTAGACAATGGTGGAAAGTTTCATTTCTTCACAGTGAATCCTTTTGCGTGTGGTCAACACAATGAATTATTTTTCATTCAGAGATTGCCTGTTAAGTAGGCATAAAGCGTGTTTGACGTTAGTTGGCATTGAAATATTTTTGTATTCAAATATAAATTATAAAGCCTAGAAACAAAATTAACATATAAATCGACACACTGAAGTACTATTTTAACAGTACTGCAAGAGTATGTGTGGATTATTTATTATATTAAAAGTGATAATATAAACAGTAACTATTGCAAAACAATAACTTCTATTAATAATTTTGAAACAGCATCACCACCCGGAGGCTAACAGTCAGCGGCTGAAGACTATAATAATCGGGGAAGTGCTCTGACCTCGTGCTCTTGGATGGTGTGAGGAAAGAATAGACATACGGAAGAAGAAAGGGAGGAGATAGCATGAACAGAAAACGGCTGCACAAGTTCTTTAAGAACAAGACACCTCAACTAAATCAGCGGATAGAGAAAAGGGTTGCACAGTCACAACAGACACTGGCATACGAATTCCATTATTCCTTACCATGATCTGGAGGACAACATGGCACTCTCCAATGTATCGGGTTGTAAAAGGCTCTGAATGAAATACCAAATGAGTAGATATCAGAAATTCTCGCCCTCTGGTCGTGTAGGCTTCTACATGTAATAAACATAATGCTCAAGGAGCAGAATAGAAAACCATTGTAGGGAAAATGACAAAGAAAATTTTTTGCGATTATTTCGTGTCTTCCATGCTAAAACGTTTCCGACTTTGCACAGACTCCTTGAGCCTTGGCAGAGAGGTAAAATCCTGCAAAATTTGAGGAGAGTGCGTAGTTACTATCAAGGTGTTAGACATCAATTAATACTCCTGAAATCACAATTGACTTACAGTAATTTAAAAGATTTTATAATGTAGGCAAATCAGAATAAAGATATTTTAGATTTTAATTCTGATTTAATGTTTTCTAGAATGAGAATTAGGCAATTGGTTTTCATCAAAATAGCAAGAGGGATCCTAGTCATTAATTTACTAGTATTATTTTTTTCCAAATGTTCATAAAAGGATAAAACATTATATCTATTCGTCCAAGAACGCATATTTTTTCATGAATACACGCATACACGGGTATTATATATATATATATATATATATATATATATATATATATATATATATATATATATATACACTCTGTAAATGACCATACGTAACATTTATTTTAAAAAAGAAAAGTTTCATACATCAAAATACTGTGAACAAATATAGAGACAAGCTTATTATCGAACGCGCTCAAATTGTTGACCATTGTAGTCCATGAACAGCTAACAACGCTTATTGATTGAATCTAAAATGTTCCTAATCACTCCAATTGATACGTTGACACATCCTCTTTCAATGGTTGTTTTCATCTCATTCACTGTAGCTTGTTTTGTGGTGTGAACCCTGTGTTTAACATGCCCCCACCCCACCGCTGCCGAAAAAGAGAAAAATCCATGGAGAGGAGTCAAATCTTTTCACCGTGGACAGTACGCGATACTTCCTCTGCGTCCTAACTATGCTTCGCAGGTGACTATCATGATATGCGCTTTTACATCATGATTATAGTGGGGAAGATCTCCATCTTGCTGGAAATTCCATTCTGTATTCCTAAACATCTCTTAGGAACGTGGCATAGTGCAATCATGTAGCAACTTGAGATAATTTACAGAGTGTATACATTTTATTGGGACACCCTATATATATATATATATATATATATATATATATATATATATTTTACTTGTTGAATACCTAAAAGTCTAGGGTTACACACTTACACATCTACCACTATAGAAGTTGACATTTTCTGCCGGTCGGGAGATTCGAACCGAGCCAGGAAGTCAATTTTGATCCAATTTGATAAGCTTTTATCAACGGGCCAACAAATAATTTCTACGGAAATGAATGTAATTTAAAACTAATTAGCGCACATTATAAATGCAGATATTAGACAATCCAGAGTGTTCGAACGAGCTAAAGTCGTGAACGTTTCATAAACGTTAGTTGATTGCTCCTTAATGTATATTTCCCAGACAGTGTGCATCCTTAATTATTCGTAAGGAACTTGACGATAATAATTAAATAATAACTATTCTTTTATACCGACATACACTAGTGTTTCATGCTTACGCTATTATCGGCGTAGGAAGTGACAATCTCTGCCGGTCAGGATATTCGCACCCAATGATGAAACCACGCTATATATATATATATATATATATATATGTATGTGTGTGTGTGTGTGTGTGTGTGCGTGTGTGTGTTAAAAGTCTAACAAGCCAAAAACTATATGGTCTCCTGACTGATACCCTTGTCATGTTTTTGAATAAAAGGTAATGACGCCGATTTAGTAAAAGCCTTATAACTACCATAAGGTATTGTTTCTGTATAATTTTTTTAATACTTTGTTTTAATTCTAGATATTATATTGGGGGGGTCACATATGTTATTTTTTGTTATTTCATCGATATGAAATAAATGAATCAAAATAGCTATAAAGGAATCACACATTAAAGTACAAAACAAAGTAATCACTAAATGGGCTGGGAAGCCACAGTGCTGGTGAAAAAGAAAATTCTGTATCAAGAATTAATTCCAATATACCACCTCTAATTTCAGTGGTGTAATTTGAACACCAAAAGAATTGTTGAGATTCATTAAGGGATTCTATTAATGCCACATTGTTTGTAAGAAGCTGATCCAAATTGAAATAACCCAACAAAAGTACGCTCATAACACCAGGCAAGTTTTTGATCTCATCGGTGAGAAGATTTTGTAAATTTTCCCAGTAGGTCAGGCTTGTGGTACACAAACATACATATGAAATCTATGCTATGATAGGAACAGTGGCATATTAAGCAGTCAACTGTATTTCTTATTAGGAGAAATCTGTCTTTAAAAACCACTGGCGTACTGTCATAGCAATTTGCTAAAGTATGGCTTGTAGGATGTAGAAAATGTTCCCATCCGTGTTATAAACCAGAAAGAGAAGCTTCTACAGTTTCCCTTTTGTAAAACACAAAATGTAACATATTAGATGTTGTGGGTCCTAGGGGAAATGTGCAATATGAGCCGATCAAGAAACAATGTTGTGGAAGAAAACTTTACATCCAGATATTTTTCTGCAAAATGCGTCCAGAAAAATAGACGCTCTTGGCGCATCCTTTTCCACCCTTTTCAGTGCTTCAATGTTGGCCTTGATATCCTTTGGGTGAAAGTTTACAAGTTTCACATTGCAAAATGTTCTGCACGACTGAGTGTCGTGTAAAGCTGCCCTATTTGAATCTGTCACTTTCTCTTTGGGTTATTGCTACTTTAATTCAAGTCAATGTTAAGGTGAAGGTATTTGAGCACATTGAGACTTATAGATCGTCATTTCATGGGCTAGTACCAGTGGAAACTGTGTCCTTGTTTATTGAGAGCTGGAACCTTGCGCTTCATAAGGAAAAGGGCACTGATGAGGATGTGACAGAAACCCAATTGTTTTGAGATTTTGCTTTCCTTTTAAAATTTGCACCAGCTTTTGGATTATCAAATTCAGTATACACAGTGCCTTGCAAGGAATAAGTATGAAATATGTTGAACCCTCTTATTGTTCCTGTTGCACCATTGACTAAACGATCATCAAAGTCTTCATTTGTTATCAGAAGGAAGCAAACACCAACACAAATAGTTAAATAGTGTGGTAGTCCACCAGTTTTATGTAGTGGCGCATCGTGTGGAATGGATGGTGCAGCAACATTTGTGTGCTTATCTCTGCGAGAATCTATGGCTACTACTATTTCCTGGCAGAATCTGCAAGCATTGGTCATTTTTCAAAGCAACCACACGATTTGTTAGATGAAGTGTGGTGTGAACACAATTTCAACTGGCAACATTAGTGCTTTCCAGATTTTTAATGAATTCAATATCTAGGTAAGTGTGATCACTCGTTCGAAACCTACTAAGTATCACTGTAAATTCCGGATCATCTGACCGTCTGACACTTTGTGTCAATTCATGCAACTTAAAAAAATCTCTCCAAATGTAAGGTAGATTAAGTCGTTTTACAAAAATTGCATTTCCATAAACCGGAGGCAGTTGAAAGAAGTCAACACAAGAAATGATAGAAATTCCACCAAATGCAGTGTAGATCTAACAATTGACATAAAGTACGGAAAATATTGAAGAAAACTTGATAGTTAGTCATGGAAATTTCGTCAGTGATAAGGGCCTCTTAATGATTGTATTTTGTACGTAGATCATTTCGAAAAAACACTACTGTAATCAGCAAGATAAGTATAAACGTAACTTTAATAGGTTAAAGTAACTTTTATTTAATGTATGTTTGAATTCTTGACCCTTTTTCGTTTGTTGGCTTCTCTGCTAAATGACTTTTTTTAACCCCAAAAACTTTTATTATAAGGTATTGCATTTATGAAGATTATGCACGTACTATCGTACGTGATATCTTTAAGAGTATTTTAAGGTTAAAATCAAGTTTTACGATATTTTTTTAACTTCTCAGTACAGAATAGTTACAAAATACCTTCCCTCCCATGGATCTCTAAACACTAACCTTGGTAGATCAGTACAGTAACATAAGTGCCGTGTTTATTTCAATAATTTGTTCATATTAACTAAAATAAAACTTTTTTAAACAAGTTTTTTTCTGGTTAGTAGCGGAAAATTTAATCATATCTTGAGTTTTAAAATATTTTCAATCAAAAACAAATAATTGCTTCTATTAAAGTCATGTCTGCGTTACAGCGCTGCAATGGGTAATGTAAAACATACTGTCATTGAATTCTTTTTGTATTTTACTGTATTATATTTATGAAACTTATGCACTTACGATACCGTGCTATTTTTAATAGTATTTTCAAGTTAAATTCAAATTTAGCGATATTTTTTATTAAGTTATCAGTACAGAATAGTTACAAAACACCTACCTCTCCCCATGTTAAGCATGGTTTTCGCAATACTAACGTTGTTTGTTCAGTACAGTAACATAAGTGCATAAGTGCCGTGTTTAGTTCAACACTTGGTTAATAGTAACTAAAATAAAACTTTGTATTGGAAACACGTTTTTTTTTCTTGTTAGTCGCAGAAAAAGCACATCATATCTTACGTTTAAAACTTATTTTTAATCAAGCAAGTTTTATTTTCTTGTAAGTGGCGGAAAAAAATTAAATATATCTTGCGTTTTAAACTTCTTTTAAATCAAATAACAAATAATTGTTCTTTAACTCATGCATGAATTAACAGAGATGAATGGGGAGTATATAAAAATCTGTCATTGAAGAAATTTTTTAAGAAAATTATTATCTTCCTTGTTCGTTGTTAAATCAGGACCTTTCGAAATGGAACGGCAGATTGAGTCGGAAAGAGATGAAGTGGAAGAGAGACAGGTAGATTTATTAAGTGAGAGACAGGAAGGAAGGATAAAAGCAAGAAGAGGATAGAAGTAAAAATATTGATAGAAGAAGATTGTAATAGAGAAATTGAGGAATGGAAGTGGAGGAGTAAAAATTTAACAATAAATTAAAATAAAACTTTATTCGTGGATGAAAGAAAAATAAGGGTTCTTATTTAGAAGACATCGTAAATTTTTAAGGAGAAATCTAAAGAAAAATATTTATGCATTCCGTATCTATTATGTAACGGAAATGTCATATTCCGAAAATCACATAAATTGATCGAGTAGTTTTATTTTTAAAATCAAAAGTATTGCTTTAGCGATTAATGTGAAATCGTTAGTATTACACAGCTGATTTTTAAAATTCAAGTATTTATTGCGTTTTAAAATTATTAATAACGAAATTAATAAATGTGTGTTTGAAACAATCTTGTCGTTTCAGTAGCGGAAAATTCGAGACTTATTTGAAAAAAAAATACTTGCATATTCAAAAGTCATGTATGAATTAACAGGGATGAAATCGGAAATATAATAAACACTGTTATTGAAAAATTGTTTTTTTTATTTGAATAGAAAGCATTAATCACAATTTTTTATCTTGTAAGTAGTAAAATGAAAGCGCTAATTGCAAGATTTTTAACTTTGATATCTGAAATTGAAAAAGAACCGTTAGATCAGGGAAATAAAATCTCCAGAAAATGCTGTAACGAAAAAAAAATCTCCAAAAAGAAAAACACTTACCCTACAAAAAATAGGAATATACTAAATATCCTGTAGCTCTCTATAGTTTTCGGATTATATTAAAGCGATTAGCTCTCAAAATTCCTGCCAAATGTTTTCAGTTACGTTTCTTTTTTTTCGCAGAGTGGTAGCTTTGTTGTACCAGGACAATAATAAAATCAAACGGTGTTTATTGCAAATTAATTTAAATATATTACAAAGTAAAAATCGCAACAATGACGAATCTAAATATTGAATATCGCCGGAAAATTTCTCCACAAATATAATAAAGTTAATAATTGTAAAAGTTTCATTTTACACGTATCAATTTTTTCTTATATTTATCGAGTTCTTAAATAACTTCATAAAAAGCAAGCAACTAATGTATATATGATTAATTGATACATTTTAGAACCGTTCTAAAAGGGGTTTAGCATGGTAGGTAAAAGTGATACCAGTAAAAATGACACATATGAATGAAAAAAATATCACAAGATGAAAATCTTGTAAGTTTTGAGAAAAATATAAAGGAAAACATATATCAAAAAGCATACGTTTGAAAAATTAAAAAAACATAAAGTATATCTATATTTAAATGTAGATGAGGACCTTCAGCTATCCTCTCCAAAAAAATGAGTAGGACCTTCAGCTATCCTCTCCAAAAATGAGATTTTGCTTTTTTAGACGATTACGTGTGATAACCCCGAAAAATATTTTAGACTTTAAAGAGGAGGATCAGTTTTTCTTATAAATTTATATAGAAATGGTCCTCTATGTCTTGGCATTTCTAATATTTTATACAGATAATTCACCTTTTAAATATGTCCAACACTTAGTCCAACCGACAAAGTGGTAAAAACCACAAAAAATCACCTTTTCTAAGGGAAAATGCGTATTACTCTTGAGTCCTACACTGTTACAAAGGGCTTGGAATGAGGATGTTATTTATATTAAATTAGGGAGCATTTTCATGCCCACCACAATTCACAATCGGATAAATTTTCTCTGTTGTGCTCTGAATATTAAAAAAAAACTTATCCTGCCAAGTAGAGGAAAAACTTATTTCGCCTGTGGTAACATGTATTTGTTATTATATATTCGTTTTTTTTAATTTCTATGGATCGTAAAACAAATCCGAATGGACATGTTCTTATTTACTTGCCTCACTACGAAGGTATAGTTAAATAAAAGTCAAATCTTCATATGTAGATGGCACTTAAGAAAAAAATGGGTTGCCTGCTTACTAATTAGTAACTTTATATTGTAAACCAATCGCCTCTATTAAAGTTCAATATATAATTAATATTTGTAAAATGGCGTCCACAAGAACTACTTCTGTTGCACTGTTAGCCAAAATCAGTCGTAGAACTGTTACATATTTTGCCCATTTAAAACGTCTTCCTGATGTAAAACATTGGGCTAAAACAGCAAAAATGACACTGTTTCAGAATCTAATGGTTGGAAAATGTTCTATGCCCCGGAAATGTTATTTGAACAATTTTAACCACTTTTAACTCCCTGGAGACGCAACCAGAATTTTCCCAAAGATTCTATGTCCTGAAAAGTGCTATTTTGGGCCATTGTTACCCCTTTTGACCCACTGGGGAAGCAACCAGAAATTTTATAAAAAAATCCGAGAATTTCACATTTCCTCCCTTTGGTAGTTGTAACATTCTGCAAAATTTCAGAAACATGTAATAAGAACCGACGAGAGTGTATTCTAAGGTCCAAATCCGACTAAGTCGGTGGACCAATAATTCACTATATATTATGAAAAGTACTTGATACAAACCAGATAATCATAAATCATAACATTTTTAGACTCTATGCCGAATCAATCAATACAACAGCAGCAATGGATATCTTTCTAAATAAGACACCTGAATGAAACTTATTTTAATCCATATTTTGTATTCTACGAGTATTCCGTTATTGGCATTGCTTATTTAACATTATTAGATCGGATTATTTTAAAGGGGTCATGGACAAAGATATAATTTTGGTCATCTGTTATCATACTATAGTAATTTTTGTAAATAAATGCTTCAATGAAGATTATGATTCGGTTTTAAATAAAAGAATGGGGTTGATATAACGTAATTCTGATAAAGCGAACCGTTCAGGCCCATCTTCAAATAATATCCGATACGTAATGGTGTTTCAGGTGACTCAAATTTCATTGTATCAAGCACATCTGTTGGAATTTATGCGTCTATCTTTATTTGTAACATCTTTAGAGAGCGCTATCATTATATAGCAAATTACAGATAGAGCTTCTCTCTCCTTTTATTTCGCGGTATAGATTTACAATCTGAGAGAGTGCCAATGCTCGTCCCAACCTTTTCCTTGATAAGCAACTATTCTTGCTCGTGGGAAAGGTTAATGAAATTGGCATCGCCTCTCGCTCCATTCTATTATCGAGTTGCGTTGAAAACTTCCGCGTGGTTCTTGCTCTCTGGAATCCGGCGTAAAAGACGAACGTGCTGGAACAGTACGGAAAAAGGAAACGTTGCGCGGAACATTTGGCACGTTTCCTCGGCCGAATGTGGGAAGCTGATTGGATCTTCTATCGTTGGAAATGAATCATAAGGAAAGTAATTTGCTATTGAATGCTGCGAAACGGTAAAAGCATGTTGTTAAGCTGGTAGTTTTTACTAGTTCCGTAATAAAGCTCACCAAGTATATACTTTTTTATGTTATTTAAAAAAAATATTTTTTTATCATTATAATGGATAATTGGCGACAGTTTATAACAAGAATACGTTATGTGTATAATATGCATCATATTATATTTGAGATATTGAAATTATAATATATATTAAAGAAAAGGTTATTTTGATCGAAGCATTGTTGGTAATATATATATATATACTCTCTCTATCTATCTATATTTCTTTATCTCTCTCCTTCTCTCTCTCTCTCTCTCTCTCTCTCTCTATATATATATATATATATATATATATATATATATACACCAAAATGTGTTGTTGGTTCTAAAACAAGCCTTCACTACTATAAACAAATCATTTGCGTGGATTATCAAGCGACCAAGTTGTTGTGATGGAACATTACCTATATATATATATATATATATATATATATATATATATATATATATATATATATATATACTAGAAGATAATATATACTATTTTATCGATTAGGTAACTGTAGATTTTACATAGCTTAGCATTCCATTCTGTATAATTTTATTCAAAGTGATAGTATTTTAGGGAATAAAAAACTTCTGTTTTATTTTTTTGTACACAGTATAAAATAATTACTCTTTGTTTTTTCGTGTGAAAATCATCATTTTCAGCTAAATGATCTTTAAGTAAATCAAACGAAAATGTTTTGGTTTATTTACTTAAAAATGTAGCGATTTCTTTCTTTGATCACAATAAATATTTTCTGTCTTTTTTTATTCCGTTTTCACCCCAAGCAAGACACAGTGCCATTTTGATGTAGGGGCCTACTATGTGGGACATAAATTGCGGGGATACTATGGAGGCAGTTCAGCAGCAAGATATCCGTTCACATTTCACTTTAACATCTGCATGACGGTACAGTTGGGAAAGCAGGAACCCGGAAGGGAGTTCCAAAGTCTAGCAGTTCTAGGGAAGAAATTATTAGAGTAGAAGGCTTTCTTACATCTAGTTATTCCTACCGTATAGGGGTGGGATTTTTCTGCTTGTTGGGTTTGTCGGAGTATTTACGTCGAGGGGATACAAGGGTTTATATTTTGACGGTACATCCACCATTAAAATACTTGTAAAACATGCAAAGGGATACAAAATTTCATCGATGGGACATAGACCAAAGCTTATATGATAGTTTAGGACCTATCAGGTAAGCGACTCTATTTTGAACCCTGTCCAGGAGCGACAGCCTAGTAGCAGGACCATGCACCAGGAAAATATGACAACAGGATACTTTCAGGCGTAAGTAGCTTTGTAGCACGGTAGAGAGAACCCATCTATCTCGCAGCGGCCCTGGCAATGCTCTCAATGGATTTGGTTCAACTCATGTTCCCTGTGAAGGTTATGACGAGAAGTTTTAAAAAACTACTTTCAGGTAACGTATTTTTAGCTATAGCTATTGGTAGTTTAGAAGGTTTCTTGTAATTATTGAAGGAAACAAGTTTAGTCTTGACAGCATTGAATGTGGCCATTCATTTTTGCCCCCATTCCACTGCAGATTGGAGGTCTTCCTCTAGTGTTTCTGTCATTTCCTTAGATATGTGATCATTTGTTTTCCCCTCGTGCCTATTATAAAGCATGGTGTAATCACCAAATATCCGCGACCGTTTCGGAGTCTATAAGGAACTAACTCACACACAGACAAATTGCACGAATATAACTGTAAATAAGAGATAGTAATGCGATTCTTCAAAACGACAATTTAATTTTTAAAAAATGATATACTATAAAATATTTGAATTAAAACACACATTTCAATTTAAGTATCCGGTCATCAGTGGAACGTAATTAGCTCCCTTTAATATTGTTAACATCGTTAAGTATTGAAGATTTAAACACGTTATTCAATAATGCAAAACAAATTAAATATATGTCATTTTTGAATTATGTAAACTTATTTTTATAAACATATTTAATAATAATTTGTATGTTGTTTTCAAGTAAAAAAATATTCCGAGTTCCTTTTTTCGGTTTATACCACATTAAAAACGGATCTCTCACCTGACTTTACCTCGTGGAACGTTTACTAAAGACGAAATTTAATTACTGTTCTCATTTTCATTTAGTTGAATTAATCAGTTTTCTATTTATATATACGAGTTGTACAATATTTTTATTAAATCTTTTTTATAAATTTAAAAATAGATTATTTGGATTATATTAATTATTTTAAAGAATATTTTTTAATAAATTCTGTTTTATTTTTTTATATATTTTTAGTACTATTGATGTTCATTCTTTAAAATTCAATGTTCGATCCTCGGTCAGTGAAAAAGAGATCCTTCTAGACCAAGGAAAATTTTATTTCTCCTAATACAATGACTTAACTTTTTCCCTAATGAAAAACCGACTATGTTAAGTTGAACCTCATGGAGAGGCAAATAAATAAGGACTTAATTATCTAAAAAAGAGGTTGTAAATTTTTATTTAACAGTTATTTATATTATTTTAATTGAAATTAATTATTGAGATGAGTATTATTATATTATTTTTTTTATTTATTGCGGACTATTATTTTCATCTTTATTAGTTGTTGTTTCACGACGTTTCAGCCAACTATTCCTCTGGCCTTCGTCAAGTGGTAACAGCGACGCAACTGCATTCTCAGCAATCACTGCCATCCGTAGTTGTTGTCGTCTCACTATGTTTTGGCCAAATATGCCTCTGGCCGGCTTTGGGTAGGAGTAAAACCGTTATCTTCAGACAATGCTCATCTGGAACCGTAGAGATTCAACGTCTCTATCAACTGTGGCACGGGCCCCGGGCTACGGATGGCAGTGATTGCTGAGAATGCAGTTAGGAGATTCGAAGTTCCTATACGTCGCGGTTACCACCTGACGACGGCCAGAGGAATAGTTGGCCGAATCGTCGTGAAACAACAACTAATAAAGACGAGAATAATAGTCCGCAATAAATAAAAATTAATATTAACAGTTATTGTTTGTCATTCTTTAAAACTAAAAGTTATGCCTTGATGAAACCATAAAAAGTTCTACAACGTTCGCTGATCCTCTAGGTAAATTATGTTGTAATGATTATAATCATTTACCCAGAGTATTATTTACACTAGTTGGTTGGGCTTTGTTTGGATGTTTGTTTTACTACTGAGTTAACTAACCTCTGACAATGGCCTTTTTGTTTTCGAGTATGCACTTGACAATTATAGCGGAAGAGTTGACGTATAACTTGCTGCCTTGAAAAGTGAGCCTATTCCTCAAGCAAGATGGTTAACTTTGGCCATCAGACTAATATGTTTATGGAAACGAGGTGCTTATCCACAAATAATGGTAGGCAAACTTCACAGCCTCATCATATTCATAATTAAAGTATATGCAGCTAACTGGTTTTAAATAAAAAGGGATAATGAGATAACTGAGGATTTTTAATATGATCAATAAAATCAAATAATAGCAACCTGAAATTCAACATATCATTTACAAAATTTACAGCATAATACTTTTGCTATACTGCCTGTAAATGTATTATATGCTATTGTAAAATCAGCTAAGCTTGCAATGAAGGAATAATCAATAAAAAAAAAATTGTCCGTAAGGTAAGCAACGGTTTATACATATAATATTTATAAAATTGCTTAGGTTGATTTATCGAGTGATTTTAAATCTATGTTTGAATTTCATCATAAGATTATATTTTAAGTTAGCACAATAAAGTAATTTATATATTCTTTCAGGAATCTGGTGTCGTACAAAAAAAACGATGTTTACAAATTAACACAAATTAACTTTGGTCTGAGTTTTTTTAACATTTCACGGAGAAGAAATTGCGTACCAGCATTTACAGAAGAATTTTCTAAAAATGAAATTTTGGAGGCACTGATGAATTGAACTAAGTTTGAAGTTATCAGATTTGCCCTAACTTTTTCAATTTGTTGAAAAGGCAGTGAAATTAACAACCGAAACTTCTAAATTAGTCCATAAAACACAGGCATATAATTACAAAAATGGTGTGCCGTCAAATGAGATATTCATTTGCTTCTAACAATTTTATTCATTATGTTAATCAACAGGATACATATTTGTTTCCTTTTTTATAACAGAAAATACCTGTTTTGTTTTAATCTTTAGAAGTATTTTAACTGTTTCAATATAATTAAGGAGGTTAAAAGACGAATGTCGGACTTATAGATGGACATCGGGGAGATTTTTTCAAATTCTAGTTATTTTTATTTCTTATTGAATTTACTGTAATGAAATAAAATAACATTTGTTTGTTTAAATATTGAAAGTAATAAACTTCTAGCCTATTTATATGGTACAGAGAGTCGTGCAATAAGTAATGCCCCTGATCCACTTCCAATTGTCTGATCTAGATGAAATTTCGTATGTGCAATGAGTTATATCTCTACCGGTTATGTGGCAAATTACAGCTCTGAACTAATTGTGGTTTCTGTTTTACAGGTGTTTGAACTGAGTCAGGTGTGAAATAGAGCCTGTTCAATGTCGAGCAGTGATCCGGTTTTTGTATTTGAAAGGACGTACACCACAGGAGACTTTTGCTGACTTATGGTGGTAATGGCCAACCATATAACCTTGTAAAACGCTGGCATCGTGAATTAAAACATGGCCGGAAGTCTGTAGAAACAGCTCCCAGAGCTGGTCAACCCCCTTCTGCCATTGCGGAGGCATCTGTCCGTCAAGTTGAGGCTGTCATTTTGGAAGATCGGTGCATTACTATTTGACCATTTGCATATGCATAAGGTGTCTGCCAGATGGATTCCTAGGTTGCTCACCCAATTCCAGAAACGAGAACGCGTAAAGTGTTCGGGGATGAATTTAGAGATGTGCCAAGAGGAGGAGTCAAAGTTTTTCAAAAGACTGATTACACAGGATGAAACCTGGGTCCATTACTATGATCCAGAGACCAAAGCCCAATCAATACAGTGGAAGCACTCGGACCCACCACCTCTAAAAAAGGCAAGGTTGCAGTCCTCCGTTGGCAAGGACATGCTCACAGTCTTCTGGGAGCGGGACGGCGTAGTGATGACACATTTCCTGGCAAAGGGTACCACAATTACAGGAGCCTATTATGCTTCACTTTTGTGAAAATTAAGGGAAGCTATCAACGTCAAGAGGCGGGGCAAGATCAGCAAAGGTACCCTCCTCCTGCAGGACAACGCTCCGGTCCACAACTCGCATGTCGCTAGATAAGAAGTATGGGCGTGTGATTATGAAATCTCCCCACCCTCCCTACTCTCCTGATCTTGCACCCTCTGACTTTCACCTCTTCCCAGCCATGAAGTTGTTTTTGAAAGGAAAGCGTTTCCCAAATGATGTAGCCTTGACTTCTGAAGTCACGTCGTGGTTGGAGGACCAACCTGGGGTGTTCTACAAAAAACGGTCTCCAGAGCTGCATCAAACGATAGGATAAATGCATAATTCTAGGTAGTTCTTATGTAGAGAAGGACTAATAACTTTGCCAAGTTCCGTTGCTCTACTGCTATGAGAAGTGGGTCAAGCGCATTACTTATCGCACGCCCCTCGTACATATATAAAAACAAAGATTTTTCAATTTGTTTATTTAGATGATCTTTAATATCGTTTTCTCAAATAAAGGTGCAAGTAAAAAGAAGCTAGATTTTTGTATAATTATTTATACTAATGCACAATTTCTTGGGTTTAGCTAAGTTGATATTTTAAGTGAACAATCGGCCTACCATGATGCTTAGGCAGTGAAAAGGTATTTGAAATATATTCCGCGTAAATGCATATAAGCTAACGGAAATTTTCTATCACATTTGATTTTAATTTTAAGGTATTTAAACTATGAAATCAGATCATAAACATATGGAGCACCTAATGCTCTATTTCCATGCGTGAAACCCACACAACTAATATGTCTACAGCCCAGATTGCTAGGAACCCCATTCGTTCCTCTCTAGCTCACAGCAAAGCCAGGTTGTAGATAACAGCATCTAAATCCAAGCACGTCACCGGATCAGGGACGATGCAAGCCATCCTCACTGATATACGTTCAGAATTGACGTAGAGTGGAACGATTGAAAAAGTGTTTAAAAAAATAGGGTGGTTGTTAAGATCAATTCTGAAGCAATTGAAGTATATCGCACTACGAACTAATCGACAGGTCAAAGAAAACTCAGAATTGTTATGATATCTTTGTCGCTGCGTCTACTTCTACTGGCAGTTTTTGTCATCCTCAGATAATCCCATCCGTTCTTCAAGTTGATCCACATCAGTCCCCTCCCCGAATTGCCGATATAGTTCCCTCCTTGAGCGGGCGAGGTCACTAGACACCGGGAACACAGGGAGCACACCTTGGCATTTATTGAAGAACCGTGAGTAACATAGGCCTACGATGGCATTCAACCTTGTCTTGGATGAGGTTGGGGAAAGCGCTCTTAATCACAGGTCCCCATGCCGACTGATTGGCCAGGAAAGCCAATATATCTGCAAGTGTGTAACTTGCCAAGTCAGGTTTCCTCGAGTTTCAATCGGACGGACGATCGGTACAGATCTCTCTACGAACTAACGGTCACCTCTCGTACAAGAAGAGTGAGAAGGGAAGGCGCACTAATGCCGTCAAGCGGTTCGCAGGGAGATATATAGCTAATCAGGAAAGGGTAAAATAACATAGGTAAAGAGTGCATGTCTCTGCTCTTAACTTTTAAAGTATATCTACTTCGGAGCCAAATTTTTAAATAGGTTCCTATCTTTGACTGTAGTTCCAAAAAACTCTTGTGCAACACGGTTCGAATCAAACCCTAAAGATCCGTACCGAGTTATGTCTAATTGAAACTGTCTGGTAGCGCACCCAACACCATGCAACTAACCTTAGGCCGTTTGGATTTGCTAACTATGCGAATGCTTCTACGGCTCGAGACGCACACTGTCACATCACTGACATACGCAGAATCCATGTTTCCTGTACCCCCAGACAAATTAATTTCTCGTAGGCTCGGTCAAGTCGCATTGATCTATTGAAGTCAGGATTAAAAGCTGGTGCTTCTAAAACACATACTAGAAAACAATGGCTGACCCTGTCAATAATTTTGGACTGATCTAAATTGATCAGCGGGGCTTTGCTGTTCTTTTTAAACCTTTTGTGATTCTACGAATAAAATGCAAATTTTTCTGAATCAATCTCCAATTCACAGCATAATTCTGCTTTGGCTCGACCAATTCGCCGATAATGCTTCAGTGCAGCACCCATTTCAAAATCCATAACCCGATCATTACAATCAATCACTTGAACAACGTGCAGACGAAACGAATAGGTCAAAACTGTACGACTGCCATAGAAAAGAAACTACACCATAAACTATGGCGATCCGAAACACTGTTGTTCACAACAACATCAATCACAGTCTACTCTCAGCACCTTTGTGTACAACGTTTACTGTTGCGAGCACAGTGCACCCTAATATCAAGTAAACTCTCCAAACACATTGATTACCAATGCTTAAAAGGCATCCCAATGCTTCTAAAGCACTTGCTAATCTCTGATTGAATTATAGTGAGTTTCCTGAGACACAGACACCTTTATGTTTAAGGCTACGAGGCCCCTGTGCACACGAGAAGCTTTGCTTCGGCACCCATGTCCATAGTATTCAAGCTCCCATGACATGCTCATTGTTCAACCATGATTATAGCGTAGATCTTAACTTATCCATAAGTGAGTATGTGTGTATGAAGACAATTTTCGTCCTATTTCCGGTGCGAATTTTCGACCTACAGACCTGATAGGGTATTCATACTAATGGAAGCATTACAATTGGTTTTCATCTGAACAAACATGGTGCTTAGATGTCAAAATTGAAAAATTGGTACTTTGGAGTCATCGGATGTTTATTTGTTTGTCAACTTTTTCACAAGGTTGGAAAACACTTTTTAAAGACATTGGCATGCGGGTCTAATTGTTATCGTACCTGACTCACTGTCTTCAGGTGTGGGTTTCGTTCTGAGGTCGAGTATTTTTCTTCTTACATTTTTCTTTCTTGTTTAGACAAAAGAATAATACCCGCATGCACATATCCCATATTCTTTCCGTTTAATTCCTTCATTTTAAGGAATTTAACGCGTAACACCTAGTATCCTGATAAAACTGTGCCATTTTGATTCACTTATATGAAAATGAGTTTGATTTTTTATAGAATGGCTATTTTTGATAAGTGTTCAACATTTACAATTTCATAAATAATGTATTGTCCGTTGAAATTATGATCAGATTTTCAATGATAATCTTTAATACACCCCAGGAGGTAGATTGTTCTACGAAATTAAAACCTATACCCTATATTATATTCAAAAGACATATCCTGCTGATTTTAACAATGAAATAAGATGCTATATTTGTCAAAACTCAGTGGGCACGGCGTCGAGCAGACAAATAGATTCTAGACTACAGTCAATTATTAAATGGTGGTATTGCTAGTCCCATGATCTCTTATTTGTTTACAGTCGGGTATATATTTAGAACTGAGTATATGTCGTTGATGTGAGGCTTATCATTTCATAATTTATTGATGTATCTCTTTATTTTCGTTTGAAGACCAGCATAAAAATGATACCAAAAAATAAAAAAAGAGAACGTTTGAAGAAAAATAAAAAAGTGATAGTTTTATCTGTTTATATAAGAATGATAGCCGAGTAAACATATTTTACGATAAAATATATACAAGTATATATATATGACTACTTCATTTAATCATATAAATTAATATACGAAAGTATAGATTTATGCGTAAACTTTTAGTATTTACTTCAACAGTGCTCAATACGTAGGTAGAGCTAGGTAGTAAGTTATAAAATATATATGTCGATTAAGCTACACAGAATAAGCCTGATGAATCCTAGCGTGGCTGAAACGCGAAATATTCAGTGTAGCTTTAATCGCCATATATATTTTATAACACACTATATATATATATATATATATATATATATATATATACACTTGTGCCCGATATTATTCATACCCCTCGGATCTTTGAGATTTCTATAAGAATATTGCTCAAACCAGAAGGTAGACAATATTAAAGGGATTTCAAACAATAAATCAAGCATAAGCATTTAATTTAAACTCAACAAATAAATAAATTATGCAAGTTTGAAACATTATACAAAGAAAAACAATAATGGCACTAGTTCAAAATTATTCATACCTCTCTTACTAATAGTCAATAGCATGCCCTTTATTCTTAATAACTGCCTGTAACCGTTTGGGATATTTATCAACAAGGTTTTTACAAGCATCAACACTGATTTTTGACCATTCTTCAATGCAGTAGTTCTCCAAATCCCTCAAATTTCTAGGTTTCTGCTTTTTAACCTCAGTTTTCAATATGTGCCAGAGGTTTTCGATAGGGTTCAGGTCGGGACTCTGGCTAGACCATTTCAAAACATTAATTTGATTATCCTCAAACCATTTCTTGACTATTTTGGCAGTATGTTTTGGATCATTATCCTGTTGAAGGACCCAGTTTGGTCCTAAATGGAGCTTCTCCGCATCCTGTCTAATGTTTTTCTGGAGTATCTCCAAATATTGCTCCTTCTTCATGGTTCCATCTATCTTGACCAAACTACCTGGACCACTAGCCGAAAAGGAGCCCCAAAACATTAGGCTACCACCACCATGTTTCACCGTGGGTATGGTGTTCTTTGGGTTGTAAGCTTCTCCTTTCTTCCTTCAAACGTAAGAAGCATCCATATGGCCAAACAATTCAATTTTTGTTTCGTCAGTCCACAAAATACTTGAGAAAACGGACTCTGGAGAATTCACATGGGTCCTAGCAAATTTTAGACATGCTGCAAGGTGTTTTCCGGTGTGCAATGGAGTCCTTCTTGGTCTTCTTCCTTTCAGACCATTTTCATGCAGAGTCCTTTGCAATGTTTGCCTTGATATTTTTATGCCAGAAGACTCCAGATTTTCTAAAATGTCCTTATTAGTGGTGGTTGGATTTGCATTAACACTTCTTACAATATTCCTGGTGGCTCTAGCAGACAGTTTCCTTTTCCTTCCTCTACCAATCAAGTTGTTTGTTGTGTGGTGGCTCTGGAATTTTTTGATGATGCTCTGTACTGTTGCTGTAGGGACCTCAAATTTCTTGGAAATTGACTTGTAACCTAAACCATCCTTATGTGAATTCACAATTTTAGTCCTTAGATCATTACTAAGCTCTTTTTTCTTCCCCATTCTAATAATTTTTATTCTTTTATTGGTTTTCAGTTGATATCATTTTAATTTCTGAAAAATGCAAAAAACGAAATGAAATTAATCAAAGGTTGTATAAAAGCATTCAAAATAAGAATCAAACAGAAAACAAACAGTCAGAAACTCGATTAATACTGAAAAAATAAGGGGGTATGATTATTTTTGAACATTGCAGATTTTATAAATAGCTGTATATTTCTTTTATTACAAGTATCCCGAGATTTTAAAATGACGAAAATGATCAGAAGAGGTTTATTAAGAATATGTATCAATATGGACGTAAACAATAAATTCTTACAAAAGTTACACCTAATAAACTCAATTTTCAAGGGGGGTATGAATAATATCGGGCACAAGTGTATATATATATATATATATATATATATATATATATATATATATATATAATACGCATCAAGTGCGCTTGAAAGCAAAATTTCAACGCTATATTATGAAGATAAACAAATATTTTACTTGTTTAAAATTTATAATTTAAATCTTTTCGGGGTCAAATTTCGATCTTCAGTATGTTGTGTGTTTCTTTTATTTTCTTCTTTCTTGACATGGTGTAAAGTACTAGAAAGAAAAGTCAGTAGTAAAGATCTGCGCACTGTCTCTCAGTGGTTGTATTTTTGAAAAGTCGGGAACGGTGCGTTGGCTACGCGAGATTCATGTCAGGGTTTTGAGTTCCGTAATAGAAGCGTTGATTTAATTTGAATAAAATAAAATAAGCATCGAGAGCGCTTTAAACTCCAAGTAAAGCGTAATATTACGAAAATAAACAAATACCTTTGTAGTATTGCGTTAACATTTTGCTTTCAAACGTACTTTAAATGAACGCTTCTGTAACGGACCTCACACTCCTGACATACATACATACATTCATATATGTATACTTACATATATATATAAATATATATACATATATATATGTGTGTGTTTATACTTACACTAATTTTTATCTATATATTTAAAATATTTACTACATTATACATTATAAACTCCAGTATTCCATATTTTCTTAAACATCATATAATATGAAGTGCATTTCATTGAAACCTGAATTTATACTTTGATGAAAGACCGTAAAAATACTTCGGCTATTATACGGAAGAGATTTGGTGCTTATTTTTATGATTGTAAAATGATAGAAGTCGAAATATAAGAGTAAAATAATAATTTGAGTAGGGGTCAGGTTGTGTAACCTATGTACAGTGTAGAAAAAATTTCTTCTAAGAATAAGCTAGTGTGAAAAGAGAGGGTTGAAAGACAATTAATATATTACAGTTTATTTCAATTAAAGCTACTTCATATGCAGATCCTTCCACCTCATCCATCTTCAGTATGGCTTTGACCTCAGTTCTAAACCGTGATATTTCCAATATAATAACGTATACGATGGTGTGTGCTGAGAAGAAACAGTCATAACATTCTCCATACAATCCTAAATAAGACCGGCTCTCTCTCTGTCTCTCTCTCACTCTCTCTACATATATATATGCATATATATATGCATATATATATATATATATATATATATATATATATATATATATATATATATGGAGGCGTTAAATGGGGAAAATAAAATCAATTCTTTAAGAGTAGTATTATCGGAATAATATAAAGCTCAACAACTGATGTCTACCACTATTAAACTTATGAATATATATATATATATATATATATATATATATATATATATATTACTGTATAGATTTATGTCTTCATATCCTCTTGTTACTGATTCCTATATATATATATATATGTTTATATATATATATATATATGTGTGTATGTATATATATATGTGTGTGTGTGTACATATATGTACATATACATTTTTTTAATACAGAATGATATATATGTGTATACATCTATATACATATGTATGCAATAGTTCTTTGTATATTTATATGAATTTAAACATATATTAGCAGGCCCGGTCGTAAAGTACGCTTAAATATGATATTTTAATTATATACTGATTTTGTAGTTATTATTATTTTACATTACCCAATATATAGTCATGAATTAAAAAGTTGTGGGTTTTTTAAACGACACAGTTGCTACGGAAACGAGTCATAAAAAACGTCGCTCACCTCCTTATGTGTTATTTTACGATTTTGAACATCACTAAATCCGTCATAACTTTTATTTTATTGAATGAAAATTTATTTATTTTAATTTTCACAATATAGCTGGAAAAGTGATCTATAATTTTTTTTTTTTTTTGATAATTGGCGAAGAATAAAGTCGGTGTATAGCTTTAAAACAGTTTTAAATGACTAAAACTGCCACTGAACCACATATTCAAACACTACCGTGTTTGAATGATATATATATATATATATCTAAATCTATATATATAAATCTTTCTATATATATATATATATACATCTATATATATATAGATGTAAATATATAGATGTAAATATATACCTACATAGATATATATATATATATCATTGCTCTTTGAAGTAAATTGTTTATTCTATAAAATATTAAATAATTAATGTAAATACTTACAATATCACAAGATGAAATCATTCGATCGCATACGTGAAAAAAAACGCCTGCAGCATGGATTTAACGCTTATGATAAATAACAAGCAAAACTTAATTTGAATAACATATTTCTGGTTTTGATTTTTTGTTTTTAGTTCTATCTGTTAAATATACATGAGATTATTGATGTGATATCGGGAAATGGCAGCTGTGTATTTCTATTTGAGTTAATATACTTATGTTGGCACAGGTGGATAGATTTCAATACATTTGTGTTTTGAGATTTTCTCAAACGAACTAAAAACGTTAAACAACATGATTTCTAATTTATATTGATATATTTGATTAAATATAGCATAAAATCGCCTTGAATTAAAGATGAGTCGGAGTTTTGCCTGCAGCTTAAAAATCACAGAAGCGAAATCATTTCTCAAAACAATCAATTTTGACTGCAGCGCTGCGACGCCATATTCAAGATGGCGCCGAAAATCTGCATTTATAAATGATCGAAACTACTTTTAGAATATTTAAACAATAGAAAATGAGGAAATAAAATGCTTTGCAGAAACAGGAAAGGAAGACAATAAATTTCGTATCATTAATTTTTTTTATCCCAAAACCAAATCAGAACAACACCAGCTGAGCCTTTATTACAATCTTAAAAAAATTTTGTTGTTGTTGTTTTTTAGTTCTTGCCTAATGATTATTTATAAATCACTTAAACAGAACAAAAAGAAAATCAGCATTGCTATTTTGTTTTTCTTTGCGTATGCGCATTATTAAGTTCATCGCAGTTCTTATATCTACGACTGAAAAAGACTACAAACCAAAAACCGAGTAATATTACCCTGTGTCTTGTTTCGACTGTAAACCAACTGAGCACTTACTTATACAATATCTTTATTTATTTTGATTTGAGTTTAAAAATAGAGCATTTAATTCCTTACTAAGATAAAACATTTTTTTATTTTGTGATATTTTGTGATGTGTAATTTTTTTATTATTATTATTATTATTATTATTATTAGTTTACATACAGTTTAATGGCTTGTGCTGTAGTTTACCATCAGGTCTTATCTAGCAAAAATTCTTATGCAACACACAAAAACCTCTCCTTATCAAATCACCACTTAGAATGTCCCCGTACACATGACCACTCATTGACAATAAACCTTTCCATTTTAGGGGAATTGTGGTTAGTTTATGGTGATTAAAATTAAAATGAAAACTCTTATTTTAATCATATTCATGGAAATTCTTATGTTAAGTAATAAAAAATATCAGAATATATATATATATATATATATATATATATATATATATATATAGCTATAATATAAAGCTGAACGTCTGTGTGTGTGTCTGGTCACGAATAGGCTTCAATATGGTTGACTATTATAGAAAATTGATCACATATAATGATAGAAGATGTATCGAGACACAGTAATGGGTATTCTGATCTGATATAATGATGGTTCATTAAAATTGTGGGGTCTGCGTACACGCCTGGTCCACAAAGTATGGAAATGAAAAATGTAAAAATTAAAAAAAAATGTTTACAATTTTTTTATATAGATGTACATAAGAATACTTTGATAAGTATTTTTAACTTAAATAGGGATGGTATAATAAAATTGTGGGGTCTGCATTTACGCCTGGCCTCCATAGAATGGAAATAGGCAAAAACTTTAATAAATACTTTTCATATCTATCTGTGTAAGTATACTTTGATAATTATGTTTCAGTTTGAGGAAATATAGTATAATAATACTATGGGTGTTCGTTCGGGCCTGACCTCCATTGACTGGAAATATGTCACAAAGTTTAACAAGGTGTTTTAATATAGATCTACAGAATATTGAGATAAGTATTTCAGTATGAACAGGTATGGTATAATAAATTTCGATGCTATAAAATTCGAAGTTATCTCTTTACAACCCTTCCTTTTCATAACCTATCATACTTTCATAAATCAGAGTCCATTTTCTGTAGGCTGTTTTTTAATCCAATCAACGACCGATACTTTTGCTAGTACACACACACACACATATATATATATGTATATATATATATATTTATATATATATATATATATATATGTATATATATATATATAATAAAATGTTTTATTAACTATCTGCTCTTATTATAAGCTCTATCTCCTATTTGGTTTTATCGAACTTTTTACATCTTGCTGAGATAACTTTATAAATATTAATTCTTTAATATTTATAATATACTTTAGTTTTACCGTCTTGGATAATTTTGGTAAATTTAATTGTAATTTTTATTTTATTATAAGCTGCCGCTTGGTTGAGCTTTTTGTTCTTTCCAGATATGTTTGAAAAGGAACACATTACTCTGTCTGCCAAAAATATCCCTATTCCTACCCAACAAGAATATATCCACAAATGTGTTTTCGCTTTGAGGACTTTCCTAATAATATAAGGTGGAAGGCTTATAACCATGACTTAATCATTAAAAATAAACTTAAAGCGCCTATTTCCTCTGAGGACCAACCTTATCCAGAAATCTTAACAAATGAACTCCCTTTCAACTCTCATAGAGAACAAAAGAAAATAGAAAGAATTGCTGTAAAGTTTTACGGATTAAACCCCACTGCCCACTCCAAATACAACGTTTACCTTGAGGATTTGAGAATTCCATGTTAAATTTAATCAAAAAAATTAAATTTAAGAAACAAAAACACCATTATAATCCGGTTACTCGGAAAATAAATAATCTTCACGAAAAGGTTAAAAAGAATGAACATATATTCGTCACTGCTTATAAGACAAGAACTTATTATAAACTTGACTATCCTAAACTTAATAAATTATATAAAATAGTCACTCCTAAGACTTTAGATTCCATTAATTTTGAAGCTAAAATTTACTTACTTCTATGAATATTCATAACTTCACTAAAATAATTTCTCCGGGTACCCCTAGATTCACTCTCAAGGATCATAAAACTAATTTCTATGACAACCCCTCCATCAGATTGATCTGCTCGTCTAACTCTGCTGTAGGCAAAAATATCTTACGGAGAATCATCCTTTCTATTTAAGAAAAAGTAAGTTTCCCTCTTTGGCTAAATTCAGATTCCGTAATTAATTGGTGCGTCTCCCTTAAAATAAGCACCTCCTTAACTTCATAACCTTTGACATCCAAAATTATTATCAATCAATTCATCCGATCCTTTTCAATAAGATTCTAATCTTTGCTAAAAGAAATTCTGACTTAACTAATTTAGAAATTAAATTAATCCTCCTAGCGAGAAAGTCCCTTATACAATTTAACAATAAGTTTTGGACTAGAAAGGACCCTCTGATAATTTTGACATCTTGATGGGTTCTTCTGACTCTGGTTTTTACCGATTAAGTGGGACTCTTCTTACTGAAAGAACTTAAATACCACTTTAAACATATCCAATGGGGCCTTTATAGAGATGGTGCCCTTTTTACTACAACAGCCAGGCCAAGAGGGTACAACACAACATTAAATAACTTATTAAATAACTTTGACATTTCTATAATTATCGAAACAAACAAAAAAACTTCAAATTTTCTAGATGTTACACTTAATCTTAACACCGAAACTCATAGCCCCTATTATAAACCCATTCTTACGCTTTTATACGTCCATATATATTCTAACCACCCCAACTCAATTATAAAATCTATAGTACTATCCGTCTCTATAAGAATTCTTGCTCTTTCTACTGATAAAAAGCTTTTAATCAAAATGCTACTTTCTTCAAGGGTGCCTTAAGGAACTCAGGAGACAAGGAAAAGATTAAATACAAACATTATGCTCCTCCTGCAGGCCGCCTTAAATCTGTAATCACACACAATATGACTCGTAAGAAACCAATTCAAATTACAAGATCTGCCGCTATCAATAATAATGAACCAGTCTACATATATAATCCAAACAAAAATACTAATTGTAATACCTCTAACCCACCCAGTCTCACCAGGAGAAAGAAAAATATTTGGCTTAATCCTCCATTTTGCGTAAATGTCAAAAGTAATATACCTAAGGAATTCTCTAACTTTGTACAAAACTTTTTCAAATACCCACACAGATATAGTTCTTTTTTTCAATAAAAACTCAATCAGGATTTCTTATTCAACAATGGATAATTTAGCACAAAGAATCTTAACATCTAATAACAAAAAATTAAATCAGCCCAAAAAATCCCTTTCCCAGTTAAACCCAAAACTGCCTGTAATTTTAATAACAAACATCTGTGCCCACTCCATAATGATTGCATCCATAAAGATGTCATATATTCATGCACAATTATGAGCTCCCAGGCAATCCTCCCATAACAGACACTAATATTTCATCTTCAAGTTATCCTTCTTCCCATCCTCCATCTGATAGTTACTAATCAAATATACCACTCGAGCAGCCCGTCCATCTAAAATCATACAACTAGCAATAATAATAATAATAATAATAATAATAATAATAATAATAATAATAATAATGAGAATAATAATATTTCTCGTAACAGCCATCTTAACACTAACAGCACTCATTATCCCCTCCAAAATAGTCCTCGTACAATCATTGTCCCACCCTTTGTTGAACACTATGAACAAAATTCAAACTATTTAACTAATACAAATCAGCGAATTAATATTAATATCAGACCTCGAGCTTTTAATAAAGTACACACGTGTAACGGTGCTACTTCAACATTAATTAATAAAAGAATATCAAACCACATTTCTTCTTTTAACAACCATAATTCTAATAATAACCAAGGAACTTCTCTAACCACTTTAATTTAAAAAAAGTAACAATATAATAAATTCTAAAAACGAACATATCTCTTTCTGTAAACATAAGTCCAAATTTAATTATAGTAATTTTGAAATTACATATTATTACTTTAACCTTTCAGATAGATATATATATTTTCTTTAACATTATCGTTTTTTCTACATACTGTGCTTAGTACTTTATAACTTAATAATCCGTTATTTTATTTCTTTATTTCTTCTTTGTTTGGCCGGGTTTTTTATCTGCAATTTCCGTGTTGGTCTTTAAATATCCCTATTTATCTAATATATCAATACATATTCTGTATGTATATTTTCTTATATTTTTCTCTATGCATTTACTTACATTCTTACTTGCTTTATCCGGAATTTGAAGATACCGGCCATCCTCTCCCTTAACAAATTATTTTTTATTTTGTATTTTATTTTTTATTCATTATTTATTTCTTATTTATTTATGTATTAATTTATTTATTTATTTATTTTTCTATTTAATGTCTTTTAACAACTCTTGCCAACATTTTCTTAATAATAACCTGTACATTCCAGTTGACCTATTTTTTGCCCTATATTTTTCGCGCCTTTAACATCATTTTGTCTGGGTCATTTTGATATTTGCTTTTCTATTTTATATTTAATTCTATCACCATTTAATTTTTTTTTTTGCTCATCTTCTTCACTGATTTTTTCTCCTCTTCTTCACTAATTTGTTTCTCTTCTGCTTCACTGATCTTTCCTATTTATAATTATGTCTCGGCAGTCGTGTCAAACGCATATTTTATTTTTCTTTTATTAATATTATTGGAATTTTTCCCCTTTTTCTTGTACATATTTAGAAATTATTCCATGCATTTCGGCCTTTTGGATTATTTTGGACCATCTTCGTTTTATGCGATTTCCTTGGATTTTACTTGTGCGAATGGAAAATTCGATTAACTTTCTTGGACTTACATTTTTGGATTTTATCGTCATTTTACACCTTACCTTTCACCTGACTATCCATTCACGTGAAATCACATTTTTCTTCACTATATTTCCCCTCTGCTTCACATTTTGTTATCAAGTAAGATCTTTGACTTACTTACAGTTTCATCAAATACTTTTGTATGCAAAATCCGATCCCGGATTTTGCTAATTCCTACGCTCTGATGAGAAGAGAAAGTATTTCTTCGAAACTGCGAGGATTATCCACTTATTAAGTATTTCCTTTTCAGATTAAATATGTGTTTAACTCTTTTTCAAAGTGTTTTTTAACAAACCTCTGGCTTTGATGAAGGGGAGACTAAAACTCGCTGCTATGGTTTCAAATGATTTGAAACAGCAGCAAGGACAGACTAATTTTTTCTCATATGTTATATCTCCCATCTTTAGTTTTCATACATAAAGTAAATCTCACGGTTTATAACAATCATTTGATACTGGGGATATTCATAACTTTACCCTATTTTCAAAAGACAAAGATACAACATATGAGAAATATTTGAAATCATGTCTCCCCTTACTTATTTCAGATCATTTGAAACTATTAAAACAAGTTCTTGCCCCCCATCAAGACGAGAAAATTTGGGGAAATATCAGACTATGATTGAATAATTGGTGTAGATGCAATAGCTTTACACTCACGACAAATCCTGTAAAATTACGATTATCTTAGGTTTTCGAGGATGCTGCAAACGAAAATAACAATAAAAATCCCAAGTAATGGGTAATTTTTAGATATGTAGAAATTACAAAGTGGGGGATCAGTTTTCTATATTAATTTAACGTAAATTGGATATTCAATTTTAGCCAAGGTGACTATAAATTGGGTGGTACTTTTACGTTAAATTAACATAGAAAAACGATTCCCCACTTCCTGAACACGTAATGGCCACATGTCACATGTCACTACACAATGCTGGTCGTTATCTTTCAAATTAACTTTTATTTGTAAAGTTCTGATCAATAGTTGCCGAGATTTCGAACCTATACAATTGCCCCCAAAAGCGGTTTATCTCTATATGGATATATCTATACTCGTCGCTAAACTGAATATTGAAGTGCTTATATATGTGGTTCTATGGGGTGAAAATACATGTGAATTTGCAGGCTTTTAGACAATTATGATACAATTCTATGGTTAAAGTTTATGGAATTCGTTAATAAAAACCTATGTTTTTATACCAATAAAATATACCCATAATAAGAATAAATTTAATTATGCTGCTTTAGGATGAAACTTTCTTCGGATTTTTTGCTTGGTTTTTCTCCCCTGCGGCCTTGCCAGACCACATATATATATATATATATATATATATATATATATATATATATATATATATGTGTGTGTGTGTGTGTGTGTGTGTGTGTGTGTGCGGGTGTGTGTGCATTTACATATATATATATAGATAGATATGTAGATAGATATGGATATTAATATATATATATATATATACAAGTATATATATAAGACCAAGGAGTTAATAAAACATGTTAACAACTGAAAAAGAGTTCAAAACATATTTAATTTTAAAAAAAAGCACAAAATAAGTGGATTGTCCTTAATCCGCGGAGTTTGGAAGAAATACTTTCCTTCTCATCAGAGGGTAGGATTTAGTAGAATGCGGGATCAGATTTTACTTGTAAAAGTATTTGAAAAAACTACAAGTAAGTCATAGATCTTACTTGGTAATAAATAGTTAAGTAGAGGGAATATGGTGAAGAAAAGGGTGATTTCACATGAATGGAGAGTCTCGTGAAGGGTAAAATATCCAATAACGGTAAAATCCAAAAAAGTTGGTTAAGTTTCCATTTCCACAAGTCAAATCCAGGGGAATCGCGTAATTGCAAGATGGTCCAAAGTAATCCAAAAGGCAGAAATCTGTGGAATAATTCACAAATGGGGGATGGAACAAGGAATGAGTTCAAATAATATTATTTAAAGAAAACGCGCCAAAATTTAGAGCAAAAAGGGGTCAACTGAAATATACAAGTTATTACTTAAGAATGAAATTACATGTGTATATATATATGTGTGTGTGTGTATACATACATATATATATATATATATATATATATATATATATATATATATATATAGCTAGGACAATCCTCTATTTTTAGTATTGCTTTTTACCTATTTTCTCGGATCACTTGAAATATGTAGTTAATCTCGAAGTTAATTGAGGTCTAATGTGGATTGCGATAAAAAATGGCTTGTTGCATTTAATCCCGTTAAGACTTGGTTATTTTCCTTTAATCAAATGTATGCCCCTCTCTTCATAATGCTGTTACCGTTAGCTCTACTCTAGATAAGAGATATTCTAAAACTTTTTGGACTTCCTTACTCTACAAATCTTCCTCGTAGTTCATATATCCTATCCATTGCTCTTTCCGCGTCTCGTAAAATCGGTTATGCGTATAGCTTTAAGCTCTTTCCTACAATAGAGGCTATTCTTTATATACACAATTCTACTATCAAACAATGTATGGAGTACTGTTGTCATATTTCGGCTGCCGAGTCTGTGTCCCATTTGATATTTCTTGATAAATTGCAGAAACGTATTTGTAATTTGATTGACCGCACACTTTCTTCTTCAGTTCGATCACAAGCGTGATGTTGCTAGTCTCAGTATTTTCTACAAATATTGCATGTGTTTGACTTGTTATTCTACAGATGTCCGTCATTTTTTTGTTTTTATAACATTTTATAAAACAGTTTCATATTTCAGTATCTCCCTTCCAAGTACTGCAAGGTTGTAGAACTTTCTTCCTGCTTTTCTCCTACTTACAACTTTGGTTTTTCAAGACTGTGGTCAACAGGAATTTCCTGTCGTTACCAAAAGTTCCATTATATATATATATATATATATATATATATATATATATATATGAGTGTGTGTGTGTGTATCGTCTAAGGAAGCCATTAGTATTTTACAAAGTGATAATGAAATAAAATAATTAGTAAAAAAAAAATAACTGCAGTTTAAATTCCTGGAAAAAAGAACTAAATGCAACATCTTGCAGATTTAGCACTTGCATAAGCCCACTTTTTGCGTGAAAATCTACAATTATACTAGAGAATTTAACTATATAACGGTGAAAAAACCTTAATCATAAAATAGAAAACCGCGATTATTATCTATCTATCTGTCTATCTATATATCTCTATTTATAAATATATATATATATATGTATATGTATATGTCTATATCTATATCAATGTATATATATATATATATATCTTTATAAATATGTATATATATGTGTATATATATATATATATATATATATATATATATATATATATATATATATATATATATATATATAATACGCTAAGTTAAGTAAGTTCATGTTCTTACATATGTTATCAACATAAAATTCTTTTGGGTGTATGTAACAATGTTCTTATACGAGTATAAATAAATTTAAAATGAATGATTTTTCTGCATATAGTGTATATATATATACACACACATTTATATACACATATATATAGATATATAGATGCATATATGCATAGAAATACATATATATATATACATATATATATAGAATCAAATGTTGAAATGTTCTATTAAAAGTTTAAAATATGAAAATAACTGCATGTACAGGAAATTGTATCATTTGTAGATATCTAATGTGATACGAAAGAGAGAAAGTTTGTTTCTTTTATCAAGTGAGCTGATTAAATTCGATCGCTTTTATGGAAGCTCTGATTTCCTGACAGAAGACAAATTCGTACAACTGTGATGAAGCGCTCATTTAAATCCCAACTGATACAATGAAAATAGAAAGGAAAGTATTATAACCTCGTCTACGAAGAGGAGTCCTTATTGTGTATGTTTTAGGTGGATTTGAGCTCATTGAAGCATCTTTCATAAATATAAATGATAACATCTTTTATTTCTGTGAAAAACGCCTTGTAAATCTTAGAAGATATTATTGAACAGTTGATCGTGGAGTCGTGCTTATGAGCGGAATTTCCTTAAGACTTGGTGATAATACTCTATCTAATGACCTATGAGGCTCATATACGTAATGAATTGCATTAGGTTTCAGATAATTTTAGAACGATGGAATGAATCAGCACTTTCTCTAGCGATCTTAGCAATATCTTAAATACTATAAAACAAACAAGGACGTGTGTATACCTCATTCCGTAGACGTGTAACATAGTAGGAGGCTGTCGAACATGTGGGTATATATCTACGTGTAAAATGTATATGCATATATCATTTATAAATATCTCTGTTATCTTCTATTAGATATAATGTATATATATATATATATATATATATATATATATATATATATTCAGTTTATTTTATAGTAATGTTCTTTTTCATTAAGTGGGATGCAGCGGGAGAATGATTACACATGTACAAGCCGTTCATTTAAAACGTGGAAATAATAACATACTTGAGACATACAACTGCTTCCTCTCTGTTCTTCTGTAATTAAAGGTTTCTCCGAAAAGAAAAAAACAATCAAATCGAAGTCATATATTATAACTTTATTCACGGGACGTTATTTCTCATCGGAGCTGCAAAGTGTTATAATTTTCTGCATTTTACAAAATCTGTGTTACTCTCAGCTTCCAAAACTCGGGGACGACATCTACTTTGTTAAGTGGCAGATGTTTCCAGTATGACCTTAAATTCTAAACGCAAACGTTGCACGTTGCTTTTATTATAACGATCTCATTACGTGATTAGTACACGTAGCATTTTGATTACTTTATGTCATCACAATACAGCACAATCACGTTGACACACCGGTTCTTTCCAGATCACCGAAGTTAATCAACTAGATGGGAAGGCAAGGCGCTTTATGTATTGCGAGGGAAAATACCAGCTTGAGAAACTTGCGCGGTGCATCCTTCTCTCGAGAGTAGATGGGACTCTCTTAAGCCGTGATAGGCACGCCATCTAGTGATGGTTTCACTACCCTTAATAGCCATGGCAAGGCATCAAGTATTCACCTAGTGACAAGACTTGAATTACACTACAAACTTGTGTAGTGAGTGTAATCATTGTTTATGTTCTAACATTCTTGTTTGTTTCCACATTCCTCCGTTTACACACATGATGCATATTTCTAATAAAATAATATGTTTATACTAAAAATACTTTTTCGTCTTGATATATATTTTCCAGACATCAAAAACAATAATAATATGAATTGTTTTCGTTACTCGGAATCTTTCTGCAATGCCACATGTAATACATGTTGTTTTTGCGATAAAGATATGTGTTCAAAAGTCAAAAGATATGTACAGGTTAATAGTGTAAAGTATTAATTGAAACACTTATTTAAAATAAATGACAACGGCAATGGCATTTTGAATCATGACTACGTTCTTTTGAAGCTGGTTAGTTTCTGGATGGGGCAGATCACAATAAAATAATGCAGAGTTGTCTAAAGTTCACGTCGAAGAAATCATTGCAGAGTTTAATTTCTACTTTTAAGATCAGAGACCGACTTGAGCTACATTCATGTAGTCATCTAGACATGTATTTTTTATTATTTCGCGGTTATGCTTTAATTACAGTAACTCCACAGAAGTTTACTATGAAGCGTTGATCTCTTATACTTTTAATAATATAAACTTTTCAAAAGTAATCACAAGATAGTAACAGAATGAAATTTTAACAAAGTGTAAAAATATTATGCAAACCTATAGAAGTTGAACAGTTCCATCCCTCCTATATACTGCTTTAATGTTTCTTTTTTAAATATTAAGATTCTATGGACGCTCGACACAAATATAGACCCAATTATATAATTCTACCATATCTGTTGAAATTGAAATATGATTATCATAATGCTCTAGATAATATAGATTCAGAATATATCTAATGAGGAGCGGTGTTATCTCAATTGCCTTTATTGGGTTATTGGAAATGTGTCTATTCTTAAGATCCGGCGCGAATTGAAACACCTGGATATTGCACGATCTTTCATGGAAGGCATATTACAGTTTGATCCTGGTTTAAACGAGAATAATATATTTTACTTTGAGTTTTATAAGACAAGAATGTACGATAGAATTTTATTTCATTTTCGGCTATAGAGTAACCATACGTTTTAAACTATTATTGGAGGGTAATAACGTACGTAAAAACGTGTAAATGATTTAACGTATACATTAATAAAAATATAATAATGACTATGATGTGTATGTATGCCAAAGACTATAACAATACAGGTACATTATATAAATGGAAATCTCTATGTTGTGGCGAATTCTTGAGCTGCTTACGAATGAGCTTATCCATACGCAATAAATACCGGAAGACAACGTCCTGTAACCGGAGTTTATATGTGGTAAGCTATTACGCGAAAAGTAACTACATCAACTATGTTTCTTATTTTTTATTATTTTTTTAAAATAAGGTTGAACTTTGGAATTACTCCAAATTGTTTTCCTTGGTGGTTAAATCTAATCTAATATTCTAATCTCAATTATAAAACTAGTTACGTCTGTTTTTCTCTTTACCTCTGTTTTGGCCAAACTGTACCTTGTTCGATATGAATGGATGCAGAGCGGCGCGAGGTGGGTAAAATGATTGTTTTTCTTATGAATTACGTTACATGGTGTAAATTTTAATGGGGGTTTCTCCCATAAAAATAGTTGCTAAGCGGTCAAATTTTAAAGAAATTGGAACTGACATACGTAAGTCGACTTATAGCTTTAGTGTACGTATGCGCAAATATCTATCCATCTATCCCCCCTCTCTCTCTCTCTTTATATATATATATATATATATATATATGTTTAGCCAGTAGAGTTTAGTTTTATAGAAGTACATCCAATGAAGTAACATATGTCTACCAAAAGATGCTCAATGAGTAAACAGAGCAGGTATATTAAATTTATTTATACAAAAATTGATGGCTACATATGTGCATACATGTTTTTGTAATATCCCGCGTTGGGGGATTACGTCTTCAGGCCAAGAATTACCGTCGAAAACTGATATTTCAAGACAAAAACATTTTCTTATTTGGTTTACATAACCCCCACCCATGTTACATTCTAATTTTGTAAACCAAATAAGAAAATGGTTTTGTCTTGAAATATCAGTTTTCGACGGTAATTCTTGGCCTGAATACGTAATCCCTCAACGCGGGTGATTAGAGAAACGTGTATGCACATATATAGCCATCAATGTTTGTATAAAAAAATTAATATATATATATATATAGATATATATATATATATATAATATATATATATATATATATAGAGAGAGAGAGAGAGAGAGAAAGAGAGGATGGATGGATAGAAATATATGCGTGTGTGTGTATGTTTGTGTGTACGTTAACGTCAGTTTATTTGTAACTATTTCTTATCCAACTGACGATAGATCAGACGCTAACGACTCGAGCTAAAGCACTACATGTTTTTGTTTGGGTTTCGATTCTAGTTGTAACACCCAAGTAAAATGCTTTTTCCCTGTAGGAATCAGCAATAAATATTTCGGTACAATATAATATGTAACAATCGATAGATACGCAATCTGCATAAATTAAAATATATTTACGCGTATTTTACGACTGGGCAACGCCAGCGATCCCCTGCTAGTATATATATATATATATATATATATATATATATATATATATATATATATATATATATATATGTGTGAATATATAACTGTATATTTAAACATATATATGAAATATATTTACATATATGAATATATGTATATGTGCGTGCGAACGTGGGTGTGGCTGTGATAAAGGAAAAGATAAATTGGTAGACCTAGCTGGTAGTAGCGACATGCACAAGAAAGCACAGCAAAAGAGTATTTTACGGGTTGGTTCACATAGTCTTAATGTGGCCGTAATAAACCAATTGACGAACATGTTCTATGTGTTCAGTTAGTGTCTAACACAAATAGAAATTTCAGCAATTAACGCGAGAATTAAGTGAATATTCCTTTAAATTAATCAAACGCGGTCATGCGCAGACCGTTTTTCAAAGATTGCGGTGAACCCAGTGTTATGCTCTTAGTCATTTCTCTATTATATTGGCTGTAGCAATCTGATTGAATGAAAACCTGGCATAAAAATGAGATAAAAGGAATCATGATTGAAATTTACGACTTTGTAAGGACATGTGTTTCTCTCGAGACAATTTACCCATCAATTTTCATTGTTTATTTCAACGAATTGCGGTCATATTTTTTTTATTTTTTTTTTTTGCCGGCATTTAGTTCGATACTTCTTTTTCTGTAAATGTTTTGGCTCGATCATATTTTTCGAAGATGGCGGTTTTTATCACCTCGTAAACATAATATGCTGTATTGTTCGTTACTTGTCTGACGTACGTAAGTTGTTTTCTACACCCTGTCTTGCAACATTCTTACTTCTTTCTTTTATTTTTTTTGTATTTCCCCTTTTATATTTTAACGACGGTTGGGAAAAGCAGTTTCTCTATTATGTTATTGTAATGAAAAGAAAACAAATCTACCGACCGATATTTATCACTTCACTCTCACACACGCTCAAAAAAGACGGGGAAAATTATAAATATTCCATCCAATATTCATATTTCCGGATATAAATGATGCAGATTAAAAATGCAAACTGATTTGTTTCTGCAATTATTTCTAATATAAACTATATACAATGCATTAAAGTTATTACGATGACAACTCGTTGATAAATTAAAAGAATCCGATCGAAAGAAAAATGAGACTATAGTTTATATATACATATATATATATGTGTGTGTGTGTGTGTGTGTGTGTGTGTCTGTGTCTGTGTCTGTGTGTGTATATATATGTGTGTATATATATGGTGTGTATATATATATATATACAGTGATGATCATATTTATTGGCACGGTAAAATAAAAGTTAAATTTTGTCTAATAAATTCTAAAAAAGGGATTAAATTAAAGAAAATAACAAAGTATATTATGTATTTTTAACTGGCCTTTCCGATGCAGCAATCGGATTTTAGAAAAAATAAATAACAAAGGAACAACAAACATTGCAAAAAACCCTTCTTCAAAATTATTGGCACGGCTTTGTTTTGCTTTTAGTATCAGTATACTATCAATCAATTTCCGGTTTACGTGCTTTCTGAACTTTTTTATAGCCATATTATGCTTGTTTAACGCTAATTCAGTGAATAATTTTTTTCAGATAATTTTTAGATAGCGATTTATTTAAACTATTATAAGTGACTAAATTATAATTTTCAATCGCCATGGTTAAAACTAAGGAACACAGCGAAGACGTCAGGAAGCTTGTTGTAGCATGCCATACCAATGGGGAGGGCTATTATAAGATTTCAAAGAAGCTAAACCTTCCCAAATCCACTGTTAGAGCCATAATAAACAAGTTCAAATCGCAAGGCCACGTTATGAGTTTAGAGGGTAGAGGGAGAAAAAGAATTCTTTCCCCAAGAGATGAACGGAAAATTGTTCGACAAGTAAAACAAAACCCAAGGATCTCTGTTGGGGAGATTGTTGATGAACAGAGCACCTCTGGAGTGAATGTATCTCGACATACAGTTGGTAGAGTTTTGAAGAGAGCTGGTTTAAAAGCATGTCGTCCGAGAAAGACTCCCTTATTTAAGCCTATGCACCTGAAAGCAAGGCTAGCCTTTGCAAAACGTCATATTGATAAAGATGTTGCATTCTGGAAACGTGTTCTATGGACTGACGAAACGAAAATAGAGTTATTTGGCCATAATAAAGTGTCTTATATTTACAGAAAATCTGGCGAAGCTTTCCTACCTAAGAACACCATACCCACAGTGAAGCACGGTGGAGGCAGTTTGATGTTTTGGAGATCCTTTGCTGCCTCTGGACCAGGGCGACTTGTTAAGGTCACAGGTAGCATAAAAAAGGAAGATTATGTTAAAATATTGGATGAAAACCTGAAAGACTCTGCTAAAGAGCTCTCACTTGGTCGTCGTTGGTGGTTCATGCAAGATAATGACCCAAAGCATTCGGCTAAACTGACTAAGAAATGGCTTGAGGACAATCATATTAATGTTTTGGAGTGGCCATCACAAAGCCCAGACCTTAACCCAATTGAAAATTTATGGAGAACATTAAAATTGAGGTTAATGCAAAGGAAGCCTAAGAATCTTATTCAATTGGAGGATTATTGTCAGGAAGAGTGGGCTAAAATTACTACTGAAGAGTGCAACAACTTGGTTGTAAACTATGAAAAGCGACTGAGGAAGGTAATCAAGGCCAAAGGCTATACAATTGATTATTAAATAAATCGTGCCAATAATTTTGAACAAGGGTTTTTTGCAATTATGTTTGTTGTTCCTTTGTTATTTATTTTTTCTAAAATCCGATTGCTGCATCGGAAAGGCCAGTTAAAAATACATAATATACTTTGTTATTTTCTTTAATTTAATCCCTTTTTTAGAATTTATTAGACAAAATTTAACTTTTATTTTACCGTGCCAATAAATATGATCATCACTGTATGTATAGAGAGAGAGAGAGGGAGTCAGAGGGAGTGAGAGAGACTTCATTTATCTTTTGTTTTGCGATATGTTTTGAATGAATTCAATTCTTTACACGAAAGTGCATTTTTACCTAAATGCAAGTTAGGAATAATTTTTCCGTTTACTAATTGTGTACTGCCAAATAGGGAGTTGCATATGTTGTTTTTAAAATATAATTTACTATATATAGACTTGAGCACTTTACAGTTTGGTCAATTTAGCTCGTATGCGCAGATCATTATAAAATAATTAGATCATTCCGACACCCGTTAATTTTTTTTTTAAATAAATGTTTAAATTTCAACAATATTTCTGGCGGTTAAAGTGGCCGAATGGATATGGACTTTGCTAATGGAGTTAAGGAAGGCGCTGTTGTCGGGTCCGAATCCGTCGACTGGTGTAATTAGTGAAACGCTGCAGTGATGCAATACCTGTAGGTATTTAATTATATATATATATATATATATATATATATATATATATATATATATATATATATGATGTTAAAGTCCACGTATGCTAACAGAATAGTGATTTAATGGTTATGAGAGATTTTGAAGCATGAAAACGATGTTACATTTTTTTTAATTTCAAGCGGGCCCTCGTTCTTGGTCACAAAAATGTATCGAGATGATATATTTTTGTGACCAAGAGCGGAGGACAGCTTGAAATATGAAAAATAAAATACAAAAAGTAACATCATTTTCGTGTTCAAAAACCCCTCATAACCTTTAAATCACTATATATATATATATATATATATATATATATATATCATAATTTAGTAATTAAAAGTTTATGACGTGAAATGGTTAGATTTAACATCTAGAGTGTATTATATGTAAGACAACGAATACATTTCAATAAGTATATCTCCTTAACCTATAGGTTTTCGATGTCTACCCATCACCTCAGAGGAGATTATATTAGCAAATATTATAATGGTTTATACCAATCTGCTTACGATAATAAGCATGGAAAATTATAATTAAAAGTGGTTAAAGTTTTTAAATCATAAAGTGAAGGCAATTATATAGTGGTTCGAAATGAAAAGCATATTGAATTTCATATCCAAAGTGTATAGTAAATTCCGAAGTGAAAATCTTTGGTAGCAGTGAGGTAAAGGGACTTAATCCTAATTTTGAATCTTCCACGGCAGAAGGTAACAATCCGAAGTTGGCATAATTCCTTGGTTTCTTTGTCTAGAAATCTTTGTTTAGATGATGAGTCTGGTAAATATATTATTATATAAGTCCGATGAAGCTGTGTTTAATAAACATCTAATTCTTTATATATCATTTAATATTTTTAATTATAATATATGAGCTTCAAAGTCCACTTTTAATTAATTTCAATTTGTTAATATATATATATATATATATATATATATATATATATATATATACAAGAGTCAATGAGAGAATGTGTATGTGCGTGTATTTGTTTAAAAGGCAGCGAATTTAAATAAAAAAGAATCACACAGAATATTTTTTAATTACAGATATAAGTGGTTTATTTAGACGATTTATTTGGAGCATTTGCTAATTAAATACAGTTTCCAGCACGCGGCTATCACAGTAAGCTGAGTGATGGCGTAACATATACGTTAAATTTTCACAACTCCACGCATTAAATTAGGTTTCATTTCGGCAATAACACGTCGAATGCTGTCTTCCAAATTATCTAGTGTGTTTGGTTTATCAGCACAGCTATGGGAGTTAAGGAAGGCAATATGATGGGGTTAAATTGCAAGGATGAGGTGGCCAGCTGACAGAAACATTCGTGTAATTATTGTTCAGGAACTACGTTTCGTGGTAAATTCATCGTATGCTAACGGCTAAAGTACCTAGTATTATTCCATGGTCTTCTGTTTGTGGTAGGGAACTTAGGAAGTAGATGTCGTCTTTTATGTAGCTCCTGACTAGATTGGTGAAAGGTTGTAAAATATGGCTAATAAGTTGTCGGGCTTGCTGGCCCTGCCACTATGGGTCTGAATATAAAGTTAATCGGATTTTGGATGCTGATATATTCTGAGTTTTTATATGTTGATGCCATGTCTTATCTCGTTGGGTTTGTGTATTTATTGTAGTCCGTAAAGGTTGTGGGTTTTTGTTGTGAAGTGTGTCAGGATTTTTTTTGTATTAATATTCTATTGCATGTTGTGCGAAGTTTTGTGATGTCTGTCTTGTCTGTGTAAGAGCTAATTGGTTCGTAATAGTTTTCGTTCCTAAGTTATTCTAACATTTTCGTTTTATTGTAACTTGTGTTCATGATCACCACCGCCATATCTTTGTCTGCTTCCTTTATAATTATATTGCCATTATTTCTGATGTTTTCGTGTACTCAATTATGCTTAACTATTAGGTTGGTAGAGGGTTTCTATTTTTGCTTAGGGTTAAAGTGCCACAGCCTTTCAAAGATGGTTAGTTCTTTCGTATTGTTGTGTTTGTTGGGGAAGTATATTGATTTATTTTTCACTAGAGAATCATCTATTGTGTTTTCCCTGTCGTTTTATATTTCTGATTCTGATTTTTTAGGATAAGTGCAGTATATTGTTTCGTCATGATATAATCATATCGGACATTACATCCTCATTATCTTCACAACTTTTCGGTCGATATAGCTTCCGATCTTCTTGGGTTGCATTTTCTCGAACTCGGGAATCTGTACGGATTTTCGAACGAAATCATTTATTCAATCCATTTCGGTAGTAGGGGAAGACTAGTAGTTGCAGATCTTTGGTGTATCGGATAAAGGTGCTGAGTATAATTAGTTCTATCAGATGGTTGAAAGCTCTATTCTCGCTAAGAACGATACTAAGAATACATTAGGAATTATTAAAGATTTTGACCTGCTTATGGCAAATAATGCGTGAATTTTATAAAGTTTTCTTTTTTCTAAAATCAGTATGGATTAAATTCCCAAGTTCAACAAAATGCGATTGATTACGATGGGAGTGTATATCAACTGACATGTGTTGATAATATCCAAGATAAAAACAGTAGTTTGAATGAAAAAAAATGAAAAAAATATTATCAAATCGTATCTAAAAAGAAATCCGGGTCACAATTTACTTATGTTATTTCCCTTCTTGAACTAGCTGATGATAATTTACACCTGTATTCCACACGCCCCCTGACCTCCTTAATTCTAATCTTTGCTCTACCTTTTAATGTAACATTTTTACAGTAATAGATTAGTCTGATTAAATACCCCCTTCATTGTTCTCGCGTTAATTTACGAATGTGGTATTGATTAAATATAATTCATCCTGCGAGAAGTAAAGTTAATTAGACATATCTTAAAAGGAAATTGCTACACTCTACTTGCCGTCGTCACTCATGAAGAAGTAACGTCGGAGATTTGGTCCAATAAACCCATTATATATATATATATATATATATATATATATATATATATATATATATATATATATATATATATACCAGGGGCTCCTTCAGTCTTTGACAGACTATGGATACTCACAAAGTGGTACCTACGCGTGAAATGTTTGTGACAGGAGGTGCGCAACCTCCAACCACGCCTCTCCTAAGTCGACATTGTTAAATACCAGTGACAAGTGAATGTAAGTACTGGACGACTGGAAAAAATGCCTAGATAAGTGGAGAGCACTAAGCAGATGGTTAACGATATGTGAATTATAGCTACTAAGAACGTTGATTAACTTCGGTAGTCTGACGAGTGTGTCAACATGATTTTGCCGTATATATATATATATATATATATATATTTATATATATATAAATATATATATATATATTTATTTATTTATATATATATATATATAATATGTAGGTATTTTGAGATCAGAACCTTTTAGATTTGACAGTGACAATAGAAGCCTACAGAACAGATAACAAAGGAAACCAACGACACTTGACGGGGGTGGTATCAATGGGATGAGTTAGAGAGGAAAAGGCAGCTTCCGATTAGCCTGAGTGGGGGACTTGATATCGCATCACTGGAAAACGAAGGGGGAGTTTTTAGGGCTGACAGTGAAATGAAGATCGAAATGAGCTAACGACTAACAGCCGAGTGTAACCTTGACCGAACGTGGAGGAGATACACATACACACACGCTTGGGTCAAGCCATCAAATATGTATTGGCATCGTGTTTTTCCTGTTTCTTCTACTCTTTTCCTTTAATGTTTGGATCCACGTGTTATTCCATTGACATCTGCCAGCGAGAAAATGACGATCGGGTAATTAAAAGAATAGTTGATGAAAAATCCATGGCACACGACGTTGAGGGTCGGCGGTCTGTCGGGGTCACACGTGTTGTCACAAATAATATATATACATATATATATGTATATAAACATATACATATTCATATACATATATATGTATATACATACATATATATATATACATAATGAAATCAAAGGAGATGTAGTGTTAGCCTAATATAAGCAATTGTAAACTGCAATCTATATATAAATACCAGTATTTATATATAGATATTTGAATCCACACCAAACAGAAAAAAGCGTAATACACACAATTATTCTCATCAGAGGACAGAAAGAAATCAGCCAATTTTATTTGGTGCAATGCTAGAATTTGCTGGTTACGGAATTAAATGGAACAACAATTAATTATAGTCATAAATGGTACATGTCATTGTAAATAATGAGTAAAAAGAGTTAGAGATGTAGAAAAATAAAAATAAAAACAAACTCGGAATAAACTTGCAGCTTGCATGAAGACTCTTTCAAAGGTAATCCGAAAAGCGAAAATAATGTTTAGAAAAAAAATCTAATAAGCCAAAATAAAATCAAGTTGAGTACAATTATTTCTGTTGCAAGATCAACGCAGCTCAAATCCATAAAAAGTGTTTCTGCGGTTGTTGTAGTAGTCCAAGGATAGCACAGTGAATTCGAGAAATTTTATGGACAGAAAAGCCAACATGTCACCTTCCATCGCTTGCTGTATATATATATATATATATATATATATATATATATATATATATATATATATATAATTTAAAGGAGATTAGAACAATAGTCTAAAGAGCTGAGTGTATTTTAATGTAACAGTGAAATTACTAGTTTTATTAAAATACAGGAAAGAAAAAGTGCTCGTTGTAATTTAGATATATAATAAGCTCGATAGGTAAATATCCTAGAGCTAATTCAATATTAAGTAATGTGATTGATAATTTAAAATTTAAAAATCAAATTATAATTAAATTAAAAATCCGTTTCATAAGAAGGAACAACAACAAAATCAATTATCTGTACGATCGTTTCGGAAAACAGTGTTTTTATTGTGGTAGACATCAAGTTACGGACAATAATTATTACATATAGTTTTTTAATAAACAAGGTCTCCTCGTCAGCAAATTTTGAAGGGTTTTTATTAAATTTAAAAGACACCATAAATAAACCTAGCATTAAAAGTAAGGCAGATGTATCTTTTAATTTTTCGCCTTATGAAATCAGGAACTATGGTTAAAATACTCATATAGATGTTTGCTATAGCTTTTCACCTTATTGATATATATATATATATATATATATATATATATATATATATACGTACGTATGTATAGCATAGCAACTACTATTTATACCACTTTCCTGTTTCGTCTATCTATTACGTACGACCTTCGTTTCTCAAACAAACTGGTAACAAAGATATCTCACTGCGATTCTTTTCCAAATAACAGACTACTCAGGGCAATTGCTAATGGATTAATGACCATTAAATGATCCTCTGGTTTAGTAGCTGATTCGGGCGGCATAGGTTCATTAGATGTTCGACCTTTCATAAAAACGATCGGGTTGCAAGGTGAACTTAAACGATTTACTGAACAAGCTTTATCAAAGAGGTTTGATACGGCAGAACAAAAGGCATGCGGTTGATTTGTCCCATTTCGAAAGTTAATCACTTTAGTGAATGAGATGACCTGTTTCTATAAATTATAATGAAAAGCAATTCGTAAAAGAACTGTGCACTCTAGTTAATTGATAATGTTAATGTAAGCATTAAGTTATTTCATATTTCATAGTCTGTGCAAATAGCGCGGATCTCATGAAGCGTGATTATTGAGACATTTGTTTTCCTAGCCTCAATGATAACCTTGTTACAATAAAACTTTTACCTGTAGATTACTACACACACTGATATCTTCTACTATTATATAAAATGAAAATCTGTCCGTATGAGTTTGTTTCCTATTGGCTACGTAACGACTGGGCCGATTTTTATGAACTTTCACACAAATGTATTTTATCTATCCAATGTTTGTAGATAGGTTGGGTATTGGAATGTTTTCGATAAGTATTGATGATCGAATAAATCCGATGAAAAAAAACAAACAGGCGATGTTGACCGAAGTTTATGCCTTATACAGCATAGCATCACAAATGCATTTAAGAAATGTTATTACCACACATGCAGAAAAGTTCAGCGTATAAAATCAACAGTAAGTTCTTTGATATGACAGGGCTGGGTTCGAAGATGAATATATCTGCTTAAAGCACACTTGACATATGATATTTGGTAATAGTTATATATATACATATATATATATATGTATGTATGTATATGATAAACATTTTAATGTTATATAAAAATACATCGTAATTAAATAGTGATATGGTTTTTAATGTTTTATGCAAATACACCGTAATTAAATAGATACCACTGATCTCAGAATGTATGGTAATTTTTATTCGTCAGTCGCTCCATCTGGAAACGACTTAATGACAATTAAAGAATTGGCTAATGAATAGAAGACCTGTACTATTTATTAACGAACGAATTTCTCATGCCTTCTGACAGCACAGGCAACAACGATTAACCGAATTATTACTGTATAATGGCATTCTTTTTTTCTCTTATTTTTGTTCTGTGTTTAGCCTTAACTATCGCGTTGCCTGCAATAATGGATTTCTGTCTTCGTTTGACATAATCACAGGTTGTGTTCCGGTGAAAGCTAGTTCCACACAGATGTTTGTGCACAGTGTATGCTCATCTCATTATTGGCCAACTCCTTGATTATTTTCCGGCGGGTCCTAGTGTAAATCGAGTTTTGCGATGTAAGCAGTGTATCTTTTTTCTTTCTCTTTAATATATATTTCGAATCCTGAGTTCGGATGTGTCTAACTGATAGCCCAAATAAGGGCGAAACTCGAGTTTTGGACTTCCGGTTCTTTGACTGTCATGGCTCTTGTGGGCTGCGACGTTGTTTGGCTGTGGAATTTATTATATATATATATATATATATATATATATATATATATATATATATATATATATATATATAAGTACAGTACGTGTCCAAGATTATATATTTTTTACACAGTGGTCACCACTTATCAAGGCCCGGAAACCACGCAGTAATAAGGGTTATTGCAAGTACATTACGTTAGTGTGGAGATTTGATGAAGTGTTTACTTAAGGGGCGGTTCATTAGGAATTTGTTAACGTTGGACTTGAACACATCCAAGTTGTAGTCAGGTGGGAAGCAGGCAGAGGGAACAGAGTTCCACAGGCGTGCAGTTCTAAGAAAGAAGCTTTGTTAATGGAATCTACGTTTTGATTTAGGCACATATAAAGAGTGGGGGACATTTTTCACAGTGGATTCAGCTAGACGGGTGTTTTTCGTGAAAGATTGGCGAGTGGGGACCAGAGATTGGAGTTCAGATGAACACCTGCCATGGAAATAACGATAAAACAAGGATAGGCTCACAACGTCTCTTCTGTGGGAGAGAGGTTGCAGGGTATCCCCCACTAAGCCACGAAGTCTATTTTGTACTCTGTCAAGGCAGGATAGGCTGTTTTTAGCAGCTCCTGCCCAGATATGGCAGCAGTATTCCATCCTTGGACGTACTTGGTTTTTATATAGATAGAGAATTGCATCAGTAGTGAGATATCTTCTGGAGCGGTAGAAGGATCCCACCATCTTTCCAGCGACCTTGGCAACAGACTTTACGTACGTGTTTCATTTCAGATCAGGAGTAAAGGTCAAACCCAGAAGCCTGTCAAAACACGGGGCCTCTCCCAGACGAGAGCCATCCCAATTGATGCCAGATGGGAGTCTGAGTGTTGATGATGTAAGGATAGGAGTTTGGTTATAGATGCATTAAAGGTAACCAGCCACGTCTTCCCCCACTGAACCACGCGTACGAGATCAGAGAAGAGAGAATCAGAGAGAACTTTGTCATTTACAGCCTTTGATGTGTTGCCGTAGATGGTCGTGTCATCAGCATAGATGTCAACGAATGATGTAAGTATGTGTTTATATAATTTCCTTGTATATAAAAGAATTTACTAATAATTTAATTAAGTATTCATTATGCATTTTGGCAACAGTTACTAAGCGAAAGAGATCATAATGTAAACTATATTTAGTTTAATTTAGTATTGCACAAATAGGTGGAAATGTGAGCAAGCAACCGTCGTGAAAAGTCAGATACTGAGTTTTGATTAGTTTGTGCAACATCTATTTTATATAAAATTTGCCTAAATATAATAATATTGGCACATACTTCCATTAAAAATATTAAATATTTCATAGTTTTTTTAAACATATTTGTGTAAGATACCAAATAAGCAAGCTTCTCTGAATTTTTATTTCTTGAAACAACCCCTTCAGCTTCATCGTTTACATTAAATTGTATAATTATTCTACAATTAGATTTAAATTGACTTTATTTTCAAAAGATCTATACTAGCGAAAAATTCAAAATGTTACCTTCTAAAAATAGTTTTGTTAACATCGTAAATAGTAACGCTTGAACGCAGAAACGTTCGATTTAAGTTTTATTTGATACTCGAATCTCATTTAGTAAATTGTTTTTTTTTTCTCCATTTAAATAATATCTTTAAATGTAAATCATGACATAAAAATAAAATGAGAAAACAGTAAAAACGAAAATTTACTTAAATTATAAAGATGTATATTTTACCTAATGTGAAAATGGTAAACATGACAATGATAATGTGTATATACACACATACGAATAAGTTTAAATAAATGGAAAAATCTGTTACAACAAAAAAGCTGCCATTTAATTTCTAGTTCTATTCTAGTTGTTATCACGATCGATAATTAAATGTCTTTTTCATAAAATAGCTGAAATAAAAACAACGTTAAAACTGTGAATCGTTTTCTTAATAGATTGGTTACGTTTTTTACAAAATTCAAATTAAACGGAAATATATATGTGAATAATGTATTTATCACTATTTAAAATAGTTATTAAATTATTAGTAGTAATATTTCAAGATTTAAAAAAAAAATGAAATCATTTTCGCAGCAAATTGACGTTCTATAGCGGTCTATAATCTTTTACAGTTCAATTAAAATATTAAGGATTACAAAACTATTCAAACATAATTCCACGGCGTTTATCTATGGTTTGTATCACATTAAAATAAAATATAAAATGTATTACCTTGATTATTTTGATTCTTATCCGGTTAAGTTGTTTGCATAATTTAAAAAACCAACGATACTAAATTGACTTCGCCTGCGTCGAATGATTTATAATAAAAAAACACACAAAAACATCGCCATCCAAGCAGTAATATTTATAAGTAATAGTTGAGTCAGATTTTTCACCAAATAACTGTATTTCGATGAGCACATACTGATCTTTTATACTTATATAAGAAAAAAACTAAAGGAATCGAAAAGAATTATGTTTAAATGCACCAATATAAGGCTAGGAAGATTTTGTTCATAAAAAAACAATGAAATGTGTTTGTTCGACCTATGTTTGTCCCAATGACCTTTTTGTTCTATTCCTTTTTTATCACTTTTTAAATAACTTCATTACTACCTGGGGTGAGTTCCCTCAGGCGACTTTTTTTTCTGTTCATTTACAAATAGAATTCCTAAGAGACATACTCACCATTCCAAGAAAAACAATAAGAACACTCCATTGTTAGGTAAATTTCAAATGGACAATTACTCATACGGAGAGAAAGAAAGAAAAAAATACTTTCTGCCTACGAATTTGGAATATTACTGAACCAGATTGGCAGTCCCAGAAGGACAATAGGCGTCGCTGCGCTTTATTAAAAGAAAAACAATTGAGAAAAAGAAGGGGACCTCCGAGGTGTACCAACTCAGTATTAAGTTAGCGTTTGTTATTGTGATCAATGCAGAACATCTGTGATTAATCATCGATTATTATTGATATAAACAAAGCCGATATTTTTCATTTGTCTTTCCAGTCAGAGACATAAAATGCAGGCAGTAAGCAATGTATATATAAGTCTGAAACATGAGAAGAACAATAAGTTATTAGTTTTATTATACAAAATGTTCTCCTTTATTATTGGTATTTTTAGCATTTTTATTACTTAAGTTATTCAAAGTTTGGTATTCTGTCAAATAGTTGACTCATTTCTAATGTGAATATATATATATATATGTGTGTGTGTGTGTGTCTGTGTGTGCGTGTGTGGATGTGTGGGTGTGCGTAATTATTTATTATAATAATTATTAAATACCTACATACACTAGTGTTTCATCCTTTCGGGATTCATCAGTGCAGGGTGTCACGATTAACACCAGTCAGGCTAGAGAGTCGGATCCGGCAACGGAAGTCATGTCTGGCTTCATTAGAAAGGACCCAATCCATTCGACTACCGTCAACCGCGAGGAATACAGTCGAGATTTTAAGGTTTTTTTTTAAATGATTTAACGTTAGTCACAATGATCTAATCATTATATGACGATCTGCGCATATGAGCTATGCTGATCGACATATTTCAACTGAAAGTGCTTAACGATAAGAAACAAGTTTTTTAAAGTGGCTGACATATATATATATATATATATATATATATATATATATATATATATATATATATATATATATGATTGTTGAGCTGGATTAAATCCGACGATATGAAATAAAATGGAGGTGGAAGGATCTGGATACTCAACGTTTCGCCCGATTTATGGGAGAGCAGCGTGTGTTCCTTATGTAAATTAGATGTCATATGTACATGTATATACATTTTATGAGAGAAAAAAAAATTAAATTAGAGTAAACTAGTGTAGTGGATTACGTCTAAAAGATAAAATATCGTAGAGATTAAAAAATAAAATAAAATAAAATGTATATACATGTACATATGACATCTAATTTACATAAGGAAAACACGCTGCTCTCCCCCATCATTATATATAGCCCCAATCCTCCGACTATCTCGTCAATGACCATCCCTCTTGAAGAAGCCCGCATAAATCGGGCGAAACGTTGAGTATCCAGGTCCTTCCACCTCCATTTTATTTCATATATATTTACAATAGCAATGTTATAAAATAGGGACCCCACGTTAGCAAAGTAGCAGGTTTAGCAAGTATAAATTCGAGACCGGGACCCATTTTCGTTTGAGACGTCATGTAAGTTCAAAACCTGTCGGAGACGTGCTGATTAATAGCAGCGCTTTTAAAGAATCGTGCCATAAAATCAATTGAGGCTTTAACTATGTTGTCTGCGTTTTTCTTGTCTATTCCCCTATATACTATTCATATAATGCCGCTAACTCAGAATAAAAAAACATATTTTCTCTGCTTATATGCTACGGATCTCTAGTGACTTCGTGCATTATATAATTTCCTGCGCGTAAGAAAACTCTAGTTTTAAATTTTTAATTAGATTCTACGCGCTTCTGTTTATTTTTTCACTATTTTGCTTTCTCCGATTTTTATATTAACCTATTCAAGCTCTTAAAAGTCCATGAATATTATGCACGATCAAACAGTTCATTTCAGAATTATTATATTACTGCTATGTTTATATATATATATATATATATATATATATATATATATATATAGTCAACCACTTACAGTACTGTTTCGCTGTTTAACAGCCCATCGGCACGGCTGGAAAGGTAACTGCCTCAAGCCAGGATCGAAACCCAACCGCCCACATGACACCATTGCGATATACGGTTGCTACTGTGTGGGTAATGAATTAGCAATGTTTTTACATCGTCCCATTGCCTCTGCTCGATTTGTTTACACAAAGAGCGTCGCTTAATACGCTAATGGCAGTTTGTATATCACTTCCCAAGATGCTCAACGCAAGATAGAGAGCATTATAGTCATCCACATACAGTACTGTTTCTCTGTTTCACAGCATATATATATATATATATATATATATATATATATATATATATATATATATGAAAATGTGAGCATGAAAAGTAATATGGTTAAGATTTAAACATGGTAAAGCAAATAGACTAGTTGTTCAACCTGGAAAAGGACAGGATATTCTAGTAGAAATATAATAAATGTATGACTATTGCAGCATTGTTTTTTTTTAAATATTGTTGAACATTATATAATCAATCCTTAAGGCTGCAATATTTTAAGTTATAAATTTAATATATTGTTACTAGAATATATTGTCCTTTTCTTTCAGTTTTAACGATTAGTCCATGTTTAAATATTAAGCATATTAATTTTAATGCTAACATTTTCTATTGTAATCTATGATATTTTCAGTCTACAAGTAAACCCACTTATTCTTTGTTAAAATTAAGTCTTATTTTTTGCCTCATAAACATAACATACGCATATGTAAAAAAAACTATCGAAGTCGTCTGTTTTCATTCTCCCCGTTTCGCTTCTCTTTTCGCAAAACCAGTCAGAAAACGTGGTTACTATGGAAAGCAGTCATAAAAACATCGCTCATCCCCTTCCGAATATTTATGATTTTGAACACCAGAGAATTCATTATAACTTTTGTTTTACTGAAAAAAAAATGAAATTTTTCACATTGTAGCTAAGTAGGGTATCTCTACACTATAATAATTGTTTGAGATTTGGTCAGAAAATTAGAGAGCGGTGAAGCTTTAAAGCAGTTCTAAATGACTAACACTATCACTTAACACCATATATTCAAACTCTACCGTATTTGAATTGTATATATATATATATATATATATATATATATATATATATATATATATATATATATTGTCTGTGTGTGTACATTTCCCTACTAAATTAATTTTTCAATATTCAGTCTACAGACTTCAGATTTGACATAATGGGTATTGAGATTATGGGAAAATCTTTTTAATCGGTTTTCGGCCAGAAGTTTTCCTGCCAAGGGGTCAACTTCAACGATTTGACCTTTGATAATTCTGCCAAACACCTCCGCCAATGTTGGGTTTAAATACTTGAAATATTAGATAGATAGATAGATAGATAGATAGATAGATAGATAGATAGATAGATATCAGGCAGTACTTATTTAAGTAAATAAATATTCTTAAAATGGAAATAATAACATGCGGGTTGACCTTAGATAAAGAGGAAATAAACTTGTAACTGTCTCTTTCCCTTCAATATTTACGGTCTATACACCATACTTTAATATGGCTATTTCTAGACGTCGCATCCCTGTCCTGTTACCTACTATCTTCTCTTTCCTACTGGGGATACGTATAATGGTTCCAAATGCCTGACATAAAGAGGTTTGATAACCTTAACTTGTTTCAAATTGATGAATAAATCCGTATGCATCAGTGTTTGTTCTATTATAAATATCTTTTCGTTTTGTGTGTAAACACACACACATACATATAAGCATAGTGAACGTAGTAAAGTGCGTATTACTGTGTTTATATAACACTGCTTATTGCTTAACACAATTATATATATATGAAATATTTTTATATAATACCGTAATATTTACATTAGATATCGATATTGCTGTTTTCGAAAGGTCTGCTTAAATTTATACGTCAGTCGCTCTATCTGTTAACGACGTAATGGCAATTTAAACGTGGACAGACGATTAAAATTCTGATGGCATTTATTTATATAGCGAGAGAATTTCTCATGCTTTCTAAACAATGATTGAGCGAATTATTACTGTAGTTTGGTATCTTTCCTTTGTTTTCTTCCTTTTCTTCTGAGTTTAGTTTGAGATACAATGGGGACGGCAATGATGGATTTCTTTCTCCCCTTTACATGATCACACACACACACAAACATATATATATATATATACAAACACACAAACACACACACACACACAAACA
>NC_136485.1:80420595-80803095 GCF_053919585.1 Euprymna scolopes
AGTCGAGAAGTCTTTGACCAAGCCGGATGGAAGACTGTCTCAAAAAGTACTCGGTCGCCTTCTGAAAAACGTGTCAAAGTCTATTAAGCTTGTGACAAAGCTTCCATTAAAGGAACATCACATACAAAACGGATTGAAATGGGCAGAGGACAATATGAACACGGATTTTTCAAAGTTTTGTTTACGGATGAAGTGCGTGTCACTCTTGATAGTCCAGATGGCTGGAGCAAGGGATGGGTCCTTGATGGACAACATCGTCATTAGCGTTTAAGACACCAAGAAGATGGTAGTGGGAAAATGATTTGGTCTGGGATAATCGGAGGTGAATTAGGTGGCCTATGGAGAGTTCCAGAAAGCGGAAAAATGACGTCAAATGCTTACGTACGTTTCTGAACCACGTTCCTTTGAACCCCGGCTGAAGAAGCAAAGGTTGGCGTTCAGAGGAACCATTATTCTTATTCAAGATAATGCTGGAGTGGTCTGCGAAGTCACTCGATTTGAAGCTAATTGAGAGCCTTCGGAATATCATAAAGCGACGCCTCTATGCAAGTGGACACCAATTTAAGAGCAGTGATGAGTTGTGGGATGTTCTCCAAGAGATATCGCGAGGAATAATTGTTGACGAAATCACAAATTTGACTAATTCTGTAGACCAGTGTTTTTTACAAGTCATTCATAAAAAAGAATCGCATATCCCCTACTAATTATGTCAACGTAGAAATTGCTATGTAGTTATTGTGCTCTAAGGACTTTGCTTAGTTCATTTAATGTTTGAACATTATTTCAATAAACAAGTTATGGGTATATTGTGTTTTTCTTCACCTCATTAATAACTTGACACGCTGAAACCAACAGATATTCCTATCTTCTGCCATAGTTTCGCTAATACTGTTTTAAATACTTTTATTTTCGTCCTGGAATAGCTGAATAGTATTGTAAGCACTTTCCTAAAGTTTCATGGATTTTTATTCACTCGTTCCTTTAATATTCAAAAACGTAAATTCGTTAATTATTTGATATGCACTATATATATATATATATATATATATATATATATACATACACTCGTGAACCAAAAACATGGGCCAAACAAATGTTATACATTTTATTGCACAACAATCTATATTGAACAAAGGACAGTTGAACAAGGAAACTTAAACGAGACTAAAAACACAGAACAAGAGATTTACTTTTATAAATTCTTAGGATGGAATCGCATTCCCTTTTGATTTCTTTAAAAGATCAATACTTTTAGACATGCTCTTAACCAAAGTGGAACACTGTGAAAAAGAGGTGCTATTCTATTAGTTTTGCACAGCTTCCCACAGTTTGTCATTGTTATAAAAGGTTCTTCCATCCAATGCACGAGATAGTATAGACCTAATATTCTCGATTGGGTTTAAATCGGGGCTTTGATCTGGCCAAAATATCACATTCATTGAATTATCAAAAAAACATTTTTGTGACTTTAGCAGTGTGAGCAGGGGCATTATCGTGTTGAAAATAATGTTCTGATATATTCCCAGCTTCTGGATACTTAGTACCAGTTCTGTTTCTAATATTCGAATGTATTCCTTTGCATTGATTGACTTCGCACATCTAATAAGTTCCCCAACTTTTGCTGCAGTAAAATTTCCCCTATATCATTATCTCTACATTCCCGTGTTTAACCGTCGTTTTTATGCCATTTGGTGAAAATCTCTCTCCAGTTCTTCGATTGGACCATTCTAGAGCATCGGGAGCATCAATAACAAGACAAAATCTTGATTCATCTGACCAGAAAACATTCCTCAACCAGTCTGTATCTTTCTTGCCATAACGCAAGAAAAATCTCTCTATCGTTGATGTTCTTCTTAAATAAAAATGGCTTATTTGCACACATATAAGAAGAAAATCTCATTTCTTTAATTTGTCTAGATATTGTATATCTAGAAAGGGAATTTGCAGCCCCTGTTTTGAATTATTTGCTATGGTCAACATAAGTTTTCTTTCAATCTATTTGCTACGGTCAACATAAGCTTTCTTTCGTCCTTCAAAGTGAATGCTCTCGAGCGACCAGGTCCAGATGTTCCTTTTACCAAGCATTCGAGTTCGAACCTATGACTAATTCGCTTTACTACAGAAAGAGATGTTTTCACTTTTTTCTTTTCTTAATATAAAAAAGCTGCTTGCAAGTCATTTTAGACTGCCTTAATCCTGCAATTCTGTTTTTCATATCCTCGCCGGGATGAAGTCCTACCATATTAAGGATTAATTTTCCACTTATTATTATGTGCTATAATAATAATGATCTGCAAAATTTTAGTTAAAATTAACAAAAGTTTATGGAAAAATATTGAAAACTCGATTTCTTCCTCCTTTCACTCTTGGCCCACTTTTTTGCTCATGGTATATATATATATATATATATATATATATATATATATATATATATATATATATATATATATTAGCTTTAGGACACTTAATCGGAATCCGGCATCGGAAAAATCAGAACTTTTTGGGGTATCGGAATCGGAAAAATTATAGCCTTATTTCCGATTTCAAACCGATTCATTTTTTTTTTTTTTACAATAAAAATTGAACACGCACAAATTGTTTTTATAAGAAGTTTTTTATTTACAACATAAGACTAAGAGGGGCCACAAAATGGTTTATAAATCTCATTTATAGAATTTGCATGGATTTATAGATTTTAATTTATTTTATTTATTGGATTTATCCAGAGATAAGTGTCCTATTTCCTTTGTCAACTTTTTGCACTGATTCGCTTAATGTCTACATACCCCAGGTTGAAGGAGTTCACTTGATTATTAAAAGGTTAAATGCTCTGGGCAGGGTTTTTAAATTTCGTTGGCGCCAGTTGTATATTGGCCATGCCTGTTATCGACTTCTTCTTAAATAAATACAGTTTTATGACGCTCATCTTTGGATGCAAGTGAAAAATATAGATGAAAAGCTCCAATGACTGTATCAAAATCTTGAATGATGCATACAGAGACTCCTCCACTGAAAACTCGTCAATGGAAAACTCGTCCACGGAGAACTCGTCCACGGAGAACTCGTCCACGGAAAACTCGTCCACGGAAAACTCGTCCACGGAAAACTCGTCATTTTTTTGCTATTTAAGAAAACTTGTTTATTATTGAATAAATATCAATTAATAGGACATTTTTGACAGTTCTTAAAGGACATTTTTAAAGAGACTACATACAACCCATAATATTTTTTTAAATATTTTTATCCTTTTACTGTACTTTTTAAAAAGATAAAATCGATGTACTAAGTGTTCGTTTTCTACCTAGCTAGCTAAGTTTTTAGTAGTTTGACTTATTTAAAGCGTTTATTTAGTTTAAAAAAGACTTCAGACGGCATAATATTTGTTTTAATATTTACTGTTGTTTTAAAAAGAGCAAAATTGATTGTTGGCTAAGTTGTTTGTGGTTTAACTTATTTTAAATCGTTTGTTCAGTAAAAAAAAAAAATGAGCATCGACCGTTACGCGAGAACAAGAAATAAAGTTCGACATGAGGGATCACATCTTAAGAGTTTTTATAATCGCTCAAAAATAGAAAAATAAAGAAAATACTGAGGGTGATTTAGTTTAATTTTCGATAAGTTAAACTATTTAAATTTAATACGGTCGGTGAGTAAAATTTGTTTCATCTGAACGTGCATTTAAACATCATAATCATCATCATCTATATATTAATACAATAGCGTATGTGTTATTTTGTGTATCACGCGTTATTCGGGTCGTTTAATTGTTATGTACTTCCATTTCTGGTAATAAATCATTTTACAAAGAATTCTTCATAAGTTTTGTTTTTGATTTCAATTATAGCTGATGGCATTCAAGTCATTTTATTTTTTTATGAATTATTTTACTACGAATTCTTAATAATTTTGGTTTCAATTTCGATTATTGCTTATGGCAGTAAAGTCACCTACTTTTTATAAATAATTTTCATAAGAATACCTCATACGTTTTGGTTTTAGTTTCAATTCCGATTATAACTCCTCGCACTCCAATAATCTATATTTTAAAAAAATAATTTTATCAAGAATTCTTCATAAGTCTTAGTTTCGGTTTCGATGATAGCTGAAGGAACTAAAGTGGTATATATATATATATATATATATATATATATATATATATATATATATATATATATATTGTTTTTAAAAGATACTATACACCCGCAATATTCTTTATAAAATTATTTTTATTTGTTTACTGTTGTTTTGTTTAAAATGAATCGATTGTCTAAGTCCCAGTTTCCTAGCTAACTGGCTAAGTTGTTAGTGATTTCACTTATTTTAACGCGTATATAATTACACACACACACACATATATATATATATATATATATATATATATATATATATATATATACAGCCTTTGAGACTTTACACGACCGATCGCCACAGTCGATTGAAAATTTCTTAGGGCGACTAAAAGTCGTAAATCACTCGCCCGCCAGTCGATAAAATTTCATTAAATAAAGAAACGGGAAAAACTCATTTATTTTACGACCCTCAAATATGCGAATTCTTTCATCTCTAGCTGTGAGACCGTTGGAATATGGTATTGAAAAAAGAGTGGTCACGCTAAAGGTCAACGACAGATCAAATTTACACATTCGGCGTATAGTCAAAATGTCGCCTTCATTTAGCTCTCTGATTTTGAAATTCATTTGGAAAAAATTCTCCGACGCTACAACTACATACACTTCATGCTTTCAAAAGTAAAGACGAACATTTGAAAGACGAAAAAACGTATCGTTCCGTCAAGTACGTACCGAAAATTAAATTATCCAACAAGTAAGTAATCATATTTATCTAAATTATATAAATTCAGATATTTGCATGCTCTTTTTTGCTCAACTTTCAAAAAATCATTGATGCCCAATTTTAAAAATAATATTCTAAATTTTAGAATGTTGTTCCGAGGAGAATTCTTTATTTCAATAGAAACAAAAAGACCAATTACTGTTCTATATCAAAGTTTTTTTTTCCATATATTACAAAGAAAAATTGACCGTTTAAATTTTAAACAGGTATTAAACCATGCCGATTTTCTAAGAAATCTAGTTCATTTCAGCTAAATGGTATTTTTTTTGAATATCGGAGATTTCTGGCCACGGAGATCTCGTACCAGGAGATTTTAATCCACAATTGTGAATAACCGGAGATTCCGTAATCCTTTTTGTCAAGACCCACGGTTTAGACTAGATATTTTAATTTTTGTATGAAATTTTACGATATAATTTGGGTATCGGAAGAATAGTTTGTTGATATTTTTATTAAGAATAAAGGAGGGAAAAAAACTTTAATTGAATACTTTTTCGGTAAACACATTTTTTCAACACCTACGGTTTAGGTCTTTTTCAACATCCATGGGCGTTGAAAAAATGTGCTGGCCGAAAAATCATTCAATTAAAGTTTTTTCTTCTTTATTCTCCTGGTACGAGATCTCCGTGGCCTGAAATTTCCGCCTACCAGTTTTTTTATATACACGTGTGGATTTTTAAGGAAAAAGGATTTTAGTAATTCTGGCTATCTGTAACAAATATTTTCAACCAAATTTAAAAAAATATCGATGCTTGATTTTTTTTCTTTCACTTTTTGTCTCTTTATGTATTTTTTTTCAAATCAACAAACGTTTACTTATAATGATTAAAACTCTTCGAAATTATATCAAAGATGATTATAATAATTTCTTGATTTGTTGTAAAATGATTTACTTATTATTGACTGAAACAAAGATATAAAGTCGGAGTAAAAATAATTTGGGGCGAGTAAATCTTCCATAACACTTTTTTTTTCAAATCTCAAAGGCTGTATACACATATATAAATCGAATCATGTATAGGCATATATATATATATATATATATATATATATATATATATATGCAGTATAAAAGTTTAAACATTAACGTTACAATCTTTTTGTTTAATTTATATGGAAAGAAAAAATATATATATATATATATATATATATATATATATATATACATCTGTGTGTCTTTGTACGCGTGGCCATATATATTTATTTAAAATGTCTGTTTTAGCGTTTATATATATATATATATATATATATATATATATATATATATATATGCATGTAAATACATATATACATACATATATATATGTGTGTGTGTGTATGTGTATGTGTGTGTGTGAAAATAAATTGTTACCGCATAGATACAAAATGGAAAAAAAAAAACGCAAATAAAAATATTTCTCAAAATTAATCTTTGTCCAAAACATAAATTAAAATTTAAAACATATGAAACGTTTCAATGGAAAGAAAGCAAATAGGAAATAAACGGAAGCAGTTAATCATTTAAAGAACAAAAGGAAAGAATGAAATATTTCGAAACATGAATGACAGAACAAATGGCGGAACAAAATGCCGCGCCGGCAAGAATTGATAGGCTTTACAATTCAAACAGATGACTATGGCGAACTGTTGAGCGAATGTTTAAAAATATCCGACACGATTGGAAGAAAAACATTTGAGAAATTGCTAGTGTCAAATGAGGAAGAAGAAAGAAAAAACATAATTTTAAAGAAAATATCCTGACATTTTTATGCAGATAGTAATTTAGACGCAGTCTTCTTTTGAAACAATCTACAATATCATAGTAGCTATTTCTGGAAAGGTGTGAGGCGGCCAAGGTGTGCAATTTATTTCTTGAGAGATAGAAAATTAAACTCGAGGATACTTAAAATATCGGTGAAATCTCTCGTTATGCTAAAGCTGGGTTAATCAGCGTTTGTTCTCTTAGATCCTTTTTCTCATATATATATATATATATATATATATATATATATATATATATATAATAAGATGCTGACAATTTCATGTCCGTACGTATGCTATTACTAGGCTTATTATAAGGGAATATTCTTATCATTGTTTGTATTTCGATTATATATCCGATACAGTAAGACACACTTAATCAATCGAGAACCACATCACTCTATATAAAAACATATAAGATATTAACTGATATATACTCGAGAGTCAAAATAATGAAAAGAATATTCTCTTGTCATAGTCCTAGTTATTACCTTTAATTCCTTTTTTTAATGGAGTAGGTCGATCGCTGAAGATTCAAGAAAATTATGATACTTATGCAGAATAAGGACTGCGTTATTGTCAGTATATTGTACACAGGCTAAGTGAACAACCGAATTGTATCTAACGATTGTTTTGTGCGTTTTTTTTTGTTTTTTGTTTGTTTGTTTTTTGCGAATATGATGGCCAAATATTTCAGTAAACAATATTTTGATTATTACAAATAGAAGATTAACTTATTATAAATTTAAAGAAAATTGAGTACAAGTAAAAGAAAATATGTTCACACCAGCGAAAAAAATACGTGTTTTTACTTCGTTTTTATGCTGTTTTATGCAAACATCTAATGTTTTTAATAACAAAACCTTATCCTTCTTCATGATGGTTTGTTATAATTTTGTAAAATTTAAACCAAGGAGTAAAACCCTAAGTTTCAAGGGTAAGTATTTATGTTTTATAGAAAAAACGGATTGTAAACTTTTTAATTGTATGTTTTATGATATTTTCTTCATCTTCTTCTTCTTCTTCTTATTATTATTATTATTATTATTATTATTATCATTATTATTATTATTATTATTATTATTATTATTATTGGGTTATCCTTTTTCAACGATGCCTAATGTTGTTTTATGTTAGAGTTAAGTAGTTATGGTTTGAGTTAAGTTGTGTTTCTGTTCAACAGTTGGAATCAAGTAAATCCCGTTCGGCATTATTGTTATATCATATGTGGTTTAGGGTTAGAATTTAGGTATAATTCTGTTAGGTTGAGTTTTATGTTGTGTTTCTGTTTTTAGATATTTTACACTATTAACAAAATTTAATATTTGCTTCTACAACATCTGTCACATATCTACTTGGTATACGGTGGCGACTTCTGGCAGTTTTCACAATTTATTGATATTTTCGCAATATTGTGTTTGCGTTTGTAAATAGTCGACTGATAGAATTTTTATTGGGTAAGTGTTTAGGCGTAAACCAGCAGTTTGCATGTCCTGTACAAAATATTATTTAGTACCAGGTATAAAAAGCAATCGAGCGTCTATTTTGTATACAATGGGTGTATATTTATGCATTTACTTGTGTTGTATTACGTCCATGTATTTCCGTGTCTATTGAATGTGGGTAACGTATATATTTGTAACAGGGTCTCTATGATCGTCTAGTGATATTTATTGCGTGTATCTATAGTTCGTTGTCGGTGTATATAAGTGTTGATGTATGCGAGAGTTTTTAGTGTTTTTGATCGTTTATATTTTCTTTTGTTCTCGTGTTGATGTATGTATAACACGTGTTTAGCAAGACACCTGACAAACACGGGCAATACAAAGGGAGGAAATACAGTGATGTGCAGTTTTACATTTAACTAATAGGAAAAAATTCCTTGCTCATCTTTAAGTCTTGTTTGATGGATTTGCGAAACCTGCAATGAATATACCAAGGACACAACCAGACAGAAATCTCAGGTTGTATTTTCAACAACTTTTATTTCCAGAATGTTTCCCCCACATGAAAAGTTGAACGCTTTTTCTTATTGTACATTTTTGACTATATCATACGTCAGAGAAATTTGCCGGCGCATGGAGGCCATAGCCCCGCATCGATAGCTGACTCCTTTCGTCTGTTCAGCTCGACTCACTTCGACTCTGTCTCCAAAACTGATTAAACACTATCTGTATATAAAATTCGCTCAAATTTCGTTATTATTATTATTAACACACGTAAACAAAGAATGTACTAGTTAACATCCCTGTTTGTTTTTACATTCCAACGTTAACCTTCCCGATACTTTCTATTATAGATATTTTATTTTTAAAACAACTAATGAGTCTCGATTCACATTTTCTAACATTCTATTTTACAAAAATCAACAACAGTTACAATTGTGGAATTGTCTTCCGTTTTCCTCCTTTCCAGCTGACTACAATATTGTTGTCTTCACGTCTAACATAAACAAGTTCTTGAGCCGTTCCACTTAAGTTAAAAAAATTTACCGAATTTCCATTATAACGATTACTATAGTGTTCAGTTGACTACTTTACACTCTTAACCCTTATCCTCGAGTGGTGCCTCGCCTTGATAAGTTGTTATGCCTATGTAAAAAAAATAATTGTTTTCTCAAAGCCAACAAAAATATGACAACTATGACAAGGTCCCTATTTTGCATATATACAAAACTTATTTATCAATTTCATCTTATACGGCCACTATGTGGATGTGAAACTAATTGAAATACACTTTACTAGTCGGGTGACAATCTAAGTATCGCGTATATTTTTTTTTATATATATAGTATAATAATATCATGTTATAGATATAATGGAAGTATGTTACAAATACTTGCAAGGGTTTAGGAGAAATCCCATATATCCTGATATATTCTAAAATTATATTACTAAAAAGTACTCAGTATTTTTTCTTTGACACATTGTGACACATTATAATCGTGGGGTGTGTTCCGCCGGAATGTCATCAGACTTAGGTCTTTCCTACATGTTTAAGCTCAGCATCAATATACAACAGATAAGGAATATAACTGTAGAATTTCTTCTGGTTTCACTAGGGACTTTGACACACATAAAATGGAAGCTAAAAACAACTAAGTACTATTCAGCATGTATTGCGTGTGATTTAACTATATAATTAAACAGCTCTTGAGAAAAAAATGTTCATTAAGTCAGTCTAAGAACTGTTTTTTATTCAGACGTTTCTTAGCAAATATTTCTAAACAACGTTTTTTTATAAACAAGTAATTTGTCGTAAACAACGTGCAGGGGTTCTAAAGTTCTAAAATAAAAATTATTTTTTATTATTAACCTTCTAATTTCTATTTGGGTAAATAATATAGAGTTTAGAATTCTTGTAATTACTAGTGGTTATAGGATTTTCCTTTTTACTCTTATTTTTTGTGATTGCGTATTTTACGCATCGCTAGTGTAAACATTACTCCGAAAGAGAGGTAAAACAACAAATCTGATTGGTTAGCGAGCTAGGGTAAATGCCATTAAAACTAAATTATTTAGAAAGATCAGTTTACTTAGCCTGAACATTTTATTGGGCAATGAAATACAGTCACCTTAGTGTACCAAAATTATCATAAATAAATTTCGATAGACTGACTTGCGTATTGCTCACTGTAAAAGTAAATACTGAAAAAGTATACATAATATATATGACATCACATCATAATCTTATATGTGTACACATGAAGTAATAAATATGAGTAATACCTTTTACGATTATTAAAAGATAATGTACGTGAACATTAATAAAATTTCATAATATTTTTAAATATATATATATATATAAATATATATAAATATATATATATATATATATATATAAAGTTCTTATTCACATAGACATGTTTTGCTGTATCAATGGCTCATAAGTTCGGTTGACTATACCAAGGTTGGATCCAATAACCATAGGTCTATGATCGGGCGCGCATAGCATTACGCTATGGCACCCATGCATTGCGTGTAAGGAATAAAATATATCACTTATGTAAATGAATTTGCATGAAGCGGAACCGATTCGACGCTACTACTATAACTAGTAAAAGAAAGTGAGAGAGAAAAAAAGAGACAGATTAATAGATAACAACGAAAATACAACTCAAAACGTAATTGCAAGTATTAATAGTTTTTGCTCGCGTGTCTAATACTAAAGGAAATACTTATTTATGATAAAAAAAAGATTGCGTTTGGTATGTGTAAACGTGTAAATGAGTAAGGCTTATATGTACGCGTGTACTATTGCCTATTTGGAAGGATCGTTTGTGTGGCTGCACTTTGTTCTTTGCGTGTATTTCCTCCATTTTGATTATGTACCTGTTTAGTTGAGCTTGGAAGGTTCGGTTTCTATTGATAGAAGTGAATGATTAGCTGCTGTCAAAATGTCGACGCCTGTTTGCGATAGCGTGCAAATCACGATGTGGCCTTCGGGCAGAAGCAGACGGGCGTGCCTTTGCGCTGATTCTAATGGGTATTTCCAGACCCTGACTTTTCAAAAGCTAGCTCACTTTTTTAGTTTATATGTGTGTGAGTGTGTAGTTTTAGCTCTTCACTTTTTTGTATGTTCATAGATTTAATTTTGAGTTCTCCAGACTCCAACAATTTTATTCGTCGTATACACACACACGCACACACAAACGTATATATATATATATATATATATATATATATATATATATATATATATATATATATATATATATATATGAAATAAAATGGAGGTGGAAGGACCTGGATACTCAACGTTTCGCCCGATTTATGCGGGCTTCTTCAAGAGGGATGGTCATTGACGAGAGAGTCGGAGGATTGGGGCTATATATAATGATGGGGGAGAGCAGCGTGTTTTCCTTATGTAAATTAGATGTCATATATACATGTATATACATTTTATGAGAGAAGAACTAATTAGAGTAAACTAGTGTAGTGGATTACGTCTAAAAGATAAAATATCGTAGAGATTAAAAATTGTGTTTGGAAATATAGCGGTGATAGATTAAATAAATAAAATGACACGAGATTACGAAAGAATCGTTTTTTTTTTTGTTTTTTTTTTTTAAATTAGAAATAATTGAATTGGGATAAAATAGCGCAGTAACTTAAAAGATGGTATCTAAAAATAAGAATAGGAGGTGATAAAATGGAGTCTAAAAATAGATAATGATAAAATACAGTAAATAAGTAAAATAAAAATAAAATTAAGTGAAATTACGAATTTTTTTTTTGTTGTTTTTTTTTCGCGTTTAACCGGTGTCTAAGTTGTTTTCTTTGATAATTATTTTCGACAGAAAGGGAGCAACGTGGAAAAAACCTTTTCTTTGCTTAATTATTTTGCTGGAATGGGAGATTATAGCTGACTCAATTAAACGTCGTGTGGATCTGTTATGTATGTGTTTAAGGAAAGTTGCTTTGTTAAAATCAAAATGGTGGTCGTTTTCCATGATGTGACAAAATATGGCGTTGAGTGCATTGTTGTTTTTTACATCTCTTTTGTGTTCATATATTCTTTTATTTAAATTACGTTGAGTTTCTCCTACGTATATTTTTCCACAATCAAGGCAGGGTATGGAATATATTCCGGCTTTGGTGTTAATGTTGGTGTTAGTTATAATTTTACGTGTTAGATCCCTAATTGTTAAAGAGTTTAGTTTTGTTATTTGAATGCCTGTCTTATTTAGGTTCTTATATATTGTGTCGTTGTTTTTATTAGTTGGTAATGTTAATTGTCTGTTGTGTATCTGGCTATTTAAGGAATGGTCTCGGTTTCGGTTATGGTAAATTTTTAGTGCTTTTCTTAAATAATTATCAAAGAAAACAACTTAGACACCGGTTAAACGCGAAAAAAAAAAAAATTCGTAATTTCACTTAATTTTATTTTTATTTTACTTATTTACTGTATTTTATCATTATCTATTTTTAGACTCCATTTTATCACCTCCTATTCTTATTTTTAGATACCATCTTTTAAGTTACTGCGCTATTTTATCCCAATTCAATTATTTCTAATTTAAAAAAAAAAAAAACGATTCTTTCGTAATCTCGTGTCATTTTATTTATTTAATCTATCACCGCTATATTTCCAAACACAATTTTTAATCTCTACGATATTTTATCTTTTAGACGTAATCCACTACACTAGTGTACTCTAATTAGTTCTTCTCTCATAAAATGTATATACATGTATATATGACATCTAATTTACATAAGGAAAACACGCTGCTCTCCCCCATCATTATATATAGCCCCAATCCTCCGACTCTCTCGTCAATGACCATCCCTCTTGAAGAAGCCCGCATAAATCGGGCGAAACGTTGAGTATCCAGGTCCTTCCACCTCCATTTTATTTCATATCGTCGGATTTAATCCAGCTCAACAATCATATATATATATATATATATATATATATATATATATATATATATATATATATATATATATATATATATACGAGGGGAACTGTGTGTTAAATTAAAATTAGTATTTACGAAGTGCATTGTTCAAAGGAAAAATGCATAATCTATCTATCTATCTATATATCTCGCTATATATATATGCGTGTGTGTATGCATATATATATATATATATATAATATATATATATATATATATATATGTGTGTGCAGGGAGAGATGATGATTGTAATCATGGACTTATGGTTGCAAAAAAGTTCTAACGGCCTAAAATGGGAGAACATAAAGGAGGAAATGATAAAAACTGTAAAATAACTAAATTAAACCCTATTCAACCATAAACACAAAGAAAAAATGCGAACCATCTAAAAGAGATAACATTAACAGAACTAATTACTCTAAATCTATTATAAAGCATATCCCTAAATCAATCAGAAACGCACAACTATGTTCAACAAACATCTTGTACAAGCACAACCAAAAGCAGTAGAAAGAAGAATATTATACGATTAAAGGTCCTTTCGATCTAAATTTAAAAAACAACTAAGGAAAATAATTTCTAAATCTCATGTGGCTACGTTTCCCATTTGATAATATATTATATAACATTTTGGACAAAAAAACAGAGTACACAAATACTAATACATTTATATTGAAATGGCTGATAACACTTCTAGGGAAAGTTCATGCCCATAAAAGGCTCTTTCGATAAACCAAACCATAATAGAAAATCGTCACTTTCTATATATTATAATGAAATAATTGAACAAAATTTAGCACCAACTGTTTTATGGAATATCCTGAATAAACTAAATCATGTGCGGTATTTAACGCACTTTGTTATTTATGTCTTGCTGAGAAATTATATATTACTAAATTAAAAAAGGGATAGATGTTCAATAAACATTCAAGACACTTCTGTTTGTTATAGGCATTATAAAAAAACACCTCAGCAATCTAAAATTATCTTATAAACTAAAAGTAATTGTTTATACCAACATTTTACATTTAGTATCAATATTTTATCATCAGTTTTCATTAAACGGAAATGGAAGCATGTCGTCCTTTCTAGGGCAACAATTTTATTGGTCCAACATATATATATATATATATATATATATATATATATATATATATATATATATATATATATATATATATAAAGTTCGTGTGCAAAGTTGTAGTCCCTTTCTGTCTGTTTAGTCTTGAACGTATTCTAGTTTGCAATAATAAATTTTATTGTCAAATAGCACTAGCATATTTAGATATATTTTATTTTGATCAGACAGGAATGCAGTTATATACTGGAGTCTGTTTCAGTGTGTTATACCCAATAATAGTTAATATTACGGTTATTCTTTTATTTATTTAAACTTTAAAATCACGGAATGAGTTCATCCTTTCTCTTTTTCATATATTCCTTTTAGTGTTCAACAGCGTTGGTACGGGAAAATTATAAAGAGGACTCATGGCAATCTCGTTAAAAACCCGTATGTTTAAATCAGTAAAAATTAAACGAACATATATTACATATTCTAATGCTTATAATCATGATGTATGAGATAACAAATTAGGAATTAATTTCTTTGTAGTTATATATTACGGGCGTTTCATACCTACTGCAATCTGCAGTTAGAATGTACGCAATTCAATTGATCTGGGGAAAAACTGAGTTCCCCTCGTTTGAAAAGCACTGAGTTAGAGTCATAATTATTTTTTATTCTTGTGTTAGATTTTTAATAACTATATGGAATATTCGCGTCTGTTAATCGCATTGAGGTTTTCAAACTTTGCCCGACCGATATATCGGCTGTAGAAACATAGCTAAAAAGACGACACTGCTGATATTTCGACTTTATAATAATACATTATCAAATAATTTAGCTAATCCTTTTGGGCTAATTATTGTTTAATTGAGTCATGATATCGTCCTATATTTATAAATGAGTTACAAAACACGGCTAAAATAAGGCATGTCTTCAATTGTTAACGGGGAATGGGTGGGTAGTCATCCCTGAATGATAGTGCATATTCGGGCGTGAATCTTTATACTGATATGTTAGAGATCTTGTTCAAATTTAGAACAAACCGTTTTGTTCTCTTAGCTGAAATTAGGAAGGCGTTCCTGACAATCAAGCTGAAGAATGAATTTGATAAAAATATATTTTGCTGTTTTTCCTGAAATTGAAAGATTAGCTCGTGTGTTTTAGATATAAACCGCTCATTTTTGGATTCGTGTCGAGTTCATTTATTTTGAGTTATATCATTAAGTATCACGTAGAAAAACATGCACCTGGTCCCTGTAAGGAAATTCTGTTGAACAATTTTTATGTTGACAACCAAGTCCAGACTCATCAATCAGCCTCTGCATTACTAAAACAATATTGAAGCTACTATGAAGCAACTATATTGAAGCAACTATGTTGAAGCTACAACTACTATGTTAAAGGGTGGATTCGAGCTAAAAACCTGCTGTAGTAATAGTGAATCAGTATTACGTCGTATTAATCTGGATAATAATAATTCTTCTCATGGTACACCTTATGAAAAAGTTTTAGGCTATTTATATGATCCTGTGTTAAATGCAATTAAGGTGATTAGCGGTGGTGTTAAAAAGGTCTTCTCTACCAAACGAGACATATTGTCAGTAAATTCCCCCTTCTTTGATCCCGTGCTACATTACTAATATTCTGTGATGCTTCTAATCAAATTTACGGTATTGTAGAATATTTATACCAACATGGTGAAGCTAAGTTGTTCTATGCTAAAGCCACAGTCTGTCAAGACGACTCTACTTACCCTAGAACTGTTGTCGGTTTATTTGGGTATTAGACAGGTCTCATTATTGATTAAAATGTTCCTGTGAAGTTTAGAGAAATTATAGTCGCAGTCGATGCACAGGTGGTATTATCATGGCTAATGTCTCACTCTGTTAATACAAAATGTTAATTTACCAGGAATCGGCTTAAAGACATAAAGGCAATGCTGAATGATCTACATGCCGGAGGTTACGTCATCAAGTTTAGATATGTAAGAACGGTCGAAAATCCTTCAGATGTTGTCACAATGGGGTATCTCTATGCCTAAATTTATTAAAGAGAGAGATTTCTGATTGAAAGGCTCATCTTGGTAACATGAAAATGTTTTGGATTGGTCTAATTATAATTTAAAGTAGTGGAGAAGAATTAACAAATATTCCTATAATAAAGTTGAATAAGTTCTCGTCTCTTAATAAATTAGTAAGAATATTGACGGTAGTGTTTCAGTTCATTGCCAAGTTGAGGAGAGACTATAATAATGATGCTGTTGTCAAGTCTAAGTTATACTTGATTACTTAAGCCCAGAGTCAACTCTTCGGTAAGGAAAATAATTTCTTACAACAAACTAATGTAGAAGAGATATCTCAGCTGGTATCGAAATTCAATTTGTTTGTAGATAAAAAGGGTTTAATACGTTGTCGTGGTCGAATTGATAATTCTGGCTACTTTTCTCTTGATGTGAAGCACCCTATTTTGTTAGCTAAACCCTGTCATATTACGAGTTTAATAAGTATGAATTGTCATATTAACTGTAAACACTTAGGTATTGCTGCAACTCTTAGTAAATTGCGTACAACTGGGTTTTGGATACCTAAAGCAAGACAGACAATTAAAGCTGCCCTGGCTAGTTGCGAATTGTGTAAAAGATATAATTCTTTGTCTTCTAAATAGCCAAAGGTAACACACCTACCTAAACATAGGGTCAACCTTGTTAGACCTTTTCTACACACCAGTATAGATTTTACTGGTTATTTGAGGGTGGTAGACAATAGTGACGTTGAGAAAATGTATATCTCAATCTTCACTTGTTTCAATATCAGAGCAATTCATCTGGAATTATTACATGATATGTCTACCCATTCTGTAGTATTGGCCTTTTTGAGATTTTTTAATCTGTTTGGTGTACCCGCAAACATTTACTCAGATAATGCCTTGTCCTTCATCGCCGGTTAAGACTTGGTGAAGGAAGTGTTTATGTATAATGGGTTTAAGAGAGGTCTCGATACTTGTAGTATTAAACACATTACTATTCCCACGTATTCAGCTTCGTTTGGGGCGGTATGAGAAAGGTTAATTAGGACAGTTAAGAATTGTTTGTTTAAAGCTATAGGAGTGTAATAAGTTGGATTACTTCCAACTATTGATGGTACTATCTGACATACAGAAATCGATTAATGAGAGACCCCTGATATATCGTTGCGCGGACGATAACCCCTATTACGTTCATTCGTCCATTCCCTGGAAACACAGTGTTTTTGAGTTTCGATGAAAACCCCTCTGCTGCAATTCCTCCTAATAGAACTAATCTAATTGAAGGTTTAAAGAGTAGAGATTCCTTGTTGAAAAGGTTTAAATTGTAATGGTACGAAGAGTACTTATTAAGTTTAAGGGAATTGTCGCAAGACTTATATCAGTCCAATTTTGAAAATAAGATAAGGATAGGTGGTGTGATATTAATAAAAAAAATGTTACTAAACCTAGACCTTATTGGTCCTTAGGAAGAGTAGTAAAACTCAACCATGGAAGCGATGGAATAGTTGGTTCTGTACAGGTAAAGAAAGGTGACGGATTCCAGGAACATTCGATCAAACATCTGTACTCCTTGGAACTCATTATTTCCCATTCGTTCCAAATACCCTTTCATAATTCTAATCATGTAGTTGAAGACGAGATTAATAGTGACTCTCAGTCGAGACCTGTTAGAACGCAAAAATCTGTTACAGACAGATATCCTGATTTCATTTGGTATTAAGTACATTGTATGGAGTTTTATTTTTTTTCTATTTTTTCATTTTAATTTGAAGAGTGTAGAAATTTTATTTTGCACCTTCTGTCTTTCCTTCTGTCTCCCTCTCCTTCTTTACCCCCTCCTCTTTTCTTAGTGTATGTTGTGCTGCTACTGCTTGTTATATCACGTGATAAATGCGTGCGTTTCGATTGATAAAAGGATATGTGTGCGCCATTTTGTCGCAAGTTTGGACACGAGAAAGAGAAGTCGGGTCGCTATCCCGCGTCAATAGAAATAACGTTAAAAATCGCAAGTTTAAACAAGAGAAACCAGCGGTTTGGTTTCTTTTTCTACAATTGCGATTCATCAAGGAAGACGACACATAATTAGTCAGCAAACACTGTTTAAAAAATCAGAGTTGTAAACGAAATTACAACGACCTCTTTACCGAAGAAGAAAGAACTATTTTAAGGCCTAGAATTGTTCTTGTAAAAAAAAATAACACTAACTCCAATGAGGCGTTGGGATTAACAAGTTAAAAGGAACTAAGAAATCTTCTATAGAAATACATTACACCACAGAAGATTTGGATTATTTTCTTGGATTACAGAACCAAGAGGCTTGAGATTTTCTCGAATGAGAACATTTAAGTTAATGGCGCAAGGGAGGTAATTTACATACACCCTCTTTAAAAAAAGATTAAGTGTTGACGTGTTTTATTTAAGTTTTTTGACATGCAGTAAGTCCTCACTACACCTATATTCTTACCTTTACTATCCCTTACAATATTGCTAATGGAGTTCTTTGAGAACCGCCAGAGGGGTTAATTTGCCAGACACTGTTATTGGTGAACATAAAACTGACTATACCTTTCCTCCCTATTTACCTTCCCGTGTATTAAAACACTCTTTATCGTGGTATTCTCTCGTTGTTTTCCTTCTGGTTGTGCAGTGGTATAACCTTCATTGGACGTCATGATAAAATTCTCGTTAATCTTTAGTTAATCTGTTTGAAAATCCAGAGGATCGAACACTGGTAGTAGGATTTTTACTTGACTCCTGTTCCTGAATCATCTTCTATTTCCTCTTCGTGTTCATTAGGTTCTTCTGTCATTGATGTTGAGATTTATTTTTCTGTTAAGTTTTAAATTATTCGTGCATTCCATAGGAAGACGTTTAACTACAGCAAAGCTGTTTGGGATGGGCTTCGCAGCTTGTCCGTGACGTTCCAATGAATTCTACTTTGGTATGTCTCCGAATGCTGATTGCCTTCGTGTGTAAATTGACACCTTCATTCCTCATCATCAGTTTTAATCAAACTCCATTCTCCCCGATGGTTTTCTCCTGTTTGTGTTTCTGCTTTTGCCTCACGTAACTATTACTTCAATCAGTATCGTCGTGATTGTTCTGAGGTCTCTAGAAAATCATACAGAAAACTAGCAATCCCTGCAAGAGAGTAATTTCTGAGACAAAGTTTAGCTCCTCTTAAATGATTCGTAACACTATCGCACTTCCAATATTCAACTTTCGTGATTTTAGGAGAATCTATAATAGTGTTGTCAGTAGTGGCAAGTCTGCTATTCCTCCTCGTTTTAATAGTTTACATGTTATCCCCATTTCTAAGAATAAAAGCTGATATATTCGCTAATCTTTTTGCTGACAATTCTTCTATTGATATGCCTGGTGCTATTGTTCTGGATAATTTTCGAAAACTGATCAGACACTTGATTCTGCAATTATCACTCCTAATATAACTGCTTGAATTCTTACTGGTCTTAACTAATCAAAGGCTTCTTGTCATGATTTGTTTCCTGTTGTTTTTCTAAAATGTTGTATGCCTGAACTGTATTCTATCCTTTTCGGAAGTATTTAATATGTTTGTCTAAGTCCTGTTTCCTTTGTTGGAAATAATCCTTTGCTGTCCCTATCTTCAAAACTACTGCTGATCAATCGTCTCGTTTATTATTCTCTCTGTTATTAGCAAACTTTTAAGAGATTGATAAACGGCAGGCTTGTTCATTTTCTGAAAAGCCTGGGCCCCTTTAGTAATGTTTGGTATGGCTTTTGTGGTTTTCATTTTAAAACTGATCTATTAATTGTATTACCAAAACGAATATCTTAAATTATAGATAAGTCAGGCAATGTTAGGCCCATTGCCCTTGACATGTCAACAGCGTTCGACAGAGCGTGCCACTGTGATCTTCTATATAAATCTCCAGGTTATGGTATGAGTGGTAAAATTCTTAACATTATTCGATATTTACTTTCTAATATAGGTTGCTAGTAACTCTTGATGGTATATTTTCATTTTCTTTTGCTATCAATGCTGATGTACCTCAAGGCTCTATTTTAAGTCTAACACTGTTTCTTCTCTTTATAAATGAATTTTCAGAGAATATTATTCAATAAATTAACATTTATGCATATAACACAACCCTCTATTCTAGTATTGATTATCACACATCTGTTTCGTATGAGTTGAAATATGTAGTTGATATAGAGATTAATTTGGGTTCTATTATAGATTATAGTACGAAATAGTTTATTTCGTTAAAACCTGTTAAGGCACAGGTTTTTTCCCTGTACTTCCTAAAATTCTTATAGATGCTCTTGATGAGAAATTGACTCTAAAACAGATTGGTTGTTCATTCTAATCAAATCTTTTTTGGAATTTTAAAATTAAGTAAACCTATTGCTTTTTTCTGCTTCTCGTACAATAGGTTATCTCTATCGCTCTAAACGCTTCATCACACTTGAGACTATTTTCTATTTCTACGAATCTACTATCAGGCCATGTATGGAGTACTGTTGTCATATTTAAGCTGGTGAATCTGTGCCCAATTTGAAGGTTTTTGATAAATTGTAGTAAGGTATCCTGAATTTGATTGGCTGAACACTTTAATCTTTAGTGCAAACTCTCTCCTACTTACGTGATATTGCTAGATTACATCTTTTGTACAAATATTATTATGGTATCTGTTCCTCAGAATTGTTTGATCTATTCGTTGCTTCCTTTGTTTAAGCCAGTTTGTCTAGAGGTCACATATAATTCGTTGGTTAAATACTTAAGTGTAACAGTTTCCTATTCCAATCTTTTCCTTCCAAGAACTGCAAGATCGTGAAACTCTCTTACTGCTCACTGTTTTCCATTAACCTACAGCTTTGGATTTTACAAGACTAAGGTCGATATGCATCTCCTGTCTTTGAAATGATCAGCTTTTTGTAAAGTAGGTTCATAATGTTTCTTGGACGATTTTCATAAAGGTAATTGCGAATTAGGGCGTAACTAGTCATGGCCGAAGGAAGAAGAGCATACTACCTGCGTCAATTAAAGGAAAAGCTTCGTTTGAAATTCCATGCAGGGTCTTTACTGGAACGTGCTAATAATGCTCAACATGAGATTAGGTCAGAAAATACAAAATATATCGATCTAACCTCCTTAACAATAGGACAAACAAAACATGTATAAAACATTATGAACAGAATTGAATATTTCGACTGAAAATAAACAGAATGAAAGCGACTTTGTTTCTTATTTTTACATTAATTAACTTTAACTTTAATTCAATGAGGGACCGAACGTAACAAATACGTTCTAGTATATATTTATATTGTACAGTTGTTTATATGCGAGATAGAGATTTATACTCATTTATAGTGATTACTGTCTTCTCTCTCTCTCTCTCTCTCTCTCTCTATATATATATATATATATATATATATATATATATATATAATCAACACACAGTACTCTTCCGGTGTTTTGCAAATCATCAATGCGGCTAGACTAGCGCACATCCTTACCCAGGGATTGAACTTACAAACACCTAGTTGATAGTCGGCAATTCTAACTTTCGGCCCATAGGTCCCTGCTCATAAACGAAGTCATCAAATGTCCATTTATATTGACATTTTTCAAGCGTTATTACAGGCTTTGTCTTGTTTTTTATTCATAAAAAAGCAAAGAGCTTCGCATAAACACCAATTAAGCAGAGTGTGAAATTATTTTAATACAGTGTTCCATACAATAAGGTGGGATTTAAATATAATCATATGCATAGAGTACTGCTTTGCTGTATCACAGCTCATCAGTGCGGCTAGACCAGAACCCATCCTTAACCAGGGATTTTACCATGTAGTTGATAGTCGGCAATTCAACCCCGGCATATGGAGTAGCTGCTCGTAAATATCACTAAATATCCATTTATATAGACACTTGTTCACCGCTTTTATTGTGCTTGAACTGCGTGTTTATTTACAAAGTATCAAGTAGAGTGTTTCGTATTAACGCTAATTAAGAAGCGGGTGAAATCATTTAACGACAGTAGGGGGTGTGCTTTATACATACATACATATATACATACATACATACATGCATATATATCTGGTATAATAAGGCTAACTGGATTCTGTCTATTTCTTTTATATTTAACTAATTTTGCAAACGAAAAATCTCTCAATGGGTGTCCCAACCGTCGTATATAAATGCATGTGTGCGTGTGTGTGTAAGTGATATACAATTATTTTCAGTGATAACTACATCCCGTCCTCCCGATCTTTTTTATGTATTTCTCCCTCTCTCCCTCTTTCTCTCTCCACACACACACACACACACACACACACACACACACACATATATATATATATATATATATATATATATATATATGCCCACGTACACGTATATACATATAAAATAAGAATGTGTGTTCTGATTCAAATTCAAATGACGCCCGAATGTCTATAAATCTAAGAAGCTTCTGTCAAGTTTACAGCTTCAAACATCACAAAGCCGCCATTGAACAGCTTAAGTTGGGAATATGAACTCTTTTTCTGACGCATGTGACATACGCCTTGTCATTATAAGATTCTCTTGTCGTAACCCTTTATTACATTGTATTATAACTTGTGTTAATTCTTTTGCATTTTTGTTCGTTGTTTCTTTCCTTTTCTAACTTGAACAAATTGGCTCGTAATTTATATGAACAGGGAGACGTTTGATAAGTATTATTAACAATCCGTTTTGATCCCGACAAATCCAATCTGCTTTCCTTTGTTTAATCCCCAATACGCCCCTTCAATGTGAGATAGTAACAGTAAAGTACAACGTCTGTACAAAAGAAGTTTGTATAGAATCCACCATAATGTCCACTATTATCACCGCTTTGATTTTTTTACAGAGTGACATGTGTTATTTGGCTACTAATCTTTGACTTCCAAACTAAGCTATCTTTTGCTAGTTGTTTATTTAATCCTTTTTGTCTCGGGCTGATTCTACTTACTCTCCTTATGTTTCTTACTAACTGACCATGCTATTCCAACTGTTCTGCGTTTAAAATTCTTATCAATATGTTTTAACATTTCTGGTGGAATGAAAAAATCGAAATATGAAGCATTACTTATTGAACATCGCTTTTAACTACAGAATTAAATCAATTAGGATCGATTTCCTCTTAAACAAGGTAACAATTTAAATCTTTTGTTAATCTTTAGAAAATAAATTAGTTATTTCATTACTTTTCGAAATTTTTAAAGTGCGTGGAAGCATTTAAATAATTGAATAGAACAGTATCTACATCTAACCCAAGAACTTACATGTATCTTGTACACATGGTCATAATATTAAAGTCTATCTTCCGCATACATATCTCTACACCATCAAGTTTAATCCCTATTTGGGGTTATTCAATCTAAACGCAGGCTCCTTCAGTCTTTGACAAACTATTGGTATCAACGAGCGTGAAATTTTTGCGGCAGGAGGTGTGCAATATCCAACCATACCTCTCCTTAGTCGACATTGTTTAATACGAGATGTAAATGAAGTGTATCTACAGGGCGACGAAAAACAAATGCCGAGTTAAGTGGAGAGCACATACAGCGCCTAGAATTCCTAAATGGTCACCCATTTGGTACTAACCAGCTTAACTTCGGTGATCTGACGAGAACCGGTGTGTATTCAATCTAAACCTGTGTTTAAAACCCACATAAAACATCTGTTGTATATATCATTAACTTTCATGTGAGCTATGTCCTAAACTCTCATAGGCCAGATTTCACTTACATGACTTATTACACAGCACATGTATGCCTGATAGACTATTTCCTTTGTCGAGAGTTGTCACACTCTGTTGTCTTGTACGTAATTACACACATTGTGCGACTTTTAAAAATTCACTTTTAAACTAACTTACCCCTTACTAGCTGTTTATTCCTTTTTTTTTTGTCTCATGATTACTTTATCACTCATCTAATGTTTCTGACCAACTGACCATGCTGACCCAACTGTGCTAGATCAACTATCTTAAAACTCTTATTAGTTCATCCAATCTGGCTATAAAATCCAAGTTATATTATCTGCACAGATTTTCAATATTTTATAGCTATTATTTAGCTCTAATGCATCATATCATACGCTATCTTTAAGACGCATCCTACTCATCCGTCGTATGATGTTCATATCATTTCTAACAACGTAGAGCTTGTCTCCAACATTCACGAGCCAGGTTTTACTTGCATGTATGATCATACTGTGCGGACACACCTGATAGATTTTTATTTTTTCGTGGTCGTTACATGTCAGCTCCTGTTATCCACACACTGCATTCAAACAGTCGCAAATAAACAAAAATAAGTTTTAAAAAATCGACTCACTTTTTTTTACCACTGAAACAACAGACATTTATTAACATGTACTTTCCAGAATAATGCTTTGTCTGTTTTTTCAAAAACTTTCTCGTACTCCAATATGCTTAGCAAGACTACTGTATAAAACGCGTGTTACTCTGTATTTGTCTGACTATGTTTAAGACACGTGTTTTCCTGTCTCTCTCGGTTCACTTGTGTAACATGTCTATCTTTATCGCTCTCGGTCACCTCTGTAACATGTCTAATTCTGTCCTCCTCCAACCTAAAGGGTCCAAATTTTTTTTTTTCATAATATTTTTCTTCTTCATCGCCGTGACTTCGCCTCCTTATAGCAGAAATCGATGATTATGGCTCCCCAGTCCCCTCTGCAGTCGGTCTTTCAGGCAGGTTTCCTGTGATCATGTTTAGATTGTCACTGAACCTCGTTCGATGTCTTCATTTGTTCTTTTTCCGGCGATTTTTCTTTACGCCTGCATTATTAATGCAGACGGACGTCTTGGAAACTTTTTTTTTCCCAAGACTTCCGTCCGCATTAAATTGCTGAAGAACATTTACTGTCTCCCATGGACGATATTGAGTAATGATCTGCTGTACTATGACTTACGCCTGGCTTCTATGTTTCTCTCTCTTTCTGTTTAAAAGATTCGTAGAACTTTCCTAAAAACCATATCTTCGCTCCTACAAAATGACTTTCAGTCGCGTTCGTTATGTCCAATAGTTGCAACTGTAAAGAATTGACAATAGGTACATCAAGATTGTGATTTTTGTGTTCGAAATGTTTCTGTTTTGTAAGATGAACTCCATGCGCCGCTAGTAGTTTAATAATTTTCTACTAGCAAGGTGGCTTGGCGTTACCCAGGGTTGTATGATGATCAACGGATGTTTCACACTCTCATATTTTTATTGTTATCGAAATTGATGAAATAAATAATTTTTCAATCAAATCGATCGATTGCCTGCTCGAATTGGGAAACTATTGCGATTCACCTGGAGGAAGCTTAACATGCCTCTTGCAGTGACTAAGTAGTGTGCATTGCATTGTGGAGAATCTAGCGTAAATTTTATTAAGTTATTTCATATATAATCGCTTGGAAGAAAGTTTAAAAGGCAAACGTCACCTATCATGTTTCAAGTGTGCTCTAAACAGAAATATTCATTTCGAGTGCATCCTTGTCATATCCAAGAACTACTTTTGATTTTATATGCCTGGCCTTACTGGTTGTGCGGTCCCAATGGCATAAATGCAAGTTAAAATGAAAAAGTAAAGCATCATTGTGAAATTGTGCTCTACACAGAAACGTTGATTTTGAACGAAACCTTGTCAATGCATTAGAATTTACTTTGCGAAAACTTCTATGATATTATTTCAATCTATTGGTTTCATATATATATATATATATATATATATATATATATATATATATATATATATATATATATATATGGATATATAGTTAGATAGATAGATCGATAGATATAGATATGTTGATATATTTTAATTGACTGAGATATTATAGAATATTTTTCTGTTAAAATTTGTGCTTATTGAGCCGAAGATCATCTTACATCCGATCTTGGTACTCACGCATACGCACGGCAAGAAATAACTGTCGAAAACAAATAGCACCATGGATTTTTAAGGTATGGATATATCTCCTCAAATCTTTATCTAAAAATCAAATTAGATTCTTCACTAGTCCCTTTGTTGAGTCGTGAAAATACCTTGATCATCACAGTTAAATGAAATTTAATTACACTAAATCTTAAAGCTACAAAGAAGCAAATTTTACCTTTACTATAAGAAATGATGCAATGCTAGAAAGGCGTGGATTTGTAAGATTATATAGGATACAGGACAAAACGGTGTGGACACTTTAATTTGTGATGGCGACATGCCGGCAGCGGCACAGCAGTTGAGGAATGCGTGGCCTGTTCAATATATTATTATGTTGATCCTGTTTTTGAACTGGCCTTTTTTGACCTGCTAGACATAAACTGAGGAATTGTCTCCTATCTCCTATAAACTATTATAGATGTACTCTGAATCTCATCGATTACATCTTATGTACAGGTTTTTTTTGTTTTTAATCTCAATCAGATACTACAATCATAAACTAGTATAATTAACGAAGAAATATCGTTTAAAATCCCGTTAATAATAACAAGTTATTAAGCACATACATTTTATTATAAAATAGTCTAATATGCATTGACTGAAACGGAGGAGTAGTAAAACAGTATTTAGAGTAAATGGTATGAGAAAAGAAAGATAAATAATAAAATTTGTGAAATCGAAAAAAAAATTATTATTGAAATGCAAAATATCCAGTTATTATAATACAAAGAGGAGCGGAAGAGAAGTTTAAATGAATGACAAATTCTAAAAAAAGTTAATTAATTTGCAAATATAAGGAATGATTACTCTAAAGTTGAACGGTTTAATAATGTATTATTAATTAAAGAAATAAGGAATGTATGTAAATAAACGGTCTTAATAATATAAACATAGGTAAGTTTAAGCAGCTAAGAGTTATTATAACAAGAAAATAATATCGCTAAAACACATTTAGATTTTTAAATATTAGCTTGGTGCAAAATTTATGTCGTTTTTTACATATAGTTAAACGTCAAAACTGACATTATTTTTGCACCAACCTAATATCATCTTTTAAAGACGCTATAATAATAAAAGCAGGTAAATTTTATAGAAACATAAAAGAAAATGAATAGGAAGTGCCAGATTATTTTAATCAGAATGAATAACAATTTATTTGTCTATTGATCCAGATATTATTTATAAACTGCATCAATCGCTTTATTGCAGATTAGAAAAATATTAATATTTCACTAAAAATATTTTACAAAAAAATAAAATTTATATCATCAAATGACTTTTTAAGGATTTAAGATTTCCCAAAATATTATTCAAATTAATGCGATATTCACAAATATATGACATTTTATTTTTATCAAGGAATTTACACTACCCATCGCTTTATTCCAGGTGTCTTAAAATGTTTTATTAGAGCAAAGATACAATGTCTAATCATGAAAACATTACTTTTTCTTACATTTTTATGTTAAAGAATAATGAACAAAACAACATCCAAGGTAATAAGCCTCAAACAAATGAATTACTTATCGCCATATCCACCATTTTTTTAATAACCTAAAACAACCTTTTGTCCACCGAAAAGTACAATTATGGTTATGGCGAAATAAAAGATTTTCCTCCACAGAGCATCCTTTGAAGTAAATTGCTCTCCTCCCTCATAATCACTTTTTTCCATGTTAATCAGAGATGTTCAATGGGTTTAAGATCCAGAGAACACGGTGGCAAGATAATGAGGGTATTTCCAAAGAAGTTCATAGATTCAAGAAAGGTTGCAGTCGCCCTAGCAGAATGGGATGGTGCATTGTCATGCATCAAAATTATCTAAAAACGACGTGACAACTGTAGGTCATCTAGCCACCGTGACAAATGTTTATCCCAAAAGACCGTATACGTATTGCTGGTAAGCTTTACGCCCTCTGGAACTCGGAATGGTCCAACCAACTTATTCCCAATGATTCCCGCCCAAAACATAAAAAATAATTGTTGGCGATGAACTCTGTAAGGGGTTGGAGTTCGAGTTTCAAATTGTGGTCTGTCCATCCATCCAGACCGTCAAAACTAGCACAGTTCTCATCTTTAAATAGGACAGGTTGGAAATCCATTTTCATGTAATTCTGTGTCCAAGCTATTCGTTTTCCCCTATGTTGTTTGCTCAATGTAGGCCTTGGAATAGTTTAGATGCTCCTTGCTATCTCATTCAACACATTACATCGGGCCTGTTGGAGCGATTCCATCTCTTGTAAAAATGGAAGCACTGCTGCTGTTTGGGTTTTAGTTGACTTCCCTAGGAATTTTCCGAATATCACGACGTGAAAGGTTTCTCCTGGTCCCCTTATTCTGTCGGGATTATGTGTTGGGGTTGTTCACGAATGAAGCCAAAGTTCTTTGATCCCTTTCCAGCTCCATAGCTAAATATTTGATGAACAATCTTTCTGCGAGTCCAGCAACAATCATTTTCTTTTCGATAACCGTTAATTGCCCCCTTTTTTGCAGTAAAGCGATGGTTAGTATAAATTACTTCATAAAAAATAAAATATCATAACTTCGTGAATATCGCATATATTAGAATAAAATTTTGAGAAAAAAATAATCTTCAAACACTCATTTGATGATACACCTTTCATTTTTTTAGTCATGTATATTTATTGAATGTTTTATATTTTACTAATCTGCAGTAAAACGATTGATGCAGTTTATATACAAGTCTCTTGGGACAAGGATTGAAGCCATTTGATATAATGGGCTATAAGAACGAAAGATGATTGTCGCAAAGACAAGAGATGTGTATTGAAATTAGTCATGAAAATACCAAGACTGTCGATAGTATGATAACAGTGCACAGGAAAAGAATTCCACAAAAATTTGTTCTTGGAAAGAAGCTACTAGAATTAAAGCTGTATTAGAATGATATATCAAAATTGATGAAGACCACTAATCAATACGTCAAACGAGCTGGAGCAAATGACGCAGAGAATATATTAGAAAACTTATAAGAACACATATTTATAAGAGGGTTAAGACTAGCAACATCGCATCTGTAAAAGAGAGGTTGTAGTGAAGAAGACACGGTACAGCCAATAAAAATACAAATATGTTTCGGCATTTTATTAATGAATGTTAATACGGGACGGAGAAAAGTGTTTGCAATGGGCCACTAAAACGTTGCTTGTACAATATGGTCGTATCTTATATTTAGTCATATTATATGTTGAAACCATCCAGACGATGAGTCTAGGATATATTGAAATCAATGATTGAGGAATCCTCTTCATGAAAGCTAAATTGATTTCCATGAAATCTCGAGTTTACAGAAATTTGAATATGTCACGTATCTATCGTTTACTTGTTTTTAACTAAACAATACATCTCAGCACGGCTAAAATAATTTCTCTTGATAAAACAGTTTTGTATTACTTTTATATATCTTTCGAAAAAGTAAAATTTAGGCACAATGTTACTAAAACTTTGGCTATTAATCCTTAACTATATTTTTTAGATACATTACATAATTGTCAGTTCATAATGTCTAAAAGTCAAAACTTGAGTTTAATGATTCTTTAGAAAAAATGAAATATAGAGAACATTGCATAATTAGTGCCAAATGAATACAGATAACATTTAATTTAAACTCCAAATATTTAAATTCTCATGGGGAAAAGTCTACTGCATAGGTATTACTAAAACCCGCCACAAAGAAACTTAAATGTGGTGTTATTAAATTATCATCTAATAACACATAATTCACTAATTCGGGGGCTAATAAAACATTTTCTTAGCAAAATTCCAGCTTAGTCATCAACGTCATCTATTAATAATATACTCTATACAAATACTTATCTAATAGTTTAATACATCTTGTGTAAACAATTTTGATCTTGCCGCAAAAAATACAAACTCAGTTTGTGATATCATTTCTAGATTGAAGCCATTTTGTTTTTGTTTTTTTGTTGTTTTTTTTTGTTTTTTACTTGGGGGTATTCTACTGACGTATATAAACAATATTAGATAGTGTAGGATCTGAAGAAGCAAATTGAAATGATATTTCTATATAATTAACAGCATTGCGATCGAGTATTCATCAATTGTCATATATAAAAGAAAAAAACTTAACTTTGTTGTGTTGACATATTTGACGACAACTCCCTAAACTGTCGCCCCCTTGTGATTTATGATTGACTATGAAAAAAACAGATCATTTTTAGACGCAGCTTTTTCAGTGAAAATAATTTATCTTTTTAGAGTTTTTTAATGTTTCCGAAGCAACTACTGAATTTGACCGACCTCAAACTTATACTACATGTGTGGCAAGTTTCGTGTCAGTCATGATAATATTCATTAACTAATTGCGTTGCTAGACGTTTTTTTTTCAATTAGAAAGCCATGTTTTATCTGCAAAAATTTGAATTTTTCTATTGTATTGAACAGCTTTACGGAAACGCTAAACTACACATATAATTCAGCTCAAATTAACACGTGAAATGTCAATTTAAAAATCATATAGACCTCATTTATCTCACTCAAGCGAGTGATTTAATTTATGCCCAATACCTACTTTATATTTTTAAAATAAGCGGGATATCTGAATTTTGTACGAAGTGAAAACTCCTCTTTTTGCATTTTACATTAAGCCATAGCTAATCATTACCACTATGTGTCTTACATTTAAGCCCAGCAGCTAACATATATGCGTTCGAAATGTTGAAATATCAAGAGATTAGTTTATTATTATGGAAACAAAAAGCTACATTCCAAAGATTTATTTTTAAAAATTACATTTTTATTAAATAAGTTTTTTACACATGAAAATTATAAGACCAGAGACAAAAATGTCTATTGAAATGTACAAAAAGTGTATCAAAAGTGTATAAAAACATTCAACAATCAAATTTATTAATGAGTTTTACCTCCACGGCTTTTGATGACTTCAAAAATTCCTTGGGGCATGCTAGAAATAAGGGTTTCCATTAAGGTACGGGAGATCCTGCTCCAGTTTCTGAAGATGGCTTCACGAAGTTCATTTTTGTTAAATATTGTATACTATGTCGATAAATCTCTCTTATCATCCGTCCCCAAACATTTTCAATTGGGTTAAAGTCCGGTGAGCATGCAGTATTTCCCAAGAGATGGACTCCATTTTCTTGTAGAAGGCGCATGTCCGTCTTGCAGTGTGGACTGCAGCATTATCCTGTTGGAATAACACTCCATCCCCACACAAACGATGGCCCTCAGTCATCAAAGATGCTTTTTTAGCATGCTAACATAACCAGCTGCTGTCTGACGACCCTGCACCATCTGGAGCTCCATAGTACCTCTGTAAAAAAAAGGCACCTACCCCATAGCTCCATAGTACCTCTGTACGAAAAGGCACCCCTACCCCATAGCTCCATAGTATCTCTGTAAGAAAAGGCACCCCTACCCCATAGCTCCATCGTCCATCTGTAAGAAAAGGCACCCCTACCCCATAGCTCCATCGTCCATCTGTAAGAAAAGGCACCCCTACCCCATAGCTCCATCGTTCATCTGTAAGAAAAGGCACCCCTACTCCATAGCTCCACCGTTCATCTGTAAGAAAATGCACCCCTACCCTATAGCTCCATAGTACCTCTGTAAGAAAATGCACCCCTACCCTATAGCTACATAGTACCTCTGTAAGAAAAGGCACCCCTACCATTACGGACCCTCCACCACTATGACGCGTGGAAAAAAATTCAAGCAGCATGTTTTTATCATGCAAATATCGCTGGAAGCCATCAGGACCATCTAAATTGATTTTTTCACGTCAGAAAACAGGACTTTCTTCCTCTTCTCAACGCCCCAGGTTTCGTATTCACGAGCAAATCTTAAGCGGTCCACTTTGTGACGTGGAAGCAATCGAGGAATTTGTTTACGCTTTTTATTTACTATGTCTATTTGTTGTAAGTTTTTTAGAAAGTTGCAAAAAACAGTTTTACTGCGATTTGCCTTATCTGCTATCGCTAGCTGTGACAAACTTGCTTATGGAATCTTAGAATTCGAGAGCGCTCAACTTCGGTTAGTTTTGTTGCTTTAGGCATGGGAACACCTTTACACAGTGATTATGAATCTCTAACTTAACTAAAAACATTAGAATTTCCATAACTCTAAAAATTTATATCCTTGGTTTTATAATTTTGATCATGTGTAAAAAAAGCCGAATTTAATAAAAATACAAATTTGTAAATAAAACTTTTGAAATGTACCTTTTTGGTTGCATAACCTTTTAGATGGTAGTATTAGTAACCTTAAGTCGGAAGAGTTTAAAATCTATCCTTAAAAAAGGTTTCTTTTTAAAGATTTTAAGTGGTCTTAAATTTTTGATCAGCAGTGTATTAATATAGCACTCTCGGCTTCCCTAACTTTGCAAGTAAATATATATTCTACCCGTGAAGATTGCTTATCGACCTATGTTTAAAAAATATTTTGCCTTTCCAGAGTGAAGAGTTAGAATACAGTAAGCCAGTGGGATAATCTTTTATATGTGTGCTATTAAAAAAGTGCTAATATATAGCATGTAATATTAAAAAATATTACTACTTAACAAAACAGTTATTGCGTTATTAATTAATCTAATTTAATCGGCGAGACCTGAACCTGTTAAAGTAAAGCTGATATATATATATATATATATATATATATATATATATATATATATATATATATAATTATATATAGCTTGTCCAGGCTGGGTCGTATTTCCCTTCTCCCACTCCCCTCTAACTCCCTAGTACATTTCTTTCCACACCTCCCATCCTTATCTCAACTACTCGTATTTACAAACTATTCACCTACACATTTTTCCACAGTTTGAAGGTATTTTTATATACAAAATGAATATATCTTGAAATTTGTTTCAATGTCATTTGCTTTTCGGTCTGATAAGGTAGGTATGTCTGTTTGTGTACATTTCCCTGCCAAATTACTGTCAATCCCAAGTCTACGGACTCTAGATTTGACATAAGTGATATTGAGATTTCGGAAAATCTTTTTAATTGGTTTTCAACCACAAATCTTGCTGTTGAGGGAATCAAAATGAAACAATTTGACTTTTGAACACTCTACTAAACTCCTCCCGCAATTTTTGGGTCTGAACACTTGGAAATTTGGATGTTGGTTTCTTAGACATGGACTAAACCTTTTAATTTAATCTGAGCCGAAAACAATTAATAAAAACAATAAATAAAAAAACTTCGACACAAATTTTGACTTCTTAATGGTCAAAATTGAGGTCAAAGTTTTTGTAAAGAATTGACCTTTCAACCATTTTTTTGTCTAAACATTTGAAATTTTACATAAAGTTTATTCAAAGATAAGGCAAGCTTTTTCATGTTTTTTTTACCAGAAATTGGCTACAAAAGGGTCAAAATTCAAAAGATTTTACCTTTGCGATCTCCAGCAAAGAATTCAGCAAAAGTAAGGTCTAAACATTTAAAATTTCACAGAAAATATAATCAGACATGCATCAAGCTTTTTAATCGTTTTTTTTTTGGCCGACGATTTGGCTGCCAAGAGATCAAAGTTGAAAGATTTGAAGGCTCAACCAAACTCATCCTCTGATTTTGGGTAAGCCCTTAAAATTTTAGATGTAGGTTATCTGGGTATGAGTCAAATATTTTATATATATATATATATACATGTAAACATGAAGTTATGAACAGTCCATAGCAAAGCAGGTTGAACTGCTTGTATATAGGGTGACCCAAAAACACGGGTCCCGCGTACACTATGAGATATCTCCATTATTTATTCACCGATTGCTTTTATTTTACAGGCCATGACAGAATCAAAGACCGTGAGTACACCAAGATCCCAGTTGGGAGCTGGGAGAAAGAATACACTATGTTAAATTTGACTACAAGACAGGCTCGTTTAAGAAAACCCAGGACAGTTTCATGTGTCAGTTCAAATGTGAAAGGGCTCTATCCAAAAGCAGAATTAAGAACTGGGTGGACCACTTCGAGAAGTATGGGACCATGGAGAACCTCAATGCTGCCAGAGAGAACCGCTTAAGCCACTCAGGACGCTCCAAGAATCGAACAGCGGAGCTGGTCGAAAGAGTGAGATAGTCTCTCCAGCAGAGTCCGAAACGCTCTGCGTGTAAGCGAAGTCAGTCCCTCATTATGTCCCGTGAGAATTGCATGAGAGTGCTGGTGAACGATATCAGGGCTTACCCATACAGAATACAGACGCTGCAGACACTTACAGCTCAGACAAGAAGCAGAGGATGTCTATGGCAGTCAAGATGCTCGAGAAGATCGAGGAGACACCAAGTTTCCTTAACCTTCTTTGGACCTCAGATGAAGCCCACTTCCATCTTGATGGAAAGGCGAACTTCAAGACAAATGTCTTCTCGGTGTCCTTAAGACCCAATGAAGTAGCCACCAAGCCCCTGCACTCTCCTAAGTGCACGATGTGTGCTGCAATCTCGGCAAACGGCACCATCAGACCAATCTTCATCGAAGAATCCGGCGCAGCAGTGACAGTCACCAAGGAGCGGTATGTGAAGGCCATCACAACTTTCAAGAGTGAGCTCCAGACCATCTACCCGTCGCTTATGAGCAAGTTCTGGTTCTAGCAGGATGGAGCAAGTTCTCACACCTCAGATGCCCCGAGATTGGCTGAAAGAGAACTTCGGAGGCCGAGTGATCAGTCTCAGGATTGATTTTTAGTGGGCACCCCATAACCCGGACCTAGGCCCCCCAGATTTTTTTCTTTGGGGCTATCTTAAGGACAGAGTCTACGCAGGGAAACCCAGAACCATCACGGAACTCAAGGAAGCCATCAGGGAGGAGATGAGAGCCATTACCAATTCGGTCTGTAAGTACGTCATGGACAACTTCTTGCTGCGCCTCAAGAAATGCACAGAGCTAAATGGAGGCCATCTAGGACATATGCTAAAGAACGGAGAAAAAAGGACAAAACCCCTAGTGTTTTGATATGATGTTTTGAATATAATAAACTAGTTATGACTAACATTTCATTTTATTCGGACAAAACTCTAAGAATCGGGGTCTAATTAGAGTTAGGGCCCGTTATATATATATATATATATATATATATATATATATATATATATAAATTTCGTAATGGCGTTCAATGCAAATGTAAATATAATAAAAAGAAGTGACAAAAATTATATTTGACAATGGTAAATAATCAGCACAGCGATCACAGTTGATACACACATATATATAAATATATATATATGTATATATATGTGTGTGTGTATATATATATATATATATATATACACAAATAATTCTGTCAGTGAAATTACTGGCTTCCAATAAGCGAAAAGATATATCTCTGGCAAAAGGTTAGAAGCCTCTAAGAAACTTAAATATGTCTAAAAACGTGTAAATCATTACAAAATATTCGATCCTACGCTAAATTGCGATAGGGCGCAGGTGAGAATTTAGAGTACAAATCTCTTCTTGGACGATTGGCTTGAATAATTGCACTTAATACCTGTGACACGTCGAAACAGCTAATTTATTTATTATATATAGATATATATATATATATAAACATATATATATATATTCATACATATATATATATATAAACATATACATATACATAATCAGCACAGAGTTCACACATGATACAAAGACATGTATAAATATATATATATATGTATGTATATATATTTATATATATATATATATATATATATATATTGTTTGGCATACACAACTTCAGTCGGGTTTCAATAATCACTCTTCATCAGTACACAATATATTTTAGATAGAATACATAAGTAAAACTATTTTCGAAAAAGAAATACATAAATAAACTATTTTTGTAAATAAAATACATAAGTAACACTATTTACGTTAAATACATGAGTAAAACTATTTTTGTAAATAAAACAGACAAACTATTACAAGTACGGAATACATGTACTCGAGAAGAGTAAAAATAAACAACTCCTGAACTAAAATCGCTGATGCCGTGATCAATATTAGCGGGATACTACTAGGGATTGATCGATGAAACCCAGGGAACCTCAACAGACTGTGTAATCTGCAATTCTTGAATAATGTTTTATATAAACCGTTTCAAAACCAATGATCGTATACATTATTGTTAATTTTTCAGTTAAGTTATGGGTACGTAAAAACTTAAAACATTTTACGACCCATGTTTTAATTAATTAGCATACACTAAGATCGGATTATGGTTGATTACATATCTTTCAGTTCAGTGTTTACCTTTTATTATCCAATGAAAAATGTTTAATATTGATATTTTTACGCTATGACTTTATAGGTACCCAGAAAAAAAGATATATAATGTATGTATATTTGATGTGTACATACAAAACAAGACAGATGCCACTGAAGTGTAAGAAACTTCTATGATATGGGATTGCAATATATATATATATATATATATATATATATATGTGTGTGTGTGTGTGTGTGTATTTGTGTGCGCGCGCGTGTGTGTGTGTGTCTGTCCGTGTGTCTGTGTGCATCCTCCTTTAAATCTATGGAATTTTTCTGTATTTTATTCCTACATTTATTTTCATGTCATAGCGCGTGTTTATTTGACTATTTGTTTTTTTTGTTTGTTTTTTTTTTATCTGTCATCGTTTTTCGTAAAAAGATGGAAACTGCAAAAATGAGAGGTCTAAGTGGAAAAGCTTGGAGAGAATTTTGTTTAACGTCAGTTTATGCGTCATGTTTGCATTATGTCAACTACATTCGGGCTATTTCTGCAGCCGTGTCGTTCTGAATAGTTGGTAAAAATAATAAAAAATAAAACCGAATAAATTCGCAGTTGTCTTAACCAAAAGACATGCATATTTTTTCGGAAAGAATGTGGATACAAGCTGAGACTCGTTTATTTCTTATCCCCCTTTTATATTTACTGTTTGCGTAAAACTTAAAATGTTTTGGGGGGTTTTCAAGAATTTCCTGTTTAACCTACCGCTGAGTGATACGTCGTCTCTATTGAGCAGTGTTATGATTGATTCAACAATACACTAGCGACTTAGGAATCATGGATGTATAATTATTGTTGCCCCTGTTGTTTCTTTATATCTTTGGAAGGATATCGACCTCTAATGATCTAACCATGGTCATGTAAGTTGATAAACCTTCCCCAGTCATTTGCATTTAAATAGACAGGAAAGCACCCATATATCATCATTTCTGTTTTCCACACGCTATGGAACGTTACAATTAGTTTTATAATAGCCAAAACACGGGGATCCTTATTTTATTCGACGCCTTGTCCAGAAAATGTGTGCGCGCATAAAAGCCGAGATATATGAGACAGAGTCTTCATTCAAATTGCTCATATTCTTTTCTGCCTTTGTTAAATCTCCACGCAATTTTACGTCTTCCTTGCTTATGTATTTTATTTTGTTCATTTGCTTGATGTATGTTCGTGTACTATATAACACAGAATTAAGGCCAGCTACCTAAGGGTTAACGAACTCAACTGTAATGACCCGACAATCAACAGGCTATATCACCTGAAACAAAATCATACCTTAGTCATATAACAAGTTTAATTTCGAACAGTAATAAGGAAAATGGTGAAGACGAAATTTTCTTTCCCAGAAAAAGTACATTTCCCTATAACTCACGTACAATTTTAATAAAATGTCGATTTCAATTTAAATATGTGCAAAGAATCTCATAAATTTCAATCAATATTATATTTTGTTATTAAACAGACGAAACATTTTTAATTACTTATAATACAGAGGAATAAAATTAATCCCAACCTTCTAAACTGTTTCAAATACAAAAAAGATGCATGTTGAATATTAGCTAGGCTGGGATTGCTAACTGGATGAGGCAATATAATAATATAACATTGCGATAAAGTTTCATCTTTTCACCGTGTTACAGAAAACTTCGCGACGAAGGCCATCAACTCCCCATATTTCCTCCTATAACACAGTACACGCTAGGTAACATACAAATATATGTGCATGAGGTCGCCAAGCTAATCAACAACCTTGATACATGTAAAGCTACTGGCTCTGAGGGTATTCCAATCATAGTGTTAAAAAAGCTAAAACCAGAATTGCTTACGAAACTGTTTAAACGTTGCCTTAAGTAGAGTGCTTTCCAACACCCTGGAAAACCTCATCAGTATGCCCTGTATTTAAGACTTCAGGTGATAAGTCATCTCCCTCTCAGTACAGACCAATAAGTCCCCTATGTGTCATAAGTAAGTTGCTGGAATCCATATAAAATAGAGAAGTAGTCAACCACCTCAACAGAAATAACCTTCTTAGTGAAACGCAATATGGTTTGTGTTCTGCAAGATCTACAGCATATGTGCTTACGGTTATATCTCATAGCATTAGTGACTCTCTTGACAAAGGCTTCCTTTCCAGGGCAATTGCTCTTGACATATCAAAATCCTTCGACAAGTTATGGCATAAAGGCCTACTTCACAAGATCTCCAGCTACGGTATAACTGGAAATATTCTCTCTATCATTAAATCATGTCTCTCTGATAGGCTCATAAGAGTAGTTGTTGATGGACAAAAATCAGAGGCCTGCAGTATTAATGCTGGAGTCCCTCAAGGATCTATCCTGGGCCCAACTCTCTTCCTGATCTACATCAATGTTCTCCCTAAACACATACCTAAATCATTCGTTGACATCTACGCTGATGACACGACCATCTACGGCAACACATCAAAGACTGTAAATGACAAAGCTCTCTCTGATTCTTTCTCCTCTGATCTCGAACGAGTGGTTCAGTGGGGGAAAACGTGGTTGGTTACCTTTAATGCATCTAAAACCAAACTTCTATCTTTACATCATAAAGGCTTTGATCCCAATCTGGTATCAATTGAAATTGATGGCTCTCGTCTAGGAGAAGCCCCATGTTCTGATTTGAAATGGAACACGTACATCAAGTATGTTGCCAAGGTCGCTGGAAAGATGATGGGATCCTTCTACCGCTCCAGAAGATATCTCACTACTGATGCAATTCTCTATCTATATAAAAGTTAAGTTCGTTCAAGGATGGAGTACTGCTGCCATATCTGGGCAGGAGCTGCTAAAAACAGCCTATCCTGCCTTGACAGAGTACAAAATAGACTTCGTGACTTCGGAGGGGATGCCCTTTTCTCTACCCTGCAACCTCTCTCCCACAGAAGAGACGTTTCAAGCCTAACTTTGTTTTATCGTTATTTCCATGGAAGGTGCTCGTCTGAACTCCAACCTCTGGTCCCCCCTCGCCAATCTTTTACGAAAAACACCCGTCTAGCTGAATCCACTGTCAAAAACTTTCCTCACTCTTTATCTATGCCAAAATCAAAACGTAGATTCCATTAACAAAGCTTCTTTCTTCTTAGTACTGCACGCCTGTGGAACTCTGTTCTGTCTGCTTGCTTCCCTCCTGACTACAACTTGGATGTCTTCAATTCCAATGTAAACAACTTCCTGATGAACCGCCCCCTTAAGTATACACTTTAAATATCCACACTAACGTACTGTACTTACAATAACCATTATGCCTGAGTGGCTTCCGGGCCTTGATAAGTGTTGAAAACCTTTTTAAAAAAAACTACTGTAAGTATCATATATTTTATTAGGTTACTATTACCCCATGCCTTGAACATTTCTGCTGCACATAGGCTAGTGTTCCAATTACTATTTTCTACCGCTTTAAAAAGGGTTTATAAATGAGTATTTAATCTAGCGTACAATACCTTACTTATTCAAAAAATCATTTTTGAACAGTAATAAACAACGGCTAACAAGAAAGACATTACAAGTAATTTTCTTTTTTTTAACGCAGAAAATGTTTCGTTAACAGACGTGATAATTCTACTAAATACTCACTTACCCTTGAAAATGAGGAAACAAATATTACAGAGCAAATGAAATCGAGGAATTATTTCATAGGGTGGCACCACACGAGATTACCGAGTATTTAAAAAACACAAGTCTTTCAATTACTTTAAACAATATCGATAAAAGATTGAAAGCAACCAAAAGTTTAAATCTGCATTACTTGTAAAGTAATTAAAAATGTGTGCAAGCAAAACATAATGCCTAAAAACTATCCTAATTTAAGAAATGATTTGGATTTGAATGACTAACATTGGTTTATATCTTATTAAACACCAATAAAACCTAAAATCAACTTTTAGAAATGATCAATAACTTGAACTGTTTACAATAAGTATTATATTTTTGCACTAAATAAACTTAAAAATGTGTTGGTGCTCTTTAATACAGGTAAAGAAAATAAATCAAACCCGTATATACCAGTCAGCCTAAGATTTTCCATGATATTAAACTGAAAAAGTAATCTAATCATATGACAGGTATGAAAAAAAACTTATCAGCTTCATCAGTATTCTATCTTACTATAAAGCAGGATCCTTCTGTCTGTTTAGAAACTACTTCCGCGAAATATGCTCTAACGAACTACTCCTACTTGTACTCTCTCAACGACAAGTATGACAGTCAGCAAACTCCCAATCATTCACTGTAAAGGATAGAGATATGGTAAAATACCTACTCAAATAACTTCTCTTCTCGGACCCATTCCATTTGGAATTTCCGTCGCTGCTCTCTGTTTCCTTACCGGACTAACATACGGAAATTTATAACGTATATAAAAACTCACTGCAAAATTCTCTTTTTTGAAAATTTTCTAAAAATCTGGCCACTAATTACAATAGCTTTTTGCGATTATATTAATACGGCTTCTGTACGCTGCATAAAAGCAAAAGAAAATCTGAAAAGTCGACAACTATTTTAAAAAGTACATTGTAAATGATATTCTACTACTGATAGATTGACTAAATCACACTTGCATTTCTTACTAACAAGCCACTAGACACAAAACTGCAAAAGAAATAGAAGAAATGTTGGTATTGATACGATGACAGTTTAAAGATAGTGTATCATCAAAGGATTTAAGATCATGACAAAATTTGTGTACCTATTAGGGCAGTTTATTGGCATATTTTTGGTCCCCCGACAAAAGGAGGGTGGACCTGTAACTTCACACTTGCCCGTTTGTCCGTTCATCCGTTTGTCTGTCCGCACTTTTCTCAATAACTACCCATTGTTTTTAATTTTGCACAAACATTAAACATGATATGAGTACAAAAGTAACAATACGGATTTTCCGGGAAAACTCCGGTTGTTCCCTTAGGGGTGGCTTTCAGGTTAAAATGGCTAAAATTGACACTTTGTGCTTATTAAAAAAACAAATTATGCCTTGGATTTGTGTAAGACTTTCTGAAAAGTTGTAAGTAACTGATTTCTATATAGTTTTGTTTGTCTATACTTCGCGATAACTCTTGGGTGTGCCCCAGGGGCTCTTTTATGGCTGATAAAACACTCCATTTTTGTGGGCTATTTTGTCCAATGCCATATTCTCCAAAATTATATGTGTACGTCTATTTAGCAATTTGACATTGTGCTGAACTCAAATTTAAATATGTTAAGGCCTTGTGGACTTTGGGGGCTAAATAGGAGGGAGGCAAATGATAGATTTTTTGCATGGTGCAGAACTCAAATTTACGTATGTTAAGGACTAAAACTGCACCGTTTGTTCATTTTCACCAGAATTTGACGTTCCCTGGGGACTTTTGGTGCTAAGTGGGGAAGGAGAAAATGTTTATGCCTCGTTCCCTGTGCACTCACGGGGGACCATGCATGCTTCACTTGTTTAATATTAATTTCGAAGACGACCAGGTTCCATCCCAAAATGAAGCAACGCAATTGTAACGGTTGTTTGTACATAAATGAACGCAGTATATCCGATTACATTTGAACACGGCTTTTCATTCTATATTCTCTGCTTTTACTACTCAGCTTCCCCTATGTACAAATAAGGTTAGAAGTTATTTCATTTAACTATTCGTATTGTTTGTTTTAGATTCTCAAATGTTAAGAATGGTTTTAAAATTCGACTTTGAACCGAAGTTTACTTTAACTACAGTCTTTATCTCAAGTCCATCCTTCCAACTACATATTTTGTTTTTGTTAAAAATGCTTAGTTTATTAAAAAAAACAACCTAAGCATTCTAATACGTTTTAATATAAGTTTTTATTTTCTCTAAGATTACAAGATCTTAGTCTCTTGTTGAATATCAAACATAGCATTGCTATCTTATTTCATACCATTGTTTGCACGCAATAATCTATATATATATATATATATATATATATATATATATATATTATATATTATATATATATAGATTATATATATATATATATATATATATATATATATATATTTATATAAATGAAATTGGCCCTGTGTATCTGTCTGTGTGTATATTTCCTTACCAAAGTACTCTGTCAATATATATATATATATATATATATATATATATATATATATATATATATATATATATATATATTAGCATTTCAGCCCGGCGTTGCCCGCGTGTTTGGAGGTGTATGTTGAGCAAAAAAAATAAAAGCGGTCAATTTTTTTTAAATTTGACCCCTATTATGACCCCTCAACATTTATAATTTTGGGTTCAAATCACATTATTAAATTAGATCCATGTCCAAGGAACCTATATCTAAAAGTGCAAGTGTTTAGACCCAAAATTGTTGGAGGAGTTTAGTAGAGTTCTCAAATGTTGAACTTTTACTCCTTAACAGCCAAATCTCTGGCCGAAACCCGATCACAAAGATTTTCCCAAATATCAGTGCCCTGTATATCAAACTTCGAGTCTGTAGGCTTAAAATTGACAGAGTTATTGCGTAGGGAAATTTACACACACAGAGACACGTTCCCTTTTTCGTATATGCACGTAAAGTTATGAACAGTACACAGGGTTGTTTTTATTGAAATATAACCCAGACTCAGTTTAGCTGCATAGGCAACATCGCGTGTCATATTAATTTAAGCAGTGTAGATAAGAGTCAGATCTCTAAGTAAAAACTGTGTATATGGTCCAAACGGTTTCTATTAGTACAATGGCCGTTCCAAATAGAAACGCCCCTTATATTCTTTATCAGGGGAAAATGCATTCATGAATTGTAACTATGTTTTCTCTATTGAACATATTGGGTATGTCTTACTTTAACAAAGCAATTCTTATCACGAACGAGCGTCAGAAGAAAAGATATGTCAATAGGTACCTACATGCTGTAATAAATTTACAGAAAAACATTCACCAACGCCTGTCACACGTTTGCGAAGCCGATGCAGTTCATGTCAGCACTGTTAAATGATGGGTTCATAGATTTCTGAATAATGAAAGAGATATGAGTGACGAAGTACCCGTTCGAACTATTACGACTGATGTATCAAGAGAGATGCTAGGATTCATTTAGCATGGTGGTGACTATGAAACAAAATAAATTATAAACACAAAATATCACTCAAATGATATCACTCCTATCTTCTTAGCCCTTTAATATATTTATTTTTCAGTTAAAACCAATAGCAGACATTTTATTTAGAGGGATCCTCGTATATTTCCTTAAAAGGTTTGTATTACAATATCCGTATGTATGCATCAAAGAAAGGCTATCACAGGCTTAAATTTAAAATAAACTGCATGTTTAGTGGGTTACTGAACATATATAGCTTCGTTTAAATGACTTACGTATTTGGGTAATCTACAAAAGGTTTATATTCCGTTATGTAACATTTGTACCGACAGTGTATACTGTCAGTTGTGGATATTTTACTGAAGTAGGGAAAGCCAACCTTCTTCGCAGAAACCTTGCCAATATCTTCTATGTGTTTTTCCAGTTTATATTGTTGTGAATGTTAAGCTTAGATGTTTGAATGGTGAACGTTATTATTATCTCTGGTTAGAGACGTTCTTTGTAATTAATTCTCCTAGGTTACGATAAAAACAATCCAGCATATTTAATCTACTTTCCAGCCCAAAATGCCATAAAAATGATTAGATGTGTAAAATTCAATGATACATTAAATTTTAAGAATGGCGATCCAGGGGATGAAAAACGTGAAATATTACCTAGCATCTTAATCGATCACAATGAAAATATTAATAACGACGACAATTACAGTAGAACTACTGACGAAAATATTAACCAGACACGTTGATTGGGAGCGAAAAAGACCAGACTTCTTAAAAAACTGAAAAGATACAAGACTACGCAGTGGATTACTGTTACTTGTTGAAAAGCGTACGAGAAAGTTATAATAGGGCGATTAATTCAGAATATAATCAAGTATGGAAACAAGCATTGATATCCAAATTGAGAGCTTTATCTGAAAATAATGCACACGAAATAGTGGCAAAACCAGTGGATAAAAATATAATTTCTTTACGCTGGGGTTTTCCCCAAAAAATCACAGCTTCTCGCAGTGAAACCTTCAACGCAAGATTTGTTGCAAAAGGTTTTTCACAACTTTCTGGAGGGGACTATTTTGCAACATTTTCACTAACGACAAATTTAATAACAATTAGAATTTTATCACAACTTGCCGCACAATACAATTTAAAAATACATCAAATGGATGTAAAAAATGCTTATTTAAATGCTCCGATTGACTGTGAGATCTACATTTACCTTCCAGAGCTATTTAAAATGAAAAATAAAAAGTGCGTGTGGAAACTGAATAAATCGTTATATGGACTAAAACAAAGTGTTCACAATTGGAATTTAACACTCCATAATTATTTAATAGAACAGGAATTGAAGCAATGTCCCGGAAACGCGTGCATGTATACTAAAAATGTAGGTAATAAATTGTTTATTTTGGTTTTTGGGTTGACTATATATTGCTCGCCTCCAAGTGTGACAACACTTTAAAAGATGTTAAAAATAAATTAAATAAAAAAATTTAAATGGCCTATCTTGGACGACTGTCATGGTTCCTCGGTGTAAAATGTACCTGTGAAAATTAAACTGTTAATTCCTGCCCTCTGTTTTTAACTCTTTTTCAAGATGTCTTTTAACATGTTTTATTTATTATTTGTTCATATTATAAGCTCTATTTCCTTTTCGGTTTTATTGAACTTTTATATCTGGTTGAGATTACTTTACTTGTAAATATTAACTCTTTAATATTTATAATATATTTTAAGTTTACCATTTTGATTACCTTGGTAAACTTATTGTAATTTTTATTTTATATATATATATATATATATATATATATATATATATATATATATATATATATATATATAATACATAATTTTAGGCAGTATTAAGACAAAAATAGATTTCAACAATTATGGATAGAAATTGTTTAAGTTAGCTTTGTGGACCCCAACCCTACCTTTTCTGGGGGCATCTTATTCATCTTATATGAATGTTACATTGAAAGATAAACTCTCAGCTAAAGTGTTATTGTCCATGGCAATCGATGGTTAGGCAGTTTATTTCTAATTCTTTTTTCTAATAATTACATATGGAGAGATTTCACACCAAGCGCTTAGTATTCCCAAATGGTTCGCCATCTGGTCATGACCGGATTAAATTTTACTTACGGAACAGGAACCAGCGTGCCAACGTGATTATACCTCATCAACCTACATGTCTGAAGCAATAAAGCAGGTGCCTCCAATTTATTTCCAAACTTTTTTGTTCGTATGGGCACTTTTATTGATAGTATACACATGAAACTTAATGCTTTATGAAAGTCCTCCTGTGTTAACGTGTTAAGAACCCCCGCCATAGGCTCTTTCATCTTCTCAATTGTCTCATAATGACAGCTTCTAATGTTTTCCTTGAGCTTATGTTATAACCAAAAGTCAGAGGGAACAGGTCTTGATTATAGGGTAGGGTAATAACTGTCTTTATTCCCATCGGTTTGGGAGAGCCAGCATGTTTTCACTGGAAACTCAGTTTCTTGGTCTCTGGGTCAAAGGAGTAGGTCCAGCTTTCATCGCAGATTAACAGAGCATTAAGAACTGCGAAATCTGAACTGACCACTTTGGCTATCTTCCTGCTGTCATAACAAAATCTTTCTTTATAATCTTTTCTGAAAACATTTGGGACATACTTAGAAGAAATCTCCCGCATCTTCACTTCCTCACGAACAATTGTGTGTACAGCTCTCACACTGACACTAAGCTGTGTACTGATTGTCTCTATTGGTGTACGACTGTCCTTATCCAAGAAATTCATTATTTGGCTAATTAAATCCGGTGGTCTGACTTCCACCTTCCTCCCAAACCTCTCATAATTCCTCACATACTGCCTTCTCTGGAATCGTTTATGCCACTCAAAAGCTGATGCTCCATTCCAGCAAAATAGTCCAAAAGCCGTCTGAAGCAGTCAATACGATTCTGTGGCATTGTTTCTGAGTTTAAAACAGAACTGTATTGTATATTATTCTTTGAAAATGATTTCATGTCCAAATTGCATTTTTGAAATTCACAAGCTGTGAATAGTAGGGGGTAGGCTAATCCCTGCTTTAGCTGTTCATTTGAACCTGGAATCATAAAAAAATGGTCAGTCATCTGATAGCATGTATAGCAACAACATACTGAGTTTTTAAAAGTCTAAGAAAATTTTCAATACCTGTAAAAAAACGTCCGGAAACTTATTCAAGGCATCCCGTAACGCTAAAAGCATATTGAAGAATGGCATAATGGTATTTATTATGAAATCCCTAACCACGTCGGGTTTCCTGCTATTTAAATATAAAACTGAAATAATACCGCCATCTTTGTTTTACTGTAAATTTAAGAAATAGATAAAGACATATCCGGGGAAACGTAACGAGAGACGAAATGCCAGAGGCCTCGTTTGGTGAAAACTAAAGAATTTTGATTCGACTCACTTTTTATCTATACCTATAAAAAAACATAAAATCGTCATTCATAATAAAAGGGGAATAAAAAATGATTTACTTTAAGTTATATAAGTTTTACTTCCACGCAACTTTTCGTAAACAGTTTGCGAGTTGGCATTTTTGCACCTGTTAAGACAGCGAAATATAATCTTGTTGCGGTATATTTTGCAGACATATCACCTGTTTTTATTCGGAGTTTATAATGCGTGTTAAGGTTATATATTATACTGAATATATAGGTATCTGCAACGATGTTTCTTTAAGAGACTTACTTGGAAAAATACACTGATGCGTTAAATTTCATGGTTTTCTATCTAGTCAATAACAGTCAATGCGATTTTGGCCTTCAGACCAAGATCAAAGTCAGGTTTCTTTACAAACCGAAGTGGAAAAGGCGATCTATCAATTAGAAGGGGTTGAGAGGGTCCTACTAACCACTTCTGTATTTTCACCCTGCCCTTGACACAAATAAATTATTGTATTATCATTGTTACACGTAAAAAAATGTTTAAAACATTTTTTTTTACGTAGTACGTTCCCCAGTACTAAAGGGTGAATGCAGTAATATGATGGAAGAAGATACTAGCTAAGATTTGTTTTTTGTTTTTTTAGTTCTTGAGTGACAAGGATGGCTGACGACACCCATTCCCCCCCTTTGAGTTGGCCTTGTGCCTAAGTTTTTTGTTCACGTGGAACTACTTTGTCTTTTTAGCCTATATAAAAGATACAGTGTAGTATCTGTTCTTATGCTACACTTCAACCTTTTGTTCTCTGGTAGTGAAAGGAGAAATTCTTTATGACTGAGAGAATCTATTTTTTTCCTTTTCTCCACATTAAAAAACGACCCTGGTGTCTAACTCTACCCTCGTGGGGAAGCAAATTAAATAGGTACGATTTTGGCATCCGAGCCAATGTAGTATCTTTCTGATACTACACTTCAGTTTTTTATTCTCGGTTTGTGGAGGAGAAATCCTTCACGACTGACACAATTTTTTAATTTTCTTTCTTTGTCTCCAGATGAACAAACGCTGGTGTCTAACTCCGCCCTCGTGAGGAGGCAAAGTAAATAGGATGAATCAATACGAGTCAGGTTTGCGTTAGCATTTTAAAATTTGCAAGATATTATCACATTAAATACTTTCAAATCTAAGAGATTTTTGTTTTATATTAAAGATCACTTATTTATTAGAATCTAATGAATTTTCAGATACCTAAATCTATAAAAAATACCAGTAGGCCGCCGGGCGTCGCCAGGTCGTAAGATACACTTAAATATGATATTTTATTTCATGTAGATTATCTATTCCCATTCTTTATCGATTATTATACTGAACCTAAGGAGTGATGAGATTAAAACTAAAAAACTACATATTGAGTGTTATCAGTTCAGCTTTAATCGATACCACAGCTTACATCTCTCCACCCTCATTCTTGAGCCTCTGAGCCAAGCCATATATATATATATATATATATATATATATATATATATATATATATATATATATGGGGGGGTGTATCACTGGTGTATGAAGGTATTTAATACTTTATTATAGTAAATAATTATGTCACCCTCTGTAAGAAACTCGTTCCGTATCCTTGAGCACTTTCAGTTGAAATAAAATCGGTCAGTTTAGGTCGCATGCACAGATCATCATATAATGATCAGATCACTCTGACAGACGTTAAAAACATGTAAAAATAAATAGTTAAATTTCAACAATATTTCCCGCGGTTATCGGTGATTCAATGGATTTGGCCCTTGCTAATGGAGTAAGAAATCGCTTCCTTGCCAGGTTCGAATCTATCGACCGGTGCTAATCCTTACACCTTGTTCTGATGCGTCTCAAAAGCATGAAACACTAGTGTCTGTAGGTATTTAATAATTATTATAGTAAATAATTATATATTTAATCCTTTTTAAAAATCTTTTTTTAAAGGTGGAATCGCCTCGTTGTGGAAGACAAATATAGTAAATAATTATATATATATATATATATCTTTTTTAATCTATTTTAAAGGTTGAATCGCCTGGTTGTGGAAGACAATATTCAAGCAAGCAAGTACGGCCGGACGATCCACAGAGTTGTGTAATTATATAGATACGAAGGAACTGTTTCTGTACGTTATCACCCTTCATTCTTTTCTAAAAATTATATCTGTTTTTGCCGTTGTGCCGCACATTATACAAGAATACAATTACAATTGCGCTAGGCTTAGAACGTCGTATCTGTTCTGTCCGAGGTGTTTATTTGCTTCTTGACGTCATTGGAATGGAAATATGTCACAAATTCTGACATATGTTTAGGAAATAAATTCTTACTAATAAATATATCTTAAAACTTTATTAATGGACATAGATAGAAAAGTACAACAATATTGTAAGTTCTGTGTTTGCGCCGTGCGCCTATAAAATGGGAATATTTTATAATACAGCAACAATATATAAAATATTAAACTTATCACTTTGAAATATTCTCGGATCAATCTAGTTATTTTATTATTATTTTCTATTATATAGAAGGTAAAATGTATGTGCGTGTGGACGTGTATGTGTGTGTGTTTGTATGTCTGACAAAAACTATCGACAGACGCATCGAACTGTGATAAAATCGGTATCATTGTAAAGCACGATATCTCGGACGACAAATATCGAAAAAGTGGCTATTCTTTCACTGTAAACTAGGCCGATTTTTTTTACAAGGCTCACTTTTTTCATCGACATTTTTGCAAGTCATTCAAATTTCACGTAAACGACGTCGCATAAAATACGTTATTTCGATGGCCCGTGATGTGCGCATCGAAAAGATGGTTACTGTTGACTTACTTCTTATACAAATTGTCAGCTCTAGGACTAATTCTTTTAAAACACCGTAGGGGAGTGCGTATATTGATTTTACCCTGATCAGATATTTTACGGTTTTAGACAGAAACTATTTTATATTTGTTTCCTCACATGAAATTTTTATTAAATAATTTATAAAATGAATTTAAAAGTAAATTTCATAATATTGTAATGTAGCTGGAATAATATGCCTTACAATATAGGTTATAAATAGAAAAAAAACTATGTCCGAATGATAAAATTATCATTTATCAATTTACCTGTTCATAAAGTAGCAACGTAGCAGATTATTGGGGAAAGCACCGAGCCAAGTTAGGACATCTAGTCCAAGGAAAAACAGACATGTCGGCATGTTATCTAATAGGCATGTCTCGGATTAATAAAATAACCACTACAAAATGTAGGTAGTGCATGGGAGAGTAGACCTCTTAAGATTGGGTCGAACTATAATTCATTTAAAACAAAAAATAACTGATCGTTTTGTTGACTGGATTATGACAAGCGGTAGAAAGACTGATGAGAAAACTGAAGAGTACCTTATGTGTCCATACTACAAAAACAATCTGTGTTTACAAAGTATTTAAAACAATTTAATAACGTGAATTTCTATAAAATTACAGAACACTAATACTAAATCTGATAATAACCACTCGCTCAGTTTAATGGCAAACGAAAATGACAAAGTATGATCTAAAAGGAATTGATCTAATTATCTACAGATTAAATTCGTTCGATTAGTTATGATAAAAGCATGTTATAGTCAAATACTTTTTTCATCTCAAAAACTGTAATGGCCGATGTGGGTAGTCCCAAGGCAGATAACTGAGTATTCTTTGATACAGGGAAATAACTCAGTATTATTTTATTTATTCTGTATTATAGGTCTCCGGCAAAGGTTTACACAGCGGTTTCCGTTACATTACCAATATTAAACGATTTAAATCAGTGATCATTTATGAATGCCAATTAATGAGTGAGCTTTTTGCTTTCTTGTACATTGTTTCCAGTCGACCTATAAAACTCTATGCAACCGGATTCTAAGTGTGTCGATTAAGAAGAGGTGTATTCGGGACTGCAAAACCGTTGCCTTTCAATTACAAACATGACCACTCGTACAGGAGGCACCAACTGTTTCTACATAGGGGATGGAGGCCAATATTTTTAGATGACTAGCAATTCAGCCAAGCTTTGCTCGGACCCTATGTACTATTCATAACTTTATGTGCATGCATATATGTATATATATATATATATATATATATATATATATATATATATATATATTAAAAAGTTTAGCTCATGTCCAGGAAACCTACATCTAAAATTTCAAGTGTTGAGACGTAAATTTTGCAGAGGAGTTGGGTAGAGTCTGCAAAGGATAACTCTTTCAACTTTGACCTCTTGGCAGTCAAATCTTCGCCCAAAAACTTGATTAAAAGCTTGCTACATGTCTGGTTACGCTTTATGTAAAATTGGATTTTTTAGACCCAAAATTTGCTGAATAGTTTGCTTAAGACCGCAAAAGGTAAATCTTCTGAACTTTGGCCCCTTGATAACCAAATTCTCGGCTAACTCCGATTAAAAAGACGGGTGGGATTTATAATATAGATATTTTCTAGAAATACATCGGATACTAAGACTATGTAAAGGTGTGTCTGTAGAACGAACAGGATTCGAACTTCGCACGTTGAGTTTTCAGTCTTTGTTAAAAATATCATTACCGACATCCCTCGTAGCACGCAATAAAACCTTCTATGCTTTAAGCGTTTTAAAATGTATTTCTGAAGTGTGTTAATTCACATACAGTTCACAGTACAAATTTCTTGGTTGCTTTTATTAATATAGAGGTCTAAACCTGTAAACATGTTAAAGTTTCGTATTAGTATCACATTAAAACGAACTGGTCTCGTGTAAAAGTTTCAATTTTTGTTTATATACTCTGTAGTGAAAGTAGCAGGAGGAAGTACAGAAGAGGAGACACGTCCCTTATCAGAAAATCTAGTAAGATCCGTGTGTATCACAAGTCATAAGGAATAATTGACAAATTTCAAAAGTTAATTTTATCTTATGAATTGAACAGTTCATTATTGCGGTAGTTGTGTAATTTGTTTGGTTATGCATCACACATCTTTATTTTATTTTCTGGGTGCTGCTGATATAGGCTGTTGGATGATAATAATACCGAGACATATTAGCGACCCTAAGTCAGCTGTGATTAAGTGGGCTAGTGTGAATTTTGACAAGATTTTCACACAATGCATGATAACACAGAACGGTAGAGCAGAATCGTTCCTAGAGTTGAATGAAATATGGGAGTCAAGGTATAGGGCAACAGGTCAAAAACCGTAGACAAACAAATTCGGGCGATGATGAATGGCTTAAAGTTTTCGAGCTCGGATGAGATTTTCTGAACCATTCTAATATAGAAAGCTTATTTGTGACTAATGTTTTTGTTTTTGTTTTTTGTTTATTTTTCGAGCAAAGCTTTTTTTCATACATGCAGACACCTGACTCTGAATATGTTCACACAAATTTCACCATCACAATATCTTTTTATGACTTAATGCTAGGAACTAAACGTAGTATCCGTTCTGATACTACACTTTATCTTTTTTTAGTCCTCGGCCAATATAGGTGAAATCCTTCATGACCGAGACATTTTTTATTTATATTCCTATCCAAATTGCTCCTTTTTGCGGCGCTGTGGATGTCCACATTTAAAAAGAATTACTTTGTGTCTAACTCTGCTTTTGTGGGAAGGCAAGTAAATAGAACTTTAAATAATAATTCTGTGATCTCAAATCTCGTACACATTAAAGATTTCGCCTGTATCTCATTAAGACGAACCTGTCCATTGACGGATCGTCCATCTTATATTTATATACCCGCCGTTAATGTCTCATGGTAAGTGAATGAACAATGAAATCAATAAAATTGGTATCGATTATCAAAAAGTAAAACTTGTACACTAACAAACAATTCATAATCAATAAAGGATGAAATGATTGCGACGAGTAAGTGTATGAGAAAATAAAAATAAACGTCACTATAAAAGCAATAATAATGATCATGAGATCAATCGAATTGAAAAGAAGGGGAACATTAATCGGACACATGAAAGATAAATGTGTCGATATCACAGTAACAAGCTTCATAAAAATAGCAGACGTTTTGATTAAGAGACTCAGACTGGTGAAAATTAATTAAGGCAACAAAAATAAGGCATCTTTGGCAAACAGTTAATTGCAGAAATAAAAAATTAATTATGATTAAAGCAAAAATTAATATACACGAACAGATTGTTGTAAAATTGTAACAGAATGCGAATGCGCCTGTGGCAGTAGCAGAAGCTCTACGACAGCCAACTTATGCAAATAACTGCGTCGCGTGCGTGGTGACGTCTCCGCGAGGAAAAGGAAAAAGAAAAAGATTATAAAATGAAAAACGTGAACTGGCAGGGACAGAAATAGGTGTGTTATACGCGCGGGCCCTGAGCGATAGGAACAGACGTGTCCTAAACATGGCTGGACAAAGACATTACCACATATTCGACACGGCAGAGTGTAGTACTATCGCTCCCCGGGAGGGTTACTTGGTTGATGAACGTCTTGGGAATGCAACCAGTTCCACGGGGAATGAACGATATCCAACGATATCTAAGCGATAGGCACATGCTGGAAACACAACGAAAACGGCTCGATCCGTTGTCGGCTATAACTGTTTGGTACGGGTCACATTATGTGTGGTCATTGCAGGCATCTTCCCATCGTTGCTTGTTGCGTGTTCATTGCAGCTCTCTGCCGGCGGCATTAATGGTATGCTGAAATCGAACACTTCTATGAAAACAGCGACAAAATACATTTTTATAAAAATATAATTTATTAAACAGTTAACAAGTTAGGAAACATATTTAGTCGACCCATCACGTACAGCGAGCAAACCTCAACCGTCTTTACAACAATCAAATTATATTTAATTCTCTCTTTCAATGAAGAAAGAGAGAGAAAGTAAGTCAATGATAGAAATAGAGAAAGAAAGAGTGAGAGAATGACAGAGGGAAATATACGTTTCACACGATGTTTTTAGTTTTCAACTTCAGATATCCGCGTGTAAATCTGACCTTTAAAAGTTTCATAAAACCTGTCACTGAAACCCAACCTGGCTTAAGTCATCACAGTACATTTTCAAAAATCACAAACACCTGTTTTACGCAATTGCACCGCACAAGTTAGGCACAAGGTTCATTAATGTAGAAGCCGTTAGCTCCCTTAAAAAGAGGCTACGTCATTGTGCCACAGAGTCTTGTAAAGCATATTTAAGAGAATATTAATATGAATATAGGTTAATTTTTCTAGTTTATTCAGTGCCCAGACAATAACTAGTGATTGCTAAACAATTTGTCGTTAATATTCCAAGATTATTGATAGATTTCTGTTTGTAAACAATGACTGTATGGCAACAATAAGTTAAAAGTAAATTGTAAGTTTAAAAATAAAAGAAACATGCAGAAACACGTAAACAACACAATAATTAAACAAATAATAACAAATAACGGCACCTATTCAATAACTATAATCCTAATTTAAACTTTAAGGACAGTCGGGATGGATATAAACGTTAGAATCGTGTTTATACTTAAATAGTAGGTTTTTGTTGATAATTTGCCATCTTATATACATTTTAAATCGTATTATGCAAAACATCCCAAAGACATCTTATCAAGATTTATTCACAGAAACTTCTTGCCACGCTGTTAGCATGTCTCTAGATATATACCAGGAAATGCATGAACACTGCACATATATACTTCTATGGATATGTCACAAACATTTACTTTTCGAATAAATTGAAACTTTAAAGAATCAAATTTTAACACGTTTCGAAGTTCCTTCCATTTATGATATAGAAACACTGCAAGGAGTTCATTACTTGAGTTTGCATTTAAAAAATACAGTGTATATTTCTCTCGTATTTCAAAGGGTAGACGCCACCGCGGACAGGTAGTAAGGAGGCTGTATTCATAATGCATACTGCAGTTTTTAAATCGTCTAACGAATGGCACGGCTACGTAATTCTCGGACGGTGAGTGTAAGAAAGAATGCATTTAAATGTCTATGGATGCTAGAAATACTTATTTATTAAATTATATATATACTAGCATGGGTGTCTGGCGTTGCCCGGGTATTTGGAGGTGTATAGTGATAAAAAAGCGGATAATTCTTTTAAATTTTGACCACTATTATTACCCCTTAAAATGTATTGTTTTGGGCTCAAATCAAGTTATTAAGTTAGATCCATGTCCAACGAACCTATATCTAAAATTTCAAGTGTTTAGCCCGAAAAATTCCGTAGGAGTTTGGTAGAGTTCTCAAAGGTCAAATCGTTGAACTTTGACCCCTTAATCGCCAAATTTCTGGCCAAAAACCGATCACATCGATTTTCCCAAATCTAAGTACCCTGTATATCAAATTTTGAGTCCGTAGATTAAAATTGACAGAATTATTGCGTAGGGAAATGTACACAGATACACAGACATACACTTTCACTTTTATAGATATACTAGCATGGGTGCCCGGCGTTGCCTGGTTATTTGGAGGTGTATGTTGAGCAAAAAAATAAAAGCGGTCAATTTAAAAAAAAAATTTTTTTAATTTTTTTACCCCTATTATGACCCTTTAAAATGTATTGTTTTGGGCTCACATCAAGTTATTAAGTTAGATCCATGTCCAACGAACCTATATCTAAAATTTCAAGTGTTTAGACCGAAAATCGTCGTAGGAGTTTGGTAGAGTTCTCAAAGGTCAAATCGTTGAACTTTGACCCCTTAATCGGCAAATTTCTGGCCAAAAATCGATGTGATCGGTTCTCCAAATCTCAGTGCTCTGTATCTCAAATTTCGAGTCTGTAGACTAAAAATTGACAGAGTTATTGCGTATGGAAATGTACACACACACACAGACACTTTCACTTTTATAGATATATAGATATATATATATATATATGTGTATATATAGATAGATATATATATGTGTGTGTGCGTGAGTGTGTGTGTGTGTAAATACCTATATATTTATATACATACAGAGTGGAATGATCAAGTTGTCGCCCTAAATAAAACAACATTACACCTTTTATAACTTTTATTGAAAAAAATCAATTCAGGTAATGTCATTATGTAATAGAGCTGACATCTATGCAATGTAGCCGTTTTCAACCCGTATCACTTCCTCGATACAGGTTCAGAACTGGGAGAATGCCTTTTCCACGGTGCCGGCGGGAGCTCGGCGAATGCATGCAAAGTAGGAAATTAGAAATAATTCAAATAGTATCTGAAACGATCGTACGCAACATCATTATTGACTTAAATTGAAAAACGTTAGCAATAAATAATGTTGCCAAGTTGTTTTTTTGGTATTTTTTCATATATATATATATATATATATATATATATATATATATATATATATATATATATGAAAAAATACCAAAATAACAACTATATATATATATATATATATATATGTGTGTGTGTTTGTTTGTGTGTGTGTGTGTAGCAAAACTTTCGTAGAAAATGACATCCACGTAAACATTAAAGAATCTATCGCCACTGAGATTAAAAGTAAGTAGTAATAAAGTAAACAGCAGTTTCTTGCTTTGTGCTTCGTAGATCAAATTACGTTTTTCGCAGTTTTCCTCATTTGTTCATTACTTTCTATCTAAACATTCATCTCCATTCTCTTCTTTCCATTTATGCCTACCAATCTCCGCCATTGCATCTTGACTCTATTTACGCACTTAGTCTTTAACCTCCTTTTATATATCCCTTTTTCTTGTGTCAACCTCATCTTAAAATTCTCAATTCATAAGGACTCTTATTATATGCGAAATCTTCGCCGACACAGGGAGACGATATTCTCGGACATTGGCCTTACGCGCGCAGGTTCGGTATTATCTGAATGAATAATAACGTCTTCAACTTACAAGGCCTGCGCCTTTGTCTTCTCTTAGTAGGTCGTCAGATCAGGAGACAAGAATCCGAGGGGACGTTCTTGCCTGAAGGAAGATCAAAAGTTCAAGCAGACAGTAATGCTTGTGAACTCTTTTTATTCTTGGATTAATTGCTAAGTTTGTGGAAAGCTAAGATTTTAGATTTTATGACTCGCAGCATGAAGTTTTCAATCTTACAAAACTATGTTTAATATTATCGAATAAAAAGGGTTTCTCAGTATATAAGGTTCAAATGTCATAGATAACTGAATTATCAGTACTTAATTTTGAATAGCAAGTTCGGCCGTAAAACAAGGTTATGAAGTCATCGTACATCAGCGGTCTAAATCTAATCATATACAGCGGTCAATCTACTTGATAGAAATTGTAAAATATACACACATCCTACATAACCTTTGTAAATATTAGTCAGAGTAATATGATTAAGAACAATATTTTTAAATTATGTTTCGTGGTGATAGATAAAGCATGAGTAGCAATGTTTTCCCTTTAATATCAAAAGTTGTACGACACATCAAAATATGTCATATCCCACTAGTTTGCAAAGTCGATTTTGGTCTCTGCCATTGTAAGAAGGACTTTCGTAAGCCAAGCCTCTTCAAATGGGTGAGCACCACCCATCGTCGGGCGTATCCGATATAAATAAAGGATTACATCATGTGTCAGCTACTTTCTATTGCAGTATAACGATGCAATAATTTTTCAATTAACCTTCACAACAGTTTTGATGTAGATCTTTTATTTTATATATATTAAGTAGTAGTTATAACAGTTTATTAACACACCTGATTGTCTCTAAGAAACTCGTTTATGAAAGCAGTGAAGTTCAACTGATAACTGTTTACAAGCTTTTGTTTTTCATTGCATCACCGTGTTCCAGACAATTTTCCGACAATCATCACCAAGTTAATGAATTTGCAAGATCGTAACAACTACTGATCTAAGAAGTGCTGCCATAAACAGTTCTCTTGTGAAAAAATGATCACAGTATATAATTTAGAAAATACTCAATGCAGATAAATAAGAGGGTTTAGCAACAATAGCTCATTGGGGCGGGCTTACGTTTATACCCTATACTTCAGACTTCTCCCCAATCAAAGTATTACTTTTATAAGATGAACACATACGAATCTTAGCATAATGGAAACAGGAATAGGGTTTGGTGGTAGAAGTGTTAAAAGTAGAAAAACAAATATAATTGGCAAGTTATGATGTCGGAGATAAACCGTTGTCGCGTATTCGAGACATGGATTTGATTAATTCAATCATTTGATGGATATGATTCGAAGATGAATCATCTTTTTTTTAGACTAGGATCTCGCGAAGAATCATATAATAAATTATCTGGATGGTTAAATCGAGTTTGCAGCAACCGGAAGCAACGCTTAAATAAAGAATAATAGATATCTACATAATTACGATAAACAAATATTTTCAGTAGAATTATTGTCGTCCCATTCCAGAAAAATATTTTAAAACTGCCAACGCCAACGTATGAAACAACAGGATTAATGATTATTAATACTTTCTCTATTTGGTTTTTACTCTCTCATTGCATCATCGTATTCCCTCTAATAATATTTGAGATATACACTTAATAATTTTCATTGAATACGGGTCAGGTGGGCATACGGCTATACAAGAATAGTTACCTTATTGTCCTTGTAATAGACTCTATAGTTTTCTCTACAATAGTTTACCCACTTCATATAGAAATGCACAGCAATAGTTATTCTTTGTGGATTTTATTAAAGAAAAATAGATAGAAGTGTACCTATCCACCGTTGCAGTGAAGTTAATTCCGTTATATTTTTTTAAATATTCAAACATTTAAAATTAAAGGTAGACTACTTCTATTATTGTATTCTGTTTATATGTGTTGCCCCTTTGCTTATTTCAATTATAGGTTATTATTGTAAAAATGCTTCTTATCTACCACCGTCTTTTTAAAATAAATTATAGTTGAATACGTTATTATATTCTTTTAATAATACTATACAGTGATAATAAATGAAAATTTTTTATTCAGAGCAAATGTTTTTGTCAACTGAAATGTTCTTACTTTAAAAGTATGTAAATAAAATTACACATGCAATTGAATAAATATTGAATAACTAAACACTACAGCGACGAACAGAAAGAGTTAATAAAACTAAGATATGCAAATCGCGATAAAAACATTGTGTGTACAACGTTTTAAGTGTGAATACGTGACTAGAATAAACATTTATTATTGAAGAAATACTTTATTCTATCGGAGAAGTTAAAAATTTTATTTTTCTTATTTAGTCGTTTAAAATCGTTAAAAAAATGAGTTTTTCTTTAATATGAAATAACAGGTTTCAGTCTATATTTCCCAAGTTTGGCCGTCTGGTTTGTTTCTTGCTAATTGAGTCACAGATGGCTTTGTGGACAGGTTCAAGTCTCCCGATCGGTTGTAATTGTGACTCTCTGAACTAATGATTTCTGAAATGATGAAACTCCAGTCTCTGTAGGTGTTAAAATAATTATAGCAATAATTATATCAGACCCTTGAAGAAATCAACTTACAATTCGCAGATCGTAATGTAATATCATAAGATCACTCTCACTGTAAATGACATTTACACTTAACATGATAACGTTAGCCGTGTGGGTGTTTCCCCTCGCTAATCGAGTCAGAGATGTCTTCGTGGCTGGGGTCGAATCTTCGAACGGGCTGTAATCGTAACTCCCTGCACTGATGATTCACGAAAGACTGAAATAATAGTGTCTGTAGGCATTAAGCTGATTATAGTAATACTTATAAATGTATGTGTGTGTATATATATATATATACATATATACATATATATTATATATATACATATATATATATTGCTTGTTGATTTTTGGTACGATAAATACAGTTAAATAGCGTCTTCGCGTCGAAGACTGTTTTATTCAGAAAATCGCCCATATTTTATTTGAAGCAGATAAGATTTTATTTATTTATTAATTTTACATTTTTAAAATAGTAATCGTATTATATTATATCCATATAAATATATATATATATATGTATGTATATATATATATATATATATATATCCATAGGAAATATATAGATATATGTACGCAAGCGCATATATATATATATATATATATATATATATATATATATATATATATATTGGGTGTAATTAGCTTGCATTTTTACATGCAAGCAGACTTTAAAAACAACAGAAAGCTTCTGTTTAGTAATACCTTTTTTATTCTTTCAATTTTTAGTATTATCTTTTTTGTATATACATCGAACGTAAAATTCAAGCTTTTTTTCTTCATGAAGTGCCTGCGGTTTTAACTTTTCGTGAAATCTTCTTCACATCACTGGACTTTGTGTTAGTCTCGGTAAGGAATTATGGGAAGATTTATTTAAATAGTAGTTGGGTTCGAGCGAAGTTCGTTTTGACTGCTGACAGCGGTGCGGGCATTGGTGGTGCAGAGGAAATGAGGAGATCATGCCTGTTCTTAGGTCAGTGGCAGAAAAAGTTAGGTGTGGGGGTAGGGTCGGAGACATGTGATACATTTGAGCGTCTTGGTACTATTCTAAAATGTTACCCGATTCAGGACAGGGCATTGTGTTTTGATAGAAATAGCTTCAAAGTTTTTTTGTTTTTTTACATTCGTTATGTGGTGTAGCATTTGAGTATTGTTTACTATCATTTCTCTTAAATTTGAGAGGAATAGTGATGGTTTATTTTATGTCAATGTTGGAAGATGGCACTCGATTCGACATTATGACAGGTGAGGCGGCGTAACTATTAGTTGCATTGTTATTATAGGAGTTACATTCTCCCAAGGGACATTTGACCTGATAGATGATGTGTTAGTGGTTTAGGCGGAGGGGAGGAATTATTATTTATAACTAAGTTTTGGGTTTTTTATTTTTTTATATTAAATGATGAATCTAATGCCATTGTTGTCTACAAAGGAGGTGTCTCTATAGACAATTTTTTAGCGATTTTTTTTTTTTTATGTGAAAGCCCGGATGCGTTGGATTGCAATAGAATTTTAAATTAAATGAGAGTTGTGGTGTTGGGGGGTTTACTGTTAATGGGAGTGCTGTTTAACTCCTGGCGCAGGGAGTTCATATGTTTATCAAGAATATAATTTGGGAAATCGCTGTTGATGAGAAGTTGTTTAAGGTGTATAAGTTCGATGAGTAGTATGTTTTGTTGGAAGAGGTAAATTGTTATTTAAAGTGTCAATAAGGACGTCGAGGAACGATATTTTTTATTAACAGTTAATTTAACAGTCAATTTGAATACGGAATTGTCTTGAAGAAGAACCTTAAGAGTAAAAAGTTGTTGCTTGTTATTAGCAAGGAGAATAACGTATACATACCTTGCATAAATAGAATGCTTATTGGTGTTGTTAATTACCAGGTTTGGAGAGGACTCATGTAGAAATCACTGAAGATATGCCGCCCATGTGGTCTTATAAGCGTACTCTGGTGGTATAGTAATTTTTAAAGTAGTTTTTGATAATTTAAGGGGAAGGAAGAGATCGTTTTTTGTATGTTTGGCTATGGATTACATCAATAGTTTTATTTTCGACAGGAACGTATTTTAATAAACATTCAACATCAAGAGAGGCGGTTATTTTATTGCCCGATAGAAAATATTTAAAGAGTTGTAAACAGTTCTTGTGTGGATTTCACACTTTAGTTATTCGGTAGATATTGACTAATGATGTCATGTAGAACTTTGTTGGTGAATAGACTGCGGTGATGACTTGTGAAATAATAAGACGGAGAGTTGGGTGTATGTATTTTAACGGTTCCGTATAGACATCCGAGTTTGTAGTCACCAATTATTTTTAGAAGTTGATTATTCACGATTTAGGTATTGTTGGCAGTGATAAGTCTGTTGATTTGCTTTTTTATTGTATTCGTGGAGTTGTTGATATTTTTGAATTTTATGCGGCCGTCGAGGATAGTGTGTAGTCGGATATATTTTATACGGCAAAGATATTTGTCTTGTCGGCTTTAGAGTGGTTGCGGAGTTTCAGCGCGACTTTTTTAAGGCTGGGGATTAATATTGAGTTGGAGCTTGTTTTGTTTTTGTTTTCTTTTGTTTTCGTTTCACAAGGGAATAACCCCTTATCAAGGCCCAGAGGCCACTCGGGGATAAGAGTGTACAATCGTCAAAAGGACAGTATTATAGTAATCATTAGAAGTGTTAATTTGGTAAAATTGGATTAGTTAAGGGGAACGGCTCATCAAGAACTTATTCACATTGGACTTGAAGACGGCCATATTGTATTCAGCTGGAAAACAGGTAAACGGAAGAGAGTTCCACAGGTGTTTTGTGTCGTGTTTTAGTGGATTCGGCTTTTAGAAGATCGTGTAAACCTGGGTAGGTGGTGATTTTTTGTCCACTTCTAGTTAGATAAAGTATTCATATAATAATTCGATTTCCGCTCTTTTATTTTGGTGTTTGAACGAATTAAATAAGTGACAGATTGGTCCGAAGTTTAGAAATTCTTTTTGTGTGCTCGGTGAACTCACTCATTTCATATTAAATAACGTATTGTTGATTTTATATGCCTGGCCTTACTGAATGTGCAGTTATAATGGCTTGCATTTAAGTTTAAAATGAAAATTTCAAGTATTATAGTTCTGTTGTGCTTTGATTTCCCAATTTACACTATTTGTGATCACCACATAATCACCTAAAATTCATTATTCCCATTCATAGAGGGAATTCCAGGCCTTATTAGTGGTTACTCCCAAGTAAAGAAAAAAAAGACAAAGCAGAAACACTCATTTTGGAAAGGTTCCTATCATAGCAATGAAATTACTGTGGATTTTATATGTTCGGCCTCTCAGCCTGTGTGATAATACAACTTCTCAAATGCACTGGTAGATTGTGGAAGGTGTTAACTTTGGCCAAAGCCTCCTGTTCCTTTTTCTTTGATTACGATTATCGATACAAATCGATCACAATCTGATAGAAAACCTATCTAAGAACTGTGCCAGGCACAAAAAGTATCTTCGTGTGAAATTTCATAAAAATCTACCCAGCAGTTTTCGAATGCATACAGAACTCTCTCACACTAACTCACACACACACTCAATATTCATTTTATATAAATGATGGATAAATACATACATACATATATACACATCTATATACACATATACATATAACATGTATATGTATACGCAAATATGTACGCATGTACGGCATAATCGCGTTGACACACCGGTTATCGTCAGAACACCAAAGTTAAGCAACGTTGAGCCTGGTTAATACAAGATAAATGACCATTTGGTAATTCTAGGCACTGCATGTGCTTATCTAGGCATTTGTTTCCAGTCGTCCACTACGAACACTTCACTTGCCATTAGTATTTAACAGTGTTGACACAGTAGAGGTGTGGTTGGACATTTCGCACCTCCTACCAAAAAACTTCACGCGCAAGGAACACTTCAGTATCCATAGTCTGTCAAAGACTGAAGAAACTCCCCTTTTATACGTACATGGGTACTATATACAACTCTCTATGTCTGTCTCTCTATACCTGGGTAGTCAGGACAACCCGGCGTAAAGATGCTTTTTCCTCCAAGTAAATTTTGACTAAATATTAAAAAAACATCACACAGTATTCGTGGCCCAAGTAATATCTCCTCGGTATGGCTAGCTAACACTGTTTTATACAATTAATAGTGCGCTCTCTCCAATTAAATTTACGTCAAGTAATAGCTGGAAGCTCCATATTCCACACGACTGGGTGAATTCTTGTCCTGGACTTAAGTAAGACCAAGTTACAACATGAACGATATACTTTAACATTTTAAATGGTACACTGTGGGGAGTAAAATATGTTCTCAACTACTTTACTAATTTGAGATGTAAAAAAACTGAACTTATTAGAATATTCGAATATCTATGTATCTAATATAGAAATAAAGTGTTTGCCACAGGGATGGATCTCCTTATTTATGTGGACGTCGACTAAAAGAAAAATAAGACAAAAGTTAAATCCACGTGTATACACATGTATATATATATATATATACATACATATATGCACATCTATATACATATACATATATACACAGATATATACATATATATATATACCCGTATACATGTATATACATATACATATATATGCATGCATATATATATGTACGCACATACATATATGCAGTATATATACATACAAATATATATATATATAATTGATATCGTTTGTCTTTTTTATTTCAATATTCAATTTTGTTATCCGTTTTTTAAAAATGAATACGTAAAATTATCTTCAAATTATTCAAAATACAAATAATAAAGCATTTTACCTATTGTGATCCATGATATACCAATATGCGTATTTTTTATGGAGTGGCAACCTAGATCCGTTTCTTGGAATTAATTATTGTTTTAACCTTTTTTATTATTTAATATTGACTCAAGTTAAATTAAGTACAAATCGTGGCCGTTGTTATTTTTCCTTTTCAATATATTTTAAATAAATGTTTTCATCCTTTAATTTTTCAAAAAGATATCATTCATCATCGACAGTCTGACTGTCTAATAGATTTATCTTGTTTTGACTATTTTGTGTGACGTCATCGACAGTCTGGCTACCCAAAGGATTTTGCTTGTTTTGAATATTTTGCGTGACGTCATTTTATTGTAAACGAGTCTTATCTCTCGATGGTAGTTGTCATACATACAATTGCCAGACTAACGTATATATTCTGACCAGGTTTTACTGTTAACCTTTTGTTACAGAGAATGATATAAACATCAACTACGATGGTGAATTAATCAGTTATATATGCCACAATCACATAAAAATCCTTCAAATCCTTGCCGAACCTTCCTTTATAAAAGACTAATATATAGACTCGGCATAGCTAAGCGCTGAATAAGGATCAGTATAATGTGCTTATTCCTAATGATTACACCACCATATTACTTTCATATTTGTTTTCATTGATAGGTTCGCGTTCTAATTGAAAATCTTAAATACTGGAAAACTCTTTAAATCAAGGTCATATGCATACTGTTTATATTTCTTTTTATAATAAGGTCCTGTCTTTACGGATTACTTATTTATGGATGCATGGATATATTCGGCACATTCATTGATTTTTTCCTGTCGAGTTTAATACATTTGATAAAAATTTCATCATGATAGTATATATTTGAATTTAAAGAAGAACGTTGCCTTCATTTGCCTGTTGATAGAAATAAGATCTCTATAGCAACTTTGGGTTGAAAGAGCAATTTAAAGACCACTTCAATAGTTTTCACATAAACATTTACACATATGATTAAAATTTCATCAAAATAGGATATATTTAAATTCGAATGTTGGTAATGCCCCCAAGACACTCTCATCGTGTACTTTGAAAATTAATGACACTGACGGTGTATTTTACTATAAATTTCACGTAAGAATACACTTTTCATTTTAATGTAGAATCTCGAAACTTTCTTTCCATAGGAATGAAAGATATATATATATATATATATATATATATATATATATATATATATATATATATATATATATATATATAACTATTTACTATAAAAATTAAATGCCTAGAGACGCTAGCGTTTCATCCTTTCGGGAATCTTCAGTGCAGGGTGTCACGATTAACATAGTCGATAGACTCGAACCCGGCAACACGAGCCATCTCTGGCTTGATTAGCAAAGACCGTAGCCATTCGACTACTATTAACTGCGTGAAATACCGTTGAAATTAAGCATTTTATTTTTAAATATGTTTTATGTCATTAAGAGTGATTTAATCGTTATATGATGATCTCTCTCTCTATATATATATATATATATATATATGATAATAATTCTAAATTAAATATATATCATAGAATATTTAAGATATTTAAATGTACAAGAAAATCGAATAAACACAGAGTAATACATAACTCAAGAATAAATAATTAGAATATAAATTATCATAATTTACAAAATTATATAGTAACCTTGGTAATCTTCTTAAACACACATATATATATATATATATATATATATATATATATATATATATATATATGGAGACACGACGTTTTCTAAGATTGAATTACGATCAACAAATGTTCCATCTTTCTATACTATTATTTTCATCGAAATCTGTGAAATCGTACATTTCCCAATTAAACAGATTGTTGGCCGCTGCAGTTAGAGACTCCTACTCCGCCAGTGGATTACTACCAAACTACCCATTCACGCTTAGACGACGCCACCCACAACAAACTCTGCCAAACGACATCATGGCACGTAAGAAAAAAAATACATTGTATTGTTTAAAAAAAAATTCCTGATGAAGGCTTATAAGCCGAAAATTTGAAACTTTAAACTAATATTTTGTTTATTTAAAAAAAATACCGATACGCACGCGGTTGTCTTTCTAATCTCATATATATATATATATATATATATATATATATATATATATATATATATATATATATATATATTTATATATATATATATATATGCGTTTTATTTTTTATTACCGTATCTTTCTGTTAAGTTACATTATTTTTCAGCTACCCGGCCGTTTTTTTTTGGGGGGGGGGCGGTAGCTTAAACAATAATGTAACTTAACAGAAAGATACGGTAATAAAAAATAAAACGCACATTTGCTCTACAACAGTATTGAGTACTTTCTTTAGTTTTTATTAATTACCATTTCCACTAAATATATATGTATATATATACATATACATATATATATATATATATATATATATAGAGAGAGAGAGAGAGAGAGAGGGAGGGGGAGAGAGAGATGTAGATATAGAGATAGATACTAGCTGTACGAACCCGGCGTTGAAACATAAAGGCAGGTGAAGAGTTTAGTAATCTACTATTTAAGGTACATCAAATATCTTAACTTCTTACGATTTTCCTGAAAGTGGACCAAATTGAATTAATTGAGCCATCAAAACACATTCATTCTTGTCTATGAAAATAAATGAATCGCATAGCTTAAAGAGGAAAAAACTCTCACAGCTTAAATAAATAAACTTACTTTGGTTTTCAAAGGGAGTTAGTGTCAGTTATTCATAATTGAAAAGGGATTAAATATAAATAAAATTAGAAATATATTAAATCCACCAAGTTTAAATAATATGTCTAAATATAACAGGGGAAAATATCTTATTACAAAAAAAAACAAGTAAAAACATGAAGCTAATTATCAAAATATATGTTATTCAATCTAATATGATAATATAATTACTTCTCGAATTTTTATCTTCTTTGAATAAATAGTATTTTTTTATTACATTTTCACTCCAAACAAGGCACATTGCCACTTTGTGAAGGGGTGGGATTTAGCTGATGACACATAAATTACGATAGAATGAAAGTGTATAAACGTCAGTTTTCGGTATGAAAATTAAATTATGGAACAGTTTGCATTTGGTACATATTAAGCAATTGTTTTTATTACAGACAGGGATACGGCATTATTATAAGATGAAGTTACTATTATTTACGACACAATTGTATATTCGTTCAGGTTGTTATTGCTGCGATATCTTTGTACATATATAAATGACTTTATATTAGTTTCTTAATTACATTTCCCTCTAGTTTCTCTCTATCAATCCATCTCTCCGTATATATATATATATATATATATATATATATATATATATATATATATATATATAATTAGTTTTTAATATAATGATTAAATACCTACAGACACTAGTGTGTCATCCTTTCGAGATTCTTCAGTGCAGGTTTTCACGATTAACACCAGCCGAACGATATATATATATATATATATATATATATATATATATATATATATATATATATATGTGTGTGTATATATATATATATGCATGTGCATATATATATATATGTGTGTGTGTGTGCAATTAGAGTGGTTGGGTTTCGATCATGGCTCAAGGAAGTGGCTTATCTAGCCGTACTGATGAGCTGTGAAACAGTGAAACAGTACTGTTTGTAGATGACTATAATGCTCCCTATCTTGGGTTGAGCATATTCGGAAGTGATATACAAATTACAATTAGCGTATTAAGCAATGCTCTTTGAGTAAACAAATTGACCATAGGTATTTAGACAATGTCAAAACATTGTTAATTCACTTCCCGCATAGCAGCAACGGAATAGCACAGCGATTAGAAGCTCCGACTATCGTTTGGGCGGTCGGGTTTCGATCATGGCTTGAGTTAGTTGCTTGTCTAGCCTCACTGATTAGCTGTGAAACAGCGAAATAGTACTGTATGTGGATGACTATATATATATATATATATATATATATATATATATATATATATATATTAGGTAAGTCGGTAATATATCATACATGACAAGTTGTTTTAATGCAACTTGTTAAAAGACATCTACTCAAAGATAGTATACATAATTATTCACAAAAACAGCCTAAGTGTCCGGTTGTCAAGGAAACCATAGAATATTCGTGCTCGGCATGATTATTTATTTCCAATGCGAAACGTCTGGGTGGATAAACATAGCTGACAAACTGTTACACGTGAATCAACAGCCACCTGTCTTATCCTCGCTGGGGAAATGCAACAGCAGCACAAGTAACAATACATAGGCTGCACAAGCTGGCAAACGTGATACTTGTAATTTCTCAGATAGATTCTAGTTGAACATCTTTTGATCTAAATTTTAATCTGAAATTAAAAATCTCATATTGTGGGTGCTCAAAAACAAAATGGTACGATATTTTAAATGTTTTATTCTCTTGGACTAGTTATTCTACGTTTCAAATTGAATTAATGTTCCATTCAATGCCTCTCCAGGCCTGGACTTATATAACTAAGCGATCAGAGCATTAGAAAACTAAACATTAACCTCATCCGCTTAAATCTATATATTAGGATGCTAAACAAAGTCTTTCAATAATGGTATGTAGTGCCTGAGAAAATTGTCCCATGAACACCACAATTTATACTTCTCATCAAACAGAGTGAATATAATGTATATGGTTACATAGTCGTGAGAACAGGTGCAGCACTGCCAGGCGCTAAAATGTTGCATTGGCAGATAGTAATACTATGTATAGATGGGGGGACAGATATAAAATCTCAATTATTAACTGATATATATATATATATATATATATATATAGGTATACTTGTTATACTAACGACATACACACAGACACAGACACACACACACATATACATATATATAACTACTTCATTTACTCACACAAATTTAATATACGAAAGTATAGATTTATGCGTAAACTTTAAGTATTTACTTCAAAAGTGCTCAATACGTAGAGCTAGTTAGTAATTTATAAAATATATATGGCGATTAAGCTACACTGAATATTCTTGCGTTTCATCCTACAGTGGATGAAACGCAGAATATTCAGTGTAGCTCAATCGCCATGTATATTTTATAAATTACTATATATATATATATATATATATATATATATATATAGTAATTTATAAAATATATATATGGCGATTAAGCTACACTGAATATTCTGCGTTTCATCCAACTATAGGATTCGTCAGACTTATGCGCCATATATATTTTATAAATTACTAACTAGCTCTACCTACGTATTGAGAATTTTTGAAGTAATTACTTAAAGTTTACGCATAAATCTATACTTTCGTATATTAAATTTATGCGAATAAATGAAGTAGTTATATATATATATATATATATATATATATATATATATATATATATATATATATGTTTAAAGAAAAAATAGAAAAAAACGAATGAAATTATTAAAAAATCAACGTTTCGTCCTTGTTTCAGAGGACATCTTCAGGATAATTGAAATAAAAATGTGATAAAAGAAAAAGTCATAGATCGTGCGAAAAAAACACGCACACATATTCGTCCTTTCCCGACATGGGTTGGATTTTAAAAAACTGTCTTTTTTCGCACGATCTATTACTTTTTCTTTTATCACATTTTTATTTCAATTATCCTGAAGATGTCCTCTGAAACAAGGACGAAACGTTGATTTTTTAATAATTTCATTCGGTTTTTTCTATTTTTTCTTTAAACATAACGTCAACCACCGCTGGTATATTTTTTCATTCCTTATACATATATATATATATATATATATATATATATACACACGATGATGGCAGCAACTCGTTCTCGAGTACTGCTATTATTTAATATATCTCTGGCTCAAATGACGCAAACATGAGCGCAACGATCAGCACGTGCCAGACGGTCACCTCTATGACCCTTCTATACTCCAACACATCCACTGATGACCGGGTCCAGGCTGTGGTGCCCTGAACACCTACCAGGCCAGACCCTGGAAGTTTCAGAGCTGTTATTTCCATTCACGCCCATATCTGCATCAGTCCTCATTGAATGCCCGTTTGCCGTTTCAGACACTATCCAGCCTTTTTGTTATCGAGATACACACTGATTGCAAAGTGTGTATTTCATTGCATATCAAGTAATGCCTGTGCGTGAAGCTTTTTATAGTTAGGAAAGACTTTGCACTGAGACAATCCTACTCTCTAAACAACTGCCACATTGAACCAAAAAGAAGAGCAAGTCACTATCATTGGAAGCAGCAGTCGACGCAGGTTTTATATCTGAGTTTTCTTTCTCCTAGAGAAGGTTGCACCGCGGCTTACGGGAGCCCTCTCCACCCACCATACCATTTGATCCATGACTGGGACTTGGGTTGCTGGGAACTAGAACATACCCCACAATCGGTAGGTCATGTATTCCGAAGCTGAAAGGGCCTAAGCTCCTCTGGAGGTCTCTGTCAGGGTTACCGCACCTTTAACCTTTGGTTAAAAGAACTTTGGCCCACACATATCCATATATATATATATATATATATATATATATATATATATATATATATATATAATATATATATGCCGATTCTTAACTGCAGCAAAATTTCTCTAATCGACACATCTGAAGTCTTGTTTTATTGACACAACGTATTTTGCTTACTGGATAGTGACATCGTTATTGCTTTTTTGTGTAGTTTTCTATGGGGTATTAATAACAGTCAGTGTCAAATTTACTAAATATGACAATATAAAAATAAAATTATTGGTGTTTAACAAAGTTTTTATGATTTTTCTGTTTCTTCTTGGCTATATATTATTGCCCGAATATATATATGGAAGAATACTAACGGAATTGCAAAGCTTTTTCTTTTCCTGTTTTATTGTTTCAGAATTATTATTTATGTTTGCATGTACATGTGCTTCCCAACGGAAAATTCACTTAGAACCTTGTTTTGATTTGCATGTACAGGTGAACTAGAAACATGTAATATAATGCATGTTTGTTATTTTAGAACAATAGCAAAATGTATTTCCTATATTAGTTCAAATTCTTCTGTTTCATTAAGCTGTAGGCAAATTAAAATGTAAATATTTTGATAGTAAATATAAAATATTTAACAATGCTCCCACGTGTATTAAAATCAGTTTAAAGTTAAAAGGGCGATTTGATGCCAGCATGAAATTTATTGAATAAAAAAATGAGAATTCCACTGATCACCACAATAACATTAGAATCATTATGAAGAATTATTCAATTTGCTGGTACCACTTGTTCTTGAGTATTTTCAAGAAAAAGTAATGTCTCTAGATTGATGTAATTTTGTTAAAAGTCAAACATGCACCGGGAATTTTTTTCTGTTTACATGTACATTTTTGCTGGGGGCATTTAATATAAGTTATGTGCGTTATTCCACTGTGTTTGTCAAAAGATGTAATTCCTATTCTCGTCTCGTCAATTATTGAAATTATTTTTCTCTGAAGTCGTTACTGAGTAAGAAGCTAAGTACCTCGCTCATGAATGAAATGAATAGTATCGTATAATACGATGTATTAGTTTGCATCCTAGATGCGGTAGAATTGCACTGTAAGCTCGCGAGTCTTCTGTTAAAAGAACAAGAATCTCAGTTTCCACAAGAGAAAGAGTACATTTTATGAACAGTATTTTTAAATGCAAGCAGTATTCGTTTTTCGGCAAATTTCTCATTAACTGACGTAATTATAAATCAGTTTGGAATAAATGTTTAACATGCTGAAACAATTCATGTTTCGTTGTCTTAAATATCTACATTTGAGAATCCCTCCTAGTTTTAGATAATTATAAATTTGTCAGGGTGGAGTATTTTATAATGCTGAAACTATATGTTTTTCATTATCTCTGATCTTTATTTGAGAATTCCTCCGAGTCTAAGGTAAATTTAACTTTGTCAGAAATAATCATTTTGATATGCTGAAACTATTGGTCTTTCGTTATCTCTACTATTTTCCTGTTTAAAAATTTCTGAAATGAATATACATTTGTTAGAAATAAGTATTTTAAAATGGTGAAAGTATTTTTGTTAATTATCTCTAATATTTTCTTATTTATGAATCTTTCCTAAACTTTGGTAATAATTTTTTGGCTGAATCTAGTTACACGTAAGTTTTAAGCGGACGAAAATAATAGAAAATGTGAGACTAATATCGGGTTTATATTATCGCACCTTAAAACAACGTTTGTGTGATGTAGCCATTTCAAAGTGTATGTACACTTCTTTTTAATACATCAATAAAAATTAACTAATGTGTCATATTTTCCCGAATTTTTCTGATAATTATTTACTTTAGGGTGAAATTTTTAATACAGTCTTTGTAAAATCGCTGAGGTAATATTATTGTGTGTTATCCCGATATGTTTAATATTACAAATTGCCAACAAAGTATATTATAACTGATTAAAATGTATATATTTTAGAAAGTTAAAAACTTTTTTAAAAAGTACTTAATACGTATTTTTTATATGTTATCAACCAGATCCTATGTAATTTACTGTGAATAAATAAAAACGTGAAATCCATGCAATATTTGTATTCATTGTGAAAGAAATAAGTTTTCGTGATACTTTATACGATAATCTCTATAATATAAACGAATAAATCTCAAAAAAGCGATAATCATTTTTTTTTAATTAATAAAATCAGAAGCCGCCTGTTTATGTTTACATTTAGGTCAACTGATATCTGTGCACAAGGATGAATGCCATAGAAAATCTCTAATTAATGTTTATCCGTTTAAAAAAAAAAGCTGCTTAAATTCACTTGTTAAAACTACTTCCGTCAGCAAACCATGTTCATAACGTACGATTTGTATCCGTAAAAATCTGATTTTGTTTATTTATTTCTCAAGATAATTCTGAGTAGTTTGACAATTTTACATCATTAAATCCTTGAATAAACTATTCTGACGCTTATAGATATAACTTCAATTTTTAAATGTTACAAAACACAATAAATAAAAAATTGTCTGAAACAGTTTCACAAAATCAACGATGTGTCAAACTAAGAAAATGTACATTATAATAAAATGTATATCCTTTTACATCCCATCGAAATAATTGATAAGAAACGTGTTCGTTGTTTTTGTTCTATGAAAGTTCAAAAAAATACATTAACATCAATAATATACAAATATTCCACGTCGATCGGGGACGAACTTTACCATAATTAATGCTGAGTTTTGGAAAAATGTAAAAAGTCCAACACTAATTAACTAAAAAATAATGGAACAATTGTTACGGGAAACAGATTAAAATTCATAGCGAAAACTTACCTCTAATGGAAAATAAGTAAAAGATTTAATCATACGAAATACACGGAATTTATTGGGAAGAAAATGGATTGTAAAACTTGACAGATTTAATATTTCAATAAATAATTTCTGCTATAAAATCAGTGTTTCAAATAAGTTCAAATTCAAAGAAGTTTTGTAAGAAAAAGTAAAAACACAAATTCCCAGAATTTTTTCAGAATGATCTCGATTTTGTTATAAATTTGATGCACAGTTAGAGTTGGAATAAAACCTAATGTTTGTTTTCCGACCGAAAAGACCAGTACCCTATGCTTGGTTAGAAATTAGTAATAGGTAAATAGAACGGCTATAAAAGTGTGGTGTAATAGTAAAAAAGCATTATAGCTCTTGTATGTAAATAAAACGAATATTAAAATCATAATTTGCGCTAATTATTCTACCGGCTTTAATGATTGTTTAAAAGAAATACATTATCTTCTTACAAACAAAAGTAAAATTGTAAACGAATACTGTTTATATTAGCTTTGGAAAAGGCATGTGTGCAAATACCAGTGGAATTATTTACCATTAATATATATATATATATATATATATATATATATATAAGAAGTATTTAAATTATAAAAGCTACAATATAGAATAAAGGTGTAACCCGCTACATTCCAACGTATGTTCATAACAGCTTACTTAGATGACATTCTGATAAAAATCGGCAACATCGTGATGAGCATGTAAATACGTAATTGAATGGTTAAAATAAATTAATTTTTACTACAATAAATCAAATATCCAAGACAAATTATTAGCGAAAATATTAAGAATCCTGATCTAAAACGGACAGTTCCGGTAAAATACATTCCGGTACTAACTAACGGAGCACCATTCTAATAATTTCCATGTTTAGCAAATTATTACTATAGCTATATGACGAATATTTATTTTAGAAAATTGCAACTATAGCTATATAACGAATATGTATTTTAAGGTTCTGGTTAAATCATTTCCTCAAAAAATGTAAAGTGAATTTGGACACACTGCTCTCAAAAGGCATTAGGTATACTAAAAACTGCGCTAACCGCAAAGTGTGTTTTGTCACATTACAATTTTTACTAAAGATAATACACGTGGCAAGTGACGCAAGTAATTTTGGTTTGGGATCATTTTTAGTTCATATAGAAGATGATGGTTAACTAAAACCGATTCAAGATGTTTCAAATGACGCTCCTATTAACGAAGAAGTACTAATCGCAAATAGGCATTGAAGAATTATTTAGAACATTACCGGTGAAAAAAAATTCATAAATATTTGCACGACAGAGAATGCACACCGCAAAAACACTATCGATATTGATAGCAATATTCGATTAGAAAAGGCGGTACTGACACACACTCTGAATCAATTATAAAGATGGGAAACATTATTGCTACACTATTCTTTCAAAATAAAATATTTTTAAGATCAAAACAGATCGAACATGCGTATGGATTATCACGATTAATACACAAACTAAGAGAAGACGATCATAGTTTCTTAAGGTTCGAGCTAAACAGAAAATACATTCAATATAATGCAGTAATAGAACTGCCCATTACCCTGAACGGGGAAAAAATCAAGACACAATTTGATAAGTTCATAAATAAAACAAAGAGTTAAGGATTCATCGGAGGACTTTTCTCTTCTTGAGGGTGATTTTCACAACATTTCGGTCGATGTAACCTCCGACCGTTTTTAGGTGCATCTTGTTTAACTTGGGAAGATTTCTGTCGAACTCGGGAATTTGGACGGAATTTCAATCGGAACCATTTATTTAATTCGAAGAAAACATAGTCTTGTTCCCTCAGTCATGACTGCATAGAGATCCTAAGTACTTCGTAATTGTATTTTTCGGTCGCACACACTGAGGAAGTAACCTTCTACCTTTAGGAGAATATCACCTTTAACAATTGATTTTACCAAGTACTCTAACCACTGCGCCACGGGTCCTTGCGGACGTTTCGAGCTAAGTGTTGTGAAAATCACACTAACGGTGAGAACAGTAGTTCGATGAAACCAAATAAGCAATCTTTATCTCAAAAATACATAAACGCCGAGCAGTAAAGGGACCAGGAAAAAAGCGAAGAGAATCTTCATTGTGTAATGGCACATTGATGTACAGAGAACATGTAATCGTATCTGCAATGCTTACAAAAAAGATTTAAGAGTTTTACATATATATTTCAAGAATTTGTAGAATGAAACCACTTATGCCGAATTTCGTATACTGGACATGGATAGATAAAACAAATATATTAAAAATATGGTGTAAGCATGCAGAAAGTGCGCGTCTGTACGAAAAGTGCCGCTATTAAAATCCAGCACTTAGTCTAAGACAAATCATGGTTTCGTCTACACATTTATTACGCTGGATCGATTAGAGGAACATACTTGTTCATCTTAGTAGATAGTTTTGCTAAACAGTCAGAAGTTGTCACACGTAAAATTCCGACATGTTACAAAACAATAAATGTATTAACAGAGACGATTCGCAATATTTAGCGTACAAAAAAAATTATTGTGTTGAATATTGGGGTGCAATTTGCATAAACAAAGTTCGAAATTTGAAAAAAAAAATGCTTTCGAAAGATTATAAAAAATGCACCTTATCAGTCAAGATCAAATGGCCTAGTTGAGAGGGGTTTTTTTGACGCATTAGAAAGATCGATCAAAGAGTCAAATACTGCCCATATAGCAAATAAAGAACTGCGAATATTCTTAGTTGTCTATCTAGTAATAAAAATATTAACACTATCGGAAACATGTCTTTTCTCTTTTGAATTTTTGCTCGAAAAATACGTTTAATCTTTGATAGTTTGATTCATTGAAAAAGGAAAGAACTAATAACTTAAATAAAATTTATAGTCCCAGCGAAATGATTATGTGTTAAATTATCATTTACGAAATGCAATGTAGATAGCGGGCATAATCGAAAGAATAATCAGGAATAGGATGCACATTATAAATCATCATGGAAATGAACGAAGACATATAAACCAAATAAAAAAGATATACCCAAAGCACAAATAAACGACGAGAGCAACGTGTTTCTATCATTTGTGATATGTTCTAGGTGCTCACGCTTTTATTACTACTTAAAGAAATTACAAGCAAATGAAAACGTACTTCGATGAGAACTAAAAAATAGATCCAAAAAGAAAATCGTATGATGTCGAACAGATATAAAAATTTCGAAGGGGGGGATGTTGTACAATATCTGGTATCACATAACTTCCAGTCATCCGGAGATATAAAAACGGTAAGCTTATAACGTGAGATAGTGCGTCATACAGAAATGTAGATGTGTACTAACACTAACTACATTAGCGTCCAAAACTAAGGGACAAAATTTTAAAACCTAATATTTGTTAGAAATAACAACTGTGAAAAGCTGAAATTTTGACAACTGGTAGTCGTTATCATCCCTTACTTTCGAACGTCCTTATTTAGAAATTAAATAAATAATTATTATAATTCTTTTTCTATCCTTTGCAAATGATTCAAATTTTAGCCTGCTATTATGGATGATAACGACTACCAGTTGTCAAAATTTCAGCTTTTCACAGTTGTTATTTCTAACAAATATTAGGTTTTAAAATGTTGTCCCTTAGTTTGGGACGCTACTGTATATGTAAATACGTCTTGTTCAAATACTTTATATAATTTACGTGCTATCGTTCTTTTTAAGCTATATAACACTTTGGTAAGCTTTGTTTACTCAAGTCAAAAGTATATCTCTTTTCTTTGTTTTAATGTGAAAACGAAGTATATGAACAGTTGTTTGGGGGAAATCGAGATAATCAATTATTTGGAAAATTTTATGCATAGAATAATAAAGAGACTAAGCTTTTACGTTGAGATTACAAACAAGCAGGTAGACTTCCTAGATGTCACATTTAATCTACTAACTATAGCTGCATCAGTTAAAGGTTATGCACAGTTAAACGTTTTCAGTCGCCGCTTCAAATATTATGTAAAACCTTATGCTCTTCTTGTTTTAAGTTCAATATAGGACTTTGAATATGTGGCATTGCAATATATTTATCATTTATTATTCATGGCATGGTCATCAAATCATCCCTCTCATGGCAGTTTTCTTTTAGAATTGAAGACATTCGCCACTTTTGTTGCCCGTTTGAACCAATGAAAGTAAATATCATAGAATATATTTTTAAAAAAATATCAATAAAACCCGTTTCAAAGGAAAACAAATATATAAAGTGAGAAAATATGAAAAACTACGCAGACGCAAAACAAAATACATTCTGAAAAGAAAACAGAAAAATGACGTGGCAAGAGGGGATTTGTTTGTACAATCGTGTAACGGAAATAGTCGGAACATATTTTATTTAAGATTAAACTAAAACGAGGCAATAATAGATAAAGTATGTTCATCTACTTACTATGTTATATAGACAGAAAGCGATAGTGAGAGATATCTGAGGAAAATGAGAAAAGAAAAGAAAAATGAGTGAAAGGATAACTAAAAATGTGTCAAACTGAATGGTTAAATAATAGTTACACACGCACAAAAACAAATGCGATACATGAATTTGAGTAAATTTGATAGATTTAACGACCCTAAATTATATATATATATATATATATATATATATATATATATATATATATATACATACTCTACATTTTTGTCAGGTCATGCCATATGCTACTGGTACCATGTAACCCAGTACTACCTGCCTCATGGTCGGGTCACCGGCGACTAAACTGGTTCCCCCACCAGACTTGTTTGGTGAGGAGGGTGGCTAGTCTCCCTGAGGATTAAAAACAAGACCTTCCAAAGGGCGAATGAACTCTTTTTCTGGGTCAACGGCCAACTAGCACCGTGTATATTTGTGTGTGTGTGTGTGTGTGTATGTGTATTGGGGTGGAGAGGGCTCCCGTAAGCCGTAGTGAAGGCAAGCTTTCTAGGAGAAGCAAATCTCTGATTTAAAAAAACAAAGCGGGAGACCAGTACCCGCATTAAGTTGGTCTGCAGTTTAATTTGTTGCTGGCTATCTTGCTCTTGCTTGTTGCTGGATCTCAACATTTTGAACCGAGAGAGAGAGAGAGACTTAGCCGTCGTACAAAGCTAAGACTCTGTAACATCTTTGTATAGATACTCCCTCAGGCATTTGGGCTCATGGATTTTAAATGTCTGAGGGAGTGGCACTCGTCTGACAAGACGCTGCAATCATCATCATTATCATACTCTACATCATATATACATGCAGGTATATATATATATATATATATATAAATTATATACATAGATACATTTAAATATGTGCGTGTTGCTACTTATCTCAATATTAAATACGCATTGTATATATATATATATATATATATATATGAATAAATGACAATGACCTCAATCTAAATTCCAAGATGTAAATCTTACAGTATATTTCTTTCCGCATGTTAAAATGTTCAGTTTGACAGCAGCCGTTTCTTACCTGAAAAAATCAAATAACTTTTATGTAATTTTTTTATTATTTTACGCCCGACTTAATATTATTTCAGATTTAAAAGGAGAGAAAAAGAGATTAGACACGATTAGTTTGGGGAATAGAATTGAGTCATTATACCAAAATTGTTATAAAGAGTCCCCTCTTTCCCTCAAGTAAATGTTTGCATACCCTTATTAAATAAATGAGCCATTATATATTTACCAATATATACTTTTTTGTGTTTAATTTTACACTCTTATTGTTACATATATATATATATATACATATATATACATATATATATATATATATATATATATATATATATATATATATAGTAAAAAAAACTTTGTTGAAATTCAAAGACTTACATTTTTTCTTTTTGGAAATTTTGTTTATTTCATCTTACAGCCGTTTCGTTAATGGGATAGCACTGTCGTGATTTTATGTGTTCATAAAAGTCTCCAATTCTGATCAATTCGTAAGATATTATTTCCATTCGATTTTACTAACCAAATTAACAATATTTAAAAATAAAAATTTATAAAATTATATATATATATATATATATATATATATATAACTACTTCATTTACTCACATAAAATTAATATACGAAAGTATAGATATATGCGTAAACTTTAAGTATTTACTTCAAAAGTGCTCAATACGTAGGTAGAGCTAGTTAGTAATTTATATAATATATACATATATACATATATACATACGTAATTTATAATATATATATACATATATATTTTATAATTTACTATATATATATATTTATATATATATTAATCTTTATTAGTAAAAATGGTTTCATATTTAGAACTGGCAGGCTGCCCGACGTTGCATCATCGTAAATTACGCATAAATATTATATTTTAATTAATACAGAAACTGGGGCATGTGCATTCGAATATTGTATTTTTAAACAGTTCTTTTCTTGTAAGTAAAAAGAAAATTACTCGAGCTGAGATCGAAACCCAAACCTAATGACATTGAGTCAAGTATGATAAGGATTAAATCAGACGGACACGACATTTACAAAATGTTTTCAATGAGGGAATGCGCAGTTGTGAAACAGTTGCCAAACCGATAAAAATCCGATGACCCCCCCCCTACGTATGAATTAGATAATGTTGGACCCCTATCAGTTCTATTTTGGAAGGTGAAAACCGATTTAAAAGGTTTCCACGTGTCTGAATATCCTATGTACTAAATCTCAAGTCTCTAGATAAAAATTTTGTTGAATACATAGGTTTAGAAATGTCCTCACACACATTCTCACTCATATAGATATATATCTTACATTTCGCATGTAATACATGTATCCGTGAAAACTACTTTAAACATAACATGCCAGTAGATGTTTTTACAGCAAAGGCAACTGATAATCAAGGCTTAAAGGTCAACTCGGAGATAACGGTTTATATGCCTGATATAACCCCGGGATTATCGGTCATTTTGAACCTTGTGTAGCGTTTCTTCCTCTAAGAGGACAGCTGAACAAAACCTTGTTTATATTAATCCTGAAAACCGTTGTGTTCAATCCAAAAAATTACATAATTATTGTAATCTGTATTTTATTAATATTACTGTTGTTTTTGTTGTGTTCTGAAAAATAAAACAAGTGTTTTGTAATCAATATAACTCTGTATTTGTTGAATAATAATACATGAAAATGTTTATATTTTTAAATGAGGACTCTATATAAACAGGCGGCAAAAAGAAAGTCCGCACTTGTATTTTTTTAAAACTGCAAATGAAAGCTAAATTTAATGTAACTGTTTATACAACCTACAGCTCATTTGATTCGCCTTTTATTCCTCTATAATTTTATCTGTTCATATTTGACTTTTAATTGAGAATTTCTAGTGTTCACATCAATTAAAAAAATTAACCTCAAATTGAGGATTCAAAAAGAAAGCCCGCACAATGGAACATTGTTATTTAAATGTAACTTTAGGACATTAATGCACCACAAATACAAAAGGAACACAATGAACTACTTAATACTTAGTAGCATATCCCTTCTGTAATTTGGAAGCATGTAATTTTTTGGGAATTCATTTAACTAGACTACAGCCATATTCTGGAGAAAGGGCATAGCACTTTTTTTTAATTTTTATTCAAATTCCTTCCAAATTTGAAATTTTATCATTGTGTACCTCTTGCTTGATATAATGCCATACGTTTATCAATAGAATTAAGTGCAGGTGATTGTGCAGGCCAACCCAAACACGGAATATCATGCTCTTCCAGGAACCTCTTGATATTGCCAGCTGTGTGAATGGGAGCATTATCCTGCATGGAGATGGGATTACCATCCAAATTCACGCCAAAGGAGAGTAAAAAATGCTCAGTCAACATATTAATGTACTTGGTCGAATTAATTCGACCTTGCATGCGAACTATAGGCCCTGGACCATTGATACTAATAATTCCCTACACACAAAACTGAACCTCCACCACCTTGCAGAGTTGAAACTTAGCACCTAGGATTAAATTATTCGTCTTCCCTGCGACTACTTACTGCATACCATCATTGACTAGCCTTTTGATGTTGTTTTCGTCGCTAAAAAGCACTGTTGATCAATACGAAGAGTCATGATCTTCATTGCATCTGACGAAGTCCAGACGGCGGTTTCTGTTCTTTACAAAAACCATTAGCTTGCGTCTTGCAATATACCATCGCAAATTAAATTCCTTTAATCTGTTCTTGACAGTAGAAAGAGAGCACTTTTTAACAAGATTGCACTTTTGTTGGATTTGGGGAGCCATTTCAAATCTGTTTCTTAGGCTACGGATCTTGATAGCATTGTCTTTCCTGTTAGAATAACAGTACGACCAGATTTAGGGGCATTATGAACATTGCCGGTATTTTGGTGCTTTTGCACAGTCTTTCGTACCGTTTTCTCATCACATTTCTATCTGCGGCCGATGTCACGATTGGATAAACTAGAAAGTTGAGATTAATGAGCTCCTGACCATCACTAAGAGAAAGACGTGACATATGGACTAAATGTTACGTTGTATAACCTGGAACAACAACAATTACGATTAGAGATGCTTTGTTGCCTGTTGGTGGATATTTTAAACTGATTTAGGGGCGATAATTTAAGCTGGTTTTAAACGAATTTGTTGCTGCGGACTTTCTTTTTGCCTATTCAAATTGAAATTATTTTTTTTTAATTGACGTGAACCCTAGAATATTTCAATTAAATGTCAAATATAAACAGGTAAAATTATAGAGGACTAAAAGTCGACTCAAATGATATATAGGTTGTATAAACAGTTGCATCAAATGTAGCTTAAATCAGCAGTTTTTTAAAAAAATTACAAGTGCGGACTTTTTTTGGCCGGTACTGTAGTTGTCCAATGCACCTGTACTACATAATGGAAGCATGATCTGCCCGCTATCATATTTAATAGATAATAATGCAAGTAAAAATTAGTAGAAAGTATACTACTTAGTTTTACGAATAAATGAGATAGTTACATATTTATTTTAAATGTATATCATTCAGTGTGAATATCAAAACATTAGTTTTAATAAAAGCATAAGTTTACGCTTTTGTTTAGGTCAATATGCAAGATCATCTCGACAGTATTTCTATATGATATAATTATTTTCAGAAAAAAATAAGTGAAATAAAATAGTTCGTTCCAATTTCAGATTCGAAGGTAAAATTAAAAATAGACTAATCCGATCAAAGTCACAGTTAAATAAAAAAGTAAATAAATTAAGCAGATTGCTTAATAAACAGACTGATATTTAACTGACTTTGAAAATGTTATAAGATTACTTTTATATATTAAACATAACAGTATAATATATATTTTTTATAATAATCTAAATATACAAATATTTTTTTTAATTAGCATGTATCCTGAATATTAAAATACATTGACTTTTATATACATAGTTATACTTCACCTATATGTTTTTAAACATAATTAAGAAAATAATAATTTATAATTGTATTATATGCATCAAAAACAAAAACAAAAAGTTGCGACTGAATGAGAAATATATCTGTTAGTCATAACAATGCTAAAAGTTTTAAATTAAGTATGCGTTTACGCGAATTATAGTTATTATTTGTTTTTCGTTTATTTCACGGCGTTTGGGGTGGTGTTGACAACGAGTGGGTCTGTTGTCGTAACTTCATTTTTTAAATAAGAGAAAAGAATTGAAAATGATTTCCTCCCCACCAAAAAGAAAAGGCTCCTGGCATTCTTGTCTTTCGATTGTATTCGTTAAAGACAGTTTCGGATATTTTTGTGTTCTTTGTTTTTCTTTATACGATTCGCCTCAAGTTACAAACGATTTTATGGAAACTTCATGAGCTGCTCTCTCTCTCATTTTTTTTTTTTTTTTTTTTTTTTACCTGTTCACACAATTATTCTTCCTTCTGGTGTTTGCATTCCTTTTTGTGCTACGAGATGCGTCCTCATACTTCACTGTGAAGTTTCGTCCGTCGCGCCTGTCTGTCAGTCTGTCGCATCGGGTTATGAAATACTATTTACTTTAGTCTGTCATGCTAGGATGTGTATTGCTGAATCTGCACATCTCCTGGATGCGTTCTTCTCATAACTGCGTCAATTCATTTTTAAACGACGTTATTAATCGATCGGTCTGTCAACTTTCATTATTGCAATGGTTTAGTCTCTCACGCATGGACTTTAAATAGGACCTTCCTGTAAATGTAATAGACGCGTATAATCAACTTTTAGAGGATGTTGGCCGTCGCTCTATCAAGCTTAAATTAGTTATAGTTGCTCGTTTATTTGTCATACCTTATATTAACGTATAGACTGTTTCGCTGTATTATATCTATTCCGTGTGGCTAGACCAGCACCAATCCGAAGCCTGGGGTCCACCAACAGCTATCAAGTCGACAGTCACTGTCTCTAACTACCAATCCACCGGGAGAGGCGCAGCTCGTATTGCTATATAACAACGTTTATACCCATACAGCACTCCTATAGTGCTGTATTAGTTTATTTTAAATATAGCGTTGCGTTACGCTAAAAAAGTAGCACACACACACACATACACACACATATATATAAAGAGAGAGAGAGAAAGAAAGAGAGAGAGCGCGAAAGGGAAAGAGAGAAATTAATGAATAACTACATTTCAAGATAAAAACCTACTTAAGAATAATGTGGAAAAAAAAGTAGACGAATAACTATCCTTAGAGATGAATACTACTAGGAAAAGATGGAAACTGAAGAAAAGAATGAAAAAGAATGGATTTCTTATGAAGTATTTTGACAAACGTTTATGTTTGTCTAGCTTGCCTAAATTTAAATTAATTAAAATTACTGAATACGCATCTTATTTTAGATCATGGCTTCCTTCAACTTTGAGATACAATAGATGAGCCTTGTAAAGCTAGCTGCACGTGTAATTTTGAAGCAATTTTTGCGCAATCTCTAGTGTCGCCTCTCTTAAATTGCCACTGTATGATTCGAGTGGCTAAGAGAAAGCCAGGGCGATTGGAAACAGTGTCGAAATAAGTGAAAACCACATGCAGCACCTAGTATTCCAAATGGTCGCCCATTTGGGTATTGATCTGGCTTAACGTTGCTTAACTTTGATGACCTTACAAGAATCTTTATGTCAATGTGATTATTCCGTATTCAGTCTGTACCCCCGGAATGTGAAATAACATTTTTTATCAGTCCTTCTTTTGAAATAAGATTTGCGATGCTTAGGCTTGAAATAGCATTTTCGTTGCCTGTAATGTTGCGGTTTAAAATAATATTTAGGAGAAATAGCATTTATAATAGTCTGCCATGCTAACTTTTTATATAACATTTTTGTCAGTCTGTCATAATGAAGTTAAAACTAGAATTTCCCTTAGTCTATCATGCTAAAGATTAAAATGGCCTTTTCGACAGTCTGTAATGCGAATTTTTATTAGCGTGTCTGTCATGTTTAATTTTTAATAACATTTGGATCAGTCTGCCATGTTAGAAATATGATTTACTTTAGTTTAGTCTGTCATGATAAAGGTTATAATTAAAATTGTGTTAGTCTGTCATGCTTAAATCTGAGATACAAGTTTTATGAGTCTGCCATTTGGAAATTTTAGATAGGATTAAAGGATATGTCCACATATTTCATAAGATTTTATGTGTGTCCGTTGGTCAATACATCGGTTTGTCACACTAGCATTAAAAATAGCATCGCCATTGTTAAGCGCGTAGATTGAAGAGACTCATCTTACGAATACCCGTTTCATGTTATAAATTTTCCTTTGTTGGAGAAATAAAGAAGATTATTTTGGTTTCTTTTGTTTTAGTTGTGTCTTTTTAATAATGTTCTTCTGTGTTGTGGGTGATGGATAGTAAGGAGAGAATGTAGCACAGATTGCCCGACGGAGACAGCTTCAGATTTTGATTCAAACGTGTTTTGTCAATCTGAACAGGTGAAAGAAGACATCATCGCCGACGGTAAAGACGTGCTTAATGCTTTGAAATCATTTGCCTCTTCAATGGTTTGAATATGTGTAATGTATTTTCTACTTACACTCACACGTATGTACATGATCTAGACACACAATTTCGTGTATATGCATATAATATATATATATAATATATATATATATAAGTGAACGTGTCTATGTACATTTCCCTTCGCAATAACTCTGTCAATTTTCAGTCTACAGAATCGAATTTGATATACAGAGTACTAAGACTTGGGAAAATCTGTGTAATCGGTTTTCGGCCAGGAATTTGGCTGTTAAGACCCTTTATGTCAAATTTCAAATGTTTATACCAGAAATTGTCTGAGTAATATGCTAGAGACCATAGATGTCATTTTTTTAAATGTTAACCCCTATTATGGTCCCTTAACCTTTATTCTTAAATAAATTTATTAAGTTAGATCCCTATCCAAGCAATCTATATCTAAAATTTCACGTGTTTAGACCCAAAATTGTCGGAGGAATGTGGCAGAGTTCTCAAAGATCAAATCGTTGAACTTTGACCCCTTAACAGCCAAATTTCTGGCCGAAAACTAATCACAAAGATTTTCCCAAATATCAGTACCCTGTATATCAAAGTTCGAGTATATAGACTTAAAATTGACAGAGTTATTGCGTTGGGAAATGTACACACACAGACACACACAGATACACTGAAACACAGATATACAGACACGTTCACTTATATATATATATATATATATATATATATATATATATATATATATATAATAGCATTCTAGCCTGGCGTTGCCCGGGTGTTTGGATGTGTATGTTGAGCAACATAAAGTGGTAGTAGGAAGGCAAGTTCGAACCTCTACCGCGAAGGACACATACATATATACATACATTTATATATTTGTAACTGAATATTTTTGACACAAACCGATGAAAAAGCATGCCCTTTCTCTGAATACCCTTTATGTAAAATTTAATATGTTTAGATAAAAATTGTCTGAGTAATGTGCTAGATGCTGTTGAGGTAATTCTTTTTCAATTTTGACCACTATTATGACCCTTAACCTTTATTCTTTAGGGCTCAAATAAAGTTATTAAGTTAGATCCCTGTCCAAGGAACCTATATTTCAAACTTCAAGTGTTTATACTCAAAATTATCAGAGGAATTTGGCAGAGTTCTCAAATATCAAATCGTTGAACTATGACCCCTTAACAGCCAAATTTCTGGCCGAAAACTGTTCACAAAGATTTTCCCAAATCTCAGAACACTGTATATCAAATTTCGTGTCTGTCGAATTAAAATTGACAAATTTATTGCGTAGGGAAATGTACACACGTACACATACACAGAGACACACGGACACACAGATAAACAGACACGTTCACTATTATAGACATATAGATATATATATATACAGTAGCGTCAAAAACTAAAGGACAAAATTTAAAAAAACCTAATAGTTGTTAGAAATAACAACTGTGAAAAGCGGAGATATTGACAACTGGCAGTCGTTATCATCCATACCATACTAAAATTTGAATCATTTGCAAATGGTAGAAAAAGAATTATAACAATTATTTATGTATTTTCAAAATAGGAATGTCCAAAAGTTAGGGACAAAATTGAGAAAAACAATGTGGGCAGTATGTTATATTCTATTTTGGATTTCCTCTAAAGAATAAGTCTTACTATATCATTTGTAAACGTTGCATCAGCCGGCACCCTGATAAACGCCCAAAACTTAATTACTCTGTGAGATAAGCTATTGTGAAGCCACTCAAAGAAAAGCACACCATTAGCGAGATCAGACAAAGTTAAACGTCCCAAGAGTGTTGTAGGCAGGGTTGTTTAATCCTACAATGATACTGCCAAAATAGTTAGTGCATTTAAAACCGGCAGACTCCGCAAATCTTTGGCAAGAGAAGATCGAATAATGTAGTGTATGTCATTAAAGGACCCTTTTAAGTCTTGCACAGAAATTAAAAGGGTTATGAATAGTACCTCATGTGTTAATGTGTCAAGACAGACTGTTTGTAGACGACTGCAAGAAATAGGGCTGTTTAATCGAACCCCAGGAAAGAAACAACTTGTTAGTTCTGAAGAATAACAAGAAAGGTTAGAGTTTCCAAACAGGTATGTAATTTTGACATATGAAAATTGGGCAAAACTATTTTTCAGTGAAGAAAGCAAGTTTAATGTATTTGAAATGATGGAAGAAACAATGTAAAGAGACGTTTTGGTGAAAGATTATGCGCAAAGTGTAGTAAGAAAACGGTCAAGTATGGGGCCGGAAGCGTCATAGTATTTGGAATGTTTTCTAGTCAAGGTAAAACGCCTTTGTCCGGTTACAAACTCGTGTAAACGCGGACATCTATAAAAACATTGTTCAGGATTATGTTGTGCTAATCATACAGAATTCAGGTTGCGATAGGACTACCTTTATGCAAGATAATGCCCATGTCACAAGGCAAGATGATAATGAGTTACCTTAGCGAGCAAGATTTCAAAATTATGGATTGGCCACCGCAAAATCCTGACGTAAATCCAATAGAAAATCTTTGGAAGACGTTAGGAGTGAAAGTTATGGAAAGAAATCCCACTAACAAGGAGGAGTTGTGGGTGAAGCTTAAAGAATGTTCTAAAATTAGTATCGAGGATTGTCAAGAACTGATTCGTTCTTGTAGTCGAAGATATGCAGCTGTCATTGAAAGTAAGGCCCATTTACTTAATAATGATTATACACGCATTTTTATTGTTTTTTGGCTGTTTACATTATCTTCTCAATTTTGTCCCTTACTGTTGGATGTTCCTATTTTGAAAATAAATAAATAATTGCTATAATTTATTTTTTATCCTTTGCAAATGATTCAAACTTTAGTATGTTATTATGGATGATAACGACTATCAGTTATCAAAATTTCAGCTTTTCACAGTTCTTATTTCAAACAAATATATGGTTTACTTGCGTTACTGTATAAAAGTATTATACATTTCTACATCATGACGTTAAATCACAGAGTAGGAGAGTATGTCAAGGGTTTTTAAAAAAATGCAGTTTAACGTATAATAATCGAATCCGGTTGTTGAATCACGCAAGCGTAACTTAATCGTCGCTTTTCCAACGGGATCAAAGGCATTACAGGGTAATTTTGATTTCATTTTGACGTTCACCGTTGCATCCATTGGGTTTTAGAAACAACATAGCAATAATTAACATACTTCAGTTCATTATGAATGGTTCTGAATGCGACAAGGTAAAGTCAATTGATGCATCATAAAGTTTTAAACCTGTTTACTAAAACAATATAAATGTTCATATAGAAAAATATCGGAACGTGCAAGATATGTGCAAATACACAGGCGGAAAAAAGAAAGTCCGCATTTGTAATTTTTCAAAAGGTTATAAGCTAAATTAAATGTAACTGTTTAAACAACCTATACCCCATTTGATTGGTCTTTTATTCTTCCATAATTTTATCTGTTCATATTTGAATTTAATTGAAATTTTTTAGTGTTTACGTGAATTAAAAAAAATAACTTCAAACTCAGGATGCAAAAAGAAAGTTCGCACAATGAAAAATTGTTATTTAAATGTAACTTTAGGTTATTAATGCAACACAAATACGACAGTAACACAATGAACTACTTAATACTTAGTAGCATACGCCTTCTGCAGTTTGACAGCGTCCAATCTTTTGGGAATTCCTTGAATTAGACTGCACCAATACTACGGAGAAAGGGCATCCTACTTTACTTTAATTTTTGCCCAAAGTTCTTTCAAATTTGAAATTTTATCATTGCGTAGCAAACAAACCCAGAATAGTATGCTCTTCCATGAAACTCTTGACATTGCCAACAGTGTGAATAGGAACATTATCATGTATGAAGTTGGGATTATAATCCAAATTCCGACCAAAGTAGGGAAGAAAATTTCAGTCAACATATCAATGTCCTTGGTCGAATTAATTCGACCTTGCATGCGAACTATAGGCCCTGGACCATTGGTACTAATAATGCCCTACACACAAAACTGAACCTCCACCACCTTACAGCGTTGAAACTAAGCACCTACGATTAAATTCTTCGTCTTTCCTCCGACGGACGTACTGTCTACCATCACTGCCTAGCCTTTTGAACTTGCTTTCGTCGCTAAAAAGCACTTTGGACCAATATGAAGAGTCATGATCTTCATTGCATCTGACGAAGTCCAGACGGCGCTTTCTGTTCTTTACAGAAATTATTGTCTTGCACCTTGCAACATATTCTCGCTAATTAAATTCCTTTAAGCTGTTCTTGACAGTAGAAAGAGAGTACTTTTTAACAAGATTGCACTGCTGTTGTATTTGGGGAGCTATTTCAAATCTGTTTCTTAGTCTGCGGATCTTAATAACATTGTCTTCCCTGTTAGAAGTAACTCTAGTACGACCAGATTTAGGGGCATTATGAACATTGCCGTTATTTTGGTGCTTTTGCACAGTTTTTCGTACCGTTTTCTCATCACAATTCTATCTGCGGCCGATTTCTCTATTGGATAAACCAGAAAGGTTGAGATTAATGAGCTCCTGACCATCACTAAGAGAAAGATGTGACATATGTACTAAATGTTACGTTGTATAACCTGGAACAACGACAATTACGATTAGAGATGCTTTATTGTCTGTTGGTGAATATTTTAAAATGACTAAGGGGCGATAATTTAAGCTGGTTTTAAGCGAATTTGTTGCTGCGGACTTTCTTTTTACCTCCTCAATTTGAAGTATTTTTTATTGCCGTGAATACTAGAATATTTAAATTAAAAGTTAAATATTAACAGGTAAAATTATAGGGCAATAAAAGGCGACTCAAGTGACGTATAGGTTGTTTAAGCAGTTACATTAAATTTAGCTTAAATTTGCAGTTTTTTTTTTAAATATTATCAGTGCGGACTTCCTTTTTGCCAGCACTGTACGTTGTGAAATACATTGCATGAAAAGAGGTAGTAGATTGTTCATCGTTATAGCTTTTTATCACAGGAACAAATAAGTGACCTTAAAAATAGATTATGTTAAACATTACTTTATAATTCCATCGCTAAAATACATGAAATGGTTATGCAATAACTGCTTTTAGTACAGCAACAGTGTTTCGAATAATCCTATTCATCAGATGATGACTAGGTGTGGACATAATTTGGTGATCAAAGAATTATTATCATTAGCCCAAAGTGCTCACGCCATATCCTAGGAATATTACAAGACTTTTATTCATCGCCTCCGCCATATTTATGCTGATGAAGGTTAAGATTTTGTTGATTTATCCTTATGTATTTTCTTATTTGATATATTCAAATAAAATAGACGTTTATGACTATTAATTCTGTCTTGGATCCTTTCCAACTTTCGAATAACGGTCTTCACTTCTGACAAGGACTGGTTGGTGAAATCGACATACCTTTCGATCCTTCTGGTTCATCATCAGAGATAGATTAATATAACTGTATTTCGACAATTTATATATACACACACACACACACACACACACACATATATATATATATATATATATATATATATTAATAACGTGTATATTTAGCCATGACAATGAATTAAGAAGGATTGAAAAATATCCTAACTTAAAATAAATATGGGATTACATCAGTCAATTCCTGCAAGAAGTGAAGACAATTATTCGGAAGTTGGAAAGGATAACAACAGATTAAACGTCTGCTTTATTTAATGAAATATTAGGAAAGAAATGCTACCTAAATACACACACATAAACACGCAAGTATATGTATGTGTGTTTCTATGTTTGTGATCGTTTTATTCTTTCAATGATTTGACCTACTAAACTCCTTCGCCAATTTTGGGTCTAAACACTTTAAATTTTAATTGTATGTTAATTGGACATGGATCAAACATTTTAATTTGATTTGAACCAAAACCATAAATGTTAAGATGTCAAAATCAGGGTCAAAGTTAAAAATTCTGCGGTCTTTACCAAATTACTCAGGACATTTGTGGGTTAAACATTTAAAATTTTACAGAAAGGGTATGCAGAGATAAGGCAAGCGTTTTAATCGGTTTGGGTCGAAAATTTGAGGTGCCAAAGGGGTCAAAGTTTAGACGTTTGACCTTTGTGGTGTCTAGAAAACTACTCAGCCAATTTGGGATTTAAACATTTGAAATTTATACGTAAATGGTATTCCGACATGTGGCAAGCATTTTAATCAGTTTTCGGGCGAGAATTTGGCTACCAAAAGGTCAAAGTTGAAAATGTTGATCTTTGCAGATTCTGCAAAATTCCTCCGCCAGACTTGAAATTTTAGATGTAGCTGACTTGAACATGGGTAAAACTTTGTATTTTGATTTAAGACCAAAATGTGAAGTAGTCAAAATTGGGGTCAAAGTAAAAAAAAATGAACTCTGGTGTCTCTAGAAAATTACTCAGACAAATTTTGGTCTAAACATTTGAAATCTTACATAAAGTGTATTCACATGTAGGGCAAGTTATGAACAGTACATAGGGCCCGAGCAAAGCCGGGCTGAACTGCTAGTATCTATATATTTGAATATATATTACATATCTATAGGTATATATACGTTTTAGTCATATCTACATAAAGAAAATATGGCAATACAAGCAAGATCAGTGTACCGGCTATACCCGGTGGAAATATGACTATGACCCAGTGCAGATTCGGTACGAGTCCGCTTCCCCGTATATATTAACCTATGTTTATCTAGTGGATTATCGTATGTGAATCATACTGACTTAGGATAAACACACAAAACAATATTTACACATAAAGAAGGTAGCGGGTGCTAGTGGTAGCTATTGTCGGTGCAAGAATATTGCGGGCATTATCGGCAGTGGTCAAAATGAAATGGATTCCACTGACATGCATTTTCTGGCGATGACAGCTAGCGGAATCCGCTGCTGTTATTGTTGTTACAGGTAGTTAACGGCGATTGGTATTGATTTACGGTAATTACTTGCCTTAAAAATTGTCAATGTCAGTTCATAGCTGGCACTACAAGACACTGGCGGCCATGCCCAATATCCGCCTAAATTTGACCTTTTCTAAAATGAATTTGGCTGTCACTAGATCACAGTGGATATCATTGGTGGTCACTTACGTGTAGTGGTGTTTAGAGGCGTTTGACAGGCACAAACTATATCTGAGAATATCGTTCATTGTCGGCAATGACCATTGTAGGCGTCCATTGGACTGCTCCGCAATAGAATCGTATGTTGTCATTGTCGAGCACTATCATCGAGTCCTTCATCCAATGGCAGTGTAGCGGTAACTGGGGCATAGTGCCCTTTTAAACTGGTTGCTGTCAATTGATGGCACTTGTGTCAGTGGCGGGAGCTGGCAGTTACTGCTGTATTGAGGCGATTACTTATGGGGGTTGATTGTCTTTACAACTCCCTGTCACTCCCGTCATGTATATAGTGTTATGTTCCAATAAAATTAAAGTACAGTGCATTCTATTCTTCTTTTTACTTAACACTAATTTCAAGCGTTGGTATAGATATTATATGGAAGCAGAATACGGATGAGCTATGTTTTACATACGATGTTTAAGTAAAAATAAACTGTATGCATGTAGTTATTGTTTATTAAATTGTTAGATGCCTCTTTTGTTAGGACTGGATTTATAATAATAATAATGTTATTTCAGCACAATCCTTATTCTGCGTAAATTCCCTATTTGTTAACTGATAAGGGCACGAAAGCAATTTGGCATTTTAACTAATTTTGATATGCATTAATCTAAAGCGAATGTGGAAGTAGATGGTAATTGACATGTCTTTTAGTATTGACTTTAGATATAATATTTACGTTTGTTTACTTGGAATATATTTTTATTACACATAAGTACCTTCAATATGTTTCGTAAATGATAAAATAGGTACATTTATTTTTTGTTTATTTTTTTCTAATATACCTGTTTATTAGCGCACAATTCATTAAACTATATTTTCTTTAAAGAAACTAGTATTTACAGTTGTTGTTTTTTTTTTCAAAATCTTTTTATTACGTCCAATTACGATCCGTTAATGAATGTGAAAACCCCCCGCAAGCTATTGCTCTCATTAACCTCTATGAAAACCATGCTAATATTACGTATTCGATACTTATGAAAATCTATGTACGTAATCATTTCTGACCATTTTTGATGTTTTGGTGGAATGTTTTTAGGAAAAATTGAAATATATTTTTAAACCTTTAAATTGCCGCATTAAAATGTAGATATCAGGAATCCCGTTTATTTAATCTATGTCGTGTCCTTGAAGCATCACGCATTGTTGAAAAAGTTTTACCTTAAAAATAAAAAAACGAAAGGCGAATAAATATAGACAAAAGAAGAATAGGCCAGAAAAAAAGGCGAAACCAAACCTGAATGTATTTTGTGTCATGTTTTGTATGTGTCAATATATACAAGCGTTATTAAGTCATTTACGTCAGTGATGGTTGGTAAAAATACGAATACGTACGTGAAAATAAAAAGACTGCAAAGAAAAAAAATAAGAAGTCGCTTATGGGTAATTGCAAAAAAACTGGCTGTCACCCAGTTAAAAACAGCCTCTTCATTTATTTACCTGCATTAAAGAAAGAGTAAATCTAGCCACTGAAGAAAATGATGTATTCATTGATGAGATTTATGTGTATTATTTTTGTTTTAAGCGGTCTAAGAGTGTGTATCCTTTTTATATGTGTGATAAACGGAGGTTTCTATTTTTTTAAGCAGGTATAAGAGAGAGGGGAAAAAAATGTTGGATTTTAACAAAATTATCCTTAAAATGCCCGGAAAAGCAATTTGTTAATCTTTGAAACGACTGTGAGCATCCAATCAAATTGCTTAAATGCAAACCTCGGGAGCATATCTTATAGCCTATTGAATGGTATTCAATCTTAATAGACATAGGACGTTACATATCCCAAATAGAAATAGTCTTATGTCTAATAGTCTTATCTTAACTGCACGAATTTGAGATTTCCATCTCGTGGATATATCCGTTCATAAAATGTTTCTTTCAGCAAATTGATCATATCATTTGCAATTTGACACCTATGCAAACGAAAGGTGTACACTCACAAGTTAAAGCATTGAAAAAATATATATATGGATAAATATGCATATATATATATATATATATATATATATGTGTGTGTGTGTGTGTTTGTGTGTGTGAGATAGAGAGTGTGTGTGTGGGTTGGTGTGCGAGTGTGTGTATGTGTGTGTGGAGGGATGCATGTGTGCCTCGGCGTGTGTCACTATATGTGTGTTAAAATGACCGGTAATTGAATGTACCTATGAATAATGTATATATATATATATATATATATATATATATATATATATATATGTGTGTGTGTGTGTGTATATATATATATATATACATATATATAAGAGAGAGGGGATCCACAGTGAAATTTTCATTAGGTTCAGGTAGTTATTATTATCAACAGTTTTAGTAGTGGTGGTGGCAGTAATGCTAGTGATTGTGGCATTGTTTATTATAGGAGAAGTCGCAAGCAGCTTGTACAAAAACAGAAGAGGAATCTGATAAATAACGAGAAAACATATTATAACCTATGCAACAAAACATGTTTAAAAAAATGAAAAATCAGCTTTTGAAGGGAACTGCGAAAGAAAAAAACCACGATATATATATATATATATATATATATATATAGAGAGAGAGAGAGAGAGAGAGAGAGATGTTGCCCCTCATACATGCGTGCCTGTAAATGATTTTTTATTGTATTTCCTTTACTTAATTTGATTGTTTTATTTCACGTGTTTACATAAGCGTATAAATATATGCCGTCATAAACATCTTTCAAGAATGCGCCAGTTTTATGACATTTCCCTCTACGTTCATTTATTTTTTTTTTTTTGTTATTTTTTAATGCTTCAAATGTTTTTACATTGCTGCAGTATATGTGAAGGTTCATTTTCTCTTGAACGCATGCATATTTAATTCTTCTTCTGTTTCTCTTTTTATTATTATCGCTGTTATTATTATTACAACGGCTATTGTTCTTATTTCATTATTGTTGTTATTATTATTTTCGTTTTTTTATTGTTATTCGAGTTTGTATTATTATCATTATTATTATTATTATTATTATTATTATTATTATTATTATTATTATTATTATTATTATTATTATTATTAACTGTAGGTTCATGGTCCTTGCCTTTTCCTACGAGTAATTTGTTGTTTTGTCTATACACTTTGTATGTTTTTAGCTCCTGAAATTTTCAGTGCTTTTCTGTCAAACTAATTCCGTTACGCTCGTATGAAGTAGACGTCTTGTTATATACATAAATGGTTGTCGCTTACCGCGAATGGGTTTTTGAAAAGATAATTCTTCTTTTTTTGACATTATTTATATAGAAAAAAAATATATGTATTAAGCACACGTACATTGAAATCCATTCAATGATAATTAAACTTAAATGTGTTTTCCCCAAAAACGCCTATATGTATTTTAGTGTGATTCTTTTTTTGTTATGTAAGCCATTACATGATAATTACATTATAATTAATTTTACATAGTACCAAATTCAATGAAAGGTATGTTGAAAAAGCTACACCTAACATACACATACATGCACAGATATATATTTGTTTATATAAAGTTAGCTATGTGCGTATGATTAGATATTTGTATGGATAGGATTCACTCCTAAAGTAATAAGCCATCATTATGATTTTAACAAAGTTGCTAGACCTACGATACCATAACGGGTGTTATATTTACTTTCACTTAGATTTATATAAAGGAGCAAAACATGTATTGCACTTCATTTTTTTATGGGATTTTTACATCAATTATAAAATGGGCCGCAAATTCCAGGTTATTTGCAGCATTTAAATCTCCCTTATTAAGACACTTAGCTTACGCTTTACATTTTATAATACCAATCAATTACTAGATTTTTTTATCAATAGTATAACACCGTTATAAGCATAAAATTTAAGTAGAATTTTATTGTGATTTAATTTTTTGTACGAAGAAATAAAAGTGGCGCGAAACTGCTATTTATGGAGGATATATTTTACATATCATTGCATGGATACTCGTCTAGTATTCATACTCAATCATCTGTTCTGCACAGAGTGGAATGATACAATTTTAGACCGAGAAAAGACAACATGATTCCATTTCCGGTTGATGAAAACCGGTTTTCATTTTTTGTTGCAGCACATTTACTAGGTGTCCTTTTGTGTACAAATTCCAAGAGGGATAAGAGCCTTCTGTCATAGTACAAACCCCACGAGCTTAAGGAGCCTTTTGAAAGTTACACAATTTTAAACGAGCAGGATCAGAGATGCGCCACTGTACAACTATTTATACAACGTAGGAAACATGACCATTGTCAGCACCATCAAAATGCATTGCTGGATTGTCATGAATAACGGGGGCATGCCCAGGGTAATGAAAACAAAGTTTTCGGCCATGGTTATGGTCTTTGGTGTGGTTTCAAGGCAGGGTCACATCATGCCACCTCACATCTTCGAAGTCGGCTTGAAAGTCAACACAAAAGTGTACCTGGATGTGCTGAAGAGTTTGTTAATCCTGTGATGCAACCAGGTAGGCGCTGGCAAACCCTGGGTGTGGTAGCAGTACTCGGCTCCGGTCTACAAGTCCAAATAGTGAGGCTTGGTTTCAGGAGTGCTTCGACTTTGTATCCTTCTCTAAATGGCCCCCATCTCCCTCGACCTGGCGCTTGAGAAAAAAAAAGCATGATCCTAGTTCCCGACCCGTATCGTTGCGGTGATTGAGGCTGAAGGCGGATACGTTAGATAGATGTCAGGTCTACTACGTTATAAAGTAACTTTATTTGATTTTGTCAATATTTTTTATTAATAAGGCTGTAGTGTTGTTTTCTCTAGGGTGACACTTTTACTGTTTCTATCTGTAATCTCGATTTCTTCTGCTAATCTACAGTTTTAATAAGAACATATCAGAACACTTTCTATACAAATCTACGTAAGTCAGTACTTATTATTTCGTTTTAACTCATTCTATAGCCTACATACTACACCATGTGCTTTTAAAATAAAGAATAAACGCTCCATCAATTGTGTATGTATTTTACTAGAATTCTAAATGGATTAGAAGAATAAGTTAATATCAAAATGGTGTTATTTAAGGAATTTCATACATTTTCTTAATTATTCTGTAGAACACGTAAATAAATCACTGAATACTTACATATTATTCGCAATAACTTCTTTGTTTTTTCTTTAAAAATTCGTATGTTTAACGTTTTAGAATAAAACACATTTGGTAAAACATGAGAAACCATGTTTACGTTGCTTTTAGCACAAAAGGCCCTTAAAAATTATAAAGTGATTATCTGTTCGTCCTAGTAAATGTATAACACTGGAGGATTTAGTATATTTGTTTCGTATTTAAAAAAAATACATTCGTTAAAGATGTTTTAAGCACCTGAAACAGAATGTATTTAATGAAACTTAAATTTCCCAAAACGGCCGTATGTATTCTTATGTGCGGTTAAATAATTTGAAAATTAAAAAAAAAATTAATGTCTTTTCATTTTCATTTTAAACAAAAATAAATTTGTGTAATTAACGAGTTTAACGATTGTTATGTCAAAGGAATTCTAAAAACATACAAAGTCTGCACTTGTTTTATTGATACTAAAATAAACAAGGTAATCAGTTAGCAACTATAATTATCTGATCATTTGTTTTATTTTAGTGAAAGGAAAACAGTGGAACACTTTGTATGTATTTGCTTTTCTAAAAGTGAACTTTCTTTAACACTAAGTAACCTAAGTATGTTGAGTCTAAAAAAAAACTACAAAGGTTTTAAGTGATCATCTGTTTTGTGTTAGTAAAAAAAACAGGAAACGGTGGAAGACTTTTATGTTTTTGTTTTACAAAAAAATATTTGTTAAGACTAAGTAAACGATTACCTATTGTTTCGTGTTTACGAAGTCGTTACAAATTATTATGTAGTTATTGTCGCTTTTGTTTTGGTAGAAAACGGTGGCAGAACTAGTATGTGTTTGTGTTTTTTTACACAGTTTAATTGACTTGTTGTTGGAAATTGGATACAATGTCCAACATTATCATCGTAATGGGTTGTTTTTATAGGGATTGTCTCGGTAAATAAACGTTATATAACCATACTGATGACGGGCGATACCCAGGAACACGTGCCCATGAATAAACATTACTACACTAAAAATAATTATAAAAGTAGTTAAATTAAATAAATATTTGAAATTAAAAAAAAAAACTAATTACATTAATTTAAAATAAAATAAAAATTAAGACATTTAAACAATCATCGGTTAATTAGCAAAACAAATAGAAATAAAGCTGCACTTCTAAATTGTTTTATTGATAAAAACAGAACGCTAACATATCTTATATTTAAAAGCGATAAAAACCATGCAAAATTTTGGCAAGGCGTTGTAGCTCAGTGGTAACAAGCTACACGACCGATCATGAAAGTTCGATCGATATGCTGATGAAGGATGATACCCAACAATACGTGTCAATGAACAAAATCTTATGCACGTAGAAATGTTTTTTTTAATATTTAAAGTAAGTAAAATCATATTTATTTTGAAAAGGAAACACTAAATAAATAGATAGTCCTTAATCCGAGGAGTTTCGAGGAAATACTTTCCTTCTCGTCAGAGAGTAGGATTTGGCAAAATGAGGGATCGGATTTTGCTTGCAAAAGTATTAAATGAAACTACAAGTCATAGATCTTACTTGAATTATTCCACGGATTTCTGCCTTTTAGATTACTTTGGATCATCTTCCAATTACGCAGTTCTCTTAGATTTTACTTGTGCGAATAGAAATTTAACTAAATTTCTTGAATTCTGCATCTTTGGATTTTACCGTCATTGGAAATGTTATCCTTCAATAGACTATCCATTTACGTGAAATCACGTTTTCATTCACCCTATTCCATCTGCTTCACTTTTTGTTATCAAGTAAGAGCTATGACTTACTTGTAGTTTCATTTAATACTTTTGCTAGCAAAATCCGATCCCGCGTTTTGCTAAATCCTACCTTCTGATGAGAAGGAAAGTATTTCTTCGAAACTCGGCGGAATTAAGGACTATCCATTTATTTAGTGTTTCCTTTTTAAAATTAATTATGTTTTTAACTCTTTTTCAAAGTGTTTTTAACATGTTTTATTAACTACTTGTTCTTATTATAAGTTCTACCTCCTATTTGGTTTCATCGAGCTTTTACATCTGGTTGAGATTTATTTATAATATTAAGTCTTTAATATTTATAATTTACTTTAGTTCTGCCATTTTGGGTCATTTTGGTAAACTTAACTGTAATTGTTATTTTATATATATATATATATATATATATATATATATATATATATACACACACACACACATATATATATATATATATATATATATATATATTCCCGCATTTTACATACTAGCTCACAAAACAACCAAGAGGAGAGGATGGTTGTATTCGAAGTGGAGTTATATAAGGATTTTAACATGATACATTCCCACTTTTGCTAAACACTCCACATTATATGTTGATTTTCAAGGGAAAGTGGAGTAATCCCATACACCCCAGTTTAGTAGATTATCGAAAAGGAACATTCATGTTATTTTTTACTCTGATCAAGCACTTTACATTAAAATAGAAAACTATCCACTGGTCTTGAATGAGTTTATTTGTTTAATACGGAATCCCGTTTATAATGGCCCTCAAAGCAAGCAATACTTGTCTAGTTTTCATACTCAATCATAGTAATACACAACACGAAAAATCAAATTCTACACGAAAGGAGTAATCCAATGAACCATGATGGAGAATTCTATCCAAGATCAACTGATAATTGCAGCGTAGGATATGATTCAGTGACAACAAGTCTACAAACAAGGTTTGAAAATAAAAGAGCTTAAAATATTGTAGCTTCCTATCTTCATGACTTATTCACCAGCGCGATGATTGCAGAGGAAACCATCAATTATAGAAAGTACAAGACGAGGAACACAATAAATACTTGGAGAGGTTTGCAGAAAACTTAAAGAAAGTCATCGCTTGGCGTAAATGGCCAAGTTTTCACTTTGGTTTACAAAATGACAAAGCATATTTAAAATCAATTACAAAAATGTTGGCGACACAAACAATAAATTTCTTAAATGAATCAGTTAAGATGTTTCATCCAGCGGAAATGGATGTCTGTCATCAATGTAAACTTAATTAATGACGATCCGATTTAAAGGCTAAATTCACTGTATTTATACTTTCATATCAATATCACCTAAGAATTTATCACTTTCTGACGTTTTTATGAGTTTATTCCTGATAGGAATTGCCGTTAGTCTGATCCGTGATATTCTCTAAAATTCGCCGGTTCTCAGCTCTTTTCATTGATCCAACTCTTTCTCTTATATATCAACAATCGTCCTCAATCTAAATACATCTTAAGGGTTTTATTATATGCCTGGTTAATTTAGAGTTACGTCCTCATTAAAAAGTCGAGAATTAAGGAATTGGATCAGATTTGATAAGGGGTTTTGATCCTGGAATAGATTGATGTTTTATCAGTAAGAGATGCGTTGTAGGTACGACATATTACATGGAGAGAAGGTCAGGCCACTCGGGAAAGGTTAATTTTTCAAATTGCATCATCTTACATTCTTACATATTCTTACTTTGTTTTTTTTTTTGTTTTATGTTCTATTATTTTTTTTGTTTTTATTTGATTTTTTCAAGTAATATATAAATATCTTTTCATTTTAAAAATTTTTTCTTGACTCTTTTGGATGGTTTTTGCCAGCTGAAATTTTATACACCCTGAAAGTAGTACAAGTTCTTATTGAACGGATCTATCGCAATCCAAAATGTAAGGCAGATATTATGTTTCCTTGGAAGATTACTCTTCTGATCCATTGTTGTGTTCTTGCCGTTTTTTACGAGTTAGATACATAGCGTTTATTCACATTTGCACGTTTGCTTTTGGTATTATTAAATGTATTTTGTACAAATCAAGTCATCGGCGTAACCATAAATGTCAGGCACTATATTATGCCCTTTGGTAGTCTACATCATTATTAGGTTATTTTGCTTCTTCCTAGAATTTTAAATAACATTTTTTTTTCTAAATAATAGAGGTTCCTAAGTGATAAAACATTTCTTCTTTCATCTTGCTTGATTTATGTTTAAAGTATTCACTAAGATTGATTAATATTTCTTTTGCCTCTATATGTCACTTGTTAATGCGATCATAATTACTTTTAACCCTATGTGTGTTGAATCGGCTTCCCCTAGGATAAAGTTTATTAGAAGTATCAACTTTACAAGCGGCTTCAATCGCATTTATATCCAGGTTAGTCTAAGATGACGACGTTTTGTTTTTGCATTTCTTGCGGGGTGCGCATCTACATACAGAACTTGATATATCCAAATGATCACCAATCTAATACTAACCAGGATCAAGGACCTCATAGTAATCGAGAATAGGGAACTTTATCATATTCCTCTTCGTAATCTGTGCATGCTATTCATGAGTAAATCTGGGAGAGTAGAAATCGCATTGTGGATGTTTTCTCGGTAGACATGTCACTTTCACTTCTTCTATGTTGTCTCTCAGTCTTCATTTACAATGAGCGATGTTTCGGACAAAGGGAGAAGAAAATACCAATACACTGAATCGGTAGTGTTTTTCCTGGTCAGTCGCTCGAGATGTCTTTATTTTCTGCTATTTCTATCCTTGTGTATATGCCACTAATAAAAGTGCTGGAGATAAACGCTTTACCTGAGCTTACGTTTTCCTCCTAATAGTCAGGGTCCTGAACTTTTAATTAACCACTAAGGAGGCCGTCCTATCAGAAGGTGCAACGTACTGAGGCTGCTGTATTGCAATTTGGTGAATGTATTCTCGACCATGCTTCTAGTGAGGCTTCTCGATGCCATATTAGTGTGTAATGTTACGACTTTTCCTCTAGATAATGGCAAAAATCATTATTCGTACCGCTTTGTTTTTCTCTGCTGTGATCTGACAACTATGTCGACCTTTTTCTTACATATATCAATCCTAAATACATCTAAAAAAAAAAAAAGCAAAAACAAAACAAGATCCAACTTAGAACTCAAATTCCCAACACAGACTCCCCATTACAGACTTTCAGAGATTGAAATTCAATTAGAGGAGACTAAGCGTGACATATTGTTCCAGTGCGATACAGGAATTGGATCAACTGTTTTCTCTTAATGAGTTCGAGATTAAAGGATATTCAAAGTTGACATCAAATTTGGAACACGAATATCGTCATGGGCATGGAATATATGCCTACATTAGATACAGCTTTCCATGTAGTAGGTACATCTCCAGAGAATATTCTAATTAGCTTTGTAGCGTTCTAGAGTAGCACTTGATCAAAGTATCGCGTTCATATTTGCCCTCTATCGACCCCACAAACAGCGGAGTTACTATCATCAAATAAAATTTAGCACATTCTGTCTATCCATCCCTCGGCTTAAATTCACGTCTGCGGGGACTTCAATGTTAACAATGTTGAATGGCTAATCTACTTAAACAAGACGGATGATCGTAGGAGGTACTGTCATAATTTCTGGATTGCCTAGCACCTAACAAATTGTTCACGAAACCACCCGTATGGCTGACAATACGCAAGATTCCTTGAATCTTTCCTTACAAATTGCTCTGTAATGCGCCTATCTTTCGTATGCTCAATATTATATGTATATTATATATCAACATTTAATATAACTGGGCAACGGATTAGTTCACACCAGTTTTGGCGAATAACACACAGGGTCATGAACAGAAGGGTGTCCTCTATCCCTACTATCATTAATGGACCTGTGGTAATTTCGTCAGGATCTGACAAAACAAAATACTTTGCCAAGAACTTTGCAGCTAATTATAATATTTGTGATCAGGGTCGCCTCTAGCACATATTTCCTTCTGTGACTGAAAACAGACTACGCGACATACAAATACCTGTACGTGTAGTTTCCAAGCTTATCAAATATGTCGATTCCCGTAAAGCAACTAGCCTCCGCGGCTTTTCAGTCATAGTGCTCAAAATGTTTTAACCAGAAATAGCTCCCATACTTATAAAGTAGTTTAAACGTTGCCTTAAAGAGGCATGCTTTCCAACACACTGGGAAACTTCATCTGCCCTGTATTTGAACATTTCGGAAATAAGTTATCTCCCTCTCAGTGTCGTCTAATCAGTCTTCTGTGCATCATGAGTAAGTCGCTGGAATCTGTGATGAACAGAGGTGTGGTTAACCACATAAGAAAAAAAAAAACTTTGTAGTGACATGCAATACGGTTACCGATCTGTAAGATCTACAGCTGATGAACTAACTGTAATATTACACAGGATTATTGAAACTCCCAACAGGGGATTTGTTTCTAGAGCAGTAGCTCTTGACATATCGAAGGCTTTGGATAGCGTATGGCATTAAGGTTTACTTCATAAGATCGCCAGCTACTCAATAGCTGGAAATGTTCTCTCGATTATTAAACCCCTTCTCTCTGATATGCTTTTAAGAGTAGTCGTTGACAGATAAAAATCAGAAACTCATAGTATTAACGCTGGGGGTCCTCAAGTTTAATTCTGAGTCTAATTCTCTTCTTGATCTTCATCAATGATCTCCAAATCATATTCTTAGATCATTCGTAAATAATTTATACTGACGACACCATAATCTATGTCAACACTTAAGCAATAACTAAGATGTTTCTGATACTCTCTTTTCTCTTCGTGATAGCGTGGTGCAATGGGGAAAAGGGGGCTGATTAACTTTAATGTATCGAAAACCAAGCTTCTCTCCTTTCATCATAATCGCTCTGACCGCCATCACACCCCAATTGAAATTAATGGCTCTCGTCTTGGGGAAGCTCCATGTCTAACAATCTTCTGGGACTGTCCTTCACTTCTGATCTGAATTGAAACACATACATTAAATCTTTGTCCAAGATCGCTAAGAAAATTGCTTGGATCACTCTACCGCTCCAGCAGGTATCTCACTACCAACGCGACTCTCTATCTGTATGATTTAGGTACGCTCTAAAATTTTGTACTCTTGCCACATCTTAATAGAAGCTGTTTGACGCACTCTATCCAGCCTTGATAGAGTTTAATACCGGCTTCATAACTGAGAAGGTAATTCATTTTTCTCTTCCCTGCAACCTCTTTTTCACAGAAGAAACGTTGTAAGCCTGTATCTTCTCTCTCTTCATTTTCATGGAAAGTGCTCGACTGTACTCTGATTTCTCCTTGTCAAACATTAACAAAAATCACTCGACTAGCTACAACCACTATAAAAAATTTATCTCACTCTATCAGTTCTTAAATGTAAACGCAGATTCTATGAACAAAGCTTATTTCCTAGAACTACCCGCCTGCGGAACACTATTCCGCTGGCCTGCTTCTAGTTGAATACTACAGAGTAGCCTTCTAATCCAATGAAAACAAGTTCTTGTTGAGCTGTCCCCATAAATACTTAAATTCTACCCAATTTACACCACTAATGATTACCATAATACAATCTTACATTCGTTAACCTTTATCCTCGAGTAGCCTTCGGGCCTTCATGAGTCGTGACTCTCAAGTAAAAAAAATAACTTCCATCAGTTTTCGATCATGCTCTTGTTAAATAAGAAGTTTCTTGGTGCTAAAACATTTTCCCTTCATCCTGTTTTTTTTTGTTGTCGTAGCAAATTGATCAATATCTATTTGGCATCTTTTTTCACTTCTTAATTCGACTATTATCAGTTTTATTTATGTAATTTAATTTATTTATTGTATTCTACATTTTGCTCATTTTTATTCAATTTTCAATTTCCTTAACTTTTTTTAATCATTCGCACTTCATTGGGAAAAAGTCACCACATTTGAGTTTTTTGGCACTAAAATTATTAGTGTCAATTCGCTACATCAAAACAGACGACATATATTCGTATTAGATTATTTTTACAATATTTCATGTAATTAAATTAACTTTTCACATGTAAAAATATTAAATGAATAATACAGAACTTTAAAGAACTGAAAATAACTACTCTTTTTTTTCTTTTCTTTTTTTTAAGCTACCGCGGAGTTTTGGAATAATAACTCCCACAAAGTCCAGTGCTTTGAGGCGTTTAAAAAAAAAACTTATAAATATAAATGACGGAGTGCGCACGCTTATGTACAAACCACACGTGTATTTCACATAATATTTGAAATGGACAAGTATATGGATATTTTATTGTTACGATTGGAAACTAAAGCTAGGAAATGATGGTTCGTTTCGTTTCGATGCAGATGAGCGGATGTATTGCATAATCCACAGAAGATAACGTTCCTGAAACGATGGGGCGCATATGAAACAAGCGAAACAAATCCTGAATGATGCGACCAATGATCGATCAGGAAAAGGTCGGAATAAATATCGAACACAAATAGAGAAACATAACGTGCTTATCATAAAGCAAAATCGATATCATGAGTTTTTTTTTTAATCTTATTTCCATGCATAATTGACGTATAATTATGCCTGTGAAACGGAAATACACGTTTATGCCCTACAGAAACAAGAACTCATTTTGTATACTTTTAAATTCATCAATAAGCATGTGCCTGTATTTATTCAACATTAACAAAAAATAAAAACAAATATGAAATTATTTGAACATCCGGTTCTAATGTACTGTAATGGCGTAAATTAATGCAGGTAAGTGACAGCTAAAACATGACTGGAAGAATAGCATCCGGTTATAAACATAGAGAAGTGGCAAGGAGACCTGCCGAATGAAAGACATCCGTTTTCTAAATAAACTGTACACTGCTAAAAATCACGTAGGTGTAGGGGACTTAAGGTCTCGCTTCATGGCCTGCGTAAGCACAAACAGTTGATGGTCAAGTGGATGTCAAAAAAGTGTATATTAACTGGTTCGAGTTTGAACCGACAAAACGTGGTTGTACGGAAAATCCCAGTGATCAACTTGTACCAAATCCGATGCATTACGACATTCGTTGCTAACTTAATATTAAAATATATACTACTAGCGGGAAGCCCGACATTGCCCGGCCGTAAATACGCTTAAAATTTGTATTTTAATTCGTATATATAATTATAAAGCTAACTTTCTATCGATTATTATACTGTACCTTATACGTATAGTGATTTCAAAAATAAAAGAATGACTTGTTGTATCAGCCAGATGCAAAACCTAAACATATACCTCTCCAGATTTATCACTTAGCATAAGGCCTAAATCCATACGTATACAAAAATCGCAAAAAATAACGTTGTTTTCCATATAACTTTTAATTAGTGCACGCGGAGAAAAAATAACAGGTATAGTTGACTTACGCTTGACGAAGGTCATTATTTTTATTCAATTTTGCTTAATTAGCAACTTTATAACCGGCGAAAGCCAAACCAAAAATGTGCTACATGACCCTATATATATCAAATACTCTATATACCAAGTTCCAACTGTAGTTCAAATATTTAGAGAGGAGTTTGGTAGAGTTTCTTTACACACATAGAGACGAGGTCCCTTTGATACAAATATAGATATATACAAAATATTGCGGTTTACTAAACAGTTTTCATCTTAAAATATACGCAATTATGTAGAATGTAGAAACTATGCATAAATAGAATTCAACGTATATGTGAAATGAAACCAAATAATTAATAAGAAACCATAAAATCGAATAAGTAATTAATTAAACCTTGTTTTTCTAAGAAATGCTCAAATTAGTTAATCTTCGTGTAGCAGCTTCCATATCCATGACTGATATATTAAAAACGTTTCTTTTAATTGGGTTTAAATAGAAAAAATAGACTTTTAATATCAATGCGTGAGCTAGAAAGAAAATGAAGGTTATAAAATTATATTTTTATTAATACTTGTTCGTTGTCTTTTGGGTGGTTCCAAATGAATGCCTTCTATTTCTTTTTAAACTCAGAAACTTAAAGATCAACGGAGACGGGAATAGTACAATTGAAACGAGGAACAAAACCATTCACAATAAACTCTTGGCCGCAATGAACGAGAATGTTGATACGATGTCGTAAAAGTCGATATCTACCGAAGCGGTCCATTTTTCCGCGGTTGTTATTTGCGAAGTTGTTTTCAAAGAAATACTTCCCACGTAATGAATTTTTAAGAGGTCTGAACAAGAGGAAGTCTAGCAGAGTGAATCGGGAGTATACGGTGGATGAGACAAGAATTTTTATCTTTTCATTAGTCTTGCAAGAGCAGTCCGACATTTTAACTCTGTCAACATTTCAACATAACGGTTAGTGTTGACAGCCAACTCAAGTTCCAAAAAGTCTACCAGGACGACGCTTTTCTTGTTCAACAATTTTCTTGAAGAGCGCGAGTGGTACGATTCCATCGATAACCGGTTGGATTCGTAGTTATGAAACCATATCTTGTCACCTTTGGTTTTGTTGATTTAACAAGTCCTAACAAACATTCTGTCAGTGGATCTTTTGGTCCTGCGTGAACAATCATGAAACGCATCTAGCACACACTGTATTCTAGGGGTACCAACGTCGTTTTCAGTGGATTGATACCGACAGTAAACTCCACACGCACTATATTCAGTGTTATACGACGACTGGCACAGTTGAATTAATCGTGGTTCACCGTGCTTTATGAGGTGCTAGCTCTGCATGAGTATCAGCACAGATGAATTAATCGAGGCTCACCGTGCTTTATGAGTTGCTAGATCTGCATGAGTATCAGCACAGATGAATTAATCAAGGCTCACCGTGCTTTATGAGGTACTAGCTCTGCATGAGTATCAGCACGGATGAATTAATCGAGGCTCACCGTGCTTTATGAGGTGCTAGTTCTGCCTGAGTATCAGCACGGATGAATTAATCGAGGCTCACCATGCTTTATGAGTTGCTAGCTCTGCCTGAGTATCAGCACGGATGAATTAATCGAGGCTCACCATGCTTTGTGAGTTGCTAATTCTGTATGAGTATCAGCACGGATGAATTAATCGAGGCTCACTGTGCTTTATGAGTTGCTAGCTCTGCATGAGTATCAGCACGGATGAATTAATCGAGGCTCACCGTGCTTTATGAGTTGCTAGCTCTGCATGAGTATCAGCACAGATGAATTAATCGAGGCTCACCGTGCTTTATGAGTTGCTAGATCTGCATGAGTATCAGCACAGATGAATTAATCGAGGCTCACCGTGCTTTATGAGGTACTAGCTCTGCATGAGTATCAGCACAAATGAATTAATCGAGGCTCACCGTGCTTTATGAGTTGCTAGCTCTGCATGAGTATCAGCACGGATGAATTAATCGAGGCCCACCGTGCTTTATGAGTTGCTAGCTCTGCATGAGTATCAGCACAGATGAATTAATCGAGGCTCACCGTGCTTTATGAGTTGCTAGTTCTGCATGAGTATCAGCACGGATGAATTAATCGAGGCTCACCATGCTTTATGAGTTGCTAGTTCTGCATGAGTATCAGCACGGATGAATTAATCGAGGCTCACCGTGCTTTATGAGGTGCTAGCTCTGCATGAGTATCAGCACGGATGAATTAATCGAGGCTCACCGTGCTTTATGAGGTGCTAGCTCTGCCTGAGTATCAGCACGGATGAATTAATCGAGGCTCATCGTGCTTTATGAGTTGCTAGTTCTGTATGAGTATCAGCACGGATGAATTAATCGAGGCTCACCGTGCTTTATGAGGTGCTAGCTCTGCATGAGTATCAGCACGGATGAATTAATCGAGACTCACCGTGCTTTATGAGTTGCTAGCTCTGCATGAGTATCAGCACGGATGAATTAATCGAGGCTCACCGTGCTTTATGAGGTGCTAGCTCTGCATGAGTGTCAGCACGGATGAATTAATCGAGGCTCACCGTGCTTTGTGAGTTGCTAGTTCTGCATGAGTATCAGCACGGAGTAATTAATCGAGGCTCACCGTGCTTTATGAGGTGCTAGCTCTGCCTGAGTATCAGCACGGATGAATTAATCGAGGCTCACTGTGCTTTATGAGGTGCTAGCTCTGCATGAGTATCAGCAACATGTTTTTTCGTTCATATCGCTATCGCCACTCTGAAATCGACATACCATCTACTAACGTTCCTGTCATTAACTACATTATATTTCGTAAAGAATCAACAGGTGCCAGTGAATGTTAATCGGTTCAATTTTTATGTGTAAATGAATTCAATGACATATCTCTCCTTCTGTCGCACGTCTATGAAAGTAGTTGCTTTCTTAGAGCCTAATAGCGTCAATATCTGCAACAGAGAAATTAAACTTTCAGGTCATCGATGCTGTTATATTCCTAAATACTTAGGAAATAAAGACAAACGTGAGTTACACCGAGTGGTATGTGTAATGGGGTTTATTTATAATACAGAAACGTAAGGCTGCTCGCCTAAGGTAAATAGAAGTACATAGTAACAAGTATGGGGAAGAAAGTCTGATAATCAACACGTAAGACTATCCGTCTTATTGCGACTGCTTGTCTGCCGCTGTCTGCCGCTGTCTGCCAAACAGTCCAATATATATATACAGTTTGTAACCGGTGTATAGCCAGTTATGTTCCTTCACAACACCTCCCCCTGAAGCTGAAATCTTCCTGATTTTAGCTTAAATACCTCTTCCTTTTAGGGTCAGGGCTTAATCTCCTGGTAACTTTTCTCTTTCTTGCGCTTTTCCTTCTGGTCAGCGTTACCCGGGGTAAAGGTTTCTGTCCAGCCCGTATGGTCGGTTCAGGCGAAATATTCATTGTTTGCGGTACACACGCTGGTTTTGGTATATCAAAAATATCGCACAATGTTTCCATTGGTGTCTCTTCCACATTTGGAGACAGTCTGGGACGTATTTGATTTCTGTGTCTTTTGCAGACAAAACTTAATCCTTGGATGGTATAGACCATGCTCCCAATCCTTTTTTTGATAATACCTTCAACCCACTGATTTCGTCCATTTTGAAAATTTTTGAAATATACATTTTCACCTGTGGAGAAGCACTTGGTATTAAGGTTTTCTTTTTTGAAAACTTTCTTTTTCTCTGGTAGCAGCCTATCGAAGACAGATCTTATCTTTCTTGCAAACATTAGCTCAACCGGGGAAGAATTGACATTATTATTAGGATTTGGTGTCACCCTGTAAATTGCTAAAAATGTTTGAATACATTGTTCGTCTGTGTCCGTAGTAAGATTTTTCTTAAGTGCCCTTTTAAACGTATCTACAAATTTTTCGGCCAACCCATTCGATCGTGGATGGTACACAGGTGTTGTCATATGTAGAATATTTAGTGAGTCACAGAATTCTTTGAATTCATGAGCAGTAAATGCTGTTCCATTATCGCTCACTAAGGTTTTTGGCACTCCAAAACGGCTAAAAATTTCATTAAGCGCACTCACAGTGTTTTTTGCTGTTGGATGTCTAAACTTAAATATTTCTGGCCATTTTGAAAAAGAATCTACAATAATCAAGTAAAAATAACCATTTATAGGTCCCGCATAAACAATATGCAGACGTGACCAGGGTAGGTCCGTCTTTGGCCATGGCGTCGTTTTTACTGGAGGATCTCGAGCTGCTAATTGACATCCTCTGCATGTCTTGACACATTTTTCAACTTCCTTGTCCATACCAGGCCAGTACACATATCCTCTCATAAGGGATTTCATTCTCGAAATGCCCGGATGACCTGTATGAAATTCCTTCAGAATTTTCCTCTGTAACGTTAGTGGAATTACGATCCTCTCACCATACATGAGCACATCTTCACAGATGGAAAAAGGCGTTGTTTGATCTACCTTTTTATTTTTTTTTATCCATCCCAATTGATTTTTCATTTTCTTAATGAAACTGTCATTTACTGCCTCTTTTTTTATTTTTTCGAAAGTTACCGGAAGTTCACGTATCATATTACACATTGAACTTGTACATTCACTTTCGTCTTTAAGCGCAGCAATTACCGTTTCTTCGAAACTTTCGCTTCTTTTAGGGATCAACCGTGATAATGCATCTGCGTGTCCTAACTTTTTTGAGGATACATGTTCCATCTTAAACTGATAGTTTAAGAGGGTTACAGCCCATCGCTGTAATCGATTCGCAGTATGTGTGGGAATGCCTTTCTTTGATCCAAATATGGTAAGTAGGGGTTTATGGTCGGTTTGCAAAATAAAAGATCGTCCATGGAGAAATCGATTGTACTTTGTAATTCCAAATATTATCGACAGCGCCTCTTTTTCAATTTGGCTGTAATTTTTCTCCGCTGCAACCAACGTTCTTGAAGCATGGGCGATAGCTTTTGTCCTACCATCCTCATACTTGTGAAGTAATACAGCGCCAACACCGTAATCACTGGCGTCCGTTGCTAGTATTAGTTCCTTTTCTGGATTGAAATGTGCCAATGCTAAGTCTGACAGTAGACATCTTTTGATATTTTGGAAAGCAGATTCACATTCCTTATTCCAGTTCCATTTAACACCCTTTTTCAGTAACTCGTTAAGAGGAGCTCTTAAATTATGTATGTTAGGGATGTAAATTGCATAGTATTGAACTAATCCCAAAAACGATTTTAATTTTGTCACTGAATCCGGAGCAGGCATCTTTTCAATTGCTTCAGTCCTTTGTGGATCCGGTCTTCGACCCTCTTTGTCGATTATTTGACCTAGATATTTAATTTTTTTCATAAAAAAATCGTATTTTTCTGGGCTCAATTTAAAACCAAATTCCTGTATTCTTTTGAATACTTCTTTTACATGCTTCTTATGATCTTGCAAATTTTCACTTTTAATTAGGATATCGTCAAGGTAGGCCATTGAAAATTCCAACCCTGCCAGCATCGTGTCCATAATTTGCTGGAAAATAGCAGGAGCAACCTTTAATCCAAAAGGAAGCCTCTTTAGCTTAAAAATGCCCTTATGAGTATTTATGCCTAAGTATTTGGAGCATTCATCGCTGATCTTAATTTGCAAGTAAGCATCTGAGAGGTCTATCTTAGAAAAAATTTTTCCTCCGTTAAGCTTAGAGAACAGATCTTCTGTGGACGGAAGGGGATAATTATGGTCCAATAGACAGTCATTTAAACCCGTTGAAAAATCTCCACAGACCCTTATTCTGTTATTTTTTTTCTTTACATACACGGTTGGACTTGCCCAATCTGTGTGGTTAACTTTTTCAATGACTTCCAGTTGTTGAAGTCTATCCAACTCTTTTTCGATTGCGTCCATCGCTGAAAAAGGCACATTCCTTTTAGGTTTGAATACTGGAGTGGCATTTTTCTTTAATTCAAATTTTGCCTCTGTCTTAATACAGAGTCCTAGTCCTTCGGCAAAAACATTGGGAAATTCAGTTTTCAAATCCTTCAGGAAGTCTTCCCTTTGGTTTGCTTTTTCTGCAGTTAAAACGTTACAAAACGAATTTATGGGTTTCTCCCATAAATTAAACAGGACAATCCAATCTACCCCAAACAGGCATGTATTCTTTCCTGGTACGACGTACACTTTGGATTTATGAGTCTGGTTAGCGAATGTCACTTTGCATTTTAATTCTCCCTTGAACTCTAATCTTTTGCCGCACACACTTCTCGCCGTCTTTCTGGTTTTCGTTAATTCAGGTCGACCTATCCTTTTCCATATATCTTCATTTATAATACTAATATCTGCACCGCTATCCAGAAGCAATGTAACCAGATGTCCATTTATCCGAACATCAACAGATTTCCGTCTTTCGCAGCTTTTTTCTTTATTCATGCGAAGCGTATTTACATTATCGGTCCCTTGTCTTTTCTTCTGGGCACAGTATGTTCCCTTGTGACCTCTGAGACCACATTCATAACATATTTTGTTCCTAAACCAGCAGGTCTTATTGTTGTGTCTTAAACTACCACAACATTTACACTTTAGCTTTGGGTCTTTGTATCCTTTAAGGATCCTGTGTTCTTGGAACCTGGACTTTCTTGTGGTCCCTTGCCTTTTTACTTGCTGCACCTTAAAAATATTTTTCTCTTCAATGCGAGTGTTGTCTTTCTTTATGTTAATCAGACGTTGACACTCTTCAGTGACTTTTTGCAATGTTATGTTAGGATCCGCCTCCATAATTGTTAGGATCCGTGAACGTATATCTTTGTCCCTTGGTGCTGTGAGACCTTGTACAAAGATTAAACATTTAAATTGGTCTGCGGAAATTTCATTCAATTTAAATGATTCGCATAAACAGTTCACAGTGCAAGCATATTCTAGATAGTCTTCAGCTTCTGCCTTCTGAATGTTCAAACATTTGTATCTAGAGTGAAATAGGCTATCCCTTTTATCAAATATTTTCGACAAGGTACTAATTGTTTCCTCGAACGAAACCTCCTCCGGTTTTTTTGGTAGAATTAGATTTGCATACTTGGTGTTTTCATCAGTACCCAGTTTTTGTAGTAGCAGGGTAACTTTTTCCTCATCGGTCCAGTCTAAACATCTTTTCGTAAAAATTGTTTCGTATCTTCTGTAGTATGCAGGGAAAGTAACACCAGTATCCGGGGAGTAACGAAATTCCGTTAGTGAATTTGAAATACCCTCGGCAGAAAAATTAGTCTTCTTCCCGGTCGACGTTAGAATTAGCTTTTCTAAATTCTTTTGCTGTGTCGACATTTGTCGTTGTAGTATGTTTGTTTGTTCTTGTTGTGCCTCTAAAGTTTTTTGTGTTCTTTCTTGTTGTTGTTGCAGCTGTTGCTGTAGCTGTTGTTGTTGAATTTGTTGTTGTTGTTGTTGTTGTTGCGCTAAAAATTGTTGAGTCATTTTTGTCTGTTCCTGGATGCTAAGGGCTAGAGCCTTAGTTAACTCTGCTAATTGTTCCATGTTAGCTTCTAGTACAAAAATGTCTTTTCGAATTCTACACAATAATTCCAAAGAAAAATCGTAAATTTACGTATATCGTAAATTAGTAGCAATATGCAGACACAACACGTTTCAACAAAGTTCATCCATAGTAATTCAACAGGCTTTGTAAAATAATTCTTTTTTTTTTTTTTTTTTTTTTTTTTCAACAACGTAAGTTCATACACAAAATATTTCTTACTTCCCACGACAAATAGTTCCAATTATTTATATAAAGGCAATAACAAACAATTAATTTTCCAAAAAAAAAAAAATATATGGCTGCCGTTCCCAAGTGGCATAAAATGGTACAATAGTCGTTGTATTTATATTTTTTCTTTCGAAACTCGTAATCCTTTAGTGTAGTTTCGAATTCAACTTGCGACCATTTTTTTTTTTTTTTTTTTTTTTTTACTTGTCAAAATAAATATAAATTCCACTTTACCTTGAACATGTTTCTATAATTTCTTGTGAGTTCTTTACAAAGAAAAATCCGTACTTTTCGCTACTTTAGGTAGGAAAAATTTTTAAATTCATTGACGCACGTGGTCAAAAATCCTTGTGTAGTTTGTTTTTTTCGTAAAACAAAAAATCCTTGCATTGTACACAGTCCTTGGTACGGTAATTTATCTCTGTTAAGAGAAAGAACATCCTTTCGTCGCCATTGTTATATTCCTAAATACTTAGGAAATAAAGACAAACGTGAGTTACACCGAGTGGTATGTGTAATGGGGTTTATTTATAATACAGAAACGTAAGGCTGCTCGCCTAAGGTAAATAGAAGTACATAGTAACAAGTATGGGGAAGAAAGTCTGATAATCAACACGTAAGACTATCCGTCTTATTGCGACTGCTTGTCTGCCGCTGTCTGCCAAACAGTCCAATATATATATACAGTTTGTAACCGGTGTATAGCCAGTTATGTTCCTTCACAACAGATGCATTATTTAGTTACCATAATGATACAATTGGCAATTCCTTTCTGATCCATTCGAACGGAATATAAAATGAGAGATTGCATTTGGAACGACCTCCCTACGATAAGTATATTTACCTGTGTTCTTTGTTATTCTTTTTATCTTGTATTTATATAAATAAAATAGTAAATGTATGTGTGCAAATATGTAACAGGTAAACTCTTAAACGACTAGTCACATAACACTTAAATTTACAGCAAATAGTAATTATACACCAATGGTGCTTTATAACGAGTAAAATTTTTGGCTTGATGAAAAACGTATACAGACATATATAGCCAAGTTGAAATAGAAAATGTTCATTTTCAATTGGCAACATGTTTTTACTTCTTTCTGCATATGCTCATATAAATTTCCTTTCTTCAAGTGTTTTAATATTTGGATTTACTCTGTTTCTATCGATAACAACATTGGTAGCAAATGCGGCTGGAAAGCTATCTGTTTGAGTTTCAATTCTTGTTGGTGGCACCAAGTATGTTTTAAAAATGTTTGCTATCATGTCTTTCTATTAATAAATGAAGAATATATGTATGGTTTTAATTATATTTAAACGTTCTTTACGACAAGCGAAATCAAAATATTTATTTACTGGCTGGGAAAATATTTTTTTTACGATCGATGACGATAAATATTTTTGACAGTTATTTTTGTTTTTGCCGGAAATTCCCCATGAACGAAGACAAAATTCAATGAAAACAATTCATACTTTTTCTTTTAAGTAAATCTTTCGCGACAAGAGACAAATTCTAAGTGCAGTTTTGATAGAAAAGCTCATTGGGCTAATGTAAGGTCCCTGCGTTTTTTTCTTCTTTCTTTTGTTCCAAGTAATACGTAAATATTGCTTGAGATTCTAAAATTGGAAATAATTATTGTCTATCCTTACTTTAGTAATGTTATTTTTCTTTAAATTAAATTATTACTCCTGTTCCCTTTAAATAATTTTCTTATCTCTGAATACATTTTCCTTTACTTTAAATAACTACTCTCTTTTTCTATTTGTAAAGAAATAAGACAAGGGCATCCCCATAAATCTTTTCTTTTTTTATTTATTTATCGATTATATAAACAAATATTAATTTCGAACCAACATTCTAAAGTTTTCGAATGCGTGTGTCATGTATTTTTTAGAAAGTTTTCCTTACACATTTACTGAATTCAAATACTTCAATAAAATTATGACGACACAAAACAGAGGTTTATTTAAATACTAAACAGTATAAATATGCATTACATTTTTTTAGGAAAGAAATAATCATTTCGATGACACTTAGTAAATAATTGGGTTTTTTTAATGCAATTTTTTCGTTTTTTTTTTGTTTACATTAACTAGAACTCACCGTTCACATTCGAAATGTCGACTTTTATACGTTTTCGGGTATGCTGCAAACGAATATTACAGATGTGAAAACCAGATATGAAAACATTTGTTATTGCACATAAAACCTAATGCTATTCCTGCCAGCCATTTTTTCACAACCGAAAAATTAATTCTGCACATGTGTAAAGGCTCTCCGAATGAACACACCCAACCTCCCATATTTAGAACGGCTTTCAGAATAAACACCTCACACTTCCCAATATAAAGAACAGCTTTCGGAATAAGCACCCCGTTATTTTTTTCATTTCAGAGAGGGAAGAAAAATATTTGCTTTGTCTTCTGCTAAAGTTTTACGCATGCGCATTACTAAGTGCTCTCTTGAAAAAAAATGGCTGTCAAGGATTACATTTGCTTTTACGTTAGATATATTATGTTTTCATATCTGGTAAACGACTTATCAGTCCCGAATTTAACTGTGATATTCGTTGTCAGAATTGATAATGCGCATGCGTAATGGTTTTCGGAACAAGAAACATTGGCTTTCCGTATAAACACCCCAACCTGTCCATGTTGAGAACGGCTTTCGGAATGAAAAGCCAGCTTTCTCTATGTTAAAAACGGTTTTTAAAATAAGCACGCCAAACCTCCCCACGTTAAGAACAGATTTCGGAATAAACATCCCCAACTACCACATGCTATGAACGATTTTTGGAAAAAAAACAAACACCCCCAACCTTCCCCTGTAAAAAACAGCTTTCGAAATAAACACTCCCAACCTCCCTATGTTAGAACAGCTTTCGGAATAAATACTCAATTTTGTTTTTTTTTTAACATTCGAGGAAGGGGTGATTTTTTTTTCTTTGTCGTCTTCTTCAGTTACACGCATTACTCGGTTTAGCAAACAAAATGGCTGCCTGTGATTACATAAGCTTTTACGTTGAATAACGTATGTTTTCCTATCTGGTAAACGATTTATCAGCTCCAAATTTAACTGCGATATTCGTTGTCAGCATACTCGAAAACCTAAAAGTCGACATATATAATCAAAAAACCGTCACAAGATTGAAGCAACCTAATGAAAGGTTGACACGAAAGCAATCATTCAAACATAAACAGAAATTATCTTGCCTATTATTTTTAAACCAAATTCAATAAAATTTGGATTTGCTCAAAAATAATCAATTTTATAATGTTTCTGTTCGTCCACCCCGCGCTGGTAGAAGTGGCCAGCGGCAGTTGCCAAGTAATTACAATAGTGTAAGTATAATTCTTGTTCTTTTTCCATCTTATTCTAAAATCATTTTACATCAGAACTTAGCATTATTAATATTTAATTATATGACTATAAGCTACTCTTAGAATGGTAAAAAGATAGATACGTTATAATCTGCAATAAGTGGTTTCTCTACAAAACAAAATGCTTCTGTTCTTCAGAACGGAACGTTTGATTCGGTCACGAATTCTTTCATTCCATTTAAACAGTGATATGAAAATCCGGCATTTCTGCAATACTGCAATTGTAACCACGTTTTTTTGTTTTTCAGAGATAATTATCATGAGGACACGTTTAATTAATGATCAGTCTGTTGCATTTTTCTCAAATCATCTCATTTTTTATTGGCACTGGTTCAATAACATTGAATAGAGATCTTCAATTGAACAGATTATCATGTGGCCAGACAGTAAGTTCAGTTTTTAACCTGATGGCTAAGACTTTCCCATATATTGCTTTAAATTTCATCAATGTTAGATGACTTTGTGAAAAAGCAATCTTGAAATGATGCTGCTGATGTGATCAATTATAATCTTTTACAAGAGTTATCACTCCATTGATTGTGCTATTAATGACGATCAGGCAGTAGAATTTCCTGTAAAATTAACTACAATCGGCTGGAATGCCACATCATAACTAGATATTAAAGTAAAGAGCTCAATTTATATTATTAATGAATCTTGATATATCTAAACTGTGTAATGTCACACGGTTAGCAAAAATCTTTAAAAATGAATGTTCTGGAAGTCATTATAATAACTTGAATATTTAAAGGTAAAACTATGTTAATTCCTCGGATTCCCCTCATTCCTCCTTTTATGCCATTTTAGTTCAAGCGTTTACAATTCCTAATAAAAATTGGTTGGTTGGTTGTTTTGTTTTACGGCATATCAACCCTTTTCAGGTTATTTAATGCCGAATCTGGTGATTTTGAAGAACGATTTTTTAATATAGTATATTTGTTTTTTAAGTCGTATTCTATTTAACCCATAGTTGGGACCCTAACAGGTGTACCACTCCGGGTCAGAGTGGATCTGAGAGCAATGGCAATTAAAGGGTGGCTCCACACTCCATAAGGTCTGCAAGCTGGGGCCCTCACCATCGGATATAGTTTTAGGTCATATCCAGGACCAATAAAAATTGGTTTCGCCATGTCTATAAATAAAAGTCAAGAACAAACCTTTAAATTTGTTGGACTAATTCTTCAGACACCTTGCTTTTCTTATGTATGTTGGTTGCTCAGACATTGGAAGTTCTGAACAACTGTACATTTACACACCTGCTAGACGTCACAGCCAAAATGTTGTTTATGTAGAAGTTCTTCAAAATTAATTCTACGTGTACATTTACCAGTGTTCAGATATGCACTGCTTAAAACTAAATTTTAATTATTTCATTAGCATAATATATTACTAATGTCATTTTTATATGTATTGTACATTAAATAGTTAAAACAAAATAAGATTTACCAGTTTTCAAATATGTCTTATGATATAAATAATAATTTCAATTCTTAAAGCCTATTTTGAAAGAAGCACTAACGAATAAAAATATATTCTAGAAATATAATATTAGGGCTACTAGCGAGCCATCTCTGAAATAAAACGTACCTACTGTTCATATGAGGAATGAATTAAGGTTTTGTTTAATCAATAACATTATTATTTATGAGGGCGGAATATATAAAAATATAAAATAAAACCTGGCAACGCCGAGTACGTCAGCTAATAAAACTATATAAATTTTCAGATATTTGTACATAGTGAATGGCATGTAGATATGTTGGTTGTATTTAATCTTGATGAGACATGTTAGTCACGTAATTAAGTTTCAAATGTAAAATTCACACTAACAAACATCGCACTATTATCAGATTAAAAGTATATAAGATACGTCACGAATAGACGTTTCGAGTAACCATTGCTTTCCACCATGCTCTAAAAATTAACAAATTTCGTTTGTTTGTTTGTTTTTTTTATGCATTCGGTGAGATTATATCAGATTCAGGAATGTAAAAGTGAAAAAGAAATCAACAATAAATAATAATATTTAGGGAAAGTCTTACTCTAAAAGCAAGATTCAATTTATTCTTGATAAGTGAGCGACTATAGTCGAGGGTAACTCGAATGCTCCCTTTTAATAAACTGGCACACTGGGATGTAGTAGAGGGTGTCACTCAACTCTCAGGATTACTCTGCTTACTCTTTATACTCTCCTCTATCATGCTTAGGTGTGTTTAGCAATGGGGCATTGATACAATTGTTTTCGCTTTTTTTACATGACTCGATCCAGAATTGAACCCTGGTCTTCCGGCACACTAACGCACACTCTCACAATTATACGAAATGTGTCCGGCACAGAGGTATAATGTATCAATTACCCATTTACATACCATCGTCTATAATCGTCATCATATCTGCAGTAATAAAGAACATAAGACCGTATGTATTAGCTTGAAACGGAGAAACGCAATACAACAAATGAGAGAACTTATCCTTGAAAATTATATACGAAAAACCCAAGTCGCAAGTAAACCATGATAAGCGCTCATATTAATCCAGAGATAAATTTTCAATGATCTTAGAAGATTACTGACAGAAAACATTAAATGGCAAAACCTATGTTTGCGTCTAATGGGCTTAGTTCAGCGTCTGGAAACCGTTTTGTCTTGGGACACCCGTTAAAAGACAGCCTTAAATATACAAAATTATTCAATGTGCAATGTGATATCTGTTAAAATACAGAAAAGTGCGGTTATTATTATAAGAAATAACTTCATAACGCGATTATTGTTATCAACGTCGCTCCGGACTATAAAGATAGGATGGCACGTGAGGAATAATTTCATAAAACATGCTAGTGGTATATTGAAAATTTATCAATTCTACAATCTGATAGAACCAAAAGATCGAAAATCTAATCTACTTTCTCCCGGTATCTAATAACATGTCCAGCCAGTTCTACGCATAAAAATTAGTATGGTGTCTTTTAACTTCTTTTAATATTAAAAGTAATTTTACGATTTTAAAACAATTTAGAATGGCTTTATTTGTTTACTTTACGTCATTTTAAAACCGAGATTTTATTTAGCTGTTAAGAATGTCCAGAAAATAATATTCATATGTATATGTATATATATATATATATATATATATATATATATATATATATATATATACACACACATAAAGAGGAAGAGAGATGTTGCAGTCATCAATAAAGGTAAAAATACGTAAAACACATTTTAAAAAAGAAGGGAGAAAGAAAAGAAAAATAAAGGGAGAGACAGCTGACCGGTTTCGACCTCGTTTTTTCCAAGATGGATCGAGGGATTTAAAAAATCAAAAATAGGTGCATTAATAAAATAAATTTACGTTGCATTCTGTTCGTGTGTGAAACAAAAAACAGAAAGGCGATTAAAATAAAGCGTCGTTATGATATTTTCGAAGATCCTAACCTAATAGATATTCCTTCTGCTTACAGAGAGAAGGCCTCCTTAACCGAATGTGAATAGTTCTAAGATCCTTAAATGGAATATTGAGTAAGCTTTAAAAAAAGCAAAAGCGAAACCGGTTAGCTGACTCCCCCTTGAATTTTCTTTTCCTCTTTTCTCCCACTTTTGAACATGTTTTATGTATTTTCTTTTAACCATGTATAATTAAATTCTTCCCTTAATTATTACAATATTTAAATTCTGTATCGCCCAAAGAACCATGATATATATATATATATATATATATATATATATATATATATATATTGTGTGTGTCTGTATGTGTGTGTATGTGTGTGTGTTGTTTGTTTGGGTTTTAGCGATATGTTTGGAATTAATTCAAATATTTACGAAAGTGCATTTTTACCTAAATGAGAGTTGGGAATAATTTTCCCTTTAACCAACTTGTACCCCACATGGGGAGCGGTGTATATATTATTTTTAAAATATAATTATCCACAGGCACGTGTTTCGTCGTCTACGACGCATCAGAGTGGCTGAATATAGCGAGAATCGAAATCGGGACCCCACTTATTATATTTTTAAAACAATATATATACCGCTCCCAATATAGGGGTACCAAGTTGGTTAAAAGGAAAAATTATTCCCAACTCTCATTTAGGTAAAAATGCACTTTCGTAAATAATTGGATACATTCCAAACATATCGCTAAAAACAAAACAAACAACAAGTAAATCGGGATATATCCAGATAGTCATGCGAGATGGGTCCGCGGTAAGGGGTTTAGGCGCATTATCGTGGGGTCCCGATTTTGAATCTCGCTAGATTCAGCAACTCTGATGAGTCGTAGACGACGAAACACGTGTCAGTGGATAATTATATTTTCAAAATAATATGTATGTGTACATATATATATATATATATATATATATATATATATATATATATATATATATTATTTTAACTTCGAGAGTGTTAACTTAATTCATTACAAGTTGTTTCAATAGACGGGGTAATGATATCATCAGATGATTCAAGTTTAAACATTTAACTTGAATCATCTGATGATAGTTACGGATAATCCTTCTCCCGTCTATTAAACAACCTGTAATGAATTAAGTTAATACACTCGAGGTTGAAATTATTAAACACATATTTGGCTCTACTAACATATTTATACTCTGTATATAGTTTTAATCAAAAATACCTCTTAAATATATATATATATACATATATATATATATATATATAGAGAGAGAGAGAGAGAGAGAGAGAGAGAGAGAGAATAAAAAATAAATAAAATTGATGTATAAATAGTATCCCGAAACGTTAAACTGTTTTTTCACGAATACACACATATAAATATATTGCCACGTATTGCCGAAAAGTGTTTATTAATTTTGTATTACTACAATATAAATGGGTAATGTTTTTGATCCCCCGACAAAAGGAGGGTGGACCTGTAAATTCACCCTTGTCCGTTCGTCCGTTCGTCTGCCGCCACTTTTCTCAATAACTACACCTTTGAACAATTTGAAATTCTGCACTCACATTAAACATGACATGAGTAAAAAAGTAAAGGAACGGATTTTCCGGGTAAACTCCGGTTGCCACCCTAGGGGTACCTTTCGGGTTAAAATGGTTAATATTGACACTTTTGTGCTTATTAAAAAATAAATTGATACCTTGGATTTTTAAAACTTTCTGAAAAGTTCTAACTAACTGATTTCTATATAATTTTGTTAGTCTATACTTCGCGATAACTTTTGGGTGTGCGCAGGAGCTCTTTTAGGGCTAATAAAAACGCTCCATTTTTAGGGCTATTTTCCCATATTTGCCAAAATTTTCTGTGTATGTGTATTTAGCAGTTTTGCATGGTGCAGAACTCAGATTTACATATGTTAAGGCCTAAAACCGCACAGTTGTTTTTTTTTCATTTTCACCAGGATTTGGTGTCACCTGCCGAATTTAGTCAGTTTTTATGCCTCGTTCAACCAAGGGGGGCCATGCATGCTTCACTTGTTTTTATATCCTTTGCTGTATTTTTACATTTTTCTTGTCTTTTTATTTACTTATGTTTTTGTACGTTATCTCAATACATTTTAATCTCAAGAGGAAAGAAAACATCAATCTCTGACTCAATTTTTATCTTCTCATAATTGAGGTCCTGGAAATGACCTTAAACTATATCCAGTGGTGAGGGTCCCAGCTTGCGGGCTTTGGGGAGTGTGGAGCCACCCTTTAATTAACATTGCTCCCAGGTCCACTTTGACCCGGAGTGGTAGTACCTGTTAGGGTCCCAACTATGGGTTGAATAGAAACCGACTTGAAAACAACAAATATATTCTATTAAAAAAAATGTTCCTCAAAATCTTTGGACTCGGCATTAAATAACCAGAAAAGGGTTGATATGTAAAAAAACAAAAAAATCTAATAATTGATTGAAGTGCCGGAAATGTCCGGATCGAAGAAGCGATAATATGTCGTCGTGAAAAATTCCCACTAAACAACGACGCCAACAAGGAGTAAAGACGATAAAAAAATAACAAAAATACTCTCTACCTTGTTCTTTTGGATCAGGAGGAACAAAGTTTAGTATCTGTTTTTATGTTGCATTTAATCATTTCTATTCTCGTTCAGGATGAAACAATATTAATTTTTGTTCTAATACAGAGAGCCAATTTTTTATATATGTTCGCGATATCAAAACCGAACTTTTGTTTAACTCCACTTTAGTATTATTAGTAGTAGCAAGATTGATGTAGTAGTAGTAGTAGTAGTAGTAGTAGTACATGCAGTGCGTGGTTGGTTTAATGGATATATTCGCTGACTGTGGGAACAGCAAATCTAGTTTAACATTCATTCGTGATTCCTCCAAAACAACTCATTTTATCATATCCAAAGTCTTTTCGTAGTTAAAAGTCTTAGTCGTTGTCAACTCACGCTGGCGCTAGCCAGTGCTTTCTCACCCTCGACTTTCACGCATCCCTCTTGCCCGTTGCTCAGCTTGCTTCTTTGTCGACCGCGTGGTGTATTTTTCTCTCGTTTTCTTGGGACTCAAACTCGCGCATATTTGCTAATTTGCATACGTGCATTAACGGCTGCTGCTGCTGCTAATATTTTCCTTTGTCAGCTATTCCTCGGCTGCTGGTAATTCTCTCACGCGCGCCTATACGCGAAAATCTATATATATATATATATATATATATATATATATATATATATATATATATATATATATATATATATATATATATATAAAGGATATATATATATATATATATATATATATATATATATATATGTATGTATATAGGAGAACAATAAGAATGGTAAATGAACTATATTGGTAAATATAGATTGGTTCATTTATTCATTAAGGGAATACAAACAATTTATTGGGGTATAGAATGGACTCTTTATGCCAAGGCATTTCGAAGCCTAATGCTTCTCAGCAGAAGAGTAGATAAGATGCTAGGTAACATAGTGGGGATGCGGAGTCTTGCGTGGGATTCAATAGGCTTTGTGAATTCCTATTGTTCTCCTATATAAGCTCCAATTGATACTTGTCGAGCTTTATATTGTCCCGAAAAGCCTCCTCTTATGGAATAGAGTTCTCTTTTCTTCTAACGCACTATGCTATATATATATATATACATACATATATATATACATACATATACATACACATATATATATATATATATATATATATACATATATATATATATATATATATAGCATAGTGCGTTAGAAGAAAAGAGAGTTCAATTCCATAAGAGGAGACTTTTCGGGAACAATATATATTAGGTTTGTGCAAAAATAATTTCGTTTATATATAAATAGTTGAACGTAAAAACGACATTGTTTTTGCACCAACATTATATATATATTTATTATCTTCAACTGGATAATTTTCTTTTATTGAACTTTCATTTTTTTTTTATCCTTCTATATATGTTTTATTTTTATTTTCTATCCTCTTAATGCTCTATATTTTTCTAGTTTTATTTTATTTTTCCATCTTTGCATCCGTTTTTGCTTCTTTCTTTCACTTGACTCGTTACATCATAATTAGTTTTGCTTTTTATCCTCTTCTATCCACCTTATTCTCCTAGTTTATATTTTTTATTATTCTATATTCTCTAGTTGTTACTTCCATATTAGTAAATAGTTAGTAACACGATACACCTTAGTACTATTATTATATATTATAACTCCTTGTAATTTATCCCTTTACTATACCATCTATATTCTCTATCTTACTCAATATACCATCTGTATCCCATATCTTACTGCGTCTTGTATAACTAATCGCCTCACTTTGATTATCACAATATTATACCAAATAACATATATCTCTTCTAAGTCCTATTGTAGTCTCAAATACCCCTACTAAAAAATGACTAACTTAGCATAAACCACCTATCTTACGTAATAACCGACCCATAGCTACAAAACATCTACACATATGGTTTAAAATGAAACCTCTTTCAACTTATCCGATATTTTCCCCGAAAGTTTAAACACGCATAACATCCGCATGCATTAAACACACTATGATAGACATGCTCTATACCTGCTTACATGTTATATTGTAAACTATACTCCTCCTTTATCACAGACACCAATATAGTTTCCCCAAACAACTTCAATAATTCATTTCGCTCCTAATTAAACTATCGTTAGATGTAGCATCCTCATTATGTTACTTAGCATCTTATCTACTTTTTGATGAGAAGTATTAGGCTTCAAAATATCATGGTATAAATATATCATTTTACCAGAATACCCCAATTGATGTATACCCCTATTAAAACCTACATACACACATTTATATATATATATATATATGTGTGCGTGTCTATGTGTGTGTGCGTGTGTGTGTGCGCGTGTGTATTACAATATAATTTTTATACTTACATTTTCTCTCTATATATATTAAAGTATTCACGGAAAAGCAAGTCAGAAAACCCAGATAAGCGAACTTAACAGAAGAATAATATGTTAAATAAACAATCAGTTGGAGCCTGTAAGTCGCAAGTCATTGGCTGTTTTAAATAGACGCTGATTATTCTATACATACTTGAATATAGGATACAGTGTAAGGCATAAAGATCTTCCACACATTCAATGAAAAAATATTACATTTCTAAATAATAGATATTGTTTCGCTTTAATACGTTTTGAAATTTACTAGAGCCTGCTGTTCGAGACACTCCGTGTAATATATATATATATATATATATATATATATATATATATATATATATATATATATATATACGCGAGTGCCGTTCCAAAAGTTAGGCCTTTTATTTTTTTGACTCAAGAATGTTAAATACCTACGAACACGTGCCAGAAAAACGAGCGACCATTTGTGCTCCAAGGTCAGAAATTACTTATAAGTTTTAGCATTATTATGCAATCAGATTGTTAAAAAAAGTGATGACTTAATATACAATTATTTTGTTTAGTAGGAGTTTTATACATTGAAACATACGTGCTTCCGGTAATATCAAGGTTTTCCCATTATCAAAATCAACAGGAAAGACTTAATTTTCGCTGAATGAAAACCTAAATGACAGTAATAAAATTTAGTTTTCTTTTCCTTTTCACTGGGTCTCATTCTTGGCTTGAAAGAGAATATGATGATTTGTACAAGAAGTGAGGAATGCTGAATAGTGGGTCAAGGTTAAATACGCTAGACTTAGAAGTAATGCCTGCGCACAGAACCGCTTTACTCAAAGTGAGCTAATTTTACTTAGAAACGATCTTAATGCAGTTGCGCGGAAGACATTTGTCAATTCGCTTCGTTTGAATTGCGAATCGCTGAACATAAAGCGCAAGAAATATAATTCAAAGCAATTTGAATCCTACAAGATTGATAGAGCCGAGCTGTTGGCCTCTAAGCAAGGCATGTCAAAAGTGAATGAGCCGACATTATGTAGAAATAGACGAGGCGCCATTTTCTGCCGAGCGATTTGTGATCTGCTTAAAGCAAAATCTGAATCATTCACTCCAAGTGGGAAAGAGTGAAAGGTTTTGAGTTGCACAAGGCAGATCAAAGATTGTTCAGGGAAAGTAAACTGCGTTAAGGAAAGTACGGTTGATTCCAAGGACAAGTAATACCTCTGGGGACAGTAATATAATTCTGCCAAACTTTCACTATCGTTACTAATCATTATGGTTTCGTTTCACCGGCCACATGACACTCATAGACTCTTATCGTTTTTAGTTTTTACTTTTATAACTGGTGACTCTTTAATAATACAATATCTTAATCAAGTTTTAGGATAAGTAATAAAATACAGAGATATCCAACGGAATGCTGGTTATTTATTTATCATTTTATTGGAACGTGAACAGTAAATAAAAGGACGAAAAAAAAACAATGTAATGTAGCAGAGAGGCACTTATACAAATGTATTCGACATGACGTACTCGGTAAAGAACAAAGACTATAAAAAGAAGAAAAATGACGCGCACATTCGAGCTCACATTAGAAGCATGAATGACATCTCATAATACGATCACGCCAGAGACATCACAGCGGTAACGTAACAATGAAGAAATTACTGTCGTTGTAAAAAAAGGCGAGTCGAAGTTCTTTCCTATTTTTGTCGCCTTTGGGACTGAGCATACAACTTGTTAATTCCGGACTACGTTACATAAATCCAGTTTGCTTGTCTTGTGCGTGTATGTAACCTCGCTTTTTTTACTCGTCCTTAAAATGAAGACGGACGATTATGAAATCATTTAATTTATCTCTGGATTGTTTCTATTGTGAGATGCTGCACGAGACAGATAAAAATATCGGATTGTTCACTGGCGGTAAACTGTGTTGATGAACAAACACTTGATTGTAAAGACAAGTAACTTGTCAGGGGACAATAATATAATTCACTCAAAATTTCATTATCATTACTAATCATCAAACCGGCATCCCACCGTCCACCTCATACTCATTAATCCTTATCATCGGGTCTTAATATGTGGCGACTCTTTACTAAAACAAATATCCCCCTTGGATGATTGATAATATATAGAGAGATTTCAAATATTGCTGTGTTCTTATCTTTTGTTAATTTTAAAACGGGAACAGGCAACGAACAAAAGTGTAAATCCAATAGCCTCGTCTAGACGAACAATTATGAAATCCTTAAAGATGATAATCGCTAGTACAGTAAAACCCTGAGATAAGTGGCCCGAGGATACGTTTTTTTTTTTAGGTTACTATGAGGAATATGATGTTCTTTCCGGTCCCTGTTACAGTATTTGCCCCGCATTACGGTGTTATTTATTATGTTATTTGATTATATACATGTGTATTATATACTGTACTGTATTGTGTTATTATTTTTGATGCTGTATCCCGGGGTTCTACTGTATATAGTATGAATTATCATATGCTCCACTGCCCACTCAAAAGGATGGTGGCTAAGTAGTTAGCGACGCTGTCTGACTACCTGGGCTTCCGATGTTTGGAACCAATTCGTACCACAGCAACACTTTCACTAAGAGATATTTGCCACCATAACGTTATTCCTCGTGTATATAACTGATGTATTTATAGAATGAATGCTAACTAGAAAGATATAAAGGAAATGAATGCGAACAAAAATCACTTGATTCATATGAAATGCCCAAGCAACAACAGCCCCCACAAACTGTGTAGGAACATTTTAATATGACAAAATAATACATACCATACTATCTCACTAACGAGTTAATGCATATAAGGTTGTTCTCAGAACAACATACTACCCTACATCCTTTCTAAAAAAAAAGTGGATTATGCTTAAGAAGATAATATCATCGGACAAATAATATAGTAGCGCCCAGAAAAATGGTGGGTGATGTTCGAACAGATGGTATCATGACAAAAGAACACCTATTACAGTATCCCCACAAAGAGAGGGAATAATACATCCGGCGTAGTATCATGACAACGTAACAGATACGACATTACTCCCACCTTATCCTCAATGTAGCATTACAAGATAATACAATATTCTGAAACTAGCCCGACCTGTGGAAATTCCACAGGGAACTCATTCATACATAATATATCGATGTTGGCAGTCTATAGATGTTCAGCGTAAATGGAGACGCCCTGATATTATTGTAGCTCTTTTGTTAAAAGTGCAAAAGTATTTATCTAAGCTAGCACGAACTCTCATCAAAGCCTGGTCATAAAGTACGCTTAAATATCATCTTTTAATTCTTGCAGATTTCATATATATTATTATAGAGTTAATGTCTATCGATTTTTATATATTATAAAGGTGCAATTTCAAAACAAAAAAAAATATATATCCATATAACTTGGATGCCTTAGCTTGAATTGAAACCGAAATAAAAATTATGGAATATATATATATATATATATATATATATATATATAACTTAACTTCCTTCAGCTATAATCGAAACTGAAACCAAAACTTATGAAGTATTCTTGATAAAATTATTGATAAAAAATAGATTACTCATCATTACCATATCTTATCGCAATAGAAATGAACCCATCGTATGGCGGTGCTGTTTGCCTCCTTAAGGTCTTGGTTTGAGCAATGAGGACCCAATCGGCAGTTTTCCCTAAGGTGCTGTATCGTTTGTACCTCTCCACATGGTGTCTAGACCCCACTTGTGGAGATTGTCTTTTGTTTTGACTTCTTTGGCTCTGGCTCTATTTAGAGTCACCCAGTTTTTTCTACCAAGGTTTGAACCCTGGGGAGTGTTTCTTTTGGGTCTGGTAGGGCTTCATTTTTATTCCTGCTGTTATAATCTCGCCATCGTGCGATCCTATAGGAAGCAGCTTGCCTGTGATCGATTTCCTCTATATTGATGAAGCTACTGCGAGATTTTAGTCTTTGTCTCACTGATTGGTGGCCAAAGACAGTAGCTTTATCAATATAGAGGAAATCGATCCCAGGCAAGCTGCCTCCTATAGGATGGAACGATGGCGAGACTAAAACAGCAGATTACTGGAGTGCCATCAGTTATAATCGAAACCGAAACCAAAACTTATGAAGTATTCTTGGTGAAATTATTTATGATAAAAAATGTAAGTGCATAACAATTAAACGACCCGGATGTAAGCGTGACACAAAAAATGATACACGCGCTATCGTATTAATACATAGATAATATAGTGAATTAAATTATCAAATACTAATAGTATACTTTCGGTTTATGATTTAGAAGGTATGTAAATATATACTGCTCCATAAAATATGTATTATTGATTGTTACCGTATTTGTTCAATACTGCAAACATGTTAATACCATCTTATTCCTGAAGACAGACATATTGTTTCCCATGTAGTTCTTGTTATCTTTGTTCTAGTGTTCTATGTTTTCTCTGCTATTCCAGTTTATAATTCTTTTTAAAATGTAAAGTACTTCGTATGCAAACTAAATGGTCGGCGTTAGAATCTTGTTATACCTACTTTATCCAGCGACGTTAAAATAGTCTTCATAGATGTCTCCATTATATAAAGAATATTAGGTTAGAAAATAGCTGCTTAAAGAGGGCGCGAATTATGTTTCATGTTGGGAAAATTCTCAGATGGTATATTTAAAGACTACTGACGTTACTATTCGTTATTCCAATATTTGTTCATATGTTTACTGATGTTTCATAAATAATTATAGGGCCAATCAAACGCATTTTTAGAACGAATTAATGCATATATTTATGGGTAATTTGCACATAATTGGAATATAATTCTATTCCTAATTACAAATATATTTGTTCCTATTCAGACTTTCTCGGTAGAATTTTCGTATTTTCTTAGACTTTTTAGACTTTAGACAACCTTAATATTTATTGATAAAAAACTAGAAGCATACATAATGTATCTGAATCTTCAATAAGGATTGATTTCGTAATACTTGGATTATTAGGATTACTGTTCTCATCTTGAGTGGCTTGGTGTAGTAATCCATTTGAAAATTGAGAATTACCACATAGTGTTACGAATTATTACATAGTATTTCGAATTGCAACGTAGTGTTAGGAAATACTGCGTAGACTTACAAGTTAGTATATAGTTTAATATATGTAAATATATATATATATATATATATATATATATATATATATATATATATATATATATATATATATATATATATATATATATGAGAAGACTGTTTGAGGGCTAGGGAAATGCAGTGTATAGAAATTATGTGTAGTCAAATTAATAAGAATAAAATACTGAAATGATTTCAATAATTTTCAATTAATATATTTATTTCCGAACATTGTGTGATAGGTATGAGAATTTTCTTATATTTTCAAGAAGATGTCTCTTCTCCAGAAAGGATAAGAAGCAAAAATAGCTCTTAAATGTGGCCACATTTTTTGTGTTGGCTCCAGAAAATGGATATTGGATACAAGCCTTAGTCTCGTAGTCAAACTACTTCGCATATATATATATATATATATATATATATATATATATATATATATATATATATAACAAATTCCACAGTCAAACAACGTCACATCCCACAAAAGGCATGACAGTCAAAGAACCGAAAATGCCATGGTTTTTGTGGGCTGCGACGTTGTCTGGCTGTGGAATTTATTATATATAATCTCTCACATTCTGAAAATTATATATATAGGGGGAATTCACGGTCTTATTGTTGCTTTGGGAAAACTAAGGCTAAGAGAATAAACCGTCACATAAACCTGGTTTTGAGTGCCAAAAGGCGGATGGTGAAGCACTGCTGACTCTGACCCTGTTACCTTGCCTTTCTATCGGGTACATATTTGTATCTCGGCAAACACTCACCCACGCCTGCCCCAGACTAGATGCAGAACGCCATTGTCTCATGAGACAGAAAGCTCCCACCACCTATATATATTATTATATATGTGTGTGTGTGTGTGTGTGTGTGTGTGTGTGTGCGCGCGTGTGTGTGTGTGTGTGTGTGTGTGTGTGTGTAGAATGAGAGGGGTATATAGAGAAACAATTATGCAGGAAGAGAGAGAAAATTATAGACATACATAGAGTCACTGGCATGCATCAAATGGATTCATAACATGTTTCATCTTTTCTGAATGTGTATTCATTCGTCTATCGTTTGGTTATCATTTTCATAAATTTTATATTCAGTTATTCTTAAAGGGCTGGAAAGAACGGTAGTCGGACGGAGCAATATCAGGTGAATAATACGGAGGAGGCAAATCTTCCCAATTGGAACAGAAACTTTTTGTTGTGTGAGATGTCGTTTTATCATGCTGAACCACTACACACTTCCTATTGTTAATGTTGGGAATTTTCATTATAGAGCAGCTCTTAGATCATCTAGCTGCGACCAATCCTGATGTGATTGTTTGCTTACGTCCTAGTAACTCATAATGAATTAGTCCTCTAATGTTCAACGATAAGGAGAGCATAAACTTTTATAAATCTAGTCCTTGTTTTGAACAGACCGTGAACTTTAGTTTCGGTCTAACCATGTTTGTTGCGTATTTTTTTGTAAAGAACACATTTTTCATATCCAGTCACAATTTGTTCCTGGATATGACATTAAACTATATCCGATGGTGAGGCCCCAGCTTGCGGGCCTTGGGGAGTGTGGAGCCACCCTTTAATTGCCATTGCTCCCAAGTCCACTCTGACCCGGAGTGGTAGTACCTGTTAGGGTCCCAACTATGGGTTAAATACAATCAGACTTAAAAAAAACAAATATACTCCATTAAATATCCTTCCTAAAAATAACTAGATTCGACATCAAATAACCTGAAAAAGGTTAATATGCCGTAAAATAAAAACAAGCAAACAACCAACCAGTCACAATTCTTTGCAAAAAGGGTCCTCGACGATTCCTAAGAAACAAAGATATGCAAATACTTAATTTTTTGTCTTGTTAGGCGTCGGTCAAATTGTGGGAAACCGAGTGTCCAATTCCCCCCCCCCCCAAAAAAAAAAAATCGGGAGTGTCATAGAATCATTATGGTATGAGTTGTATTGAATTGTGGAGATAATCTTTTACTGGTTACCTTTGGATTGAGCTCCATGACGTCTTTAATCTCGTTTGCACGAATTGATCTTGGTCGTCCCGATCTGATCTGGTTAAAGTCTTTGGAAGAAAATTTAGGAAACCAATGTTGACATTTTCGATCATTCAGAACATTAATCCATAGAAAGTTTTGATATTTCGCGTAACTTTTGCAGCTGAATTTCTTTTTTTTTTTTAATTCGTATAGCATGAAATGTTTCAGATGTTCCTAACTAATATCCATTTTTACGGCTGAGACATTTAAACTTAATACTTTACCACTAATTACTATGCCTGAAAGGCAAAACAATATAAGACGCCAATTCATCTAAAAATATCGAACTGTGTGCCACAAGAGCAAAGTGAGAGAGCAGAAAAACGATATCACTTTCTTTCCAACCTGATAAATATCTTATTTATAAATGTGTGACATTTGTTGTATATCAATCTTTCATGTGATTCTTTTTCGTATGAGGAAGGTACACGTTCTACTTTACGTAAATCGAGGAATGGTATTCTCAGACAAATGACATCACCATTATCGCATAGGTCTCGCAAGTCGTGTATCGATAGTTAGCATGCGATGCAATGGCAGCCCTCCGTGTGTGCCTCGCTCTTTCTCTCTTTCCTCAGATTTCGCCTCCGTTGACGAATTTGAAGCATGCACAGCACCATCAACCAAAATCGATATTATCGAGTGTCTACCGGAATAATCAAATGATTTTGTCGTGATTCTAAATAGAAAACTTTCCAAATTGCTGGAAGATGATTGTATCCTGGGGCCTTTTTCATGAATTTAAATGAATTCGCACAGGTGAATAAAAAGAGGTGTCTACTAATTCATTTAAGCATCGAAGAGAATGCCTTTGCACTTTATAGCAAGATTCACATTTGTCGTTCCTCCATTCCTCTTTACTCAAAATTCCTTTTTTGCATATTGAATTAAATTGATTTATAGACATCAAAAATATATATATATATATATATATATATATACATATATATGTGCGTGTACTATATTATATTACATAATGGCATATATAAATATCTATATATACATATGCACATATACATATATATATATATATATGTATACATATATAAAAATTCTAGTTAATAGCATAATCTTTTAGAATACCCTAAAATGATTAGCAAGCAACCTGAAAAAATGCTGAAAGCACGTTTAGTTAGCTAAAACAAATTATATATATTGTACACCCTTTAAATCATTTGTATATTATTTTTTAGAACAAATAATAGACAGAACTATATTAGATTTGCTTACAGCTGGTTCAAGACTATGCTTAATTTAAATCATATAACGTAACATGCGATAAAATAAAGATTGTCATGAAACAGTGGTAAACATTTTTTTATATATTTTACGCTTCAATTTGATTATCATATTAAAACGATTTAAACTGCCAAAATCATACATAAATGCATATATATATATATATATATATATATATATATATATCATGTTTTCTTAACACACTCATACTGACACACACACACTATATATATATATATATATATATATATATATATATATATAAAGAGAGAGAGGGGGGAGAAACGGTAGAAAGAGATAACGCTCGTGATCAGTGATTCATCTCTTTAGTTTTGTGTTTTTGCTTACTTTTATACGCGTTTTTTTTATATTCTGAAGAGAAACAACTCTTCATATAGACAGACTAAGAATATGACTGGTTGCTTTTATTTCATGTTCTCACGTGTAGTTATTATCTAATAAATATGCATACTTCAGAATGGCTGTTATACCGGCTCCATACATTATTAATTCTGAAACTAATTTAAATGACATGGTAAACACACTGATATACACACACATGCACACATACAAACACTCACACATATTTATATGTGTAAGTCTGTGCGTGTGTGTATGTCTGTGTGTGTATCTGTGTGTGTATGTTGGAAGTTTTTATCGCACGTGTTTCGTGGAAAAAACTAGTTTGTTTTAAATCAATAATTTTCTTGAATTTATTCTATTAGTTTGTTGTGAACGAGTAGTCCTTATATAATTTTAGGGATCATCGGTTATTTATTATGAGACAATGTAAATATATATGTAAATGTATATATATATATATATATATATATATATATATATATATATATATATATATATATAGACAGAGAGAGAGAGAGAGAAAGCGAGTGAGAGAAAGAGAGAGAGAAAGGGGAAAGGAGAGAAACAATGAAAAATTGGATTCGTTGCATAGTAAATCCAACTAAATTGCCCATTTATTTGTTGTAAATTATAGGAGTAAAATACTCTCTATGTAATCATGTCTGATAAAAAGTACTAATTTTGTTAACATGAAATTTGGAGGGATTATTTCGTCAAAATAGGTGGGAGTAATTATATCACTGTTTAATCTTACGTCTTCTACAAATTAAAAATAATTTACGAAACAGCATGCTCGGAAAGGTCATCCAAGTACACTTACCATGTACAAGCACGAATTACATTGAAATAAATAGCACTTTTTTTTTTCAAAATGGAGCATTGTACTAAGCATACAATGAAGCATCCTTTTTTCCCGACAGAAAAATCTGTGCATATGCGGAGTACGACAGCATTTATTTCCTTCTTTTTTTAACACTTTTCGATGACTGACATTTTGTCTTAGATTTTGTTCTTTAAAGTATTAACACTTTGGAATGATTGCCTAAGGAAATAAATAGTAACTAGTGAATCAGTTCATCAAGCAAGAAGAATAAATGAAAGTAAAAAAATAATACAATGTACAAACACACACACACACACGCACATATATATATATGTGCGTGTGTGTGTGTGTGTGTGTGTGTGTGTGTGTGTGTGTGTGTGTGTGTGTGTGTGTGTGTGTGTGTGTACGAGTTGCCTTCAATACGTTTCCATACTTTTTTGTACGGGCATTTAAAATTGTCGTGGACTCCTTGTTATTACTGTCATATATTATGGCGAGTCAATTTTTTTATGATTTCATGTTCAAATGAACAGCTATAGAAGGAATTGGAATGCACCTTACTAAATGCTGATTGCCATGGCTGGTGAATTTCATAAATGCATTCTAGATGTGCGAACACTTTTGAAGAACGATATGCAATATAATTCTGTTTTAAACTTTGAAAAAATGCAATAGACACGTGCTCTTGGGCCACTTTGCAATAATCGAACGTCAGGTTTTTAAATGAGATATTATGAGAGTTCTGAAAAGTGTAAGAAAGAACACCAGAGTTGATTGACCAAATAAGGAATTTCATGGATAGCGATTGTCGTTTGTCTATAGAAACAATAAATGCACAGTTAGATGTAAGTGCGGGAACTGTTAATCGCAAGGAACTAAAAATGCGAAAGATTTGCGCGAAGTTTTCCCAAGGCTGCTCAGCAAAATCGGAAAGAAAGGCATCGTCATGCTAGCAAGGAGTTACTCGAGCTGATGAACTCAGATCCCACATTTCTTGATGCTGTTATGACTTGCGAGGAATACTGGATCTACTACCATGTTCCAGAGATCAAAAGGCAGAGTCCTTAATGGAATCATGCTGGCTTCCCCAGACTCAAAAAGGACAAACAGGGCAGATCTACTCGGAAATTTATGAAGATCATTTTGTGACAACACGCACAGTTTCTACATGCACGTGATTGTCATTGAACAGACGGTCTACAAGAACACTATGTTGACGTTTTAAGGGAGTTCAGACAGAGATTACCTCGGAAGAAGACAGCACTCTTAAAATCGGGTCAGTGGCATTTCCACCAGAACAATGAGCCAGTTGACAACTTCATCTTTGCCACAGAATATTTGAGCAAGATGTGTATCTCTATAGTTCAGATCTTGCTTCCTGTTACTTTGGTTATTTCTCAAACTCAAGGAAAACCTTAGAGACTGTCTTTATGAGATAATTACGATGAAAGGGGATGTGACGAGTGGCATTGACACTCTCACCCAAAAAGACTTCTATGGGGCTTTCTTGAAGTTATTGGAAGGGTACACGTGCATTGCAGCCGGGGAAGATTTCTTCATAGGGGACTAGAGTTTCATGTGTGTACTATCAAATGAATGTGTCTATGCAAAAATGTCTGGAAACTTATTTAAAGCACTATATATATATATATATATAAATTAGCACAGTCTACGTTTGATGCATGGAAAAATAGTATACTTGAATGAGTAAATGAAAATGTTAAACATATAAAACAATTTAAACACCGTAGAAAAACTAATCCTCTTTTAAAAAATTCAGAAATACGAGAGGAACTTAAAATACTTCAAGAAAAGTTTGTAATAGTTCCGATTGATAAAGCGGCAAACAATATAGCTTTTATATGTAAAAATATTATATACAACGTTTATTGATAGAAGTAGGACTTATATTAAATTTAGATAGCATTATTTTGAATAATAGTATTATAAGTGAAAAAGTAGGATTAAAGTTAGAAGACAAACACAAAAATCTTCCATGTATGTATTGGATACTTAAAGTGCATAAAAATCCAGTTGGTGCTAGATTTATTGTAGGTTCAACGACGTGCATCACTAAACCTTTAAGTAAAGCTATGTCTAAAATATTTAAATTAATTATAAATCAAATAAATAATTTTCACCTGAAAAGTAAATTCTATAGTAATACAAAACTATTTTGGGTAGTAAATAATTCCCAACCAGTGAAAGAAAAATTAGATAAAATAAATTCCAGAATAAAAGCAAAATCTATAGCTACTTATGATTTTAGTACGCTATATACTAAAATTCCGCACGAAAAACTTATAAAAGAATTAAATGATACTGTAGATTTGGCTTTTGAAGGTGGAAAAGGTAAATATATAGACTTTTCAAACTCTAAAGCTTTCTGGTGTAAAAATAAAAATATCAAAACTAGTGTTTCTAAAGGTATTTTAAAAATACTTGTAAGTCATCTTATTAAAGAATGCTATTTTCAAATAGGAAATAAAATATTACTCCAAACGATAGGTATCCCAATGGGATTGGATCCTGCACCATTTTGGGCAAATTTGTATTTACATAGACTCGACTATATATATATGTCATCACTATTAAAAACAGACATATCTAAAACATATAACTTTCATGGATGTAGGAGATTTATAGATGGCCTTATATGTATAAACGATAATGATGAATTCGAAACAAATAAACATCTTATATATCCAAACGAATTAAAATTGAATTGTGAACATAGAGGACAACAGGCTACATTTCTGGATTTAGATATAAAAATTGAGGATGGGATTTTTCTTTACAAAATATTTGATAAAATAAACGCTTTCCCCTTTAAAATAGTGCGTATGCCCCATAAAGATAGCACCTGCCCGGTTTTTATGTTTTATGGAACCATTATGTCAGAGCTTTTGAGAATAGCTCACGCTACTTTAAAACTAACAGACTTTATACCACCAGTTTCTAGTTTAGTAATAAGGATGATAAAACAAGGTGGGGATAAAAATAAAATATTAAAACAGTTAAATAAAGCATTTATTCGTTATCCTGATGCTTTTGAATCGTTTAAGGTAAGCCAGAATATATTAATAAAGGAAATCCAAAACTATATTAGCAATGTATAAAATGTATTTATAATTACATATAATAAATTTATATTAATAAAAAATAAAAATAAAAAAAATGTATATATGTAAAAATATTTTTAACCTTTATATATCTAATTTTAAATAAGAATGTAAATATACTAAATACTAATCATAGTGGGGGTGATAAGTAGTTAAATGGATTAATCCTTATCTTATAAATACAAGACTGATAAATTAAAAAATTAAAAGATGTATCCAGTTTAAATGTGGAAATTGATGAATCGCACAGGTAAGAAATTCATTTTTATAGTATGAAAAGGTTAGTAATTGCAATTAAGGATAGGAAATTGGATCAAATGTTTGTAACATGTCTTCTTCCTAAGATTAAGGGTGGTGGTGTTTGATCAACACTGCTGGGGAGCCATGATGTAATATACTGTTTTGTTTTCAAATCCCCGAAACAGTGTTTCATGGTAAACAACTGATGATCCCTTGAAAAATAAATTATTGGTCTTATAGTAAATTCGAGAGCGAGTTGATGCAGTGATTGCAGGTGATTAAATGACTTACTGGCTAGATGGTTTTCTAACGAATAAATAGTTTTTGTATAGTTTTAAAGGTTAAAAATTTCCAAGACTATATATATACGCATATATATATTGAAAGTGATGGTTGTGTCATTCCAACGAGAGAACAAATGTATATTTAAAAGAGTGTAGCCATCAACAATTGTGGGGATTTCAGCCTTTTATCATATTTTTATTTAAAATATTTTATAACGCTTTTCAAGCTTTGTTTAGCTCTCTTCAGAGATTTTCGTAAAAAGGTTTGTTTTTTTAAATGAGAGTTTGAAATGTTATTTTTACATCTGCTGATACTAAATGTGTTTTTCAGAGTGATGTGGTGTCAGACATTCTGTCCCCAACAGTAAGTGTAGGTAGTGTCCAGTCAATGTGAAGTTCAAAGAGGGGGCTTTTGGTCCATTTGGTAAGGTTTTTATGGTGTTTTTATGACTTTCTTTCTCCATGTATAACACACACTCGCACACAATCACACACACATACATATACACACATGTGCATATACATATACACGCGCATACGCACGCAAGTATATGCACATATACACACGCATATACACAGAAATATATGTAGGGGCATACATATATACATACCCACCTACACACTCACACACGTACTCACACACGTACTCACACACGTACTCACACACGTACTCACACACATCCACACACTAACATATCGCACATGTTGCTTCATTTTTTTTGTTTTCCCCAATCAAAACACGCATGCATACATGTACTTAATCATTCAAACACAAGTACACGCACACTCAAGTAAGATGGAGAATTGGTTGGAGATGATATATACACACACACGCACACACAATCACACATACATATACATACACACGCACATATATATGCATACATGTATGCACATACACACTCACATACATCCGCATACGTATGAAGGCACACACATATACATACACACATGTATATATATAGAGAGAGAGACATAAAAAATTATGACTTGATGTTATCAGCAAGAGTCGAAACCAATACATACAACTCTTCGGCATTATCAGTTATCCTCTGAGCAAAGCTCACACACTTTAAATTTTAGAATTTAAAAAATAATATTGTTAATGGTATATTTGCGTACGCGTAAAAATACAATACTTTTAAAGTTTACCACTTAGCATCTATTTTTGTAACGTGGTAAAAAGACACAAACAATGAAAAGAAACAGAAATCCAACTCGTCTTATGCAAAAAAAACATTCATTTATTCGTGGGTCTTCCGAAACAACGCATTTCATTATATTTCGAAATTCTTTTCGCACGCACGTGCTTATTAAAAGTTGCTTCCTTCTCGTCACTTCTTGGTGTCCCAGCCAATGATTTTCCGCCGTCGGCGCACACGTTCATCTTACCCAGTACACTTTACTTCTCTTTTCCGCCACGTGGAGTATTTTTCTCTTCTTTTCTCGTGGAGCTAGTTCGCGCACATTTGCTAATTTGCAGAGGTGCTTTAATGGCTGCTAGTGCTAATATTTTCGCTAGGCAGCTATCCGCCGTCTGCTGATGCTGTTGCTGCTGTTTTTATCATGTGGGTTTATAAGCGTTCTGTCACATTTTTCCCGGCAAAAACAAATGAAATTTGTTTCATAGTTCCAAATCCCACATGTATAAATATCAAGTCTGTCGATTAAACATTGACAGACAAGTAAGTGAAGAACTGTTCTGCATATAGATGAAGTCAATGACATTATATATATATATATATATATATATATATATATATATATATAAATTCTTATTCCTGTCTGTTTTTTGTGTGTTCAAAATTTGATTAATACATACGAAATGTCCATTACTTTATTGTTTGCTTTATTTCTATATATAGTATGACTCTTGCAAAATATATAAATAAGAGGTGGTCTCATTTGCATATTACATTTAGGAAAATCGATCTTTTTCAGTGGTACGTTAGTTATTGTTTATAGTGAGAAATTGTTTTACGTGTTCTATTTAAGTTTGTTTATTAAATTTGATTTCTATTGATAACATATTTAATTTCATTTATTTTCACTGATATTAATCTTTTAGAAATCAGTTTGAGTTATTTCCCATGAGCGCCAACTTTGTTCTTCTTTTTGTTTTTTGTTTTTCTTTTCCGGCGCATATTAAAACTAAAAACAATTCATACAAACTATCAAGCATTATTTATGAATTAGTTTCAATAAAATAATTTCCAACTTGATTTCGCAAATAACGTTGTGGTTCAGTGCATCTTTATCTTAAAATAAACAAACAATCCAATTCAACTACGATTCTTTATTTAATACAAAATCAAAAAACTGTCATTTACATTTTAAGTAGTTTTTTCTTCACATTTTTTGACATCGTAACTGCTATTTTATTTTTATTTTAACAACACAATAAATCATAACTCACCTTTTTATAACATAAAAGCGTGTATTTTGGTTAACACAAATTCTACGTTGGTATTTTGAAGCTGAATTTTTTACAGACCGTAAAAACAAATCTTTCTAGACTGAGGCAGCATAAAAGAAATGCGCTTAAACTGGTATATAGTCATAAAATGTTGCTCAATATCCGGAGAATAGATACTCTTCGTATCCCTTCCGCCGAAATATCAGGTGGACAGTTTCTTTATGGGGGAGGGATTACATTTTCGTGTTTTTATCAGTTCTTTTATTTTTTAAATTGTTGTTGGGGTAACAATGGAGTTGACATATAATAATGAAAAACTGCTCAATATTCTTAGTATATAACCTCATGTCGACCCTGGCAACGTTGGGTAGTCATGCTAGTATATATATATATATATATATATATATATATATATATATATATATATATATATATTACTTTAAAGGGGAAGGTGTTACGAAGGAGCATTTCTATGAGACAATCATAAACTAAAGTATTCTAGGCAGTCCTAATAATCAAATTCCAAAAGTTTTTAACTCACGAAATAGTTTAAAAGCTCGAGTATAGTCATAGAAATTTTAAAATGATCTTGAAGGTCTCAGAGCGTTCTACAATAACTTAGAATGGGTTGTGGTGCCATATAAATAGATGAGGAAACGGAAGCAGATCAGATATCAGCTCGAAACTGATAAAGTAATTTCGGTCCCTGATTCGTGGATAAGTCCAGCCGAAAGAATCCAAAACAAAAACGAAAATGCACCTCCTCAACCCACAAAAAGTCTGCAGAAAATGCCTTCTGGACCAGTGGTAAATAGTATTCTGACATTTTCTCATTTAAAAGAAAAGTAAAAAGGAATCTTATTGTCATTGAATTTCGTTGTTAATAGAGTGAATAGTCACTGGACGTCCTGCCTGCCGACTGATCTTAATTTTGTCTAACTTTACCTCTCCCTCGTAACCGTCACTCCCTGGTCCTGTTTTTTTTTTTTTACCTGAGTTTCACAAAGGCGTCAATTTTTGGATTAATAGTAGTAATTCTAAACAACTGTATAGTTAACAAACTGTTAGTTAACAAACTTTTTCGTGTGTTTGGTTATTGTAAAAATTTGTGTACAATATTTTCCTTTATTTAGTTATTATTGTAAATAAAAGAAAAGTATCATTTTCCTAAAATCATATTCCATATCGTTCATATTTTTAATTGTTACCTCTGGAACGTAACAATATATATATATATATATATATATATATATGTATATATATATACACACACACACACACATATATATATATATATATATATATATATATATATATAATAAAATACATATAATAGACGTTTGAAAGACACGCAACGCATTATTACGAAAATAAATCGTTATTTATTTTTGTTTGAAATTTATAAATATACTTCGAAGTCAAGCTATTTATGTATTTCTTTCTTTCTTTTGCCGTGTTGTGGTTGGAGCAGAGAATCAGTAAGTAGAAATCCGTTTCTTGTTTTTCACGGTAGTATTTTGAAACGTCGGAACGTAACATACGCTTAAATATTATATTAAAATTCCTGGAGATTTAGTATTTATTATTATAGGGCCAATGCTCTGTTTATAATTATATTGTACTTGATATATTGTAGTGATTTCAAACGATAAACAAATTACTTCTGTGCTTTACTAGAATCAAAACCGAAACATATACCTCTCCAACATTATCCGTTATCATATGACCTAAATTCACAAATATAAAAGTACGCAAAACATAATGTTGTCTAACATATAACTTTTGGTTAGCGCATGCGCACAAAAAAAAACACGAATATAATCAACTTACTCCAGAGGAAGATTGCAATTTTTTTCTTTAATATTTTCATCACCTAAAACAAAAATTGACAGTTTGCTACGGGTTCAAATGCACTATATCCCAAATTTTTACTCGGTAAACAAATATTCAGAGGGGAGTGCCGTAAATATATTTTGCACACACACACCGACAATATATATGTATATCACAATATTTCAGTGCATTAGAATGTTTTCATCTTAAATTCTACTCAATTATGCATGAGGTAGAAATCATGCGTATGTATAATTCTGCGTAATAATGAAATGAAACCACTCATCTCAAAAGATACCATAAAAATAAATAGGTAATTTCTTAACGCTCGTTTTTCAACATAATATGCAAATTATTTATCATTAATATATTAACTGTTCGTGTTAATAATTTCTAAATAGAAAAATTATGCTTTTGATATCATTGTCAAAACGAGAAATAACTTAACTTTATAGGTATTATTGACTTCTTATAAATAAATTCAAAGATAACTAATAACCAAGATAATTCTGATCCTTTCTCATGAGAACGTGGTTAAACAGGGAGAAATGGTAGCTACTTAATTTAATGCATTGAAAACTATGCTTTATTTATTTCATCATAATCGCTCCCCTCCCCCGATCACGCTCAAATTTAAATGAATGACCCTCATCTTGGAGAGGTGTCATGTATTGACAAGTTTCTGAGACTGACCTTCACTCCTTATTTGAAAAAGAACATGTACATCAAATCTGTTACCAAGATCGCTGAAAAATAATTAGATCACCCTAACACACCAGTAGGTATCTCAGTGCCAATGCAATCCTCTTTCTGTATAATAACCAGGTACGCTGTAAAATAGAATATTGTTGCCACGGCTGAACAGGAGGTGTTCGGTCCCTTGTTGAACAGGAGTTGCTCGGTCCCTTGTTGAACAGGAGTTGCTCGGTCCCTTGATAGGGTTCAAAACCGCCTTCGAAATCTAGTAAATGATACCCTTTTCTCTTCCTTGCAAACATTTTCCAAACAGAAAATACGTTGCAAGTCTTTCTCTGCTCTATCTTTATTATTATGGCAGTGCTCGAGTGAACTCAAATCTACGGTCCCTCCTTGCCAAACATTCACAAAAAAACTCAACCAGTTAAAATCAATATATACGTTTTCCCCATACTTTAACTTTGTCCTTAATCTAAACGCAAATTCCATAAAGAAAGCTTCTTTCCAAGAACTTTCCACTTGTGGAATACTGTTCCCCTAGCGTGCTTCTCGGTTGAATACAACATGGTAGCCTTAAAATCAAATATAAACAAGTTCTTGTTGAGCCGTGACTCTAAATAAAAATTCTAACCCATTTACACCATTATCGATTACTACGCTACCACCTTACGTTCATTAACCCTTATCCTCGAGTGGCCTTCGGGCCTTGACAAGTGATGACTCCCACGTAAAAAAAGAGAATGTTTAATGATTGCATGTGTGAGAACTCCTAGTGAGTAAATAATAAACTTTGCTATAACAGCACAAAAATCGGTACAATAAATATACCGAAAAGATGTTAACGTAGATATAGCAGAGAATATATAATATAAATGCTTACAAGAAACAATATCGTATAGTTTATTATTTTTCTAGAATGATGTTTGAAAATACACATATATCTTGATCTATGGAAAAGTTTTTTTCATGTAATATTATTTGATTGATAAAAGGGGATAAATTATAAATGCTATTACAGTGTTTACTGGTGACAGGTTTATTCAGAAGGAGTTTTATGAGTCTGGCTTGTTTAAAGATAAATTCTACCGACATATTGAATTGTTCTACTTCATAAACATGTTTTGTAAAATTATCTCGCTGCCAGTTATTACTTGCACTACAAGGACGTATTTTGAATTCTTACTTTTATACATTTTCTTGCAGCAACCATCTTGAAATCCTTTTTAATTATTCTGTTGTTTTTCCATAACTATTCTATATATATGTATGCATATAAACAAATGGGGTACTGTGAGACTGGCGGTCAATGTGTGTATAAAACGTTGTCATATATCATAGGCGATATTGTCTGCTCCAGTGAGCAACTTGCTATAAAATAGGTGGTTACTGGTTCGATTCTTAACTTTAGATGAATACTGATCTAGTTACACTGAAGAGGTCTGATACAGAAAATGGTTTGCTTATCGACAACTGTATACATATATATATATATATGTGTGTGTGTGTGTCTTATTATTACATACGCCATAATCTATCTATAGGGGAAGGCGGGGTAAGTTGAGCATAGGGGTAAGTTAAGCCACCCTCTTACAACCACAATTGACTAAGCCAATCCAAGTTTGTATGCAATCTATAAACAACTGAACACGTGACTTTAACCTCATTAACATTTTGTTTTGCTGAACCAAGATCAGAGGTTGATGCAGTAAAAGAAAATCAGATTTTGTGCCAAAAATGTAACATAAAGCGTTTCAGAGATGAGTGTATGTTTCTTGTGTTTAGTAATAGTTTAATTAGATATAATATGTGGTAGTTGTTTGTTAAATTACTTGCCGTCATACCTGTAAAAGCTTTTTACATTTACCACACATGGCATGCATGGATTTGAACGGACAAGTAAATGAGGTCAGACTGGGGTAAGTTGAGCCAATGCTATTGGGGTAAGTTTTGCCACTGGCTCAACTTGGGCCATATGTCTTTTTACACGTTTTCAAGAAGCAGATGAATGTGTAACCACATCAGTAGGCCTGTTATGGAATAAATTCAAAAAAATTTAGATCTATGGGTTACCTGGTAAATGTTAAAGATTTGTAAGCTGTGCTTGGCTAGAAATTTGCATGCTATACAGGCGCTTTGTTATTCTAATTATTATTATTATTATTATTATTATTATTATTATTATTATTATTATTATTATTATCAACATTATAATTATTATCATTATTATATTTGATAATTAAAATGAGAATTATCGGATTTATTGTGTTAACTTCATTTTTCTTTTTTGTGTGTTTCACAGAAAAAAGCCCACCAGACATGCGCAACTACGTGCGAAAAACAAATCGCGGACAAACTCCTTCAGACGTTATCGAACGGGGTGCTACCGCTGTTACTGGAGGGCAGAGTGTGAGGAGTGCTGCAAGGGACTTTAACATTGATCGAATGACACTCAACCGCTAAACAAGGCAGTCAACCAGCAGGAATTGCTTACACACCTGTTTCCTTACGGCAATTGGTTTTTAGTCCTGAAATGGAAAGGGATTTGGCTAACCACATGAAACAATTGTCAGACATGTTTCATGGTTTGTCATTGAGAAGATGTCGCACACTGGCATATGAGTTTGCTAAAAAACTGTCTCAGTGTGCCACCAAGTTGGGATCGTGAGAAAAAAGCAGGACATGATTGGCTTTAAGAAACGCCAGAACCTGGCAATTAGAGTGACAGAAGCAACATCTTTTGGGCGTGCCACAGCCTTCAACCGCCAAGTTGTTGATAAATTTTTCAACAATTTGAGTCAGATAATGGACAAGTACAAGTTTTTTTGTTTTTTTTACATAGGCATCACCACATTATCAAGGCCAAGAGGCCACTCAAGGATAAGGGTTAAAGAGTGTACAGTAGAACTTGGACATTATAGTAATCATTAGTAATGAAAATTTGGTAAAGTTGATAACTTATATGGAACGGCTCATCAAGAACTTATTTACATTAGACTTGAAGACAACCATATTGTAGTCAGCCGGAAAGCAGGAAAACGGAAGACAATTCCACAGGCGTGCAGTTCTAAGAAAAAAGCTTTGTTCATGGAATCTACGTTTAGGTTTAGGCACAGATAAAGAGTGGGGGGGATTATTGATAGTGTTTTCAGATAGACGAGTGTTTCTTGTGAAAGTTTGGCGAGGGGGGACCATAGATTGAAGCTCATTCGAACACTGTCCATGAAAATAACGATACATCAGAGACAAACTCGCAACATTTCTTCTGTGAGATAAAGGTTGCAAGGAAGAGAAAAGGACATCTCCTACGAGGCTACGAAGTCTATTTTGAACTCTATCAAGGCAGGCCAAGTCCTTTCTAGCAGCTCCTGCCCAGATGTGGCAACAGTATTCCATCCTTGGACGTACCTGGCTCTTATATAGATAGAGAATAGCATCAGCAGTGAGATATCTACTGGATCGATAGAAAGATCCCACCATTTTTCCAGCGGACTTGGCAACAGATTTGATGTACGTGTTCCATTTAAGATCAGGAGTAATGGTCAAGCCCAAAAGCTTGTCAAAACTTGAGGCCTCCTGAAGACGAGAGCCATTCATTTCAATTGATGTCAGATGTGGATCAGAATGTTGATGATGTAAAGAGAGAAGCTTGGTTTTAGATGCATTAAAAGTAACCAGCCATTCTTTACCCCATTGTACTACGTGCTCAAGATCAGAGGAGAGAGAATTGGAGAGAACTTGGTCGTTTACTGTCTTGGATGTGCTACCATAAATGGTAGTGTCGTCAGCATAGATGTCTACAAATGATGTAAGGATGTGATTTGGAAGATCATTAATGTAGATCAGGAAAAGAGTTGGGCCCAGGATGGACCCCTGAGGGACACCGGCATTAATACTGTGAGCTTCAGATTTTTGCCCCTCAACTACTACTCTTATGAACCTATCAGAAAGAAATGATTTAATAATTGAGAAGACATTTCCAGCAATACCATAGCTAGAGATCTTATGAAGTAAACCTTTATGCCATACCCTATCAAAGGCCTTAGATACGTCAAGAGCAATTGCCCTAGAAAGGTTGCCTCCGTCGAGAGATTTGCTAATCCTATGAGATATAACTGTAAGTGACATTTACAACGTTGATGAGACTGGGTGCACCACGGTTAAAAACCCTGGAGCCGTTTTCACAGAAAAAGGAAAGAAACAAGTTGGTTCAATCACCTTCGCTGAACGTGGGGAATTGGTAACGGTGGTGTACACTGTGAGTGCAATTGGGTCAGTCGTGCCTCCTCTGTTCATCTTTCCCATAGTCCACTACAGAGATCACTTCATCAGAGGTGGGCCAACACAGTGCATAGGGAGGGCAACACGAAGTAGCTAGATGAATGAAGAGGTGTTTGTGGAATATTTAAATCACATTATCAAGCACACCAGATGTTCACTAGAAAAGAAAATCCTCTTAATCCTCGACAACCATGACACACACATTTCTTTGAAGTTTGTGAACACAGCAAGATCGCATGGCGTTGTCTTACTGGCCATTCCACCACACACTTCCCATCGTCTCCAGCCACTCGACCGGTCATTGTATGGACCCTTCAAAACAGCGTACAACAGACCCATGGATGGATGGATGGCTACGATCAAATCCAGGGAAAACAGTAACAATATATGAAATCCCAGCTCTAGTGAACCAAGCCCAGACGATTGCCATGACACGATTGAACATTGCTGCTGGATTCCAAGCCTCGGGCATTCATCAATTTAACCGGGATATCTTTAGTGAAATTGACTTTTCCCCTTCTCTTCCAACTGACCGTGAGCAAAATGTGGCTGCAGAAAGCCTTGTGGCAAATTCTACTGTGGAAGAAGCAGGACCATCAGGTGAGGTTCCTGGAGCAGTCGTGCCCGTATCCAGTGATGATGTGCAGCCACAAAAACAGCAAGCATATGATCTTATGCAACCATCCGCATCAGGGTCTTGTGTTTCATCTAGCTCACATGATGTCATGCATCGTCCATACATTTCACCATCTGCAATTCAGCCATTTCCGAAAGCAGCACCAAGAAAGGCAAGAAGAGGTGGTCGCAAAAAGAGCAGCTCAAAGATTTTGACTGACATCCCTGAACGACGGGAGATGATAGCCCTTTCTGAAAATAGAAAGAGGGGCCTATTAACAAAAACAAAGCAGTGTTTGTTCAATGCTAGTGGGGAAAAGTCATGTCCCCCGAGATCTAAAACCCCATGTTCAAGTGACACTGATGATTCAGATTTTGACTTTGATGATGTGTCATCAGATAGTGATGGTGATATTGATCTAGATAGTCCAATAATCGAAGGTGATTTTGTGGTTGTCAAATATGCTGGCAAATCACGAACCGTGAACTACATTGCTCGGGTTGACACTCTCAACGGGGAGGACTGAGTTCGAAGGTGTTTTCCTTCAAAAAGTTGTTGGGAAGGAAGGAACGGACAAGCCTGTGTTTGTTCCAAATCCAAAGGACGAAGCGGGTTTCAATGCAGATGTTGTTTACAAGCTGGAACAGCCAAATAGTGTTGGCAGTTCTGTCCATTGTTCTGGTCAGCTCGTGTTTAGCTGTGACTTGTCACAGTGGCAACTTCATTGACTTACTTGCAGATACATGTTTCAAATTTTCTGCTGGTTCATTCGCTGTAATTAACATTTCTACTTAATGATTAAAATTTGTTTTATAATCACAGCAACAATTTTGGGCTTGTTCTTTCTTCATTTGCAGCACATTTTTACGTGGCACAACTTACCCCTGTGTGGAACAACTTACCCCAGAGGTTGGATTAACTTGCCCCATGGTCGGGACAACTTGAGCCATTTCATATGCATTTTTGTAAAGATCGTGGTCAGCTTAGGTGTACTCACAGAAGACTGCAACTTGTTTCACAATGTTCCCAAATAAAAACTGAAAATAATACACTCATCTTTTCAAAATAATTAGTCGTCTGGGTTCTGAACAGCCAAAATGGAAAATTGGATCAACTTACCCCGCCTTCCGTATATCTATAAAAGTGAGCGTGTCTGTGTGTCTGTATGTGTGTCTGTGTATATTTCCCTACGCAATAACTCTGTAAATTTTTAGGCTACAGGCTCGAAATTTGATATACAGGGTACTGAGATTTGGGACAATCTATGTGATCGCTTTTTGGACAAAAATTTGGCTGTTAATGGGTAAAAGTGACACGATTTGACTTTTAAGAACTCTACCAAACTCCTCCGACAATTTTGCGTGTAAACACTTGAAATTTTATATATAGGTTCCTTGGACATGGATCAAACTTAATAACTCGATTTGATCCCAAAAGAATAAATTTTATGGGGTCATAATAGGGGTAAAAGTTTTAAAAATTGACCGTTTTTTTGTTGTTTTTTCAGCATACACCTCCAAACACCCAGGCAACGCCGGGCACCCATATATATATATAGATATAGATATAGATTATATTATATTATTATTATATACGGCATAATCACGTTGACACACAGGTTCTCGCCATATCACCGAGGTTAAGCAACGATGGGTGACTATTTGGTAATTCTAAGCGCTTTATGTGTTGTCTACTCATCTCGGCATTTTTTCCAGTCGCCCTATACCTCAACTTGCCACTGGCATGCGACAATGTTGCCACGTGGTTGGAGACTGGACATATCTTGCTTCACAAATGTCACTTGCAGGCACCCTTACAGTGGGTATCCATAGTCTGTTAAGACTGAAGGAAGCCACACACACACACACACACACACACACACACACACACATATATATATATATATATATATATATATATATATATATATTTGTAGTCACCGACATATAGTCTTGTTTCGTTTTATCACAATTCATCAGTGCCGCTAGACTAGCACCTCTCCCAAGGATCGAACCTAGAACCGTCGTGATGACAGTCGGCAGTCTGCCCCTCGACCACGGAAACGATGCCCGCAAGTAATCTGTCCATATGTACATACGGTACTGTTTCGCTTTTTCACAGCTCATCAGTGCGGCTAGACAGGCAACTGCCTCAAGCCAGGATTGAAACTCGACCGCCAAAACGACATTCAAGGCTTCTCACCAATGTGCATGGGTAATGAATTAACGATGTTTTGACATCGTCCAAATGCCTCCGCTCGATTTGTTTACACAAAGAGTGTCCCTTAATATGCTAATGGTAGTTTGTATATCACTTCCCAATATATATTATATCATATATATATATATATATATATATATATATATATATATATATATATATATATATATATATATACAGCAATTCGTTATTCAAGCAGATCTGGTTAAATATGAAAAAGTTTTTCTCTTATTTTTAATTTTCCGGTTGATTCTCTCCCTGTGACGAGCTATTCTTTTGGTCTTATTTGATAAATTGTGTATTGTATTACTGAGGGATATTGTCTTGTCTATTTCTCCTGAGTTTTTAATCACGTAATCCCCATTAGAAGTGGGAGGAGGTTTTGTTCATTTGATTTGTTATCCTTTTCCAAGTTGTCTGGTATGAAAAGAAGGAAAAGGAAGAAATCTGGTTGTAGCTATTATTTGTTCATTTTTATAATTATAATTATTTTATATTGTTATTATTATGTTGATAATTGTTAAATAAGTTTAACATATTGGTAGTTGTTTTACATGCTATTTTAGTCATATATATATATATGTATATATACATATAAAGTATATAAAATAATATATATAATATATAAATAATATATATATATATATATTCTACAATTTAAAATCAAAAGAATACGAAAATAAATATTAAACACTATAAGCTTTTGAATGTCAAAATAAAAATAGAAATTTCGAATCCATAACCCAAATATTCCTTCTGGAGATTTGCAAACTAACTAGATGTGTTAAAAAGAAAAACGATAAAATATTACGAAAACAGGAAATTCCGATCAGACTTGCAATCTCTATCTCATAGAAGATATGTTGCTAGTCTATCTCTGCTATATAGCTATTTTCTACGGCGTCATATATTTAGCTTTTATCTATAAACTCTGCAGAACATTTACAACAAATATCCGCCTAGCTACAACCATTGTCAATAATTTCTTCCACTCTCTGTACCCACGTCTAAATGCAAAATCTACGAAAAAAAAAGCAGTCATAGAAATGCCCATTTTATTAGTGATGTTTTATTATAGTATACGTGTTATTATATATTAGCGGTTGTAACCGGCTTTGCCCGGGTACGGAGAGGTTTTATGGTGAGGGAATTGAGGAACAGAACCGTAAAAAAATAGCAACGAGCGCAAAAAATATACCAACACCCTAAACCATAAAAATAGCAGCGTGTAACAAAAAAAAACAACAAAAAATTAGCCGCAGTAGCCAGACTCAAACTTGTAACGCAAGAAAACGAGGTAAAAAAGCCACCCGTTTAGTCGTTTTTCCTTCTTTGTCAGAAACATCACTCAGGGAATGTAGGTGCTTAATGATGAAATAGAATTTCGATACGCCATCCTATTCTCTCATTAAGTCCTCACATTTGTGAAAACAGTAACTGGAACTCTGTATCGCAGGCCTACTCCTAGTTAAATACAATATAATCTTCATAAAATACGGCGTTAATATGTTCCTGCTGAACCGGCATCTTAAATTATTACATTCTACCCAATTTTTAACACAACTAATCACTACGTTATTTTCTCACTGACCATCTTACACTCATTAACCCTTATCCTCGGGTAGCCATCCAGCCTTTATAATTAGTAACTCCCGTGTAACACACACACATACACACACACACGCATATATATATATATATATATATATATATATATATATATATATATATATATATATATATATATATGGTAATCTCCATAAATACCGTTAGGGCTTACAACATGGCCGTCAGAAGAGTCAACAAAAAACTGCGAATAAAATACATAAAACTCGTAATTTCTGTTTTTAAAGTGGGTTGTTAATTTTCTTTATGAAATATACTTCCAAAATAAACTATTACAGTCGTTTAAAACATAATAGAAGTATTATTTTTTATTTTTTAAAAACAATGTTTACAAAATGTCTACGAACGTGCGTAGTATTGTGTTTTCTTTCATTGCAGCGACAGTGGATTTTCAGATTCTGCGTTACTTGTCATTTTTTTTTACAAAATGCAAAATTTTGTAAAAATGTTTTAGGTTAAAATACGAGTAAAAGGTAAGAAATGACGATATTTTAAGGTAATATTATTATTTTTTTCTCTTGTATTTTCGGCGAAGTGCTGTTCATATTAAAGTTTCCTCCAGTTTGCACAGCGTGAGAGACTTCGACAGAATTAAACTCAGATATGTTTAAATTTTATTGCAGGGTATTTAACCGCCGCCATTTGCGTTCATGTAATTTACTATAATACAAACGCAATATAAGTTATTTGCAAAGTTACATTAAACATTATTTGTTGATATTTCTTTTAATTGAGATCCTGCTTCGATTTCAATTAATTACATTTAATTTACAAACTCTAGCGTTAAATTTAAATTGAGATACTAATGACGATGTAGTTTTACGTATTTTTATGCACTGCCTTAAGCATTTTCCATTATTTCTCTTCATCCAACCGCACATTCTCTCCTTGTTCTGTACTCACATACACTTTGTTATTCTGTATGTATTTAAAAGAAAAGAAAATGCATTGCGTAAAGTCATCGCAAGAACTAAAAGTCAAATAGAATTGTTTTATTCAATATAAGTTATTTCGTTTCCTTGCATAAAGCCAACTAATTGATTTTAGTTTTAATAGCAACCGTGTTTTTTCTTGATTTCCACAATTACTGAATTGTTAATCTTTTCCTAACTCAACCCAATTTCAAAGATATCGCTCTATATACTTATAAAACGAATGTATAAAACACAAGAACTAAAGAAAGAAACAAATAGTTTAAAACAAACGATTGCGTTAGAAAATGCCTAAAATCTGTCACACATATCAGAGTATAAATTAACTAGTTACATAAATACATTATGTGACATCTAGTAATACTCATGCGCGATTTGATCAATTGACTATTAGATTTACTTCAGATCAAATTTAAAATTATCCTCTATCTTGATAAAAATGTATAAGAATGTCTACTTTTATACAAATCTTTGTGGCTGTGGTCTCCGAAACGGTTGGACTGATGTTTTCAAATGCGACACAAAAGTGTTTTCATGAATCTGGTAATGTTCTTAGATAGATTCGGAACGCGTCTCATAAGGGTCAAATACCAACAGTCAAAAAATCCATGAGATCTCAAATGTTTCACACTCCCAGTATTTTTGTCATCGAAATCGGTGAAATCGCGAATTTTTCAACCAAATTGAGTGAATGCTTATACTAGTCGTAGACTTCTCGCGCTGCATCGATAGGAAGCTGCACATGTCTCTTTGCAGTTAATTAGTCCACAATCTATTGTAGTCTACATTGCACGGTAGAGAAACTACCGTTAAGTTTATATAATGGCTTGAATTAAAGTTTAAATGTAAAATACAAGTATCATTATTAAATTGTGGTCTATACAAAAACATTCATTCCGAACATTTAAAATATTGGAAGTTTAAGATATCAAAAATTAAAAATACTGTTAGAATTTTCCTATTCAGTTTATGAGCCTTTGAAACTTTTAAATATTTAAAAGAAATTACCATTCAGAGAATACTTATAAATTTATGTCTAGTAAAACTTTCATAAAATATGGATGCATCTGAATTCGTAGGAAGTTTCACTCTCGTTTTATCCCCTTTCCAATAAACTTATTGTAGCTAAATATAGCACAGGTTACGACCTCAAGTTAACCCCTTTATACAGCCTAACATCGCAAGTGCATTTGAGAAGCATTTTCACCGCACAGGTGGAACGGCCTTGCTAAAAAATACAGTAGTTTTTTAATGAGGCACATTGAATTTGAAACCCAATCATTATATATTAGTTAAGCAAAAATTCCTGAATTTTACTTTCTCTAAAGACACCACACGCTTAAGTCATACGGTTTAGACTTTGTAGATTTTTTTCGAATTTTTTTCCAAGAATCGTGTAATAGATTCTGATCAAATTAGAATAAGAATTTTAGATATGAGTTCACGGATCAGTGTATCTTGATTTAAATCATCGTATGTTTACATAAATTTATGGCCCAGAAAACAGCAATTCTCCCTCTTTGTCAGAAACATCGCTCGTGGGATGCGAGGACTAAAAGACAAAATAAGTGTAACTCTTGTTTCTATTATTATGTCCTGGGCGTACTGCCATGAAAAATATGTGGTGCAGAAATTCTATTCGAAGAATTAGTTTTATACGTCTTACGTGTTACACGTGTATATGCATTTTTTTCAGTTCGTTAAATAGTTAAGTCAAATTCACACACATAAACACACATACACGTGTGTGTGTGTGTGTTTCTTTGTTTAGCGGTATGCTCGTAATATCTTAATTATTATATTATACTTTTCTTGCAATATTCTTTAAAATATAGGATAAAAAATACTACAAGTATGACATAACTCTTTCTGGAGTTAAAACGGAAGAGTATATTTATTTTCCTGGTGCATATAATTTGAAGAACACATCTGTAATCAATAACTGACAGCCTTAACTAAAATATCTCTTTTGCCTTGAAAGAATCTTTTACCATTTTTGTTTTTGTTTCTTGCGAATATCTTTTACATTTTTGTTTCTCTTAGCGAATATCTGTAGGGGGAATAATGGATCATGTACGCGTGTTGTGTTGAAGAGTGGCGTTTGCACGAATGCATGGGCGTGTCTCTTGGTGAAGCTAATAAACCATCACATCATTAGATTCTATATGTATATTAGTTGCTTACCACTATATCACGTTGAGATGCTTGTTCTCTTCAGATCCTCGGAGTTACACAATTGTGAGCCTTGTAATATTTGGGTGGGTGACCATTTTCGAATAACACCTAAATAAGTTTAGAGTTTGGTAGGAATTAAAAGACTGGGCCTCGTTTCATCTTTCCATAAAGGTTGCATGGAGATTTTCCAGTACTTTAATGAACGACTAACATAGTGTAAATTTTAGAAATGGAAAATGTTGGAAAGCACTGTATTAAATACCGTAAGGAGAATACAAATATATCACTGTTTTCTCAACGTATTAATTAAATAGTAAGACCGTTTCGTTTTCGTACTAATTGGTAACGACGTAGGAGGACAAAAATCCGCTTGAAAATAAGGATAATGACGTCGCTAGTTGGTAATTGAATAGTTTGTATTGAAAATAATAATGGAATAAAAAGTTATGAAGACACGTTTATGATAATATTTATTGACATTAGATTTGAAGATGACGATATTTTATCGTTCCGGTAAGCAATCTTTTGAGATTCAACAGCTGGGGAATTATTGCAAAGAAGCACTGTTCATGAAAAATCGGTTTGATTTTAAGAAAGTGAAAAGTTGTTTGCGATAGTAGTAAACAGACTAGACTCATATTGCGTCTATTTCGTTACGAGATATTTTGATAAACTCTCAATTGAAACACATGCAATGCGGTTGGTCATGCATTAGAAACAAAAGAATAAATTCCGGCGCGAATTTTATCGAATTACTTGAGTGTGCTTAAGGCAAGAAAATTATATTGCACTTTAATAAAGTCGAATATTTACCTTTAAATATAAAACTACAGGGAAACATACACAGTGTATTTACAACTACAACAGATGTACATTTAAAGAGTTGGATATTTGAGCTTGTTCACCCGTTTGAATGTCCTTAGATGAATTCGGCTGCAACTATTTTCTTACCAAAACAGAAAGTAAGTGGGGAAATGATGTGCACAAAAAAAATGAAAAAATTGTGAATCCCGTGAAAAGTAGCATCATAAGGAAGTTAGAAAATAAAATAACAACTGTTTCCAGCGCCTCTTCCAACTGTACTCATAACACGAGACCACGAATATATGAAGAAGCTCTTAATTTAAACACCATCTCAGAGTCTTTTCTATTTTGGTTCACTATCATTTCTGCACGACTTTAGTGGAAACACATTCGTGATTGGATAATATTCGGACACTAGTAACTATCTGTATATACAATGTTTTTTGCCTTTCCCAGATCTACTAATATTTACCGTTTGTTTAGAATTGTGACGAGCTGTTACTAAGATAAGAGTAATCGCTGATTTAATTGTCGCCCTATCTTTGTTTCTTTTGGCACAATATATCGAGGAATCTGAAACAGGTTGACTTGAACTATATCAGATATGTACTATTATACTGAATTCGAAGGTCATTGCATATAAGAAAACTCCCTGTAAGTTTTCCCAGCTGCCCTGTCCTTCAATTACCGTTAGTTTCTCTTTGTCACTTGCGTAACTCCTGCTTGCGTAAGATGTACCCGCAAGTTTATATCATTTGTTCCTTATAAGTAACTTAGCAGTAGGGATGCACTTATTTGCGGCGATTATCTTCACAACATAAACTACTGAAGTGTTATTAAAATGAATCTACTGAGAAATGTGTATATGATTAAGGTATATCTCACCGAATCCCAGAGATCCTGCCAATCACCGTATCTCGATTTCATAATATCCGCTGATCATCTCATCACAAATAATCCTTCGGAAATCACTTTTATTCAACGTATACTCTGTCTCCTAACCTTCCTAATTAATATGCTCGTCACATAATTGTATATATATATATATATATATATATATATATATATATATACTATATATGTACATATATACATATATATTTATATATATAAATATATATATATAAATATATATATATTTATATATATATATATTTATATATATAAATATATATGTATATATGTACATATATATAGTTTGTTTATTATGCAAACATTATTTGTCTTGAGAGACACATTATATGTGTGCATACATGTTTAAATGGAGTCCCAATTCAGGGAGAACACTTCATAAGACCAAAATAGAATCGAATAATAAACAGACAAGTTACGAGCTCTGTCCTGCATTGAGCACCCTTTAATAATCACGTGAGATCCATTGGATTTACATCTAGAAAACTAATCGATTCAAGCGGTATATATATATATATATATATATATATATATATATACATATATATATATATATATATACTAGCGAAAGTACCTGTCGTTGACTGGGTTCAAAAGCAGCCTACAGAAAATGGACTTTGATTTATGAAAGTATGATAGGTTCATGAAAAGGAAGGATTGTAAAAAGATAGCTTCGAATTTGGGAGTATCAAAACCAATGCAAAATATGATGAAAGTAAAAATATAATAGATAAACTCCATAATTTATTATACCATACCTGTTCACACTGAAACACTTATCACATTATTCTGTGGATCTATATTAAAAAACCTGGTTAAAGTTTGTGGCATATTTCCATTCTATGGAGGTCATGCGCGAACGAACACTCCATAATTTTATTATACCATATTTCTTCAAAATGAAACATAATTATCAAAGTATACCTGCGCAGATAGATATGAAAACTCTTTATTAAAGTGTGTGCCTATTTCCATTCTATGAAGGCCAGGCGCGAACGCAGAACCCTACAATTTTATTGTACCATCCCTATTTAAGTTACAACATACTTATCAAAGTATTCTTATGTACATCTATATCCAAAACATTTGCAAACGTTTAGTTTTATTTTTTTTTCATTTCCATACTTTGTGTACCAGGCGCGAACGCAGATCCAACAATTTTAATGAACCACCGCTCTGACAGAGCAACATACCCATTCCTGTGTCTCGATACATCTATCATTATATGGAATCGGATTTTTTAAAATAGTCAACCATATAGGCAGACATTCAGCTTTATAATCTATATATATATTCAGCTTTATATTCTATAAACATATATATGGCAATTAAGCTACTAGCAATTAAGCTACATAGAATATTCTGCGTTTCAGCCACATTAGGATCTGTCAGGCTTTTGGGGACAGGCAAAGGCATAGCGGAATATTCGGTGTAGCTTAATTTCCATATATATTTTAATAACTTACTACCTAGCTCTACCTATGTATTGAAGTAAATACTTAAGGTATGCGCATAAAATAATACTTTCGTATATTAATTTATGTGATTAAATGAAGTAGTCATATATATGTGTGTGTGTGTGTGTGTGTGTGTGTGTGTGTGTGTGTGTGTGTGTGTGTGTGTGTGTGTGTGTGTGCCTGCGTGTGTGTGCATTATCGAAGCTCTTTTAAACTTAATTCTATATCTGCCAGTTATGATTAATGAGATACTTGTAAATTAAGATGACTCCTGTATGATTCCAGAACTCCGGGTAGCAAATATAAAACAAATTGTCTGGGTGAAGCGCTGGCATTCATTTAACAATCACAAGTGTATGCGTCCACTCAGTAAGATGATACGAGATAGTCCCCATCAAAGGAAATGTTTTTGTTTACGCCAGAACAACTCAGTGGCCGCTTTACTTACACAATAAGCGTAGATAGGATCTTAGAAGGTCATATATGAAAGGAAATATCGTAATGTTATATTCTTAATTCGGAATAAGAAACGAACGAGATAAATATTGTAGATTTAAAAAAAAAAAGATGCAAAAATACAAACGAAAATAATAGAGGTAAAAAATAGAAATAGAAAGCATAAAGTAAATTAGGATAATATAAACATAAAGAGATTGACGGAAATGGAAGGGGAAGCGAACGATTAAAAAATAAACTAGTGAATAGAAATTAGAATAAATGAACGAATAAATACCGACCAAAAGAAACACATAAATTAATGGTAAAAATTACAAAACAATAAGATTTATATAAAGATAAATAATAAAAAATAAATTTTAAAAAATTCGAACATTATAAAAAAAATAGAGATAGATAAATAAAGAAGCAATATACAAACAAATAACCAAAAAGAAAGAATGAGTTATATACAAAGAGGAAATAAACGAGAAATGTGTCAACGTCAACAATAAAAAAAAAAGAAAATAACAGCGATATAAATTCAGAAAACCGGAAGAGAAAGACATTATCAAAATACATAGAAAGAGATAGTAAGACGGAACGAGCGGCGTAATAAGTGAGATACATCAAAAAGAGAAAAAAATCCAAATCGAAATAAATGAAAATGAATATGACAGAATGAAACACATAGAGGGAAAGAGGGTTTGGACTTTAGAAAGTGAATATGGGAGAGAGAATTGTTCCGAAAATTGCGGCGAATAAAGAAGGAAAAGCAATAAAATGTCAGAATACGTACAAGCGAATTGGGTCATAAACGATATTTCATAAAGACGAGAAAAGAATAATGGACAAATGATAAGAAAAAAAGAAAAGATTCAACTAAACCGGAAGGTCGAGAAGTGTCATCGCCGGAAACAAGTCAACTAATGAAGTCGATTCCAATACAAAAGCGTTCTTTCCTTCTGCGAGTCCTTCGAACATTACTCCCGGTCCCGCGTTCTTTCTTTTCGTCAACCAAAGAATATCCTAATTTAAATGCTGATCGCTTACCTAACTCGGACTAATATCCTCTTCTACTTTTATTATTCCTACTTATACTCGGTGTTCGCTTTTATGGTCGTTATATTACTTCATATCAATTAATTTATTCTTTTTCGTCGTTGTAGAATTTTTTTATATTCACTTTCTCTTTGTTATCGTGTCCGACTGGGTTTATTGAAAATTACGCGAATTGTCTCGAATTCGCCTCACTTGGTTTTATTATATTGTAAGTTCTTGACGTTCGCTTATGTTATTCGTTTATTTTCTTATTGAAAGTTGCATTGTTGTAATTTGGTCGCTCGTCTTAATTTGATTTAAAGCTCTTTGTTTCCCTTTTTTTTTACAAAATGTCCGTAAAATAAGTGGAATGGCATTTATTATTCCTTTCTTTCGTTCTTTTTATTATCTTCGTCTTAATCGCTTCATTATAACCTTCAACTTTTTTTTCTATCCAAATTTGTTATTATCAGATGTGTATGTTTGATTTTTTGTTATTCCCCTGTTTTGTATAAGTCATTTTGTACGATACTGATTTTCAAGCGAAGTAACCTTTAACGTCAGCGCCTAGTATGGCTTCAAATATTCTAGCATCAAATTTTCACTATGTAATCGAGCATCAACTTCGTATGAAGGGATCACTCTAGAGTTGTCAAGAGCCATATTCTATTTATTTCTTTCGGGGACTTATTTCCAACACAGCATCAGCCTTTCATGAAAACGAATTTTCCTCTTAGCGAGTGTCTTAAGTGCTTAAATCGGCTTGAGGTTAATCTGCGTTTATTGAGAATATTGTAAGTATTGTCGATTCATATTCGGTTATGTATTTGTTAAAACTTCTGGGCATACTTTATTCATGTAGTATTTGATTATTTGCTATTTACTCGAGTGTTATATATATTAACACACTGCTTAATAGAGGCATTACTAGGAAATCTGATTACCTCTCTGGGTAATGTAAATTATATGTATTATAAGGGAAACGTCGTAGCATCTACCCTACTAGCTAATCGAGAAAGGTATTTTAACTGAATATCCCTAGGAGTCTACTTCGTGACTCGTTTGGGGAAATAATAGAAAGTATTAAAAATATTATATGAGTTTTAATAGTCTTCGTCGTCCTTCTACAAAATCATCTCCCAGAAACCAGAAATCAATATAAAAACGAAATCCGGTCCACATATACTATCAATATAAAACATGAAGGGTGTTCATGTACAAATATATATCATGATTTTAAGTTATTATCATCATTTATCTTCTGGCCATTGGCTTAACGTTCAAAGGAAACATGAGTTGGAATACTTTATTAATGCGGTAGGAAATAAGACACAGTGTTTATGTAGTTGTTTTTATCACTCTGCCTATTTAAATCCGGCACAATAACGTTGACACACTTGCACAATCACGTTGACACACCGGTTCTTGCCAAACCACCGGAGTTAAGCAACATTGAGCCTGGCCAGTACTAGATGGGTGGCCATTTGGGAAGACGAGGCGTTGTATGTACCGTGGGGTAAAATACCAGTTTCAGAAACTGACGCGGTCCATCCTTTTCTCGAGGGTAAATAGGACTCTCTTAAGCCATGGTAGTCACCTCATCTAGTTATGGCGTCACGATAAAAAAATACCCTTGATGTCTCTGGCGAAGCATCAAATATTCAGCTACCGACAAGATTTGAATTGCACTACAAAACTATTGTAGTGAATTCAATCTCGGCTGCAGCCTCGCTGGCTGGATTTAAATCCAATATAGTTGATGAAGACAGATATACTATCTATCCATTTGGTTCAATAACAAGTTTAAACTAAAGCTATGGTTTTATTTGAGTCTTAGATATAACCAAGTATATTATCTTTCACAATTATTCTCAGGCTTGAACGATGTATGTCTAAAAAACGTTTATTGTGGCGAATTTATTTTAATTTAAAACCACAATTTAAAAAGCATCAACTTTTCAAATAATACACCCGGGTTTAATAGGCGTTATCATACTTCTGTACCACACATCTAAGCTTTTGTAAAATATGTTTTGTGATATTCCTCAGCTCAACATTTTTCAAAAACAAATCTTGTTACTTCACACCTTGAGGGTAGGAGAAAATGTCAAAAGACACGGAGAAGGAGCAGGTAAATAGTCGGTAAATACCGGATGCTGCGGATGTTGACAGCAGAGTGAAGAAATGCAGGTGTGTTTTTGTATGTGAAAAGAAATTCAATAGTTTAAGAATGGTAGGGTTATAGTTAAATACAAGTTATACGGAATAATCACGTTGACACACCGGTTCTCGTCAGATTACCGAAATGAAGCAACGTTCAGCCTAGTCAGTACTAAGATGGGTGACCGTCTGGGAATTCCAGTAGACGTATCTGCTCTCCTCTTCTCTCGGCATTATCTCCACTCGTCTAGCACTTCTCTTCTCAGGTGTGGTTGGAGATTACGCAACCCTTGCCTCACGATTATATGCGCAGCTACCCTTACAGAGGGTATCCATTGTCTTTGGAGACTGAACAGAGGTATGGATCGACATAGTTCTAAGACATTCACTCCGCGTTATTAATTGTTAGTAATTTTTATTGAAATATAATACTTATAAATAATATGGTTTTAATGCCTATAAGATGTTTTTGTTTTTTATTCAATATCTAAGCTAGCATTCCGCACAAGTATCTCAAAGCCCTTGGAAATTATCACTGATTTATCATTTCCTTCTTTTTTGTGTGAATAACCTCTTATCAATGGTAAACATCTTTCCAAGGATAAGTGTTTGTAGGATGGATTGAAAAGGAATTGAATGCTTAGTAATACTATTTAAAGAATTCAGAATCTCCTTTTATTGCCCATTAAAAACAACATTCGACACAGAAAATTCTTTTCTCTCTTTGTCAGAAAAATCACTCAGAGAATTCGGGTGTTAAATGACGAAATAGGGGAAAGCATGAATTTCGATACTCCATCCTTTTTTGTCCTCATATTTGTGAAAACTGTAGATGCGATTCAAAGCAGCTTGAGAAGCTAGTGCCTGGTATACATCCCCTGTAATGAGTTTTTCTCTTCCACGCAACCTTTTTTCCACAGGAGATACATTGCGAGATTGCCACTGCTTGATCGTTTATTTTCATAAGTCCTCGTCTGAGCTCCAATTTATATTGCCCTGTCAAACTTTCACAAAATCACTCGTTCATCTACAACCACTATAAACAAGTTCTCCCACTCTTTATATGTGGCTAAATCTAAAGCAAAAAACCATGAACAAAGCTTCTTTCCTATAACTACTTTCAATGTAACTCTGTTTCGCTGGCTTGCTTTTCATCTGATTACAATATGGTTGTCTTCAAGTCCAATGTAAGCAAGTTATTGTTAATCCTCTACCTTAAATAATAAAATTCTACCCATGTTTCACTTACGATCAATACACTGTTGTCTAAGTTACAACTTTACACTCCCTATCGTTTATCCTCGAGTGTCCTTAGGGCTTTGATGAGTAGTGATTCTATTGTGAAAAATTATAATGCATCAAAGCACTATCATACAGAAAAGTTATATGTCTGTTATTATGTACAACTGAAATAAGATATTCCTTTTTTTTTCGACCATAGCACACACAGCGCACAGCATCCGTAGTTTCATTAACTGTCAAACACACTTCGTATATTATATAAATATTTTGCTTTGTTATATATCAATAAGACATATGTAGGCTAGAATGTTTATACTCACGCATCATCACTTATCAAGTAAAAAAAACACTCGAGGTAATGAGAATCTTAATGATACAAGATAGTTGAAAACGATGGGCAAAACGGAAAAACGTAATTGCGTGAGAGCTTTGTTGAAAAAAATCTACAAGATCGTAACGTTGTAGTGGGTAGTGGAGTAGTCCCAAGGTGATGTATTTTACGGATGGAAAGTTATTTTTACAAAGTATGTTCATAGAATCTCGTTTCCTTTTTGAACATACAAACGAACAAATTTACCTGTTTTGGTGTAAGCCTTGCTAGACGAGTTCAATGCTATATTTCTTTTTACAGAAGGGCAGAACATCTGGATTTAGTCATGCACCTACTTGTTAAATAACTATAGAGTAAGGAAAGGGCAGTAATATCACTTATATGAAAAAGTATATGTAAGGAAGTAAATAGAACATATCCAACTAGATGGGAAGTTCTTTAAAAGATTATGTTTGTGGAATACCGTTTAGCTGACAGAAAAAAAAATTGTTGCAACCCTAGTAAATAGACGAGCTCTGGCTGCGAATTTTATGCAGGGTTGGGACAAAAGCCTGGACTTCAGATAAATACTAATATCCAAATAGGGATGGTGTAGAGAAAGACTCTCAATGTCTCTTCCACCAGAGAGTGTCTGTAGGAAAGTCAAGAGAACGTAACCAAGTCGATTGCAAAATCAGTTTTGTACTTTGTAAAAGCAGAATGAAATTCTCAGAGCGGCAAATGCCCAGATGTGGCAGAAATGTTCATAACAATGTAATATAGAATTATTTAATGCTTTATCATTTGTTATGGTTCATGGTGATGAGAAAATGGAAATGCGAGAGAAGGAGAGAGAGAGAGAAAGAGAGAGATCGAACGTGAGGTGTTTGCGCTGTTGTTTCTAAGTGGCGATCTCGAATAAAAGGTGGGATTCACACATCTGCGCCTCGCGAGAGTGTGTCAGCGTGACTGCTTCTCGTCTGATTTCTGCTCGATCGATATCTGCGATTGATTTCTGCTGTGTTCTCTCAACTTTCAATTCCACTACACGTTTTGGTTTTCAAATTTCGAAATTTTTCGATTATTAATATTTTAAATATCGACCCTTTTTAGTTTAAGTTATTAATAATTTAAAATAATAAAAAAACGGTACATACTCGGCTTTACCCAGGAGTATTTTAATGCCAGTTTTGTTTAACCCTTTTTCCTATGTTTTTATTTGGAGGGGGGGGGGGTAATAGTTACTTATCTTAGTAAATGTATTGTTAGAAAATATCGTTGGTTTGAAAAATAATGAAACGAAGTAAAATATTTTAATTTTTCGGTTACACAATTATTTGATTAGACATTTAAAAATACTGAAATTTAAATATCATAAATAATTTATTTTTAATCATGGCTTTACTATTTTACCAAAGTATTTTAAATTGGAAATTTGAAAAATAAATTGTATTATAACGATATCATTTTATCATTAGCTTATTAATCGAACTAATCTATATAATTATAAAACCCAAGTGACCTTGTAACGGATATTGTAACCCAACATCCGGTTTTGTACATAATCAACGCGACAATAAAACATATTGTTTTACAGTGTACGTTTCAGCGTTCCAATTGTTTTTTTTTTCGCGTTTAAATTAAAAGATATATCAAAATTTGAATTAAACTTAAAATTAAATTTGCACTGAACAAATACCATAATACATAGTACCTGTTCAGTGCAAATTTACCTATCAGTATGGCAAACCACATATAATTCAATGGCTGTAAGATTTTCTTTTCAAAAATAAGCAATTATAAACAGAACGATTCATAGAAATCTATCTATATTCTATTTTCATTTTAATATACTTTCATAGAAATGTTTCTGTTATGTCACAAAAAACTATTTTCTTTACGTCAGAAGTATCACGCTCATACATTAATTCCATGCCTAATATAACATACTGACCCAACGGGTCACGGGTAGTCTAGTTTATTATAAAACTATTATTGTGTTAACTTAATATTATTTGACTTTCTATTTATAAAATATTATATGTGAACAATTGCTAAATATTTTTTGGAAAACACTAGAATCTGATAAGAACTGTGAAGCCAAAATAATATATTTACATTATTCAAAACGTATTTGACGTTTGAAAGTTTTACGAAGTAATTTATGTTACTGGGAGTGTTCTTATGTAAGTCTTGTATCGGACTGCTTTCAGTAAGTATCGAAAATCGATAATTGAAACAATACGATTAAAGAAAGTTCGATGTTGACAAAAGTTAACACTTTGATACAGTCCAACATCATTCATTTTTTATTATTAAAATTTCTGACCTGTTAAGAATACATGATAAAAAACTAATTAGCATTTTTTTGAGAAAAATAATATATATACTATAATTAATATTTTAAGGCGAAGAAATAATTATTTGGTCACTTTTTGTAATAAAATAAATCATACGTCACTTCGGGGGGGGTATACAAATTCTGCTGGAGAGTCGTTCTTAAATAATCCATCTACTGAGGAGAATATGTGAATCAACCAACTCAGAATTACCGCAAAATTGGTCGAAGCTTTTACGAAATATTTAAATCTAAATCCCATAATTAATATCGTGTTATTTTTTGTGCTATAAAATTTATAACAATTGTAAAATGGATTACCATGTCGGTTATAAAAGTAGCAAGACTTCTCTTATATTTCTTACATGTGGCTGTAATATTGATTCAAAGCTCATATAGAACTGTGTTTAATATTCATTAACTATGACATTTGTCGAGAATGTAGATATTACCATATTACCACAAGTGTTGATTTCATGTTTAATGCAACATTATCACCAGATAAATTTTAGGAATTATTTTTGCCTTGTATCTTCATTGATTGGACGACCTAATCTTTAAAAAATATCTGCAGATAATAACTAGAACTGTGACAACAGCATATTCTTTTCATTGTTTTGACTCTTGAGTGTATGTTCTGTTTTATCGTATATGTTTTTATGTAGACTGATGTGGTTCTCGGTGGATTAACTGCGTCTTACTGTGTCGGATATATACTTGCGAGTCAAAACAATGAAAAGAATATACTGTTGTCACGGCCTATAAGGTTTTCGCAGCATACTATTATATGCAAATTATTTTAAATATTAGATTTATTCGTAATATTTTCTTTTCAATGGACTATTTTTAATATATTATGTATTAATTAATCGATTTTTTTCTTAATTCTACTAATCACGTATAATCGCAATTAAATATACATACGATATGTGACTAGATAGTTTTACAAATGATATTGCAATGAATTCTCGATCCATTTCATAAGTTGAAGAGCGTATCTAATATGCTTCACAAGAATCAAAGTGCCTTGCTGTTTTAGAAAAGGTTTTATATTTTATCTGATGTTATTTTTATACTGATCTGAGTTTAAATATTAATTTATATCACCAAAATCCTGTTATTTTTCTGTTTAATGCATGTTTTAAGAAATGAATACAAAGATTTATTTTATATGCCAGAACATAACAGAATAAATAAATTTGCAATAATACAATGGAATTATTTATTACAAACTGAATATGCAGATTTATAATATATTTTTTACATAAATTTAACTCCCGTCGGATTTCTGAATAGACATTTATATTTCTTTTGATATTTTTCCCCTGTTGTTAACAAAAGGTTTGATTAGATTTAAGTTTTTCGCTAATATAATCATTTCCGTGTTGAATATTTTTGGCATAGAAGCTGGCTTTATTTTCGTCCGTAATTGTCAATTACAGGTCGAATCGAGTTGTCGCTGTTATTGCATAATAGTATTAATGGAACTTTTTTTGTTGTTGTTATTCGTACAAATAACTGTAAAAAATGCCCATTTTTCTTAGATAGGAACTGGCATGTAAAGAAATAAACAATATCTAAGGATTTAAAATTTAGGGAAGACGATGCTGGGTGGAATTCCAAGATGGTATGAGTAGAGAAAGATAGAGAGACGTATTGGGAGGGATAGATATAAATTTTAATAGAAATAGGCCACATTTCTCTCCAAGGAAACGCCGTGTATTGCCGCTAGTGCTGTAAACTAATCAACTCTAGTTATCTCTCTCACGCACACACACACACACACACACTCTCTCTCTCTCTTTCTCTCTCTCTCACACACACACATCTGTAAATAAAGCATGTTCGCTTTTTTATAGTAATTCCAATTCAGTCACAAAACTATTACATACAAGGGAATAACCGTTATACTTATTAAAGTAAAAGAGAATCTTCCTTTATTTTTATTATCAACTAGCGGAGATGTCCGGCATTTCCTAGGTGGGTGGACGTGTATTAAGGACTCCGGGGAGAGAGTAAAGAGAGGTGTTTTTTTATAAAAAATGATAGTGTCGTAAGGAAACCCGGGGGGGGGGGTAAAATGAATTGGTAGTAGCGGCGGTGGGGGCTAAAACATGAGCAGTTTTGGTGGAGAGAAAAAAGTGGTAGTAGGTATGCAAGCTCGAACCCGTAATGCGAAGGAGGAAAGACAAATAAAAACATGACATCTTTGCTGATGTCTCCATAGTCCGACCGGAAGTTCGGAACGTTGAAACTAAGCGAAGTCAATTCAACCGATACGATTACTTGCAAAAATAGCGACTCAAAAAACCTATCGCTCCTTGTAGAAAACTGTAAAGTTTAATGTGAAGGAATTAATGTTTTGGGGACAATTTTTTGATATTTGTCATCCTGTGGAAAGTTTTGCGAGACATACAAACACACACACATACTCACACACCTTTTGCCCTTTATATAGAGAGATTATGAAAGCCTTCCATCATGTGCTCCTAAAAGTTGAATATGCTTACTCGATTCTTTTTATATTATAATCAGTAAGAATTATCTTAAGTATATCGTTTATTGCACATAAAAATAAATGCCCATAGGATATTATTGAAGTGATCCGAATATACTTACGTCCATTTTTATTGTGTAGAAAGAAAAGATACAAGTTGTTTAGAAAACCCATAGCATAATTCTTGATTAGTTTCTCTATTCATACGCCTTTTATGTGATAGCCATCTAACACTACTTAAATTTCTTTTGTTTTCTATTTTCCGTTTGTGTAGTTTTGGTTTGATATGTTGATATTTATGTATTTATTTCTTTGGTTTGATATGTTCATATTTATGTATTTAATTTTTGGTTTGATATGTTGATATTTATGTATTTATTCTTTTGTTTGATATGTGTATATTTATGTATTTATTTATTTGGTGTGATATGTTGATATTTATGTATAAATTAATGGGTACTTATATTATGTTGTCTGGAATAAGAGAGTTGAACACTGGTGGTTATCAGTCGAGCCTCGCTGACTATGACGTTCAGATCTTTCCTCACAGATTCTCCACAGCATCTATATATACTACCGTAAATGTTTCCTGGTTCAACGGTGTATGCATAAACGCCAGGACCAGGCTTGTTTTACCTGGTATACTTTGACAGAAAATTTGTGTATGTTTCTTATATGTTTCTTATATTAAGAAACAAGATTATAAATCACACATATGCATGTTATATGTTTACAATAAACAATCTCGAAGTATCATAAATACTTTGTTGAATTGCATATAACTCGGAAACAAAGCGTAACCGAACCTACGCACACCTACCTCTATCTCTGCTATTATATAAAAGGAACTTTATGTGGAGGGTGCGTTCCCTATGGATTTGGTTATTTTCAAATTTCTACACGAATATACTTGATGTGTCTAGGAGTCTTCTTACGTAGGTTTTGTATCAGAATGCTTCTGATAAGCATCGAAAATCTTTAAACGAAATAATCCGATTAAAGAAGAGAAGTTCGATTTTCACCTGAATAAACACTTTTATACATCCTAACATAACAAGTCCACTTGATAAGTCTTATCACTAAACAAGCAGAAAGGTGCAGCCTATAAAATCAATAGTAGATTATTTTATAAGACAGGTTCGCGTTCGAAGTCAATGTCTCTTTTTGTAGAACAACTGAACCATTACTTTTATACAGTGAACTTTAATTTCCCTACTAAAATACTCTATCAATTTTCGGTCTACATACTCAGAATTTAACATGGGGGTATTTTGAAAAATCTTTTTAATCAGTTTTCGGCCAGGAATTTGGCTGTCAAGAGGTCAAAGTTCAACGATTTGACCTTTAAATACCGAATTCCTCCGCCAATTTTGGGACTAAACACTTGAAATTTTAAATGTAGATTACTTGGAAATGGGTCAAACTTTTAATTGTATTTGAACGTAAAATAATAAAAGTTAAGGGGTAAAAAATTGGGGTCGAATTAAAAAAAAAAAATTACCTTTGCGGTCTTTACCAAATCACTCAGCCAATTTCTGGTCTAAACAGTTGAAATTTTACGTAAAGTGTATTTCAGAAATAGGGCAAGCATTTTAATCTGTTGGGTCGGAAATTTGAGCTTTCAAAGGGGTCAAAGTTCAAAAGATTTTACCTTTGCAGTCTTTAGCTAAATATTCAGCCAATTTAGGGTCTGAACATTTGTAAATTTTACATAACGGGTATTCAGACATGTGGCAAGCATTTTAATCAGTTTTATTTTTGCGAAGATTTTGCTGCTAAAATGTCAAAGTTGAAAGAGTTGAGTTTTGCAGATTCTACCAAACTCCTCCGCCAATTATTGGTCTAAAGACTTGAAATTCTAACTGACGATAGCTTAGACATGTGCCAAACTTTTAAGTTTGCTATGAACCCAAAACAATAAATGTTAAAGGGTCAAAATTGGGTTCAAAGTTTTAAAAATTACATCTGCGGTCTCTCCGGGGCCGAGGCGACAAGATCAAAGTGTAGTATCTCTTCCGACAGATACTGCAAGCAGGGACCAGGTGTGGGGGCAACCCCACATACCTGACCTTTAACCAGCTCCCATTTCCCACCTCTCAGGAGCTGGTCCCCCTTTTCCCTTCCCCCTCCCTTCACTTCTCACATTAAAAATTGGCCTTGTGCCTAATTTGCTCCTGTCCCGTCGCGGTTACCACCTGACGATGGCCAGAGAAATAGTTGGCGAAACGTCGTGAAACAACTAAGAAAAGATGAGGATTATCAATAAATTAAATTAACAACGGAAAGTTCTCTAAATTTTGTGTTTTCTTGAATTTTATTTTGTGTAACAGTGAAAATTCCTTACAATACACCGCCGGGCGGGGGTCTCAAATTAAAGCATGAGCATCAATCGATGTGATTAAAACATAGGCGATTGCACTGATTTCGATGACAATAAAAGTATAAGAGGTTGGAACATTTGTTAATCCTTATTCAATCCCGGACAACGTCGGGACTTCCTGCTAATAAAACATAATTAGGATATTATGCAATCGATTTCCAGGCGTCTATTATGACAACAAAAATCGGTACTAGTATAATGAAACATGAAAGAATATTTCACAGACAAAAAAAGAAACATATGGCGATGATGATGATGATGACGATGACGATGACGATGACGATGATGATGATGATGATGATGATGATGATGATGATGATGAAAAAGAAGAAGAAGATGATGAAGAAGAAGAAGAAGAAGAAGAAGAAGAAGCAAATAAAAAATTACAAAAAAAGAAAATGTGATATCTGTAAGTGACAAAACTAGGATGTGGAACTGGTGAAGAATCAGATAAAAAAAATACTAATGCCTTAACAGAATTCGTAGTTTCGTGTTATTGTCCATTCCTAAATTGGAGACTAACGTAAATAATATATTTGGATCAGCGAGCAGGAACACCAAATGATACTGTACAAAGCTTTAGAGCCAAGAGACTGCGTCAAGAGATTACTGAAACAGAAATATAGAAAGAAGAAAAAAAAATAACAGTGCCATATTTCTATGGCGCCGAGAACATTACACGCAAAGATCGAAAACAGAAAAGAAAAAAAAATGCTGTAGTAAAATTAAAGTATAAAGGAGATGTTTTTTTTAAACAATAATCAAAAAGGGAAGCAAAAATTGATAACAATGTTCGATAGAATGTGAATTGAACAGGGAACAATTTATTAAAAGTTAATGTTCATTTCGAAAGATGGACTGAATTACTATTAATGGCATATTGTTGTGTATACCAAATACGGTCATTAAGAAGTTTCGATCAATTTATAATGTTAAGCTCCTTAGGGAAATAAAAGAATCATTACTGAGCATTAGCGTGCATGATAAACCGTTTATTTTAACACAGTTTACTAGTGTTACAATTTATTCAACCAATGACATGTTAACACGCGATATCTCTATCTCTTCTATAATATAAAAGGAAATTTGTCTATCTTTGTCTGCGTGTGAATTCATTCCCAATGGACTCGAAAATGGCTGAGCCAATTTTTATGAAATTCACACGTAATTTATGTTCCTGGTAATGTTCTTAGGTAGATTTTTATCGGGATGTCTTGAATTAGATAATTAGATAATTCATAACTGAAATAATCCTGGCTAAAGATACGTTATCTGAAAGTACTTCGTTCTAACTCCTTGGTGTAACGTTCACAAGGAACGTTAATTTGAACAGATACATTGAAAGCATTGCTAAGTCTGCTACGAAAAAGGTGGGCTTCTACTACCGTACTAGAAACGTACATATTGTCACATTTTCTTTCTCAGAACTGCTAGACTTTGGAATTTTCTTCCGTATTCCTGCTTCCTCAACGGTACTCACGTACAGAAGTTCAAGTGTAATGTGAACAGACATCTTGTTTCTTAATTCACTACATAATATTCCAGAAACTATGTTCCTGCTAGTGTGCCCCTACATCAAAGTGGCAGTGTGGCTTGTTTGGGGTGAAAATGTAATAAAAAATCCGATAAAAGAAGGAACACAGCCTAAGATCACAAGTGTATCTCTTAAAGCACAAGGAGTAAAGTCAGGCATATAAAATCAGCAGTAAGTTTTTTTGCTATGACAGGGGCGCGTTCAAATTGAATTTTTCTGTTTAGAACACAACTGAAGCACGATACTTGATTTTTGCAGTTTAAACTTTAATTGAAGCCATTATATATAAAATATTATTTTATAAAATCAACAGAACGTTCTCTGCAATGCACTGTAGATTACAATGCATTGTGAACTTAGTCCCTGTGGGGAGGGGATGTGAAGCTTCCTGTCAGTGCACCACGATTGTTCCTCTTAGCAGAGTAGGCAATCAATCAATTTTATGTAAAACGGGTAATTCACCAATTTTTATGACAATAGAATATGGGAGTTGAAAGATTTGTTCATCATCATTTAATCCGGGCCAACGTCGCGTCTCTCTGCTAGTGTTATATAAAGTGCTTGGCAAGGAAATTAAAACAAGTAATATTTTAATTCAAAATCAATTATCCAAAAAATCTGAGTATTTATTAATTTATAAATGAATGGTAATATAAAAGATATATTTCATTAAAGAATCAAAATAATTCATAAATTAGTCGATTACCCCCACACCTCACTGATATGCTTTCTCATACCCATAGTATAAAGTCAGTGACCAGGTATACATTGAGAAAATTCTCTGAATAAGCAATGTAAAATGTAAATTAAGATAGCTCATTGCAGAAAATGAAATTTAATGTAAACAAATATCTTGTGAATTTTAAATACTAGCTAGGAGACGCCTTTACTACTTTTCAATACTTTTTTGTGCAGACATTTAAAATTTTCGCAAACTCTTGAAAATTCAGTAGATTATTGCTATTCGTTTTATGTGATGACTGACCAAATTTTATGATTTCAGGTTCATCTAAATCAAGAATTGGAATACACCCAACAAAAGTCTGATTTTCACAGCTGCTGAATTTCACAAATGCAATCTGGACGCGAGACACTTTATAAGAACGATATTCAATAGAATTGTATTTTAAAATTGGAAAAGATGCCATAGACACTATGGAATGCTTTAGATTGCTGTTGGACCACCTTGCATGAATCCAGCATCAGTTTTTTAGTGACAACGAAGATTAAAGAAAGGCAGGGGGTCTGTGTGGGATTATGAGAGACATGGGAGGAGTGAGGAAATCAGAAACCAGAATTGATTGACCAAATAAAGAGTTTTATGGATAGAGACCGTCGGGTGTCTATAGAAATAATAAGTGCACAGTTTGATGTCAGTGTGAGAATTTTAGTCACAAGTATTCGAGAGGAACTGAAGATAAAAAAAGACGTTGTAATGAAAGCAGGGAGATGGTCGCAGCTGATTAATTAAGATCCCGCAGTACAGACGTTGCTCCCTTTGAATTCTCTAAGCTCAAGGAAAACCTTAAAAATTGTCGCTATAAGCCAACCGAGAAGATTAAAGAGGCTGCGACGAGAGTCATAGAAATCCTCAAAAAAGTGGATTTCCATGGAGCCTTCTAGAAGTTCTTGGAACGGTACAGCAGGTGCATAATAGCCGGAAGAGATTTTTTCGGAGAGAAATAGAATTTCACATGAGTACTATCAATAAAACTGTCCACACGGAAAAAAAGCCAGGAAACTTTTCAATGCATCTTGTACTTGTATCATTTTTTTCGCATTCATAATTCAGCGAGTTTGAACTATTTGTATAAGAAATTGTAATTTACCTTTCAAATGAAAATGGCAAAGTTATTTTTAAATATTCGAGAATACTACACGGTCATAGACCGGTAACATGTATTCTCCGGAAAAAAAAAACTTTTATCTTAACATACATACATAAATGTAATAATAATACAATTTAAAAAAAACTTGTATCTTGAATTTTATTTTCATTTTGCTCGAAATCCGATTAGGTTTTTTAATTCTAAGAAATGTCTAAAACTTAAGTTAAAATAAAGCGATTCTTAAAGAAATTGAGAAAATTTATTTACGGATAATAACTTTTGATAATGTCTAATAGAAAACGTGGAATATTTGAATTTTTCAAATGTGAGGTTTTGTTTATTTTTTTCCTCCTGAAAGTCGTCTTCAAATTCTACATAGAAATTCAGGATAAAGCAAGTAAGTATGTACGTAAATGCACAAAGTAAAATATAAGTAAATATACATACAGGATATAAATGTGTAGGTAAATTGATATATTAGATAGATAGGAATATTTAAATACTAAAACGGAAATTGCAGATAAAAAATGGCCAGTCAAAGAAGAAATAAAGAATTAAAATAAAGTATTATTAAGTTATAAAGTATTAAATGAATTATGTAGAAGAAACGATAAAGTTAAAGAAAAATTATATATCTATCTGAAAGGTTAAAGTAATAACTATGTAATTTCAAAATTAAAATAATTAAATTTGGACTTATGTTTACAGAAATAGATCAGTTCGTTTTTAGAATTTATTATGTTGTTATTTGAGGGGAAGTAATTATAGTTATAGTTTCGGTTGTGCAGAGGCGACATGACTTAGAGCCTGGAGTATAAGACTTAACTTTTTTTATGATAGTCCATTTGATTGAGAAGGGTGTATTATTAGAGTTAAGTTTTTTAATTAAAGTGGTTAGAGAAGTTCCTTGGTTATTATTAGAATTATGGTTGCTAAAAGAGGAAATGTGGTTTAATATTCTTTTTTTAATTAATGTTGAAGTAGCGCCGATATATGCATCTCCTTTATTAAAAGCTCATTATTATTATTGCTAGTTGTATGATTGTAGATAGAGGGGCTGCTCGAGTGGTATATTGGATTAGTAACTATATCTGATGGAGGATGCGAATTAGGCTAACTTGAAGACGAAATATTAGTGTCTGTTATGGGAGGATTGCGTGGGAGCTCAGTAATTGTGCATGAATATATAACATCTTTATGGATGCAATCATTATTGAGTGGGCAAAGATGTTTGTTATTACAATTACAGTTAGTTTTTTGTTTAATTGGGAAACGGATTTTTTGGGCTGATTTAATCTTTTTGTTATTAGATGTTAAGATTTTTTGTGCTAAATTAGGCATTGTTGAATACGAAATCCTGATTTAGTTTTTATTGAAAGTAGACCTATATCTATGTGGGTATTTGAAAGAGTTTTGTACAATGATGAAGAATTCTTTAGGTATATTAGTTTGACATTTAGGCTAAATGGAGGATAAACCAAATATTTTTCTTTCTCCTGATGCGACTGGGTGGATTAGAGGTATTGCGATTAGTATTTTTGTTTGGATTATATATGTAGACTGGTTCATTGTTATTGATAGCGGCAGATCTTATTTGAACTGTTTTCTTACGAGTAATATTGTCTGAGATTACAGATTTAAGGGGCCGTCAGGAGAAGCATAATTGTTGTATTTAATCTTTTTCTTGTGTCCTGAGTTCCTTAAGGCATTATTGAAGAAAGTAGCATTTTAATTAAAAGTTTTTTTTATCAGCAGAAAGTGCAGAAATTCTTCTGGAGACGGATGGTACTATAGGTTTCATAATTGAGTTGTGGTGGTTAGAAGATTTATGGACGTATAAAAGCCTAAGGTTAGGTTTATGATATGGGCTATGAGTTTCGGTGTTAAGATTAAGTGTAACATCTAGAAAATTTGAAGTTTTTTGTTTGGTTCGATTATTATAGAAATTTATTAAAGAAGTTATGTAATTTTTTTAATTGTTTTGTTGTACTCTCTTTGCCTGGCTGTTGTAGTAAAAAAGGACATAATCTCTATAAAGTAAATAAATCCCCCTTGGATATGTTTAAAGTGGTATTTAAGTTCTTTCAGTAAGAAGAGTCCCACTAAATAGAAATTTAATTAACTTTCTTGGAGTTATATTTTTGGAATTTGCGGTCATTGGATTATTTACCTTTCACCAGACTATCCATTCACGTGTAATCACCTTTTTCTTCACAATATTCCCTCTTTCACTTTTTGTTATCAAGTAATATCTTTGACTTATTTGCAGATTCATCAAATACTTTTGTATGCATTTTGCTAATTCCTACCTTCTGATGAGAAGGAAAGTATTTATTCGAAACTCCGCGGATTAAGGACTATCCACTTATCAAGTGTTTCCTTTTCAGATTAAATATGTTTTTAACTCTTTTTCAAAGTGTTTTTAACGTGTTTTATTAACTGTTTGCTCTTATTATAAACTCTATCTCCTACTTGGTTTTATTGAGCTTTTACATCTGGTTGAGTTTATTTTATAAATATTAATTCTTTAATATTTATAATATACTTTAGTTTTACCATCTTGGATCATTTTGGTAAACTTAATTGTAATTAATTGTAATTTTATTTTACATATATATATATATATATATATATATATACATATAATTTTATTATATATATATATATATATATATATATATATATAGATAGATAGATAGTTTTAAGGGTTAAACAACTCCATTGTATACGTCGACAGCGAACAATATTGATTGTTATTTTATTACCAGCGTAGCTTCCAAAAAAGTAGCCATTTTGAAGGTATTTTCTCTAAGTCACTACCCAAATTTTCTGAAAACAAGTTCTGTGTAATTTACTCAAATAAAAATAGTTATAAATGTGTTTCTAATGAACTTTATGCCTTTAAGAAGTAGTAATTTCCATTTTAATAATATTATGAGATAATTCCAAGTGTGCATATTTCTCCCGTCAGCGTAATCCTTATAATTATAAATCGAAATATTATTTTCATTTGCAATTAATCAAATATTTAAATTGAAATCAAAACATCGTAAAATAAAATGATTTCTGAAAATCTTATTGAAATTAATTACGAAATTGAATCAAACTGAATGTTTTTACGTTTATTCGTTATCTTTACTTATTTGTTTAAGATTTTATATATGCCTACGTGACCCCGTTTAAAGCTGTTCATAAGCAGTATATCGAACTATCGAATATAATTTTTCTAAATCTTTACTAAGCTCAGCAAGATTAATTAATGATTGAACGTTTTCGGACGCTATGTGTATCGAATAGTTTTATAAATCGAAATTAAAACATTACATTGACGAGAAAATTTATAGTTTCAAAACAATTGGGATAAATGTATAAGTTGCTGACCAGACGATGCCGTAATACTTTAATTCATCGTTCAATATTGTATAAAAAGAAAATGGCCACTATGTGAATATAAAAATATTACTGGACCACACAAGTTAAATACTGTTCCTATATTATTAAAAACGTCGTTACTTATAAAAAATACTGGGGGTGTTAAAAGTCACATGCTTTTTAGTAATTATTTTCTTTTTTGTCCTTATAAAGCTACATCAATTTCTTTAAATTTAAAGTTACTATGCCTAAGATAAATTACCAAGGTTTTACATATAAAATAGTTAACCGTATTATTTGAATTCTTCGGACTACTGGTCTTATCTGTAGTGTCATCTTCACAGCGTTTCTACAAACTTAATTTACTTCATAGAAGTAGCATGATGTAATTTCGTTAGCCATGACTGGATAGATATACCAAGTAATTTGCAATTCTATTTTTCGGTCCTTCTCATAAAAAAAGGAACCTTTAGTCTTCAGGAGAATATAACTTTTTCAGATGATTTTCCAAGTAATCAAACCACTGCGCCACGGGTTTCAAGAACTCAGAAACGAAATTAGTTAACATTCGATAACTCGTGAGTCTAAATACAAATGCCAACACATGATTTATACCAAAAGAATTATTTACAAAAGTAGCCGATCTTGCATTTTTCTATCAAATCTCTTTTCCCGACAATCGATATTCTAACGCCATTAAATACTAACCTGATCAATTTTAATTCTGAAACATGGCTGCTAATTGTAAAGGTAGGTAATTTGGGCTATATTGAGTTTATTTAATTTATGCGAAGAAAATAAAGAGAGCAAAGGATATAGTGAAAATACTTCGTACAAAATAACGTGATTTTATTTTTGTATAATTTTAACAGGGATCAGACATTAACATATTTCTCGTAAATTTCAGTTTTTAAGTGTTATAAATAGATTTTTAAGAGCATAATATGGGGATAATCCCATAAGTGAAAATTCAAATAATTCAGCTTCGCATTAAATTTAATCTAAAAAGAAATTAAAAATAAAGTTTACAGGATATCAATTTGTTCACAAGACGCCTGGAGATGATTCTACGAAATGTCTAATATTTGATTTAGCCATTTTCTAAAATCTAAATTTCTCAATGAATTTTGACAAAATTAGGAATACATTGATTACATATTGTTTAGTCATATTATACCTTTATTTTAATCCTTACACGAAGACAGAGAATGGTACAATTCAGAGAATAAAGGATATTTTCCTAGTATATATATATATATATATATATATACATATATATATATATATATATATATATATATATATATATATGAATGAATAAGTAAGAGAGAAAAAAAGGCACACAGAGAGATGGAGGCGTACTAAAAGATTGTTTTTTTTTCTATTGAGCACTGGTGAATCACGTGGGATTGCTAATCGCACTGTTATGATACATGAACTTATGCAATCACCATTTGAAAGTTCCAATTTATTTACTACGGATATTGACGGTGTGAGTCTATGGAAGCACGATCTGTCATGGACGTGTTTCAGAAACAGAAATGCGTAATTGAATCTCTCCATGCAGAAAAATTGAACCGACCAATATTCCTCGGTGCCTGTAGAACGTTTACGAAGCCGATACAGTTAATGTCGGCATAATAAGGGGATGGTTTGTCGATTTCATTGGCGAGAGATGCATGAGTGAAACAGCGTACTCTGGAGACCCATGGACAGCCATTACCAATTGCTGGCAAAAGACTATTGTAACTATGTAGAAAAATAAATTCTGGAGCACAAAAACTCGCCTGTTTTAATGGTGGTATTCCCATCTTTGTAGATACTTAAACTTTTTAGTTAAAAAATAGAATACCTTACTTTTAGCACCAACTTTATATATATATATATATATATATATATATATATATATATATATATGTGTGTGTGTGCGTGTGTGTGTGTGTGTGTGTGTGTGTACGTTCGCGCTCGTGCGCATGGGTGTTGGTGTTACTGTACATATATACATACATATATATATATATATATATATATATATATATATAAGAAGGAACGGCGATATAATAGATATGTACATTTTAAGAGTAGAAACTTAAGGGGTTAATAAAGTGAAATAGAGAACAGATCTTATATAAGAAAATGTGAAATAAAAATTTCAATAAACTTTACAACATAGGTAGAGAATTACATTCAAATGCGTTTGATATAAATAATGTGTTGTTTTACGAGTTATTAGGTGTAAACTATACCGTACTATTACCACAGATAAACAGACACATGCCTATACTATTATTATGTATCATTTTTGTTGTGTATCATAAGTAGTATTATTAGTTTTTGTTATTGTTTTTACTGTTGATAATGATGTAGTATTTGTAATTTAATTGATTCCAGCACGTGCATCATTGTTAGAGTTTGTTTCTGTGAGCAACTCAATAATTTATATAGAATGCCACGCCTTGTATCTCAACAAAGCGAGGAAAGCCCTTCTTCAAGTCATAAATCTCATTTCCATGTTCAAACCGAAACACGTAATGTGTTTTTAAAACGTGAGGTGAGGTGGGGTAATCTTTTGTATTTCGTTGTTTTAAGGGATTTACCATTTCCTATTTTATTGTCCTCTCTTTTGTTTGGTTGTTAGTTTTCTTTTGTTTTTGCTTTCCGTGTTATGAATAGTTGTCTTATTTATAAATACACTTTTCAACTCGTCCTTTACTTCTTTTCCTCTTTCTACTTCTCTCTCGTTCTCTCTCTCTCTCTCTCTCTCTTGTAATCATTCAGACTGACCTTTTTTATTCTCTCCATTTCTTTATTCCGCCCATCTCTGTTACGCTCTTTACTCTTTCAACCCTTACCTTTTTCGACCCTAATACACAAACATACATATATACATGCATAACTCACATATATGCATATATATGCATATATATATATATATAATGGTTATTATTTTATATACAAACACGTACATATCTATATGTATTTTTAAATTCAATTCCCTATTTTTAAAGCACATACTCGTTTATTTTGTCATAAGAGTATATGTTAAATAATTTAAATAATATATAATAATTAAAAAGTGGTATAACAATAGATCGATGTCGTTAGAAATCTTCAACAAACAGCAAAAATATGCTATCATTGTAGAGTCTGAATGTAGCAAACTTTTCTAATAATTCTATGAAGAAGAAAACATATTTAAACACAATTTTCATATGTCACAACCCCTAAAATTTATACTACTGATATCGAAGGTATAGTCGCGTTGTTTGTCAGGTCTCGATTCCGTTTATTTATTTATCTATTTATGTATTTATCCCTTTGAGCTGTACTTTCGTAATTATAATTATTCCTTTTAATCATTTTTTTAATTTTATTTTCTCATTTCTTAATTATTATATATTATTTCTAATTTAAATTATTTTAAGCTACAATATCATTGGAATGTGTTTAACACCTGTTTGTCTGTCAATACTGAAACAGCCGTACTTTCGTATTTAAAGTATCAACTAAATAAATCGACAGAGATGTAACCTCTATATTCTTGAATCATATAAACATCTAAGATTTATTAAACAAGCGCCTGGATGTAGTGCAAGTATGCCTGCAAAAGGATAAATTCCTGTTGTTTCGCATAAGACCAGACTAATTAAAAGAATAACAAAAATAGAAGATACATAAACGGATAAGTAAATAAATATACATAAGAGAGAAATAAAAACATCAGATTATAATTTATGCTAAATATAGAAAATACAAAACAAATATAAATTATAGGGAACCTGCTCTTGCAATATCAACAAACTACAAACGTAGCAAATAATAAGAAATATGAAAACTATAAGGTTCGATTGAACAATTTGAATAACAGTTAACTCGTGATGGTAACCTCATAAATAGAGACAGTAACGCACTGATAATAATAGATTTCTTAAATCTATATAGCTTAGAAATACAAAGAATGACAATTAGATATGAGGAATTAAGATAGATCATATTAAGAAAATACATTTTTAGCTAGACACTATAGAAATGCAATGGTAAAAATATATAAATGTTGTAATAGAAAAAAAGCAATCCAAACTTTAGCCAGCAAATGTTAATATATGAGAAACAAGTAAAGAGAAGTAATTAAGCAATTGTGAAAAAGTAAATTACAGTGATCTACTGCTGTATATAACTAAACAGAATGTTTACTCGAAGACAGATAAACAAATATATTTCAAAGATATTGTATTTTAATACGATATCTGTTGTTTATTATTATTCTGTGATATATTATTAATCTGATATATATATGTATATATATATTAATTTTTAACCTGCAATAACGTGAAAACAGCACTTTGTAAATATTTATAAGAAAAAACATAAAAGTACACACACACACACACATATGTGTGTGTGTGGGTGGGTGTGGGTGGGTGTGCGTGTGTGGTTGTGTGTGTTAGTGTGTGTGTTTGCGTATGCATATATGTTAATATAATGTAAATTCTATCAAATGTATAGAATACATTTTTACAAATTAAAAAAATGTTTAATAAATTTGCAAACATTTTTCGCCACATTGGATGACGTTTAGAGAATATTATAATGATTTATTACAGCTTAAATTCTACGCCATCGAGTTTCTACAAAATACGTTATATTAATATTGTTTGGATGAACCGGATATATATTCTTATCTTTAGTGTTATCTGCAAATCATCTCGCTCGATATAACCTTCGATCTTCCTCAGGTGTAAAAGTTGCGATGTTTTGTTTCGTTTTTTGTTTTTTCGGGGGGGGGGTACCAGAAAGTAAGGGGTGGAGGTTAGCTCTGCACTATTATGTTGGAATTTTTGAGTAAAGTTAAAAGTAAGTTTTCACAAAATAGAATGATAGTTTAATTATCAGGTTGTTCTGGGAGGTATTTTTTTTTCGAATTTATCATGATTAAAAGTTTAATTATATCCATCGGAAACATAACATTTACACAATAAGAAGTACTGGTTTCAGTATGTTTAAACGTTGTGCAGATAACATTCAAGATGAGAATAAATGTCTGAATTATCTAAATAATTCAAATATTCATACATCATCTTAAAAAATCAGAAATGTAATCCTTTATGTTATTATGAAATGTTCATTTAAGATATCAAAATTTAAATATGTATATTTCTCTCTATCATTTTTTCTCCTGCTTTATTGCTCTCCTTTTCACTTGTTTTCATCGTCCGTATTTTCATATTATAAACTTCTATGTACGGCACTTCTCTCGCTATATTACTTTCCTTCTCTATAGTTTTCATCGTATTTTTTTAAATTCTTAGCGTTTATGTACCACACTTCACTCGCTCTATTAATTTCCCACTCTCTAGCGTTCATTGTCTTTTTTATATATATTTACCCTCTATCTACCGCACTTCTCTCGCTGTATTGCTATCTTTCTAGTTGTTCTTGTGCTTTTTTTACTTCTTACCATATAAATACCGCACTTCCTTCTCTCTCTTTCTAACTGTGTTTTTCTCATTAATTGCTGCTATTTTATTATTAGTCTTTCTTCATTTATTTCTCTCTCCTTCCTCTCCGTTTGTCGCCTCACTCTTTATTAATTTATTTATTTCTGAAATAGTTATCCTCTATCTCTCTCCCGCTGTATACTTCTGTATTTCTCTCTTTTAAGCATACATTTTCCTCACGCTAACTAGCTTTCAATAAACACTCCCTCTTTCTTGCATACTGCCGCTCTAGAAAGAATATCAAAATAAAATATAATAAAAGCACTTGCTAATTGGTCAATATCCTTCAGGATATGAATCCAATTTAATGCTTTTTCATCGTCTTCTGTGTTCCTCCTTCTCTTATTATATTTCATTCGTATAGTAATCCTTTCTTCCATTTCTGTCGAATGTTGCAAACAATAAAGAAATTCTGAACATGTTTAAATGTTTATTTTATAATTATATTCACCATTTTTAGTTTTACGTTGTTCCAAGTTCTTTTAAGGAATAACTATGACTGGCTTTTCTTTGTGCGAAATGCGGGTATTTTCCCGGATATTCCCCGATGCGCTCCGCCGTGTATTCATTTCTCAACAACACAATACACACGCCCAGAAGAGAAGTAATTATGCCGTGGCCATCTTCGAGTACATTTTAAATAACAGGAATTTTTAATAATGAAATTAGGTGAAATAATTTCACCACTCAGGTATTCCCTAATTTCACTTCAAATGATTAATCGCGTTCGCGGCAATTTAAAGATTTCCAACGGATTCAGCAAAAAAAAATTTTAAACAAGATTATAATTATCACATGATTTTGAGATGCGATCATCTAGTACAATACGAGGCTTCGTCCGTCTGTTTTTCAGCCATATTTTATTTGGGAATTATATTTGCATCTCTAAACTTACAGAATATATTTTTATATGATACAGTGAACGCTTATCAAGCCAGACAGTTAAATATTCGCTTTAATGCTATACGTGTTGAACTTGCTTCCCTCGAAGGAAGAAGTGCTTATGTGATATGCTGGAGTGAGTGTATATAAACAGCGTCCATATAACTGATGTCTCCTTGATGTTGTTATATATACAGTGCGACGGCTAGTAGTTCACGGAATGTATTTTTATACTAGACAGTCGCCGCTTATCAAACCAGACAGTCACACATTCGCATTAATCTCATACGTAGTTAAAATGTTCTTATAGTGTTGTATGTATGTGTGGGCGATTCACATATGATAAAAGCTCTTTAACACCAGTCTGTATAGCGCACAGGCAAAGAGCATATCTCTTTCCATTGTCTCTTCGTAACTTCTCATTATTCAATTTTATCTCCTTTCGAAGGAAACCAAACAACAATAGGTTATGTATTTGATAAAACTGTATTCTTACCTCTCATCGGAGATGCAAGACGTTGTAATAATCTACATTATGCTTAACTCGCGTTTCTTCCAGCTTCCAAAACTTACGTAACAGCACTATTGACTTCAGCTTAATTTTAAAAATTCGGGCCTCTCTTGTACGGTTTCGAAAGACCAAACAGATTAAACTCCCAAGGAGCAGGCAGTAAGATGTATAAGAGAGCAGTTCCCAGTTCAGTTCGTTGATGGTCTGCGCCGTTTGGGCTGCTTTCTGAGGGCTTGCATAGTCATAATGATAAATGACTCCTTCTGACTGATGTCAGAGTGGACAATCTTATGGGCTATCCCAACAGATAATCTAAACATCTTTGTCATCCACTGTTCTTCTGTCAAAGTGAATGGGATCATAGACTGATTCGATCAGCTCAAGATATTTCACCTCTCTAGGCATCGCATGTATTCATCCTCAACATCAGTCCATCCTTTTTTAAACAATTTAGCGCACGTGTAGGTATTTTCCGGCTGACACATGTCAAACCATACACAGTTTACATTCACCTATAGATTTCAACTGATTAACTAGAAACTTGATAACTGAGCGTTGTTTAATCTTGTAGTATGCTATTTGATCGGTCATTTTTTCTCATCGCCAAAACGTTAAAAGTGTTTTTCCTCTGTTAAAAAAAAAACATCCACATGAAAAAGAAGTCAAACTAAAAATAAAAAGTAAACTTTAATCTTTATTAGATGTCCGCACGCACACACACAAACATATATATATATATATATATATATATATATATATATATATATATATATATATATTGTGTAAGTAGCGGTAAGCAAGGGCAGATAAAAAGACGTACGTACACGAATTTGACGGTGCTTTTTCCCCGGTCCAGATGGTCGATATAGTGAAGATATTAATTTAGTATTGTTATTATTTAACTGTTTCTGATTCTCTTCTAACACATATTATCGAACTGCACTGCCAAGTACTCAGAGTGTTTTATTCCGCGACTAGGTTTCCTTTATGTGTCTTACGTTTATGAAAGTGTTCCAATCAACAATTATATTATTTTTGCGATGTTTGCCAGAAATGCAACTCCTATCATGAAATTTTTGTGTGCTATAAGAAAAAAAAACATAAAGCAACGGAAAGTAAAATATTTTTTTGTGTTGCCACCCGAACTTTGTGTTAATGATAGTTGTTTACGTTAAGATAAAATACAAATTTCATATATATGTAAAGCGGTTCATTGTCTTACGTGTACACGGAAATATCAGTTTCATCACATGATATTTCTTAACTCTATTATTTATCTAAGTTTCGAGTGAAGATACAAAAAAAACATCTCTTACTACTTTATGCAGTGCGGTCGAGCACGATAATTTTATAAAAAGGTACCCTTTTCCACCAAACACTTTAACAAATATTACATGATATAGCAATAATTTAATGTAAATTTACCAAATTACCTGAATTGTTAATATGTGTATCGTTCTTTAATACCTCAGCTCAAGTAAAAAAGAAAGGTACAAACCCTATTTTTATAGCGCAGTAGAAGAGATATGCGTTAATTTGCATAAATAAGTTACCAATAGCCATTTGGTTCTCTACATTTAAAACGAAGACTTCTTTGCGAAACTTAATCATGCAAACGCGATCCGATTTTAAATGATAAAAATTGAATATATTACAAATAAATTAAGATGATTTTAACCGATCAATATCCAATTAAAACCGGAGACGCCATCTTAGAATTTCAGTTATTTAAAAAACAATGAGTTTAGCTATTTGATCAGTATCAGAATACCAAAAAAATTAACATGAGAATATTAAATACTTTTTTGAATTTCTTTTTGTGCTTTCTTTGTTTGCATTGATTAAAAATGTGTTTTATTTCGTTCCTGTTTCGGATGAAATTAAATAATTATGTTTTTTTATATTATATAATATTTTGTGTTGGCTAAAACTTACAAAACAAGACTTTATTAGTTATACATAACATAATGGTAATAAATAGCAATTAAAGGCAGAGAAATAAACAATATTAAAAGACTAAGGCCTCCATTAACATTTAGAAAAGTTTTATTCATAACCAGCAATTTTAAAACATAACTCGAAATTTGATATACAGTGTTCTAAGATTTGGGGAAATCCATCTGACCGGTTTTCGGCCAGAAATTTGGCTGTTAAGGGGTCAGAATTCAACGATTTGACCTTTGAGAACTCTACCAAACACCTCACACAATTTGGAGTCTAAACACTTGAAATGTTAGATATAGGTTCCTTGGACATAGAGCTAACTTAATAACTCGATCTGAACCCAAAATCATAAAATTTAATGGTCATTTTCTGTGCAGATATAGGGATTGTCGAGTTTGCCGGCTCTACAACACGCAGCATATAATTATCCATATAAGAAGCAATCAGTGTGTAGATGTAAGACATATAATTATAAATATGTTCCCTTATCTTTGTTAATGGTGATTGCAAAGACCAATGGAATTGAGAATTGCAATCTAATTAATTGCAATCTAATAAAGTGGCTGAATCTAGCGAGATTCGAAATCGGGACTCCATAGTAAGAAGCGTAACCCCTTACCACACTCTGATGAGTCGTAGACGACGAACACGTGTCAGTGGATAAATGTATTTTAAAAATAATACATATGACGCTCCCCATTTATGGGTTCGTAAAATACACGTGAACATATTTTAATTCATGCAGATTGCTTATTTATTGATTTTTATTCAATACGTAGTAATGATTTCAAAAGTTATAATAAAATATTATTTGGGTACCATCCGCTAGAATTAAAACCAGAACGTTTAGCGCTGAAGCCTTAGTCGTTATTTATCTCTCCAGCATTGTTACCATTTGAGTAACCCATAGATACATATGCATAAAAGGTTAAAAATTAAGCGACATTGAGCTATGAATGCTTAATTTTGCGCATGTGCAAAAGTAATAGTAGAATTAATGTTGGCTTTGACTTACGTTGCCAAGGTAAACTGTTCAGTATCCAATTTTAACCCGTATAAAAATCGAAATGAAAGTTGCCTATAAGTACATATACCATATATATCCAATCTCAAATCTCTAGACCAAATATTCAGACAGATTTCGCACACACACCGACAAGGTAACCTATATATATATATATATATATATATATATATATATATATATATATATATATATATATATATAATATATATATATATTATATATGTGTGTGTATGTGTGTGCGTGAAAGTATTTTGTGTGATAGAACGTTTTGACCTTTAATTTTACATATATATACAGAATATAGAAAATATACATAAATATAATTCAGCGTAATAGCGAAATAGAAACAATAATCCTCTGACAAACCATAAAAATAAATAAGTATTTGATTAACGCCCGTTATTCAAATGAACATGCAAATTAGTTGACGACCATGTTGTAGCTCACATATCTATGATTGAGTATATTAAGAAGTTCGTTTTAATAATTTTTAAATAGAAAAAAATAGGCTTTTAATATTAGTATCAAAGCGAGAAAAACTCAACTTCATGGGTATACATGTTGTAAAATGGGGGTACCAATATGGCATACAGTGATATGTACTTGTGACAAATGGTTCATCGGAATGTGTGTACGTGTCACTAAATGTCTATGGTGGTTCTTTATAATCTGAACCCTAAGTTATTTTGTTGCAGTCTATTTATTTTCCGATGTTATTAACCGGCTAAATGTTCATATGCGGGTGTTTTTGTGTGTATCATACATGTATTTTCAACACACCTTATTTTCATGCATCCTTTATCTTAGTCCACCTGGAATTCATATTTTTCTTGGAGGGGGACTGGGACCTGTTTGATCGAATATCCATTCACTTCCAATAACGATGATTGTATTCTATATAGTTTTTATTCACTTTCAAGGTGGAAAGTGAATATCTTTGCTTGAGTGGTTAATTTTAGGTCTCCATTCTAAGACACGTCAGTCCCCTTCACGGTGAAGAGGGGACGACCTGTTACACCGTCCGTTCTGCTCCACGTCCAAATTCCAACTCTCTAATTATTCTTCTCAGTTAACTAGAACCAGGTGGTAACATACACATACTTCCGTCAGCTGATCAGATGATTCCGGTGACTTGTCTATGATATAGTTTTATCATATTTTGACAGCATTCATCAACTTATCTTCATATTCATCCTTTGTTTATCTCGCCAGTTAGATAGATACATAGATCGAGATGGATAGGTACAGAAATAGATAGATAACTAGATCGAGAGATATACTGATAATGCATATAAATAAATAGATAGAACGACAGACAGATAAATGACTAACAAATATTTTCTTGTGTTCGACCTACTACATAACATATAGATAGATTAATTCGGTGTACAAAAGCAAAAGATTAAATCCTGCCTAGTTTTTATGATAATCCTTCTTAAGAACTATCCGTTGTAGTAGAAGTAGAAGTGCGTGTTGTAAAAACATTTTAATACGGTACATATTTTTGTTTCTACTTTATTTATATACTAGCAGAGCACCCGGCATTGCCTGGTTGTAAAATACGCTTAAATATGATATTTTGATTAATGCCGATTTAGTATTTATTAGTTATATATTATATTAAACCGAATATATAGTAAAAATATGTTTAAGTTAAAAAATAAAAATGAATTGTGCGCCACCACCGAGAATCAAAACGAAAACTTTTAGCTTACGGTTTATTTTGTCCTCTGCCGTTAATGGATGAGCTATCAAGACGTATTTTCTGTAATTCTAAAAAACAAAAAATGAACCAATATCTTCTTCGTTATGCATGCATATCGGTAATGCTGTCGTTCGTCCTTCATCTGGCATTTTTTTTTTAATTTTTACACTGTTTTACCTATTTTCGCATGCTAAAGACCAAACATAAAATTTCGCATGGGTTCAAATACCTGTTATATGAACTTTCATGTCGGTCGACTAAAAACAAACAGATGAGTTAGGTAGGTCAATGTATTTAAACAAAAATATATACGTGTACATAAATATATATATATACGAAAAGAAGTTTGTGTTTACTATAATTTTTTACGCAAATATTACGCAATTAAAAAGTATGTAAAATATCTGTATGAATATAATTACACGTAATAGTTAACTAAAGATGATCACCCCATAGGAAAACCGAAAAAAAACTAATAGGGTATTAATTACAGTCAGTGTTTAAAAGAATATGCAAATTAGCTACATTTTTGTTAGTGACTGCAATTCCCCGACTCATATGTAATAAAGTTGTATTTTCTTCCTAAATAAATAGTAAAAAAGGTTTTTAATATGAATATCAATACCCAAAAAAAGTTATAGGAATATAGATAAGAAGATATAAATTGAGTGAGATTTTAATTAAGATGTTTGTATGGATTTATAATTTATATTTTGTGGAATATTCGGACTGCTATTCTCATTTTTGATCTTAGTCGGACAACATACCGACTGTTGTAACCATCCACCTTCTTTAACTCAGGGGCCATAATATTAGATTCGTGAATTAGAATGAAATTTCGAATGGAACCGTTTTTTTCGCCCAAGGTGGTAGCTTCCTTCTGTAAGCTGTGTTATATTATGAACCTTTTTTTTTCTAGAATTCAAATACACAACAACACATTCCGTATAAACAACAGTCCGTTTTTATCCTTCGTTGTTTCTTTAATGGTGGATAGAGAGAGGAGTGGGAGAGCGACAGAGAGGAGTATATCGTTGCGTCCGCTTGGTTGACAATGAAATCCCATCCCAATCTCCAATCTTTTTGTGTCACTTTTTCTGTCAACTTTTAAAACCATCAACATAACCAGATTCCTTTACTTCCTACATGCTAAATTCTTTCTCAAACAATAATAAATTTTGTTTATATTCGTGAGAAATATTGAAACAATTCTGATTTAGCTGTCATGTCCCCCTCATTCCATCCGCAGACGCGTGCCACATTTTTATCCATATAAATACATATATGCATGTACACCTATGCACATATATATACTAGCATGTCAACCTGGCTTAGACCGGGCCTTTGTGTAACAGCTGTATAGATGTTTCAAGTCATTCGTAATTGCATTCTTAGTATCACCCGTACTTATATTTGAATGGCTCAAGAAAACTATCATAAAATTGATTAATTACTTAGCACGTGTCTATTGCGTTACATCTGAAGGAAAGGGTCGAAACTAATCCGAATATAAGACAAAGCGCTTCGTTTTAAATTCCGTACGGATTCCCGATTTCGACATCAAGATTTTGAAGATCGATAAGATACACCTAAAGTCTTCGGTGAAACGTTGTTAGAATAGCAATCAAAATGCGAACAGTATAATTGGCATAAGGAGTCAGATATTATAGGTTTCCCTTTATCTTTGACTGGTATAGCTGTATGACTAAGAAAATATGATTTTAAATAAAATTGTTCAATCATTACGATAGGACAAAAATTAGTTTGCGGCTGAAAAAAACATTTACAGCCGGTCATATACTATTTTATATTTAGTCCGATCGGCAGACTTTAGTAGGTTTGTTTATGTCATATGAATAGTAAGAGGTTATACTTCTCTTTCTAACCGAGGTCAACTACGTAACACCAGATTCACCGCATACAATTTATATAGCAGATAGTTTTACGCTTGTCAATTCGATTCTTGAGACTTCCAATCTTAATAATGCATTCGCCTAATTATACGTGTATCCATAAATAAACTTGTCACCCCTTTACCCACAGAATGACATTAGTTTGTCTTATCCATTTTGGTTGCATTGGTTATAAGCAAATTGGTTGAGACGCTTCGTTTTAATTTTATAACATACAAATTACAAGCAATTAACAACTTACAAAAAAACTAACTTATAACAAATGAACCGGGCTAAATGACAGCAACAAAAGAAAAATTATTGGTTATCATCTATAATGTTGCTGACGATGTGTTCCTGCTCGTAAATTTTGTATAAATACCATTGAGCATACATGCTCCCGCCGATGCAGCTAATACGGACCCATCTCCCTCCTCTCCCCTTTTCTCTCAATGCATACTTAATGTGAAGTATTCAACATCTTCTCTTTCGCTGTTTCTTCTTATCACATTGCATATCAAAAATAAAATAATGAAAAGAAATTTTCTCTCAATCTGATGCTGATTTATTCGTAAGCGTAACTAAGGAATATTTTTATAATATTTTGGCAAAATTTTAGAGTATAATCAAAAAGATTTGGACGACTATATTTATAGCCAGTGTGATAAGAATGAATCACTTAGGTACAAGGAGCGATGTACGAATATATGAATTTTTCTGAAATTTTCAGGCATACCTATTCGTCTTGACACTAGAAAAGAAATACGCTCTTGGGATAATGACAATCCAAAGTTAACAATTCTTGCTTGGGATTACTGTTTCATTTCTTGCTTGGGATAACTATGTTTCATGATCGCAATTCGATTATCGATAGTTTCCGTTCGTTTGTCATCATCTTTCCGATCATTTTTATTAGGAGAAAGGGTTTCTACCTCAGAGATATATCACTCTCTTTATTTCTCTCTCTCTCTCTCTCTTTAGCTATGTATCAATATATCAATAATTCTATCTATCTATGTCTCTCTTTCTACACACACACATATATATATATATACATATATATATATATATATATATATATATATATATATATATATCACCACTTTTATTTCTATTTCGTTCTATGTCTACAAATATATTAGGAACATTCATTCGTTCATTTAATTATTTTCTCTTTTACAGATTTAACCCATTTTAACCTATACCAAGTTTAAACTTGTGTAGCAATTTCCTATCTTCATCTAAGGTTTCCGTCCAAATAAATTTCAATTCAAATAGACATTTAAATTCATGTTTAAATCAATGGCGGCTATATGAAAATGACTACCATAACTTTATTATTACAATTCATGTTAAGCCGAAAAGCTGATGAAAACGCTCGAGATATCAACGAAGCTTTTAGTACAGGAATTACTACTGAAAGCAAAGCACAATAGTGGTTTCAGAATTTTCGTGGCGGCGACGAAAGTCTTGAAGATAATAAGCGTAGTGGTCGGCCACCGGATGATAACGAGAGATTAAGAGTCTTATTCAGAGCTAATCTACGCACAATTCTTCGAGACTTGCTTCTGAATTAGACCTAACGTTTACGACGATTTCATTCCATTTGTAAGAGATTGGAAAGATGAATAAACTTGATGTATCGATAATCGGCGACGCTTAGCTCAGTAGTTAGACGCCGATAAAACACCACGACACTTCTCGAAGCCAGAGTTGCACAAAAAGAAGGTCATGTTGACTATTTGGTTGTCTGCGATCGGTCTCATGCATTACAGTTTTTTCCAACTTGTATTCAAGGTTCTGAAAAGAAGACATAGTTGTCTTTAAACGATTGTAATTTTAATGATTAAATCGCTCTCTAAAATGATCTATAACGTAAAGGTATTATACTGAGAACTTATTTGAAAATACATCATTTGAAACTAAAATTAGTGCTTTCACAAGAACTTACATCTCCATTTAATATTAAAAAATTAAAAACTAATTGCCGTATATTTCGGCGTAGAGAATAACCCTTAAAGTTAAAAAATCATCTTTAAAAACCAATATTTCATAAGATACCTGGTGTTGCAATCTCTAGTCTAGGCTACACAAGCATGGTTTCGTGATTAAGCAGTCGTCCTATACAACCGATATATCATATATTTATTAAAATTTGTTCCAATTTTATATTCGTCTTATGTGACGGTCGCCTTATACGCCGAAGGACACGATATGTTTAAATTTAATAAAAGCATAAAACTACCTAGCGTTTTGAATACTGACCTAGTTTGTCATAAATTGATTCTGATGTATCTTATTTCAGCTTGCTGAAACGTTTAAAAAAATATCATTCAAGGTGGAAACAGTGGTCAGAAGAAAGCAAAAGTAAACACATCATCATCATCATCATCATCGTCAACGTCATCATCGTCGTCACATTTGGTTTTACATTATTTATGTATACCGACATGTGTAAGACGGCTTTAGGAAATGTACTCCTAGGTCAACCTATATATGGCCAGGTTATTTTTTTTCAGTAGTGTTCGCTCTACGGCATGGAACGATAAAATTGTCGCCCTAAAAAGAAGACATTTCTATTTCCCTTTGATGAAAACCTGTTTTGTTTTTGTTCGTTTTTTTTTTTTTTAGTTGTTGCATGCCATCTACTAGTTGGCCAGTTGTGTACAAATCACAAAGACAATAAAAATCTTAAATCATGTTTGAAAGTGACACACTGTTACACGAGCGAGATCGGAGATGCCTCGCTGTGCATCGATCCAAATTATGACAACAGAACAATTGCCAGCTCTCTCAAAATTTAAATTCGGACGGTTCAATGGTTGTGGGCCCAGATCAACGAAGTTTTCGGCCAGAGTAATGACCTTTGATGTGGTTTCAAGTGAGGGCCAAATTAAGCCACCTTACATCTTCGAAAATGGCTTGAAATTCAACACCAAAGTTTAGCTGAATATGCTAAATAGTGTGATGCTCCCTTGGTGAAATCAAGTGGCCGCTGGCAGAACCTGAGAGTGGAAGCAGAGCTCGATGTCGGCCCACACGTGCAAAGAAACCCAGGCTTGGCTTCGCAATAAATGTTACGACTTTGTACCCTATCATACGTAGACAACATCACCAATATGATCTCCAGCAACACCAAAGCAAATATGATCGTCGAAATTTGCTGAGTATTCGCCGAGCTTTCGCCAGCATGCTCCCATTTCTGGACCTGTATCAAAGCGGAAATTGAAGCTGAGTGCGGCTACATTGAATAAATGTCAGCGCTAATACATAGTCAAGTTACCTGAATTTACTGTTTCAATAAACCTTTTAAAATAAAACTGCAGTGTTGTTTTCTTTAAAGCGACAAATGTATCGTTCCATCCGTGTTTTTTTTTCAATGTCTTTTCTTAGCTTACCCCTACCAACTGAAACGACTACCCTAACCGGTATAAATAAACTAATACACATACTCTCATCTCTTCTTTCAGGAGGGAACATACCAAGGAATGTTCCTATTCTGCAGACATCTATATATCGTATATAAGACATATAAGACAAAGCGTCACTTATTTCCATGTAACGCCTGTTCTTAACCATGACTGGCCAGGTTAAACTTCCGTACATAACACATGGCGTAGTCGCAACAACCTTCCAAATAATAAGGATTGGAAACTTAATCAAACTAAGATAAGTGTCAATAGCGTAAGATAGATATACGAATAAGATGATGACACATTTGAGAATCTTTAGATACTGAGCGAATCTTTAATCTCATTTTTGCCTCCTCTTCTCCTTTTTAAACTGTGCTATTTTCTTTTTAGGGGGCGGTAATGTGACATTAACAGTTTAATTGGACATCTTTAAGAATGTGAGCCCTTAAGTGTAACACTGAGGTGGTGTAAAACATCAAAATGAGTTTGTTTACAACGAAACAAAGAGTTGGCTTTTAACCTCTTCATCAATACGACCCTTTTAAAGCGCGTAAATATATAAGTTGTAAACATTATATTTTGAATTTTCAATAGGATATTCTGCTGTTTCTAAACATATTAAAATTCATCTTTTGGTACTTGGGCAGTTTTTGAACCAAAGTAAATAAAATACGTAAATCTAAAATAATAGGACTTTTTTGGTACAATGTACAGAATTCAATTTTTAAAGAAAAGTAATAATTATAAAATATTTACAACGCAGCTTTGTATAACTTACTGCATTAATATTCTATATTTTAAGTAAAATTAAAATTAAAATAATCGCGGAATACATTTTGTTCTAAATAATTTACTTGATATGAAAATAGCCAGTTAAATTCAAAGTTCAGCTAAATAGTATTCAACGATTGATCTTAGCATGTTAACTGAGTTTAAGAATAAAAGCGCCATCGTTTTTTGTTGTTTTTTTTTACTCGATTATATTGTAATTTACTGAGAAACACACACAAATGCACACACACACACACACACACACACACACACATATATATATATATATAAGCTGAATGTCTGTGTATGTGTGTGTGTGTCTCGTCACGAATAGGCTCCTATATGGTTGACTATTATAGAAAACTCATCACATATAATGATAGAAGATGTATCGAGGCACAGGAATGGGTATGTTTGATCTGGCAGAACAGTGGTTCATTAAAATTGTGGGGTTTGCGTTCGCGCCTGGTACACAAAGTATGAAAATAAACAAATTTTAAAATTAAAAAAAAAAAACGTTTACAAGTGTTTTGATATAGATGTACATGAGAATACTTTGATAAGTATGTTTTAACTTAAATAGGGATTGTATAATAAAAGTGTGGGTTCTGCGTTCGTGCCTGGCCTCCATAGAATGGAAATAGGCACAAACTTTAATAAAGACTTTTCATATCTATCTATGTAAGTATACTTTGATAATTATGTTTTTGTATGAAGAAATTGGTATAATAAAATTATGGGGTGTTCGTCCGCACCTGACCTCCATAGAATGGAAATATGTCACAAACTTTAACAGGTTTTTTTTTAATATAGATCCACAGATATTGTGATAAGTGTTTCAGTGTGAACAGATATGGTATAATAAATTATGGTGTTTATCTATTTTATTTTTACGTTCATCACATTTTTCTTTGGTTTTGATACCCCCAAATTCAACCCAAATTTAGAACCCTTCCTTTCATAACCTATCATACTTTCATAAATCAGAGTCCATTTTCTGTAGGCTGGTTTTGAACCCAGTCAACGACGGATACTTTTGCTAGTATATATATATATATATATATATATATATATATATATATATATATATTCGTGTTCCTCATTAAATATGTCTCTGTTAACAATAAATTTTGTTTAGCTTTTAAACAAATAAAGCTTACTTCCAGTTTTAAACGGAAGTAAGCTTTATTTATGTTGACTAAAGAAAATAATTAAAAATAAATTCAAATCGAAATAAATTAAATAAACCAACTTAACATAATATTCCTAAGCACAACATTAAACTTATAAAAAAACTTTTACAAGGTAAAAAGTAATTCGAACAATATCCATTTTTGCATTAAAAAAATTGTGATAAAAATACAGTTTTTAACAGGCGTCATATTGGAATAATTTTATCGATAAAAATACCATCATATATATATATATATATATATATATATATATCCATATACAGTATGTCATCCATATACAGTACTGTTTCGCTGTTTCACAGCTCATCAGTGTGGCTAGACAGGCAGCTACCTCAAGCCAGGGTTTTAACCCGACCACCTGTACGACAGTCAAGGTTCCTAACCATTACGCTATGCGAGTCGTAAATTAACGATGTTTCCACATCGTCTGAAATACCTAAGCTCGATTGGTTTACACAAATAGCATCGCTTTATACGCTAATGGTAATTCGTGTATCATTTCTAAATATGCTTTACTCAAGTACTGTGTCGCTGTTTCACACACACACACACACATACACACACACACATATATATATATATATATATATATATATATAAATGCTAAAAATATACACATATATATATTATGCTTAATTGCCGTATATATTTTATAACTTACTATAGACACACGCGCACACACACACGTATATATATATATATATATATATATATATATATATTGTTTTCACAAAAACAAGACATCAAAGAATGAGTTGATAGCAAAAAATAGTGTATTTCATCGTTAGTTATAATTGTTTCAAGACTATTCGGACAAATTCAAACATGTTGTTTGAGAATTTTCACAAGAACGGCCTTTCTGCGGGCCTTTTGAATAAAAACCACTTTATTAATTAAACATTATAAAACATTATGGAAACCATTTCCCTTATAAGGAAAAGAAAACAAGCAAAATTATTTTACCTATATCTTATCCTTGCAAAATATTTTTTTAATTTATATATGTACCTATTTTCGTATCTCCATAAAAACAATTTCAAACAAATTATCATACAATGTTACCACTAATTACCTATATCAATTTAATATGCTTTGCGATAACAATATATGAATGCTCAATTATGAAATATGATAATTTTTAAGCTTACTCTAACCCTAACCATAAACCCAGTAAAATTTGGAATACTAGAAATAAGACTATATATATATATATATATACTTAATTTACTCACATAAAATTAATATACGAAAGTATAGATTTATGCATAAACTTTAAATATTTACTTCAAAAGTGCTCAATACGTAGGTAGAGCTAGTTAGTAAAGTATAAAATATATAGACGACCCATGTAGATTATGCCTCATGAAAAAAATGTTATCCTGTACTTTAAAGAACCGCAACATCTATTAAATTGTAGAAGAGAAATAGCAAATAACTGTGTTCACAAGATAAAATTTACTCTAGGATGGCGATACAAAATAGTTTAAAAACTAACAAAAACAATAGAAAATAAAGAAAGAAAGAAATTAAATAAACGTGAATATACATAAACGATCACACATATATGTATATATATATGTATATATGTGCATATGTGTATGTACACATATATATATATATATATATATATATATATATATATAAACTAACATTAAAAAACACTAACCTAGTTTTAAAATAGATCAAGAAACTAAACAGAGCACACACAAAGGAACAGGTCAACCAGAGGCAAATAGGCCTTTGTCTGATAAATGCATGCTAATTGGCTGATAGGAAGGGCGTGGTGGATACTAGAAAGCTGATTGGCTTACTAAAATCTCAATAGAAGATTAGCATATAAAAACGACAAACAATCACAGAATTCGCGCATAAGCCTGAAGAGTCCTAGAGTGGATGAAACGCGGAATATTCAGTGTAGCTTAATCGCCATATATATTTTATAAATTACTATATATATATATATATATATATATATATATATATATATATATATATATGTATGTGTGTGTGTGTGTGGGTATTTTTTTGTGGTTGTTGATACCTTTGCCCATTAAATTATATAAAAGACAGTTAGGAAAACAGTTAAACAAGAGCAAATAAATCAAACGAAAGATTAATAAGTCTCGTTAGAACTTACGAGTACTATTATACAAAGTGACTAAATTTCATTTTTTTAAGAAAAAAATGTCCAAATTTTAAATGTTGTACGAAACCGATAATCTGTCGTTGATTTCTTTTTATGTTTAATTGTTTTTCTTTTCTGTCTTTAACACAATCTGTCTCTACACCATTTCTTTTTATGCTATATTGTGAATTTATTCTTATATATATGACCATCGAACATGCTATCAAGTTGCATGGCGAAAACTGCACAAAAGACTAGATCATGTCAATATGAATGTTGATCATGAAAATCACCACGTGAAAACAATGCATCAATAGTGACTGGAGATGTAAGTGAATTCACTCAGCAAAAACAAATGGCCAACTCAGGTAAAGATAAAAAACGAGATGGAGAACGAGACGCAGATGCAAAGATAAAAGAAACTGAAATTCTGTACGCCACGATGACTATGCGCATGCGTCTTTTGTTTTGAGTTTTCCTCTCTCTTCGCTTTTCCTATCGCGCGTCTTCCGGTTTGATTGAGTTGTGTTGTCCGCGCAGTCGAGGCGAAGTCGGCACATTAAAGGCGATTCGTTTCGGCAATTACACGACAAGTCGCACATCAACTGCCGCGTTGGTATAGTTCAGATCACGTCGCAGGACTTGCAGGTAAACAAGATAAAAATAAACATGGGGAAAAACACGAAAAGACGGAGAACGATAATATTGCAAGGTGTCTTTGTATTCGGTTTCACATGATCCAGTTTAAAAACTAGCCGGCGTTTTCTTCTATATCTAAAATGGTCCTTTAAATATAAGCTCATCTTATTCCCAGGTTACCTCAATCTCTTTCCGCCATTTCTTACTATCTTTCTCTCTCTTTTTCTCCCTCCCCCTCTCTCTCTCTCTCTCTCTCTCTCTCTATATATATATATATATATATATATATATATATATATATATATATATAAAGTTATAAAATTTGTAAAGATATATACACAATATGTATCGATATTCTGTATTTACTTAATCATTGCTCAATACTTTACTAAAGCTTAGTACATTTATGGCATTAAAGCGCAAAAACGTCTTGATCATGTTAACTGAATAGAAAGACGTCTTACAATATGATCGTTCTCTTTTTCTGTTTTATGGAAATCGTCAGTTTAAAATGCATTTTCACCTGACATGTCTTACGAGTATAAAACGCGGAAACCTCCATGTAACTTAATTTCTATGAATATATTTGTATAACTTAATAGATATGTGTGTATGCGTGTACAGAGAGGGAGGGAAAGAGGGAAATACAGATAGAATATACAGAACTTCATGTTTCTATTTCATCCAGCATATATATATGTATACACACATATATATACACATATATATACGTGCTTAAATATATATATGTATATATATATATATATATATATATATATATATATATATATATGCTTACGTTTTAATTATATGACTTTATTATTGATTCTGATGTTTTTGGCACAGTTTCGGGCCTTGTTTCAGACGAATTGTTCTCTTGAATATCAAATATCATTTAACTGTATTTGGATTGCACAAATGTCGATAAATTGTATATCAGTATTTGGATTTTTATAAATAAACTAGCAGGCAGTCCAACTGCTGGAGTCCTTCAGGGGTCCATCCTGTCTCAACTCTCTTCCTAATCTACATCAATGATGTTCCAAATCACATCATTCGTAGACATTTATGCTGATTACACTACCATCTATGGCAGTACATCAAAGACCATTAATGACCAAGTTCTCTCTGATTCGCTCTCCTTTGAGCTTGAGCAAATGGTGCAATGAGCAAAGAAGTGGCTGGTTACTTTTAATGCATCTAAAACCAAAGTTCTTTCTTTACATCATCAACGTTCTGATCCCCACCCGGAATCAATTGTAATAAAGTGCTCTCATCTTGAGGAGGCTCTATGTTTTGACAAATTCCTGGGCTGACCGTTACTACTGATCTGAAATGGAACACGTACATCAAATCTGTTGCTAAGGATGCTGGAAAATGGTGGGGTCCTTCTATTTATGCAGTAGATATCTCACTGCTGATGCAATTCTCTACCTATATAAGAGGCAAGTATGTCCGAGGATGGAGCACCGTTGCCAGATCTGATCAGGAACTGCTAGAAATACCTTAGACTGCCTTGACAGTGTTCAAAACAGATTTGTAGCCTAGTGCGGGAATCCCTTTTCTCTTCTCTGCAACCTCTATCTCAGAGAAGAGAGGTTGCAGAGAAATTTATGGCGTGCTCGTCTGAGCTCCAACCTATTGTCCCCCCTCGCCAAACTTTCACAAGAAACACTCGTCTAGCTGAAAACACTATCAATAATTTCCCCCAATCTTTATCTGTACCTAAACCTAATCGTAGATTCCATGAACGAAGTTTCTTTCTTAGAACTGCACACCTGTGCAACTCTCTTCATTTTGGCAGTTTTCCAGCCAACTATAATATGGCCGTCTTCAAGTCCAACGTAAACAAGTTCTTGATGAGCCGTTCCCTTTAAGCAATCCAATTTACCAAATTTCCACTACTAATAGTTATTATGACATTGTCCCATTAACCAGTGTACGCTTATTTCTCCTCATCCACGAGTGGCCTCTGGGCCTTTATAAGTGGTTATTCCTTTGTAAAAAACAAAATACGCTTGAATATATTATTTTGATTAATGCCGACTTCGATCTCTGTCCGTAGGCGTCACTTATTGCTTAATCTAGTAAGTTCAGAATAAGACAACTACTTTCTTCTCTCCTAAATCCATTTTTCCAATAAAAGATTGAATAAACTCAGCAAATATCTTTTCGTGTCTTTCATGCATGTACATTTTTATTTATTTTGGTTTTATGAATATATATATTTTATATGCATATATATATATGTGTGTGTGTGTGTGTGTGTGTGTGTGTGTGTTTGTGTTTGCCCTATATTATTTGCGCCTTTTAACGTTATCCTGTCTGGGTCATTTTGGCACTTGCTTTTCTAATTTATATTTAATTCTATCACCATTTAATCTTTTTTTATTCATTTTTTTATTTATTTTTTTCTCTCTCTCTCTCTTCTTTACTGATTTTTTTTTAAATTACACTTTGCTCTCGGTAGCCGTGTTTAAAGCATATCTTATTTTTCTTTTATTATTATTGGAATTTTTCCTCCGTTTCCTTGTACATATTTGTGAATTATTCCACGGATTTCGGTCTTTTAGATTATTTTGGACCATCTTCCAATTACGCGATTTCCTTGGATTTTACTTGTGCGAATGGAAAATTTAATTAACTTTCTTGGACTTACATTTTTGGATTTTAGCGTCATTGGATACCCTACCTTTCACCTGACTATCCATTCACGTGAAATCATCTTTTTCTTCACCATATTCACTCTGCTTCACTTTTTGTAATCAAGTAAGATCTTTGAGTTACTTGCAGTTTCATCAAATACTTTTGTATGCAAAATCCGATTCCGCATTTTGCTAATTCCAACCCTCTGATGAGAAGGAAAGTATTTCTCCGAAACTACGCGGATTAAGGACTATCCACTTATTACGTGTTTCCTTTTCAGATAATATATGTTTTTAACTCTTTTTCAAAGTATTTAACATGTTTTATTAACTATTTACTCTTATATATATGTATATATATATATATATACGTGTTCATCTTTACATGTCTCTGTTAACAATTGTGAATTGCGTTTTGCCGAATTAAGTTTGTTATATATATATATATATATATATATATATATATATATATATATATATGCGTGCATGTTTTATATAAGTAAATTTCTATCTATGGGGCTATAAGCTATATACTCAAACAACTGGTAAAGGCGGGCAATTGTTTTCGTGCCTACCATAGAAAATGTCTATACTTCAAAGCTATAACCGATTTGTGTTGGCTCCTTCTAAGAGGAAAAACAATATAAAAATTGTTTCAGAGAAATAACATTCTTCGATTTTCATGGTTCCGAAATGGAAATGATATGCAGGCTCTTTGAAACCTTCTCGTTTTCTTTCGTTATTGCGTTCGAAGCTTATAGTGTATTATATTTGTTTTAATATTTTATTCAATTTGTAAACATTTTAACTTTTATTTTCGCGTTATATTTCACTGTTCTCTTTGTAAGAAAAAAAACTCACAGACTTTCAGGCCACATTTGGATTCCAGAAAAGGCGGAAAACACAGTTAAATATTTTATTATTAATACTAGCAAATGTACCTCTTCTCCGGTCGCATTTGTTTGTCTTAGTAGGCTAAATTCCATCTAACATCAGCAAGATTTAAATTAAACATAAATTTTGGTTCACAAATTCGATAAAACTATTGCGACATCGGGATATACTTCGGTACTGTCTATATTATTATGTATCATTTAATAATGTTATGATATTCTATATATTAATTTAAATAAATTTGTCAGATTTATTAGAAAAATTGCAACTCGATCTTCTAGAAAAAAGTGTTATTGTCAGCTAAATATTCTGTTAAAAATTATGATGAATATTTCGTCTTGTTTATTTATTTAAAGTGTCTCTTTATGTAATTGTTTTTTATGTAATTGTTTTTTATGTAATTGTTTTTATGTAATTGTTTTTTATGTAATTGTGTTTATGCAATTGTTTTTTGTTTGTTTTTTTTCAGTGACTATTTTGCACTCATCATCAAATAGTTATCAGCTAAATATTTCTCATTTTCCGCACAAATTACGTCGGGACACACAATTACGAACATTCTTTTTAAGGAAATGATTTTACTCAAGATATCTATAAGCCCGGGTTAGTTATTTGGTGCTCTTTCCTCCGCCATGTGTAATGTAGAACAGTGTTTTTCGGCTCCACGTTAAATTCTTTTTTGTTTTTGTGTGTGTTATTTTTGTCAATATACCTGGTTGATGCGAAAATTTAATGTTACTCAAATCTGACTAAGACATAGTCTGTAAATCCTCCCCTGAACCATCCAAGTGCTCAATTGCAAACTTCATACAGGTTTGTAAATGTGCATCCCCTATTAAGGTGACCTTATCATCACTACAACATGATCGTTACTAATGGTAATCTTGGCTACTGAGCAACCAGCTGCAAGCTTTTGCTATGTAGCTTTGGGAGGCTGTTTATCATTTCCTCAATACGTTCACGTTTAAGCATAGTCAGTGGTTTTAATAGTTAATTTATGATTCTCCCATTTTCTTATCGTGTCAACAGTAACTTTTTTCTCTGCCTGCTGATTGCCTTGTGGGCAATTTCAGTTGTGTACAGGTACATATATTTGTCTCTAATGTTTATATACAAGTTTTGCTCATTGTGAATAAATGACACTTAGAGTCAGTGAAGAGTTCTGTTTACTTGTGCATCTGATGCAACAAATGAGTATTTGATTAGGTTCTGATTCATGGTGGATATTTCTTTTTTTTTTCAATAAAATATAAATAACTGTTAAAATAATAATAGTAATATTTTCTAGATTTGTCTATATTCTATCGTTCATTTGCAATATAAATCCATAGTGAGAGGCCGAGTTTTTATTTTGTAAGCTATTAGATAGTAAAGATTAATGGGTTTAATATTTATTTTTCCTACTCGCCATGGTGGTTAGGTTGGCGTATATTTTTAAAGGCTCGGAGAGAAGTTAAAACGTTGACTAGGGGCCGAGGTTCGAATCGTGTGATCGGCAGAAGAAGCACCTTCTACAATTATGATTTCCGAACCATGAGATATACGTGTATGTGGATGAGGAATTTTGAATAATTCTCATAATATTTCGTATATATAAAATTATCACAGTGTGGTATAGATTAAAGACTAAGTGCATTTTATTACACGCCACAATTTAGAATGTGATTATTTACGAAAAAGATGTCTCCAGATACCTAAATTCTCTCACGAAAACAACGATGACAACCCAACAGGAGGCTACTTTTTTCTAAAGTAAGTTTTGATCTAATAATATAAGTAATATAGTATTCGAAGCCAAATAATATCCTCATTTTCTCAAACTGACATTGGCTGATACAAGGACGTTACATCTAGAAGGACCACTAAGCTGGATACTCTACCAGCACACGTCACTTATTTTTATCTGGAAATACAAAGAATGCTCTAAAATAATATAGTTAAATGATTAAGTGGGTGGAGGAAAGGAAAATTAATGTGTATTAGTTTTTACTAACTCAACGTTTGCAATGTAAAATGAGAATGCGATCTTTACCCGTTAGTCCACGAAAAGGAGCCTGAAAACGTAACCGAAGATAAAAAGAATATATATATATATATATATATATATATATATATATATATATATATATGTATATGTAATGTGTGTTAAGTGTGTTAATACAAACTTAATCACATCTATGAAACGATTATACATTATGCCTGGTTGTTTTTGTATCGATTTCTGTAAACAAAGATATGAACTTTTATTAATGCATTAATTTCATTTCCCTATTATTTAATATATATATATATATATATATATATATATATATATATATATATATATATATATATATATATGTGTGTATATTTTCGCAGCAAGTCATTTTTCAAGCACGGATTGAATATAATCAAATATATATGTGGTGGCGGGTGTCCATTTAAATAGACATTCCGACGAGTTATTTACGGGCGTCGCCTTCATGATCGAGTGGGAGAACTGCCGACTGTCAACACGACGGTTCTAGCTTCAATCCTTAGCTAGGGAGAGATGCTAGTCTAGCGGTACTGATGGGTTGTGATACAACGAAACAGGACTGTATGTCGTTGACTACAAATATATATATATATATATATATATATATATATATATATATATATATATATATATATATATATGCTAAGCCTAAAAGGAAAAGGAAAAGAAAAAGAAAATGATAACAACAACCATCGCTCCTGATGATAATCGGATACGCTGATAGAAAGCGCTTGAAAAAGATATTGCCAACAACGACTTTTCTGCGCCATTTTTTACAATATGTGAGCTTAAATAAAAAAGACCGCTCGTCAAATGGAAAAGATATCAAGAAAAATTCGAAGAAAAGGATATCTCTGTTGTGTTCAATAAGACGTGCTTGAATATATATATATATATATATATATATATATATATATATATATATATATATATATATATAAATTGTTACGATAATACTGGGAGCAGTTCCATTATTATTAATTGTTGAGGTACTTTTTAGAGTTTCAACATATATTAATAAAGAAGCAAAAGTGTGATAACGAACAGAAACTTTAAAACACTTCAAATCTATTTATCTCATTTACCCTAATTCGGTGTTTTAAAAGCACAAATAAGACAAAATGGGGAATAAAGTAGAAAAACGCTATTAAAATGCCTTTTCGCCGACATCTTTCAAAATAAAGGTCCGCAATGGAGGGAAAAATCGTTTAAAAACGTGGTCAAAAGACCATAAATTACTCGCGAAGGTAGAGAATGATTTAAGATATTGTATGTGTAAAAAGAAAAAAAAAAACGTTGAGCAAAAAGGATACACGGATGAAGCTTTCTCTATCTTACACAGGACACGCTCTAAAACCAACTTAAAAATTTTCGAGGCGATGACTATAAATTTGCGTCAGCCGGCTTTGTGCAAACAGAAAGAACACAGCAATAATTTGGAACTGATGGGTGTTCGATGGGATTGTTTTACTGTATTTTCGAGCGTGCTCTTTGTGAGATAAGTTTCATCTGTGCACTCTCTTTGTCCAATTAGATAGTTTGTGTTTAACCTTCTCTCATACATTATTTCATCTTTGTCTTGTAATTTATGGTCTTTTTAGGTGAGTGAGGCTTGCTATAACACGTCCGTGGGAGCACATATGCTTTCATGCCCTCCTTGCGCCATTAGGTTGTCTCTTAGCCAAGCGGTTCAGCAAGAGGAGAGAAGATATTGGTACGTGGAGTATCTTTGATGTGTTCTCCTATGTCTTCGCCCGGTATAGAACCTATTATATATATATATATGTATATATATATATATATATATATATATGTGTGTGTGTGTGTGTGTGTGTGTGTGTGTTTCTCTCTGATTTAAAACACCATAAAGCGGTAGACCAGTACCCGCATTAAGCTGGTCGACAGTTTAATTTGTTGCTGGCTATCTCAACATTTTGAATCGAGAGAGATACTTACCTGTTGTACAAAGCTAAGACTCTGTAACATCATCTTTGTATAGATACCCCCTCAGGCATTTGGGCTCATGGACTTTAAGTGTCTGAGTGAGTGGCACTCGTCTAACAAGACGGTGCAATCATATATATATATATATATATATATATGTATATAGTACTCATAAAAGGTATGTGTGTGGCTACATAATCCCCCTCCTAATAAACGTTAAAATTATTTACGACGGTGCCCTACCTATTATGGGGGTAGACCACTGTAGTAAATGATTGCACGCGTTGCTTCCTTAGCGTAGCTCGAATCTCTCTCTTTGTAAATAAACAAACAATTCGAACACTGTAAAAGCGGCTGAAAAATATTTATATAGACATTTGGTTATATGATTTTAAGCCACCGATGTCAGTGGAACTAGCTTGTTATCGGTTAAATCCGTAATAAAGGATGGGTACTACTCTTGCCGCACTGAAGAGCTTTGATACAGACAACGAAACAGTTTGTATGTGGATGATTATATATATATATATATATATATATATATATTTACCTATCAGTCTATCTACCTCTCTCTCTCTCTCTCTCTATATATATATATATATATATATATATATATATATATATATATGCGCGAAATTTTTTTGTGTGGATTATTATATATATATATATATATATATATATATATATATATATATATATATATATATATATATATATATATATGAGAACAATAGGAACGGAAAATTAAGCCACAAAAACTATATATTGGTGGATATAGATTAGTTCATTTATTCAATACGGGAATACAAACTATTAGTTGGGGGATAAGGGGGACTGTTTATGGCAAGGCATTTCGAAGCCTAATGCTTCTCATCAGAAAACTAGAGAAGATGCTAAGTAACATAGTGGGGATGCGGCGTCTAGCGTGGTATTCATTAGGAACGAAATAGATCAAATAAAATTATAGATGATGTTAGGGGAGTTTTATCGAATTCTAAATAAAGGAGGGGTGTATTATATATAGTATACTATAGTATTTATACTATATTATATTTAACTATATTTACCAATATATAGTTTTGTGACTTCATTTTCCATTCCTACTGTTCTCCTATATAACTTCCAATGATACTTGTTGAGCTTTATATTGTCCAGATAAGTCACTGCTTATAGAATTGAGCTCACTCATTTCCTCTAACACACTAATATATATATATATATATATATATATATATATATATATATATATTTATGTGAGCATCCGTTGAAGAGCTTAGAGTTATCTTCCCATATTTGTTCATTAATTATTTGTTTAATTAATATTTTTATATTTATATTATCATGCTATGTAAGCTTACATTTTTGTATACTTACACATTTACTTTTCTTTATCACTATTTACGTGTATTTGTAGTATTATTAGAAAATGCTTATTAACGAGACGTTTTTTTTTAAATAAATTTTAATTAATAAGCTTTGTTTCATTTATACATTGTTAATTATTATCGTGAAGAGAAAATTCTTGACGGAATTGTGTCTTCACCAACAAGTGTTAATTCTTATTTTCCATATCTTATCAGTGTATTCATTCAAGCACACTTAGGAATGATTCTGATGCACTTGCAGTAAAAACTCTGCATGTTGTTGATATAAGTCTTGTTTTAATAATGACACTCGTTACAAGTACTTTACGCAATCATAAATAAGGATTACTCAATGTATGTTGGGTCAGTTACCGACGGCAACCTTTGATATGCTTATAAACATTGCCTTCTGTTATGCGCATATATAACCGCGAAACGGAAGTGCGATAAAAAAAAAACTACATAGCGGCCATGCGCATATCAGATTAAGACTTTGCTTGCTTGTTTTATTTTAATTTCTTCTACTCCCTATTTGTGATATAAATTGTTTTCGTCGTTTCTACTCAAAGATTTATATCTTGCAAACAATGCTGCTTCGTACTACTTTATATGTGGAGGGATAAAATGCAGAAAAAGATTATGATTAAGTAAACAGACCGATGGGAAATAGAATAGGAGGTGGAAAATAGTAATTATCATTTTAACATAAAAATAATATTGAAAGCTTTTATATAAACGTGAACAAATCCTAACTCATAATATGGTTGTGCGTCATGCGTAAACTCTTGGTATTGCTTTCTAACCATACACTATAAGGAAGACAATTAAGCTGTAATTGTCGTGTAATAGTAAGACATATATATATATATATATATATATATATATATATATATATACATACATATATATACAGAGAGAGAGAGAGAAAGTGTGAGAGAGAGAGAGAATAAGTTAAGTAGGTAAACCGTACAGTTAGATAGAATATTTATTACATTTTCAAGTCAAGAAAGGTTACAGGAAGATGATCGTTTTTTTTACATCACCACTAATCAAGGCCTGGAAGCGATAAGGGTTATTGCGTGTACAGTAATCAATGGGATAGTATCGTAGTAATAATTATTATTGGAGATTTTATAAAGTGTCTTACTTAAGGTGGCGATTCATCAGGAATTTGTTTATGTTGGACTTGAAGACATCCAAGTTGTAGTCAGGTGGGAAACCAGCAAACGGAAGAGAGTTCCACAGGCTTGCACTTCTAAGAAAGAAGCTTTGCTCATGGAATCTACTTTTTTATTTAGACACAGATAAGGAGTGGGTAAAATTATTGACAGTGGTTCCAGCTAGACGGGTGTTTTTCGTGAAAGATTGGCGAAGGGGGACCAAAGATTGAAGCTCGGGCGAGAACATGCCATGCAAATAACGATCAAACAAAGACAGGCTCGCAACGTCTCTTCTGTGGGAGAGATGTTGCAGGGAAGAGAAAATGGCATCCCCCACTAAGCCACGAAGTCTCTTTTGTACTCTGTCAAGACAGGATAGGCTATTTTTAGCAGCTCCTGTTCAGATGTGGCAGCAGTACTCCATCCTTGGACGTACTTGGCTTTTATGCAGATAAAGAATTGCATCAGTAGTGAGATCTCTTCTGGAGCGTTTGAAGGATCCCACCATTTTCCCAGCGGCCTGGGCAACAGACTCGATGTACGTGTTACATTTCAGATCAGGAGTAAAGTCAAACCCAGAAGCTGTCACAACATGGAGTCTCCCCAAGACGAGAGCCATCCATTTCAATTGATGCCAGATAGGTATCAGAGCGTTGATGTTGATAGGAGTTTGATTTTAAATGCATTAAAAGTAACCAGCCACTTCTTCCCCCACTGTATCACGCGCTCAATATCAGAGGAGAGAGAATCAAGGAAAACTTTGTCATTTACGGCCTTTGATGTGTTGCTATAGATTATAAGTATTTGTTTTGGGAGATCATTGATGTAGATCAGGAAGAGAGTTGGGCCCAGGATTGACCCCTGAGGGACTCCAACATTAATAGTGTGGGCCTCTGATTTCTACTCATAAACCACTACTCTTATGAGCCTATTAGACAGAAATTATTTAATAATTGAGAAAACATTTCAAGTTATACCGTAGCTGGAAATCTTGTGAAGTAGGTCCTTATGCCATACCTTATCGAATGCCTTCGATATGTCAAGGGCAATTGCCCTAGAAAGGGAGCCTTTGTCGAGAGATTCACTAATCCTATGGGATATAACCGTAAGCACATCTACTGTAGATCTGGCAGAACGGAAAACGTATTGTATATCACTAAGAAGGTTATTTCTGCTTAGATGTTTGACTACTTCTCTATTTAATATGGATTCTAGCAACTTCCTTATGACACGCAGGAGACTTATTGGTCTGTACTGAGAGAGAGATGACTTATCACCTGAATTCTTAAATACAGGGAATACTGATGATATTTTCCATGGTGTTGGAAAGCACTTCTCTTTAAGGCAACGTTTAAACAGTTTTGTAAGTATGGGGGCAAGTTCTGGCCGAAGCTTTTTCAACACTATAATTGGAATGCCGTCTGGGCCAGTTGCTTTACTAGAATCAAGGTTCTTGATTAGCTTGGCGACCTCACACAATACCGGGGTTTGATGGCCTTCGTCGCAAAGGGTAGAATTAGCTGCAAAGTTCTTAGCAAATAGTTTGGCCTTGTGTGATGCTTGTTATATAGTTATTATTATTATTAAATGTTCTTATTAGTAATGATAAGAATATTAGTCTTAAGTGAGATGAGAGTCTTAAGAGTGTTCATGCGTAAGTGTTCATATTGTAAGACATTAACACATTAGTGAAATATATATAAATAGAGAGAGAGAGTTTATAATTGAGCGAGATTGCATATAAATACATTTTGAGAAAGTGTTTTCATATCTAGATAGACTGACCGATAATTGAGAAGTTTGCATTTATGCCGATGGATTGACAGGTTGGCATTTATGCTTTGACAGTTCGTATGAAGGGGAGTGTTTGTATAACATAAATAGACACATATACTTTCTAACACATATATTTTTTAGATGATAAATTTCAAATAGATTGTACATATGAATAGACAATACCTTTTTCATGTAATGATGGACACAGGAGACGGAGTTATAAAAACACATTGAACATTTATTCTTCCACTTGAACTGGTTGGTGGCTTTGCGTTCAGGAATTCAAAGGTTCACATATTAAGTTTCAAAGTGATTGTTTCGCTTCTAGACGATTGAAACCCATGTCTGGACCCAGACTATCGTCTGTCTCTCAGACTCCCCTCCGAGTTTCTCACTCTAACTAACTAACTAACTAACTAACTCTCACTTCCTATATTGAGAAATCCATGCATGTCCGGCCACGTGATCACAATTCAGGTGCCATCAACATGTGCGAGTCGCACGTTTCCGAACCTGATTTCCCAATAACCTATTTTTTCTTTTGTTGTTTTCACAAAGGAATTCAACCTGCATATCTAATTCATTTAACCCATATTTTATTATCCACATTCTTTCTAACAGTGATAGTTTATTTATTATTTATTTCATCAGAATCAACAATTTACTGGACATTTCATTTAAACCTATTGTTCTTTAAAACTTATATCCAAGGTTCGATTTCTGCTTTCTCTCATTTTATTTTCATTTTAAGTAATCTCTCTATTTTTATACTTACATGAAAAGGGGGCAGCCCTTATCATATAACAATGCTGAGGAGATGACCTTAGGTGCATTGATAATGGTTGGGATGGAACGGACGCTTCGGTTCAGGACCCCGTTTACTATTTGCCAAATCTGGTGGGAACCTAGCCGCTGCTGAGCTACTTTGGATTTAACGGAATGAGCATATAGCTCTCTTGCATTTTTATTACTCTTTTACAGTGGATGCTGGCAGTCCTGTAAGCAGCTTTAGTCTCAGTACATCTATTACGTTGGTAGCTATGGAAAAAGTTGTTTCTGTGCGCGATGGCAGCATCACATTCTTGGGAGAACAATGGCTTGCTGTTAGGTTTTTTTTTGGAATTTTTTATGGTATGAATCGATCTATACCTACCATTAACCATTCGATCAGGTCTGATACAATAGAGGACACATCCTTTTTAAACATGGAATGCTGAGGTAGATCAGATATGAATGTACGGAAGCTATCTCAGTCAGCTATAGAGTATCGATATATCGCACGGTAGAGAAGTACGTCTGAAGACTTATTACATTTCATTTTTATCTTAACTGATATAACGGAGTGGTCGGGGGATCGCAGGGGGGATAGAAGGGAGTATGAACATAGGTCAGAGGAAGTTGTGAGAAAAAGGTCTAGAAGACTTGCATACTGACCGGTAGTATCAGGCACACGGGTGGGTTCGTGAACAATCTGAGTGAGGTCATAAAGATAGTAATCCCGCTGTTGTGGGGGCGAAAGAGGGCAAATATAAATACGGTGGTGTAAGCAAGTGCCATCTGGAAGCACATATAAGGTAAATTAGGGTCCTTTCTGGAAATATCCCTACCACACGGAAAGACATCTTTAATGTAGGCACATATTCCAAGCACATGGCGACCTTGAGGGTCAGATTTAGATGTTAAGTTAGAGGTCCTTTAATTAGGAACTCATCTAGGGAAGTAGTCGGCCCTATGCCAGTTTCGCTTAGAAAGAATATGTGTGTGTTTTCTTTTATTGGTTTGATAATGTGTGCACTGTTTTATAGTATTATGAGGTTATTTGCTTCCCTAGGGAGGTGACTGTGATCCAAGGTCGTTACTAATGTGTATGTGTGAGGAGGGGGAGGGAGAACCAGCTCTTCTGAAATAAGGGTAGGGGTGCTTTCATTCTATATACATACATACACACACACGCGCACACACACACACACACACACACACACCCTACCCTAAAAGAAAAGAAAAAAACACAAGCAGAAAGAGAGAGTGAGAAAGAGAAACACCGCACAGGAGTGACCACAGCCGAGGTCAGCGGCCTCGACAAGCCCAATAAAAGAGTAATAAAAATTGAACATTCCAATGAGTAGTAGACACTTACAGGCTTCCACCCCTTGGAAACACTTCAAATGAACTACGAAAATGCCATTTTTACATCTCCAACACATTTGAAAATAATTTCTGACGAGAACGCTTCACAGAACGTCTGAAACGCGTAAAAACGATTTAAATGATTTAAAAACATTATTACAATGATCCAAACACAATTCTCAATGAAAAACCAAGACACGGAATACTAAAATAATGTTAAAAAATACACATTGTTGGTGACTACCCCTTTATTTAAATATGCATCTTTCTATCGTTGAAATTTCTTAACCCATTTCATATATATATATATATATATATATATATATATATATATATATATATATATATATATATATAGTAATTTATAAAATATATATGGCGATTAAGCTACACTGAATATTCTGCGTTTCATCCAACTATAGGATTCGTCAGGCTTACGTATTGAGCACTTTTGAAGTAAATACTTAAAGTTTACGCATAAATCTATACTTTCATATATTAAATTTATGCGAATAAATGAAGTAGTTATATATATATATATATATATATATATATATATATATATATATATAAAATATATTTTAGTCATCGACATACAGACCTGTTTCGTTGTTTCACAACTCATCAGTGCCGCTAGACTAACACCTCTCCCAAGCCGAGGATCGAACCTAGAACCGTCGTGATGACAGTCGGCAGTCCTACCCCCTGACTACGGAATCGGTGGCCGAAATTTAGCTATCCGAATGCGTATTTAAATAAACATCCGTCCGCTACTCGTAGAGGGCTCAAACGTTTTGTTTGTAAACAAATTGCGATATATATATATATATATATATATATATATATATATATATATATATATATATATATATATATATATATATATTAAAAAGGGAAAACTGAGTTTTTTTTATCCATGGTAAATATAAGGGCAGATGGAAAACATTTGATGGAGATTGAAAAAAAATATTAGATAAATAAATAGTGTCGGCCGATCAGGTTTCGCCCTTATTTTTCAAAGCTGAATCGAGAGTTTTTTTGTCTTGTTTTTGTTTTGTTTTTGTGTTTTGTATAGACAAACATTTCGAACGGGGTGAACGACTAAAATAAAATCAAACTATCAGAAAGAGAAAAAAAAATGTGGGACAACTAAAATAAATCTATCGTTACAATTATCGTAATGACGTATTTAGTCGTTCTCCATTTTGTTTTTCTTTTTTGATAATTGTACAATTATCATAACGACAGATTTAGTTTATTCGTTCTCCATTTTTTGATAATTGTACAATTATCATAACGAATGATTTATTTTAGTCCTTCCTCAATCTCTAAGAGTAGAAGGCTTTCTGCCATCTGGGGATCTCTACTGTGAAGAGGTAGGATTTTGTTACTTGTCGGATTTGTCGGGATTATTTGAGGGAGTACAAGGTTTTATAGTTCATCAGAGCATATACCATTAAAATACTTGTAAAATACATATAGGGACGCAACATTTCGTCAATGGGATGTTGGCTGAAGCTTAGCTGATATCTCGGGACCAATTACGTTGGCGACTTTCTTTTGAACCCTATCCAGGGGTGAGACATTCGTAGCAGATGTACCATTCCAGATGTGATATAAATATATAATCGGTGAATCGTGGCATTGTAGAGATACAGGTACTTTCAGGCGTAAGTAACGTTGTAGCACGGTAGAAAACTAACAACACTTTCCTCGCGGCAATGCCCTCGATGAATCTGTTCCAACTCATATTTCCTGTGAATGTTAAGTCGAGGAGTTGGAACGAGGTACTTTAAGCTAATGTATCATTTGCCATAGCTACTGATGGTTAAGAATGTTTCTTGTAATTATTAAAGGAAACAAGCTTAGTAATGAGCATTGAATATTATCATTCATTTTTGTCCCTATATCATTATAGACTAGAGTTTTTTTTCTCTAGGATTTCTTCTTTCACTTGTGTCTGTTGTAGCGTGATGTCTACAGTAAATATGACTATCTTAGTGACAATTTTTTAAGGGAGGTCATTTATAAATATCGGGAATAATAAAGTGCTTAGGATCGACTCCTGGAGTACACCCGCATTTATATTATATTGTTTTGACGTATATCCATCGAGGATAACCTGGATTATTCATTTATTTAAGAAGATATTAACTACGTTAAGTATTCGTCCGGTAATATCATATGATCTGATTTTCCTGAGAAAACAACCGTGGCATACTCTGTCAAAAGCCTTAGATATATGTAGGCCTACTGTCCTGTCTTTCCCTGATTTGTCCAGTGTGTGGTATATACGTTCAAACATTACATTTAGAATGTCTGCTGTAAAACTAACTAACTAACTCTCACTTCCTATATTGAGAAATCCATGCATGTCCGGCCAACGTGACCACAATTCACGTGCCATCAACATGCGCGACCTGCACGTTTTCGAACATTCTGATTTCCCATTTTTTCTTTGTTGTTTTCACAAAGGAATTCAACCTACATATCTAATTCATTTAACCCATATTTTATTATCCACATTCTTTCTAACAGTGATAGTTTATTTATTATTTATTTCATCAGAATCAACAATTTACTGGACATTCCATTTAAACCTATTGTTCTTTAAAACTTATCTCCAGGGTTCGATTCCTGCTTTCTCTCATTTTATTTTCATTTTAACTAAATCACTCTATTTTTATACTTACATGAAAAGGGGACAGCCCTTATCATGTAACAAACTCATGTGGTTAGTGAGACAGAAGTTTAGCAACTGTAAGGTGGTGGACTAGACATTTGTTAATTATGGACTCAAATATTTTGGCAAAAAATATAGAGGAGGCTAATGGGGCAGGAATGTAGTGGGTCCGTCCTTTCGCCAGATTTTTTATAAACTGGTACCACAGAAGCAGTCAGGAAAGCAAGATTCGTAAATGCATTTGTTGCATAGTTTGGAGAGGACTGCCACAACCTCAGCCGAGCATTTTTTCAAAGTAGACCGGGGATTAGATCAGGTCCACGTGCTTTTGAGGTGTCTAGTTTTTTTTATTATACCATGCACTTGAAAAGAGGTGATTTTCAGATCATCTAGTATGACGTCTGTCCACAAATGAAAATAAGGGACGAAATAGTTTGTTAGATTTGTAGAGTTTGAGGCAAATCGACTGGCAAGCATGTTAGCCTTCTCGGTTACCATGCAAACAACCTCATGATTGTTGGATTGTGCGGGAATTGTTGGTTGCCTATTATTTACTATACTGTTGTAGATTTTCTGAACTAATTTCTGCGCTTCAATATGTTTTCTGGTATATTTGGATATATTCACTCTTAGCTGTTGCTATTACTTTCTTACAATTATTTCTATCTTCTATAAACTTTTGTCTGTTTGTACCGGATTTATGTTGGATAAATCTGTGGTACGAATGCTATCCTTCAGCAATAGCAGCTGCGCAAGTAGAATAAACCATCGGGAGAGTAGGGTTTGTAAGAGAACTTACGTGTGCTTCAATTGCCGCTTGGAATCATTTAGTGGTCTTATTTGCGCACTGTGCTGCGGACATCTCTGATGTGATCCTCGATTACTTCCCAGTCACCCTTCTTATGGTGCCTTGTATTTTTGAGCAATGGCTCTTCAACTTTGGGTCGAGAGTTTAATCGTGTTTTCTACCATTATCACAGCGTGATCAGTATTCCCGGGTGGGCTATGGACACTCGTTACGCAATCATCGGTAACTATGATCAGAAATAGATCTAGAATTGAGGTTTATTGATCTTGCTGATTTGGGAAACGGGTCGGAAACCTAACTGTTAGTGATAGCGAATGAAATATAGAGAAGCTATGTATTATGCTAACAGCGGTGTCTGTGTAAATAGAGAAACCAAGCCAATTACTTTGGTCGACATTAAAGTACCCAAATACATGCACTTGCGAGAGACACTTGTTTCGTTAGGGTAGACCCATAGATAGAGGAGATCGGCAGAGAAAATATCAGTAGCTAAGGCTATGTTGCAGCTTAAGTCTAAAGCACGTAAAGCCTAGTCACTTGGTTCTAGTTTTGATTCTCTAGTAAAAAAGGTTGTATTTCGAATAAAGACTTCAAATTCATCCATATGTCTGTCTGAGTCTTTACGGGAACGTGGCAAAAATAGGCATATTAAAGTTGTTAGAGGGGATGGAGGAGTGTAGCTTAGATTCACTTAGCGCAATGATATCCGATGAGTTTAGGAGGAGAAATGATTCAACATCATCTAAATTAGTTTTAAGCCCGTGGATATTCATGAATGCAGCCCTCAGGGGGGAGGCGATTAGTTTGTTATGTTTACTTAGAAATATTTTATATAATCATTATATTATTATATTAACATTCTAACTGTATTTAATATATATATATATATATATACATACACACACATAAACATATAAACATATATATACACACAGACCCACACATACGCACAAGACACCCTCAGACACATACATCCACATACATCCACATATATATATATATATATATATATATATATATATATATATATATATATTAAGACGAATAAAGTTTCAAGCAAAAATAGACCTAAAATAGAAAAATAGAAAAAGAGAACGTCGAAAATAAGGGAGCATTAATTAAACAGAAATGGAAGAAGACAGTTAAAAAAGGACGGAAAAACTAAGTTAGGAGGAGGGGGTATAAAGGGAAACAATCAGACATGAAAGGTCAAGAAATACAGAGCGTGGGAAATGAACAATATAACATACTAATACGTAACAGAAAAGAAACCAATATATATATGTGTGTGTGTGTGTGTGAGTGTGTGTGTGTGTGTGTGTGTTGGATATTAAACCAGGGCGGCGCCGTGTGAGCATATGACGATTCCCGGTGGATTTTTTTTTTATTTTTATCTATATTCTGGTGTCATACAAAAATGTCCTGAATTGTAATTATCACCGAAAAAAAAGAAAAGCTTACATTCCAGGTTGTGAAGTTAGAATTGCGCAACGAAAAATAAAAGAACAATCAAAGATTTACATTTCAGGAATGTCGTTTGATGTCTTTATATGAGACAGGTAACTTAAACAATCAGAAATAGAGAAAAACTGAACGCTAACTGTCCTCCAACGTGATCGACATTTTCTATCGTCTCTTGTCACGCACACACGCGCCCCCACAGTTACAGCTAAATCCAGTTGTTTTTCTCCGTCTCTCTCTCTCTCTCTCTCCCTCTCTCTCTCTCTCTCTCTCTCTCTCTCTCTTATTAATGACCAAATATAAGAGGGATAATGCTTACGTTGGGTGAGTCCATCCGTCGGGGGGGGGGTTAAAGGAACCAACATAACTGAAGCATAGTAAATGGTCAAGGGGGTGGGAGGTGGTTTCAAACCTATGAAAGAGGTTCTTTCATTCTCTCACTAGTCGAATTTTTTCCGACATATTGCAAAAAAAGCGTTCTCTTTCTTTTTGCTGACCTTTCTGTTATCGAGTTCCTCAGCATGGAGGTTCCCAGAGAAGCCTTCAACCGGTTTTTTATGCAATCAGGTTTCCAGCGGCGGTCTTCAGATTGAGTCCGCTTGGGCGTCTTGTCTGCCTGAATATACCTTGGTGTACTCCTGTTGCCTACACAGCAAGCTATTCGGGGATGGGTAAGGTGCTCCTTCTGTGACTTATTTCGGGGATTCGTTGATAAGTGCTGACGACAGTTATAAGAGAACCGTAATTATTACCTGTTACGACAACCATGCCGAAAGAGCAGCATATTAACATCACTGTCCTTGATCAACCTAAAGAACGAACAAGCTAAAAGGAAGAAAAAAAACAAAAGGCCTCTCTTATTAAAAACTAGGAGCCGCGGAATTTTACGTTGGATGCTAAGGAGTAAGACGAACACGAATTTATTTTACACGGAGGAAACAAACGAATATTTTTTAATGCAACCGTCACGACCTTGTGAAAAGAAGAGTGTCCAATAATTCTTGACAGAGAAAGCAATTTTTATTTTATAAATTGTCAACACGAATGAATGCCACCGTTTTATATTTTCTAAGTTGGCTTATTAACAACTGCTAACGGGACATTTGAAGATAAAAGAAAAAGAAAAAAGACAGAAAAAGTGGTTCTTTCATTTTCTCACTAGTCGAATTTTAATTATTGAGGCGACTAGACCAGACCGTTTGATTTGCTCCGGTAAACATTTTTCATACCTTTGTTACTAGACTAGGTTGTGGGGGTGGCTAAAAGAGTATTTCTTTTTTTCAATCCTGATGTTTGCCTGCCTGCCTTTCTACCCATTTTTCTGACAATATATATATATATATATATATATATATATATATATATATATAATATAAACAAATACGTCTGCTGCGTTATTGAATGTACGTATGTTCATATAATTTTCTGTTTGTATTATATATGTATATATATATATATATATATATATATATACATCCAACATGCGTTTACTATAAGAAGGAACCTTCGTATATATGCACTCCCATTGTTCCTGGAAAGAATAATATATATTTGATTAGGAGGTATATCTATAAAAACTATATTTATCGGCTTTAAGTAAATTATAGAACGATTGAATGAATATATAATTTTCTACTTTGCACTATATTGCACTTACATACATACGAAAACTATAGGTATGAATTTCCAAATATGCAGGAGCTAATTTTAAATGAGGGAAGAGAGGAGCTAATTAACGGCATCATTTTTCTAAATAGTAAAAAATTAAGAAATCCTGATACAGAAGGTGGCAAGTACCTGGGGATGCTTGAATTTTATACGATGCTTTGCAATGAAATAAAAGAGAAGAGGAAAGAGGTGCATATGAGCAGACTATGACTGCTCCTGTAATTTAGACTTAATGGTAGGAAACTTTCATGGGCGGTTGCTATAAGTGGATACAGTGCAGCTTCTGTAGGATGGACACAGGAAGAAATCAAAAAGGTGGATAAAGGCGCATGGAAACTGTTAGTCAATTATGGAACACTTCAGAAAAATTCTAATGCGCTCAAGTTGTATATCACAAGGGAGAAATGGGGAAGAGGGTATATTTCGGTTGAAAAATGTGTCGCAGAAGAGCTTAAAAGTGTTAACCATATACAAGAAGAATGAGAAACAACGAAACTATTGTGGAATGAGAAAACTTCCATGGCCCAATTTATTTATGATCTTATGAAATAGCTAGTCTCCTTGGGAAACATATACAACATAACAGTACTCCAGATGTCAGTTCTGCTTGGCTCAGAAAACATCCTACGCCAGGTGCTTTCCATCTAATTGACTCTTTGGCTATCCTCACTTGAGGGACAAAATTGGTGTAAAATATCACAACACATGTAAGTTAATGGAACAGTAGTAGTAGTAGTAGTAGTAGTGGTAGTAGTAGTAGTAAAGAAGAAGAAGAAGAAGAACACGAAGAATTTTATTGTTTTACCTTCTAGAACTTAGTGTCTGTCGGGTTAGAGTTAGTGTTAGAGTTGGTGTGCAAAAAAAATTTTAATGAGATTCACCCGGTATTTTGGAAGATTGGTAACCTTGGGATATTTGAATGCAAAGCTATTACATTTTTGACAAAAGAAAACACACCTGGATATTACTTTTTTGACGGCTTGTCTGGCCCTAGGTATCCAAAACCCAGAAAGATAGATTTTATTAAAGGTTGACTGAATTTCAAGATGTTTACATGTTTTATGATATTCTATGATAATAAGTTACTTTAAATCGTGATCCAGAATGCTTATTTATAATTATCATTAGAAAGTGCCCACATGACTTCTTGATTTGTCAGTTCAACACTAGTGTCTAGTGCACCCTTCTGCATCGTAAGCAGTGCACATTTTCCATACTGCATGCTATTTCTTTACCTGTATAAAAATTCAAGTCATGTTTGTTAGTGTTTTTTTTTTGGCATATAGCAATTAGCCTAAAGTTATACATATCATGAAGTGTTATATTTTTTCCTTTGTGCCTAAATTTGTGCCCTGCATTATTCTTCCTTTGTTTGTCTTGATTGATATTCATAATAAAAACCTTTTTTTTATTCATTAAAAAGAAAATACAACTTTCTTGTATATGAGTCGTGGAATTGCATTCACTAGAAAAAGATCTACCTAATTTGCATATTCTTTTAAACATTCATTGTAATTAATTCCCTATCAGTTTTTTTTTTCAGTTTTCTTATGCGATGATCATCTTTAGTTTACTATTACGTGTCCTTATGTCAATGCAGGCATTGTAAATGGTTTATACTTGCGTAATATTTGCGTAAAATCGTTATAGTAAACACAAAAATCTATCCTCCTAGAGTTTTTTGTCTACAGACATGAAACTTTATATATAAGGTATTTGACCCCATGAGAAGCTTTATATTTTTGTTTAGCCTGCGAAAATCGGTACAAAAGTGTGAAAAATAAAAAAAAAATGAAATTTGCCAGGTGAAGGTCGAACGCCGTCATTACGAATATACATGCATAACTTAGTAGTTATTGATTCATGTTTTATTTTGTAGCCTCTCAGCAAACACGTCTTCATGGTTCAGTGATAAACGGTAGCGACAAAAATAAATCGTATGCTAAACGTTTTGGTTTTGAATCTCGGAAGTGACGCACGTGTCATTTCTTTCTTTTTTTTTTATTTTTTAAAATCATTACTATATATTGGGTTCATTTTTCCTAAGATTATGGTGGTCTTGGTGGGAAGAGAAATTAATTCAGAAATGTTGTATGTTAAATTGTTTATGTGTATTTATATTATCCGTCTGGGGGGGTAGGTAAAATTATTTTTAATATGTGTTATACATTATCTGTACGAACTACGGTAAAGTTATTTCATGTACGTGCTGTGAATTACTTATCCTAGAGAATGTACAATTATTTTACATGAGAAATACCAGTCCTAGGGTAGGTAAAGTATTCATTTCCCTGAGATAGCAAATGATATATAGACATCAAAAATTATTCTGTCCTAAGAATAATAAGTATATTGAAGAACTACTAAAAGATTCATAGTGTAATATTTTTTTAAAAAGTTATTATGGTAATATAGTAGAGAAAGGGCATAATATCATTTTAAAATCTCAGCCAATGTCAGGTCTACTGCTAGTTAATTTCTGATCGTAAGTGTTTACATGAATCAGCGCCATTATGAATCTGCTTTAAGATGAGTACGTAAGAGTTTTTTTTCTTTTTCAGTTCCCGATGATAAACTGATTTTACCGTTAATCAATACACTTTAACTTTGGAGAAGGCGTTCAAATTGTAACGAGTAGATAAAATTAAATAACGAATACAAATTATTTAAAGGATTCTCATTAATGCAGACCTCAAAGATTATCGGAAATCGATAACTTCCTGTCCATATAATCAACGATGAGTTCAAGAAGAAAAGCTTAGCTAATCGTTCTTTTAAAGTTTTAATTAATGCAAAAATAAATAAGCACAATCGATGGACAAAGTATTGTGCAAATTTTCAAGACGTCGGAAAAGTCGATTCCATCACAATTTTTTTTTTTAACATTTCTTATAGTCCACAATATAACGAAGTTGCTTTGGTTGTGTAAATTGAAATAATACAATTTTTCGCACAAACAAAATCATACTGTCGCATGAAAAAAAAAAACGACGAACTAGAACAAGCAGATCAAATAAGAATTGAATGTTTTATTTTTCGGATCTTCTTAATTTTACATTTTTCAGATTCTTTTCTTATTCTGCCAGACACTTTCTGGTAAATCCGCTAAATACAAATCTAATTCAACGGAACATTTACTTATTATAGTAAGAAAAAACAGAAACCAATTTTTTTACGGGAAAACAATACGTTGCCTTTTTTTATTATTAATTAAACAATTCAGTTTTTATATTCGCAGAAGGTTTGTAGGGTAATATACGCCATTTTGATTATGATGCGAAAGTAATCATAATTTATTCTCGTTTACCTCGCTAGATGTCATGCTTTTTTATATTTTTATAAAAATTAAGTAACAAAATAGCGTCTCTTAACTTAAATCGATAAAATAATATTCTTAAATAATGAATAACTATGGATCGTTTATCATAAAATTTAATTTCGGTTGTTTTCACCATAACGAAGAAGTATGTCCTAGATACGTGTTTAGTATAATTACCGGAAGTGTCATGTAAATACGCACTACTTTCCTTTGTAGTGACACATGAATCTAATCAAGACTACAAAAACTTACCTAGAATAACACTTTTTTTTTAAGAAAGGTATCTATCTATATATCTATAAAAGTGAAAGTATGTCTGTCTGTATGTGTACATTTCCCTACCAAATTACTCTGTCAATTTTCAGTCTACAGACTCGAGATTTGGCATAAGGGGTATTGAGATTTGGGGAAAAAACTTTTTAATCGGTTTTCGTCTAAAAGTTGGCTGTCAAGGGGTCAAGGTTTTACGATTTGATCCTGAAAAACTCTCCCAAGCTCCTCCGCTAATTTTGGGTCTAAAAACTTTAGATGTAGGTTACTTGGACATGAAGCAAACAATAAATGTTTCTGTAAATTTTCAGTAACTTTTTGTCTGTTTAATAACAGTTGATACGGCATAATCAGGTTTGACACAACGGTTCCCGCCAGATCACCGAAGTTAAGCAACGATGAGCCTGGCCAGTACTAGATGGGTTACCATTTGGAACTTCTAGATATTGTATGTGCTCTCTGCTTATCTCAGCATTGTTTCCAGTCGTCTTGGACTTCTCCTTGCCACTGGACTGCAATACTGACTCAGGAGAGGTGTGGTTGGATTTTTACGCAACCGTTGCCACACAATTACATGCGCAGCTACCCTTATAGGGAGTATCTTTTGTCTTTCGAGACGAAACGGAGGCATCGAACTGATTAACAGTCTCAAACAAGAGAATGAATAGAAAATTTTGAATTGTCTAAAAAGAATACCGTAACAAGTAATAATACTATTTAATTTGTAGTTACAGATAAAACGGTAGCAAAGAGAGGGATCGTGGTGTACAGCGACTAGAAATGTTCTAAATGTAGGATTTGTTTTTGTTTTAGTTTTATATTTAACTAGTTTTACAAACTAATATTCTTTCTTTTTTGCTAATATAAAAAAATGTAAACTGATTTCAATGAATAACTAGTCAACGCGTCAGACTTTTTTCAATATTTTTTATAAGGATTGCTTAGGAAATATAATAGAATTCTGTGCTATCTTCAATACTTGGTCAAAATCAACTTATTGGAAAAAAAAGTATTTTTATGTCAACTTGTCCATAAAAATATTGACCGGAAACACTTGAGAAAGATAGTGTGTAGTAGGCATTATCGAGTGCCGATGAGATTTGCGGAACGTCAAGAGCTAATAAATATAGTTGACTTTGTAGAAGCTAGTGAATAGCAAGAGTTTTACATTGATAGATTGCTACGTGATTAGCCTAAACATGTGGTAAACAAAAAGTTTTAGTTTCACGTAATGAAATTTATCTGCCCGTTTATTTGATAGATACGTTCATGACCCGGTCCATGTTAGGGAAACTGAGCTCTACTCCTAAATCTAATCAATCAGTAAAGCCAAGACTTCTTCGCGATTACTCTAGACTGTTTCTTTCCAGGAACTGTAATTGTAACTCTTTCGATGTACTGATAACATCTGTGCCCGCCACTACTATTCATATATGAGTCACCCGCTAACTTAAGCGATACACCATCTGATTGTTATGTAGGGTGATCTTCCCTAATGCTGTTATGATCTCTGTGTTACGCGTTTACCGATGATTGTACCCGTTTACCGATGATTGTACCCGTTTACCAATGATTGTACCCGTTTATCGATGATTTTACCCGTTTGCCGATGATTGTACCCGTTTATCGATGATTTTACCCGTTTACCGATGATTGCACCCGTTTAGCCATGATTGTACTCGTTTACCGTTGACTGCACCCATTTGCCAATGAGTGTACCTGTTTTCCGATGATTGCACCCGATTACAAATGATTGTACCCGTTTACCGATAATTGCACCCATTAACCGATGATTGTTCCCGCTTATCGATGATTGCACAAAGAAGTACAACTACCCGTAAGGATATGGGGATTAGACTTATTTAGATTCTTATTATGCCCATATATATTGACATTATTTTCCTTGTGCAAGGCGTGACTCTTCGCCACCTACGCTGGACGGTCATTCACTAGGAAGTGACTAACTATAGACTACAGTTGCAGGAAGGCAACGGTGGTTAAGTTGTTAACGACGCAGACATACAATAAAGGTGTGCCAAGTTCGAATACATTTCATTCCACTGAAACATTTTTAATTAAACAAACTGGAGATTGCTTTTACGGAAAAATGCTTTGAGACGCATAATAAAATGTAGGGGTTTTGAGAATTGACCAAGGACTCCACGTAAACCATATAAGAGATGCACTACATATATGCGTGAATCCTTAACCTAATAAAAAAATATTTTGTATTTAAATTGGTATCTTCTCCGAGTATGTAGAACGACCCGAGAATAGGATCAAGATCAGAACATCACCCTTATGGGTTTTCTGCAACAGGTTGATTAATTTCAATGCGCGTTATTTTCGGAAGTACGTTCAGACGATTAAATCATTTCGACAATCAATGCAGTTCTATTTCTGCAACAGGGTGCTTTTTTTCTTCCTTTCCTCCCGGAGTAATTAACCTGATTGTTTGGTTAATTTTGTTTTTAAAGCAAATGAAGTCGGGGAGAGTTTGTTAAAATGCTATTCTTGCTGGCCTTTTTTTGTTTGTTTGTTTTTTTTGTTGACAGCTGCGCAAACGTTCTTTCCGTTTGTTTTCCTTTCTCATCGGCTCCGGGCTGATTCCTTTCTCGGCTGAGTTTGCTGTGTTAAAACAATGCTAACTCAGATATGCAGTTTCGTCTGGGAATTAAACATGAAAAGAAAATTAAAATAATGATTGTTCCGGATAATCAATAATTTATTTACGATTTTCTTTCTCTTTGTATGTATGTCTGCATCTTGCCATCATCCCCTCTCTCTCTCACCCTCTCTCTCTCTCTCTCTCTCTCTCTCTTTCACGCACTCTTTTCTCTCCCGCTTTATTTCTCTCTCTGGATATGCAATAAATACAAAGACCTATAGCAAGATTAAGCGCTTAAACTTCGCTTGAATATAATATTACAAAAAATTTAACAAAGTTTTTTATTTAGAAGTTTTTACGTAACTACGCTGATGTCACCACTTAGGTCGGACACCCATAAATGTTAAAGGGAATTGGATTTAAATATAGAGAAAAATACAGTTTTCGACAAGTACGTAAACTAACATTTCGCCGGCATCTTCCCGCCGGAAAATGCGAAAACGTTGAGCCAATAAAATTTTAGCGGGCGACAATTGCCAAAAGCCAATAAAATATAGAGTAATTTTCAATAAATTTACTAAAGCGATCCTAGATTTTATCGAGTTAAGACAAAAGTTTCAGTTTCCTGGAGGAATTATTCAATTTTGTCACAAAAGGAAACTTATAAGCCAAACAATAATAGGCTCTTACGTCCAAGTTGCAATATGACTGGTGTTGGATGAAAAAAGGTTTTAGAAATAATTCGTTTCTACAAAAAATTATAAAAGAAAATTTCAATTTGAATGTTTTTTATTGCTATCAGACAAATAGAATTGTTTCCAAAGTTGTGGAGTTGTATCGATTTTATTTTTTGACTCCCTCTTTCAAATATCCAATTGGTCAAAGAAAATGTGGAAACACACTGTAGCTTTCTCTGGAAACAAGAGAAACACTTCGATTCGAATGTTGGAAGGAATTCAGATAAGTAGTCCGGCATTCAAACTCTGTCTGTCATCCACGTGCTCTTTTACACCCTAACACTACAAAAAAAGAACAAACTAATTCTAATCATAACCTAACCGTAAGCCTTAATAAATGTTCAAAATATATACTAGTAATAAAGAAAAATTTATCAAAACAAAAATTATATATAACTGTTTTTTTTTTTAATTAAAATATTATTTACCTAATTTTTCATTTTTATAGGTTCTTTATCGAAAATGCACATTTTCCCATTATTTTCTTCTATGTGCGTAGCCTTGTTGTAATTATTAGATCATGAAGTTTCAAACGGCTTTTGTCAGCTGTTTACTCCAGCTGATTGTAGATGCGATTCGTAAACTGCACCAGTACCTATTGTTTATTTTATCTAAAACTTGAACTTGGAAATTATAGAAATAACACTCTAAAATTATGATAATATGGGATTAAGAGGATAATACATGAGTTCTCGGTTAGTATCGTGTGGCTGCTATTATTTTAGAATTCTTTCAACCTTAGTCCATGCTATTTTTTATTATATTTTTATTGCTTTATTAACATTATATTTTTTACTGTGCATTTAAAAACAAAGTATGAGTGTGCGTTATTCGTCTATTGTAAACCATCACAGACGATGGAATCGGTTAGGTGGACTTCAATCGTAACAGAAATAGGTTTTATATGGAAAGGTATTAAACCACAAATTCTCCAACATGAATAAAATAGTGAATCATGCCTAACAAATCGAATATATTTAATCATCTACAATATGCATTGCTGTTGTCTTAATTTATTTGTTAAGCGAGTCGACCTGCTGCATAGTGATCACAATTATAGTCTGACGTTTTCAAGTGAGTCACTAATCATAAAACCAGAAGGCCACTCGAGTAGAAGGGTTAATGGATGTGAGGTGGTTGTGTAGTAATCGTTAATAGTGAAAGTTTGGGAACATTTGCTTATTTAAGGGGATTGTTCAACAATTTTTTTTACATTAGACTTGAAAGCTACCAGGTTATAATCGGCCTAGAATATGTAAGCGAAACAGTATTCCATAAGCCGGCAGTTCTGGGGAAGAATCTCTGTTTATAGAATCTGCGTTTAGATTTAGCTATAGCTTGGGAATAGTTAGAAATTCCTAATAGTGGTTTTAGCTAGTCGAGTTTTTTGTTTTTGTTTTGTAAAAGTTCGTTCAGAGGGCATAGATTGGAGCGCAGGCGAGCACGTCATGAAAATAACGATATAGCGGAAACAGGCTAGCAAGTCTCTCCTGTGACATTTAATCTTATTGGTTGCTATTATTCATTAACCTACACGATTGCGGGGTTTTTTTTAACTAAAAAAAAACAGTATCAATACTCAGAGGTTGCATGCGAAATTGAAGAAAGTTTGGATGAACAGGCAAAAGATTATATGCTGCAGACAGACTACTTTTCATTGTGCCAAAAACTCATATTTTCGGTGTTGTCCCATAAAGAGATATACTTGATTTGAAGATATATGAGGTGTGTACTCAATTTTGTGTTACACTGTATATCTGACGTCATATCCGACTAGATATGATAGACTTCTTTCTTACTATTGTTAGCTGATACAAAATAAAATTAACACTTTGAAGCTCTCTGGACCCATTATCAGAAATGTTTTCTATTTTAATCATAACCCTTGATTTTCTAATTTATTTTATATAATAATTATCCTAGCAATCGGATCCACCAATATTTTCAATATCCAATTCCTTAAAAAGGGTTGTTATGGAGTAGCAACCGGAATTAAACTTAATCACGTAGAAACTGAAATCTATTATTAAATAATGAAAATCAAATAGTATGATCTACACACCCACGTTTTGTTAAATTTCCATTCAATTAGTAGCATTTTTTAATACTGAATGTTGTAATTCTTCCTTACAAGTCATGTCAGTTAAATATAGAAATTGTGCGCATACTTTTTATACATTCGTAGAGTAATCATCCGGTACAATCACATTGGCACATCAGTTCTCGTCAGATCACTGAAGTAAGGTACGATGAGCCTGTCAAGTACCAGATGGGAAAACTAGGAGCTGTATGTACCGCGCATAGTTGTAGAGATTTCCACGTTGGTATCTGGGGGTGCGTTTAATTCATGAAGGGACATAACCCTCGAATCAAGAAAGAAAGCCACAGGAAATTACCGTCTTTAATTGTCTTCACGAGATTAGCATGGCTCTACAATTTGAAGAGCCATGGTTGCCAACGCTGTTAAAACAGAAGGGCCGCTTCATGCAGGCAATTATATTCCGCACTGATCTTAATAATCCATAAATATGTGGAATCTACAGAGATCTTCTATGAAAACGAAATGTGCATAGCGAATTTTAATACAGATTCTTACCCTTAATTGACTAGTGGGGGGCGCCCGACTTTGCCCGGTCGTAAAAAAACGCTTAAATATGATATTTCGATTTGTCCAGATTTCGTATATATTATTATAGAGTCGTGATTTCAAAACTAATAAAATGTATTTGGGTGCCATCAGCTAAAATCTAGACCGAAAGCAAAACTGCAGCATTCCAAGCTGGCGACGTTACCCCTATACCAACATAGCACGCATATAGACTGATTACAATTAAACTAAGCTGAATTAAAAATGTATAACGATCTTTTTTTTATTTTGACCTGTTTTGGGCCCCTTAAAACTATTTTTACCCGCTAAAGACCAAAAAAAACAAACGGTCCATAATGAAATCGAATCATTAAAGGCCTATAGCGCCGCTCTGTGACTTTTAGTTTCGAGAGAGAAAGAGTTTGAAAATATGGAGACAGACAGACATAATGAGTTCTATAAATTGTATGACATCTTGCTATTTTTCGAAAATACAATTGTTTAGATCAAGTAGTTATAGGGAAGTTGATCGAATGACGGGTTAACAGTCATTAGCAATCTGGTATTTGTTTCACGTAGAAATTAAACAGAATTTATAACTTAAATATTGTTTGAAAGGAACCAACATTGGTTATGTTTATGTTATTCTGTTTACTCTATTTGTTTAGTTTTTTGTTTATTCTGTTTTATTTTTGTTTTTGTTATTTTCTCATAATTACAACTGTGACAATAGAATATTCTTTTCACTTTTTTTTTACTATCAGGTATATAACCGACACAGTAAGACACAATTAATTAACTGATAACCACATCCGTCTATACAACAACATATACGATATGAACGGATATATACTCAAAAATCAAAACAATGAAAAGAATATGATGTTGTCACAGCCCTACTCATCACATTGATTTTTCAGTATATGATGATTTTATTATTTTTCAGATACAAATAAGCGCAACCTCTAATCTTCTACAAGTGTATTTTTTCAAACTCGTAAATCCTGCTGTTGAACTCTGGAGTGTACAGAGAATCACGAACAGACCCTTTATTAAATCTGCAAAAATCTGAGATTACATCGGCCGAATCGTTTGTGCAAATTATACCCAAGACGAAAATAGTGGTCTAAATAATTCAAATATAATAAATCATCGACGCTTATCGCAAGAATTCAGGAAAATGTTTTGTTTACTCTATTTTTCCGATGATATTGAAGCAGTTAGAAGGAGACGTGTGCTGCATAAAAGAAAATAAATGGGGTAGGAAACCGAATAAAGTGAGAGACAGACTGACAACAGGAAATAAATGTTAACAAAGTAACGCGACTGAACATCAATAAGATAAGAGTAAACGGGTGAGAGAAGTAAAAAAAAAACATTTTGACCCGGCAATATTCTTATATGTGTCTCTTAATATACCAGTTATGGTTATAAATATATAAGAGAAAAATGTACATTGAGATGAAGATCAAAGAATCAGTACTTGGTAACATGTTCTGCGCATGAGAACTCAAACGATATTGATAATCTCTTGCCCCACGTTTACGGGTTCTTAACCTAAGACGTAATATACATTAATGTGTTGCTATTTTGCATTTTATGACGTGTGTCGTCTGTGTTTGCAATGTATACTGACATTAGAAGACGATGAGGAGGTCATTTAGAATCACTGCTAACGATGTATATAAATGTATCTATTATATTCCATAGAAAGTTGGAAAAAAAGAAGACAAACTAGACGAGAATATGACAATATGAGTTTGGAGACAGTAGTCGCGGTAGGAGTAGATGCTAGCGTGGAATAATATTAGACATGGCCCAAAAAGCTTTTCATAATAGATGTAATTAGAATACAATAAGACTCGCTTTCAGTCGCATTTCTTGGAGTTGTTTTGCTTTCGTTTTAATTTTGTTTTGTTTTCTTTTGAGAAAAACTTTGTTAGAAATTCAAAATTGGTCATTTATAAAACCAATTAGTCGCAATATTCAATTCAAATTCTTAATGCAATTTTTCTGATTACCCTGTTTTCCATAACGACAAAAGTTTATATATATATATATATATATATATATATATATATATATATATATATATATACGTGTGTGTGTGCGTGTGTGTGTGCATACATACATACATACATATATATCTAGACGGGTAACTAATACAGTAAATATACATATGTACACCTTATATCGATATATTGGCATATATTATGTGCTTATGCATATATATATATATATGTATGTATATATATATATATATATATATATATAGTGCGTGTGTGTGTGTGTGTGTGTGTGTGTGTGTGTGTGTGTGTGTGTGCACGTATATCTTTATCTGGTGAACCTTTTAGCGTTTCCGGTTCTGACAATAAGAATTTCACCTTTTGTGTTCCATTTAGCTTTTTGAAAACAATTGTATATCGTATGACTTGTTTTGGTTTCGAATGTTTTTTATAAAATTATATCATAATCACTTTTTAAAGAAATATGTATGTATAGGTTCTATTTAAGGCTTAGCATTGATCTTGTTTTTTTTTTACTTGAAACTGGATCAACTCGATTTAATTTAAATTGATATACTGTTATATACACATGCATAAACATACATATATATACGTGTGTGTATGCGTGTGTGCACGCGTGTAGGCGTGTGTTTTCATTGGTAAAATATATACTTTAGTGTCGTTTCTATTAATCAAGTTTCGCAAAGAAAGTGCACCTGAGACAATTGGAGCCGAATCATTTTAACGCATTATTTTTGGTTCGCTTCGTTTCAGCTTGGAACAGTCTACCAAGCTCAGCCTAACGACAAGCAAAGAGTTAAATGCAGCAATAGTTGCAGTATAGCCGCTAGTCTTTGGATAAATTTTTCACATTTAAGCACCAAGGGGCATGGGGAGATTCTGGCGTACATGATCAATAGAAAGAGTTTAAGTGGAAAACGTATTTGTATAAGATGGATTTGCTATTTATAAATATTAAATCTTTTTAGTTATGCTCCATACAGATTTCTACCTACTATCTAACCTGTTTTACAGCTTAGCCTGAAATTATCTTTAAAGTATACGTAATTTCACAAATATTGGACCTATATTTACCAACCTAAATCTTGCTTAACTCTTTGTGATCTGACGCAAATGGATTTTTAACATGAAAATCAATCCATTTGCTGAGGTAGGATACGCTTTTCATCGATACACTCTAGTGTTCAAAGCTGTTGAACATCTATTGGTCAGAACTTTAATATACTACAATGAACATACAACATAAGCGTCTTTTATTTTGTATTTTGTCCTTAACTTTTCACATTCCATAAGCGATGTTTCTGACAAGGTGGGGGTCGGGAGGAGAAGTACCGTCTTCTGAGTCGAAATATACCTCTCTAATTCAAATCGTCAGCTAGTTTTCCTCGTTTATGTATTCCTTCAGTAATTAAACAATTTAAGATTCCTATCTTGACAGAGTAGAAAACCGACTTCGAAATCTAGTAGGTGAAATGTCTTCTGCTCTTCCTTACAAACTTTTGCTTACTGAAGAGAATTTACTGACCTTCCACTACTCTATTGTTATTTTTATTATAGATTCATGCTCTCCCCTTGTAAAGCATTCAAAATTTAAACTAATTCAGCTACTACCACTGTCAATATTTTCCTCTAGTACCAAAAGTAAACGCAACTTATACAAGCAATTGTTTTCCAAGAACTACTCATCTATGTAACACGGTACCATTGTTTCTCAGCTGACTTCGATCTAATCGTTTTCAAGTTTAATCTTAACAAATTCTTGTCTAGATATCCTCTTAAATAATAAAATTCTGTTATGTTTCAACTATCGTTAACATCCGTCTGGTGTTGTCTCACCATCCACCTAACAAACTCTGTATCTCTTATACTTGAGTGACATTTAGGCCTTGATAATCTGCAAGATTTTAGCCGATGAGAAAGATTCAAATATTAAAAATAGATAATTACGTATTGATAAAAATATATTAAAGTACTAATAACTAAATTGCAGTAACTGCGGCCAATTCTATTTTTACTTTGTTAATTTGATTTGACTGCAATACATTTACTTTATTAAAGTCGGGTATTAATTTCAAATAACGTGTAATTCACATCAGACCAGTTTTTTATGATTAAAATGTTCATATTTGCGTTTTGTTCTTTCAACATTAAATCTATTTGCATATTTCTGCCATCAGAAATTAGTTATTATCCAATTAACTATTAATCGCGATTGGCTTTCCGTTGCTGTCTTAATTACCCATTCACACGTCTTAATCACGTGACCGACTAAGGCCTCCGACTGAGTAGAAGCAATCAACAAGCAATATAATGTTCTACTTAATCATTAACAACGTCTGGAACTAATCTATTGCGATTTCTATGAAATAAGAATCAATGAAGAGAAAGTATCATAATTACTCTGTAATTTGAATTGCGGTCAAGGGAAAAATAGAACTCGTAAGAAATAAAGTGATTAAGAAATACATCACACATTTTTAAACCTTGTGATTTGTGCGAACGTTGCAGACATAGTAAATCTAATATGCGAACGTCTGTAGCAAAATGGGATGTGTATGTGTAAAAATACTTATCAATGCGCAATTTTTCGCATTAGGTTAGATTAAGCATAGGAACAGTAAATCCGGTTTGAATACAAAAAGATTAGAATCAGTTTTAAATGTTAAGATATGACATGATAGAATTAAGTGCTAGGAAATAATCAGTGGCAGTTTTCTCGCGTGGATTATATAATTAAATGTTCCGTCCAAATTCCTTTATAAATTACCGGATTCAACATAGAGACAGAGACGTCATTATCCATTGAGCTATCTACGTACGATATGCTTATGAGACGATTTCTGTTTTCTTGCAACGAGAAGATTACAGATCATCTTATAGTGGTGAAATTTAAATGTAAGCGATCGACGCAAACACTTCTTGGGCGTTTTATCTCATCAAATTTTTCTTGAAATCCGTATATAAGATATATTACCTTTTCTGGTTCTCCTAAAACCAGCTTTCACCATCGCTCTCAACACTTTCTCACGCATTAATCTGTTCTCAAACTTACTATCATATCATGTAAAGAGTATGGTTGTCATAATAAGGCTGGTTAAGCTATGCCTCATTTGAGTTCTTCATAAAATGCAGAAACGTATTATCTGTAATTTGATTCGCCTCAACCTTTCTACTTCATTGCAACTTTTCTCACGCATACATGATGTTGCCAATCTTATTTCCTTTTTCTATCAGTACTATTATGTCATATGTTCTTCAGAATTGTCTTGTCGTTTCTTTACTTCCTTTTTTCCAGCCTGTTTGACTCGATGGTCTCATGGTCGTCATCAATACGCTGTTTTGAAAACTCATTATAATATAGCTTCTTATTCCAGTAGTTTCTTTGCAAGAACTGAACGGCTGTGAAACACTCATTTTTCCTCATTGTTTTCCGCCTGCATATAGTATGTGACTTTTCAAAACTAAAGTCAATAGGCATCTCTTTGCGGCAATCACCTTCCGTTCTCATTATTTACTTATATCAGGTCTTGTCTGGGGCGGTTTCTAGAAAAATGATTCACCCAGCGAACATTACAAAATGCTTCGTTGTTTCATCTTACGTTTTATATCTACATTTCAGATTTGAACTGCTTGTAAATGGAAGCATGATGGATAATAAGCTACTTGAAAATATAGTAACGAATGATATATCGCATATTATATGAGCTTAAACCTGACCTTTAATTGTGACCTTTAAAAGTTCGGTTATAATTGAAATTTGAAATATTAATGCAATTTTAACTTTCAGATTTTCAAAATTTGATCTATTAATCTAATGGTTTTGGTAAAAGTTGCTATTAAATAATGTTGTTTTTTTACGTTCAACTTCAAAAGATCATAATTCTTTTCATAATAAGCTTTATTAATCGAAATAAGAACCATTAGTATCTGACAAGACAGCTTGTTATATCAATGATGCGTTTTGTTTTTAATTTCTTGAAGCACCGTTGTACCACACTTTTTTGCCAACGAGTAACAAGTTTATTTATCCCATTAGCATATAAATCCGGAGTTCTGGAAGCAATGAAGTTTATTGGTAGTACTTCTCCGCCGTAATCGTTTCGCCCAGATGTAAGACGTTGTGAAAGATGAGACCGATCGCAGACCACCAAACAGTTACCATGACCTTTTTTGTGCAATTCCGACTTCGGGAAGTGTTGTGGAGCTTCTCCGGTGTCCAACCACTGCGTGAAACGTCGCCGGTTTTCGTAGATGATCCACCTCTTATCACGTCACAATCAGCTTGAGAAATGGGTCGTTTTATTGCGAAGAAAAATCATCGAAGACACCTCAAAACGACGATTTGTTTAGATTATCGTCCAATTCATGCGACACTAATTTATTCAACGTTTTTTACTTCTCTATTTGCTTTAAATGGTAAACGACTGTTAAGTCGTTCACCTCGAGTTCAACAGAAACTTCTCCTGTGGTTTTGCGATAATCGGTTTCATCTTCGAACTCTCGTCACCATTGCGAAATTTCTTGTACCCCGTTGTGCCACACGTTTGTTAATGGTTGCTCAGCCAAACTCATCATTGATTCCGACAACCCATTTCTCTGCACACAACAAGATAACTGACCAATTTTTATGATTTCATGTTCAAAGGTCTCATGTTTTGACAAGTTCTGGGCTTGACATTTGCTCCTGATCTGAAATGGAACATATACATCAAATTCGTTGCCAAGGCCGCTGGAAAATGGTTGGATCCTTCTATCGATCCAGTAGATATCTCACTGCTTATGCAATTCTCTATCTATATAAGAGCCAGGTACGTCCAAGGATTGAGTAGTGTTGCCACATCTGGGCAGGAGCTGGTAGAAAGGACATATCCTGCCTTGATACAGTTCAAAATAGACTTCGTGGCTTCGTAGGAGATATCCTTTTCACTTCACAGACGAGATGTTGCGAGTATGTCTTTGCTTTATCGTTATTTTCATGGCAAATGCTCGACTGAGCTTCACTCTATCCTTTCCTCGCAAAAATGTCACAAGAAACACTCGTCTAGCTGACAATGCTATCAATAATTCCTCAAACTCTTTATCTGTGCATAAACCTAAACGTAGATTTCATGAACAAAGCTTCTTTATTAGAAATACACGCCTGTGGAACTAACGTCCATTTTCCTGCTTTCCGGCTAACTACAATATGGTTATCTTCAAGTCCAACGTAAACAAGTTTTTAATGAGCCGTTCCACTTAAGTTAACAAATTTACCGAATTTCTATTACTAACGATTACTATATTGTTCACTTTACTACTGTACACTCTTTAACCCATATCCTAGAGTTGCCTCTAAGTGGTGATGCCTATGAAAAAATAACACCTGATCGTCACGGTTCGTGAGTTTTTAAAAATGCAATATGGGCGTGAGGACAGTTTAGGAGAACGTTATTCCATAACATTCCGTTTTAAACTTGGAAAAATGACACAGAAACGTATGGAATGCTTCAGACTACTTTTAAACCATGTTGCATTAATCGATCATCAATTTTTGAGTGACATTAATTCAAGGACGGCAGGGAGATTGTGAGAGATGATGAAATGTGTTAGAGTCGCAAGAAAGTCAGAGTTGATTGGTCAAATAAAGAGCTTCATGGATAAGGATCGTCGTGTTTCTATAGAGACACTAAGTGCACAGTTTGATGTAAGTGTGAGAACTCTAGACATAGTCATTCGCGAGGAACTGAAGATACAGAAGATTTGCGCGAAGTTTATCCCAAAAGTGCAATCCAGAGCGTCATCCATTTCACAGACTTTCATTCAGTCTTAGTATTTAGATTGCTAAACGACGAACCCCTGTCAGCTATCTAAATCATCAAACTTCTTGTCGATTCTTATTAATAAAATCATTTACTGGCCAAGACGGCCATCAAGACATTTCCTCGCCTACCCTATAGTACAAGACCTTGCTCTCTGTGACTTTTGGTTATTCCCTAAGCTCAAGTAAACATTAGAGGCTGTCGTTATTAGACAACTGAGGAGATGAATAAGGGGGATATCACGGAGGCAATATACACGCTCACAGAAATGGATTTCTATAGGGTCTTCTAGAAGGTGTTTGAATGGTACAGGTGCATTGCATTCGAAGGAGATTACTTCGAAGGGGACTAGAATTTCACGTGTGTTCTATCAATAAAAAACGACACACGTAAAAAAATCTGGAAACTTATTGACGGTATCTCGTATATCATAACATCATAATGTTTTCTTAACGTTTGCCCATCTGAAATAAGACATGGTAAGTGGAACGTAATATACTACCATGATAGAAACGATATTTATAGATGGGCACCTGAATCAAGAATTGGAAAGTAAGATGCATGTTCATAAACATTTGAATTTTTGCATGGTCCTGTACATGAGGAATTCGGCGTTTGATCAGATAAGACTGGATTATTTACGTAAGAGAAGTGAAGTGTGTTTCCGTGGAAGCCATGTATAATCATCACAGAAAGAGAACACTGTGGTGATGCGCCAGGGGCTGGTACTTTATTAATATTGTGGTACATTTTCGGTTAGAATTTATTTTTTATCCTGTCCAAATGTGAAATGCTTAGTGGCTAGTAGTTAGTTAACCGGTCCACATATGACGACAATAGTATATTCCCAGGAGAATTATGGTCTTATAGATGTATAGAATATTAGGACCCATAACGCTTTCCGTGTGCATCCACTAGTGTAGAGTTTCAAAATAATTAGATATAATATTGACGGGTAGTATTCCTCATAGTCTTATTCATCTAGGTTAACAACCGCTGGTATTTAGTATGAAACAGCGGTTGTCAAAAGAGTTGGCAAGGAAACACATTAATTGGCGATTGGTGGTGGTGCGTTACTGCGTCATAGATTGCAGTTAAATCTCCCAGTATGACACCTGGCTTCAAATTGTCTTCGGTTTATTGCTTGCCCAATTCACAGTTTTAACTGGCTCCGATTGTCCTGCAGAGAATGAGTTATCCGAATAGATTTCCTGTTGCGGATTGGTCACAAGATTCCGTACTATTTCCATCAACAGCTTGTCTACACGAGGCATAACATCAAATGGCACAGTTATTGCTCGGTCCTCTACATCTTTTCCTGGGAAGGGGAATGGATCGGAGAACACTTGACAGCATCACTAAAGTGTGAAAACTGTGTTTGAAAAGGTTTGTCTTCAGTTCTCTTCCTAAAAAGACAAGAAAGATTATGACAACATTAGAAATACGCGCAAAAAAGACATACATTTTACACACACACACGCACACACACACACACACAAAGTAGAAAGCTTTGAGAAGGAGTTTACTAATCAAGGCAAAATCAAAATCAAAAACAAATATAATATATTGCTATTTATATAGTAATCCCAACTAAATGAAACAGCTCAATACATTCGATGATGATAGTAGAGCTTACGATAAATCATAGTGAGAACAAAGCTAAAAAATAAAAGTTTACAACCAGTTTTTATAATTCGACAGAATACGCATTCTTTGAAACTTCGCGGATTGAGAATTACCTAAGACAACAGTTTTGCAGTATTCTGACGAATAATAAAATTAAGTGTAAACTTGTTCTTACTATGATTTATATATATATATATATATATATATATATATAACTACTTCATTTACTCACATAAAATTAATATACGAAAGTATAGATGTATGCGTACACTTACTTAGTATTTACTTCAAAAGTACTCAATACGTAGGTAGAGCTAGTTAGTAATTTATAAAATATATATGGAGATTAAGCTACACTGAATATTCGGCGTTTCATCCACCAAGCCTGAGGAATCCTAGAGTGGATGAAACGCCGAATATTCAGTGTAGCTTAATCGCCATATATATTTTATAAATTACTATATATATATATGTGTGTGTCTGTGTGTGTTGTGTGTGTGTTTATATATATATGTGTGTGTGTGTTTATTTATATATATATCTGTGTGTGTGTTTGTGTGTTTGTATGTGTGTGTGTGTGTGTGTGTGTGTGTGTGTGTGTGTGTGTGTGTGTGTGTGAAACAGGAATGATTTTAAAATCAGATTGAATTGGATATTTTTATTGAGTAGACAACTGAATTTGTTCTTCATTTATTGCAAACCAGCTTCCTCCAAAAAACTCGCTATTGCGTCTATGTAAATAATGAGGAACATTTTTCATGCTTTTCTATTATTATTGTGATTGAGCATTCTTTCTTTCTTACATATACTATTATTAAAGCAAGCCAGACACATCTACATTCACTCTTATTATATAGATTGTTAAACCACAAAACATAGTCCGCTATCAAAATCATTAAACTTCTTGTCGATTCTTGGTAATAATATTATTTACTTATCATCCAGGCCATATGACAGCAACACTTTTAAAGAATATTCTAAGTTACTAAATTGTAACGGGTTAACTCCGGTGGTTTTGCCAGGATTTTGAACAGAACCCGAGATAACAAGCGATAACAAAAATTGTAAAGATTACTGCACTTTTGTTGAAAATAAAGCAGTGGTTATAACCGTCTTTTTTCTTATCTAGTATACAAAATAAACTTGCAGTGTCTAGCTACAAGTCAGAATCTACTCGAGGTATTTTTACCAAACAGATCAAATTCAGTGTTATCCCCACTTAGTTATAGTTAAAAAATAAATTAATCATTTCGGTGTGAAAATCAGGACTCAACTAGTACTAGAGTACATAAACATCACTTTTTCTCATGTTATTTGTAGTTGTTAAAAGAAAAACACTGAAATGAAATCAGACATAAGTCCGCCAAGTTTCATTTTCTTTATTTTTTACTTTATATTTTCGGTTTATGCTATTGGATCAATTTTTAGCAAAAGTTATCGAGAGAAAATGTGAGATTTTAAAGAAAATGTTACGTATTATTTAATGCTTTTATGTTGTTATGCTAGACTTGCTAATAATCAATAACTGATTTTTTTATATATTATGCGAGATAAAATCATTTAATTATTTCAGAAACTAATATAAGCCAAATGAATCTCGGATGTCTATATATTAAAGGTCGCAATATTATGGGTGTCTTCTAAAAAAAAAAACGGGTGTTCGTAAAATAAAATTATATGCTAATATTTCCTATGACAATCGACCTGCTCCCAAAACTTTAAATGGTTTCTATATGAAACAGAAATTCTAAAAAAAAATCTTCAAATATATCCTCTTTTCGTAATTTTTTTTTTAAATATATAGCATTTTTAAGATATATAGTATTGTGAAAATATTTAGCATTTTGAAAATATATAGCATTTTGGAAAATATATAGTATTTTGAAAATATATAGCATTTTGAAAATATATAGTATTTTGGAAAATATATAGTATTTTGAAAATATATAGTATTTTGAAAATATATAGCATTCTTCGAGCAATGGAAGTAGTCCCATATTTTTACGTGCTTCTCAATATAGTATTTTGAAAATATATAGCATTTTGGAAAGTATATAGTATTTTGAAAATATATAGTATTTTGGAAAATATATAGCATTTTGGAAAATATATAGCATTTTGAAAATATATAGTATTTTGAAAATATATAGCATTTTGAAAATATATAGCATTTTGAAAATATATAGTATTTTGAAAATATATAGTATTTTGAAAATATATAGCATTCTTCGAGCAATGTAAGTAGTCCCATATTTTTACGTGCTTCTCAATGTGCCTAATTACAACGTGTCCGATTCTAGCGAAGCTCTTGGCACATAATTCCTTTATACTAACATAGTGTTAATAGAGTAGTGGAAAATGATATCGTAGTAGTGATCGTTAATCGATCCTGAGAAACGTCGAGTTTTCTTGATAGTTATTAATAAAAGATGAGTTAATTTTTAATAAACGATTATCTTAAAAATTATATAAAAACTGTCTTCGTTTTGTGTCTTTATAATTTGTTTGCATGTTATGCAGTCGTCCGCATAGTTCTTAGTATACGGATCGCTCCACGCATTCTTTCTCACTTCTTATATTCTTTTTAAGTCATCTTGCTGCATTCTGTTATGTGGTTTACAGTTTCGTCTTTGTTTCAATAGAGTCAGCATATTTTTCTTTACTTGGGAATTACCACTTATCAAGTCCGAATGACGATCGAGGATAAAGGTAAATAAATGAGTATTCCAAAGGCGGGCAGTTTTGTTCATGGGATCTGCGTATAGATTTAGGCACAGATAGAGAGGGGAGGATCGTATATAATGGATGTAGCTAATCGAGTGCTTCTTGTGAACTGTTTTCCTGTGATCTATTTTAGCTTTAATGTGATTAGCTTTTACCTCGTTGTCCGGTGCAGCTTTTTATAGAGATTTCGTTTCTCTGTTCAAGCGTCTTTTTCTTAAAAATGTCCATGTAATGTCCAGCTTCCTTGCAACCTCTATCTCACAGAAGAGATGTTGCGAGTTTGTCTCTGATGTATCGTTATTTTCATGGAAAGTGTTCGACTGAGCTTCAATCTATGGTCCCCCCTCGCCACTATGATTTATCGTAAGCTCTACTATCATTATCGAATGTATTGAGCTGTTTCATTTAGTTGGGATTACTATATAAATAGCAATATATTATATTTGTTTTTGATTTTGATTTTGCCTTGATTAGTAAACTCCTTCTCAAAGCTTTCTACCTTGTGTGTGTGTGTGTCTAGCTGTAAACACTATCAATAATTCCTCCCACTCTTTATCTGTGCCTAAAGCTAAACGTAGATTCCATGAACAAAGCTTCTTTCTTAGAACTGCACGCCTGTGGAATTGTCTTCCGTTTTCCTGCTTTCCGGCTGACTACAATATGGTTGTCTTCAAGTCTAAGGTAAATAAGTTCTTGATGAGCCGTTCCATATAAGTTATCAAATTTACCAAATTTTCATTACTAATGATTACTATATTGTCCAATTTCTACTGTACACTCTTTAACCCTTATCCTTGAGTGGCCTCTTGGCCTTGATAATGTGGTGATGCCTATGTAAAAAAATGTGGTTTCGTGATTCTCTTCTATTGTCTTTTGAATCATTCGTGTAGCTCTTTCGCTTCCCATCTTTCCTTTCTTGTTTTTTGTTTCAAGTTTCATCGTTTCTTGTAGTGTTCATCGTGACAGTGTCTCGCTGCACTGATAAATCTTTCTATTATTATTATTATTAGTAGTAGTAGTAGTAGTAGTAGTAGTAGTAGTAGTAGTAGTAGTAGTAGTAGTAGTAGTGTATAAATCATGAAGAAAGATTATAAAAAGCGGCCATACAGTAAAAAAAATAAGGATTCTGAAATAGTTCAGCCGCAACAATTACAGGTGGGTAAATTAACTAGTTTTACTACGGGTTATATTTGTATTGCAGACGGACTGAAAGTGTTGAAGGGTTGCCAAGCAACTTGATGAGTTCAATAGGTTATGCGAAAATATATCTGGATAATTTATCTTGCCCTTTCCTTACGTCGTCACAACAAAACGAGCAACTGCCATGGCATGAGGGATTCTATCCTATTAGATGAACTACCATAACAACATGGCCGCCAAACATTATAAGCAGACCACGGGGAAAATGTATCACAGGAATATAGAAAGATCGATAAAAAGGCGATTTAAAAGACCCACCAACATTATAACACAGTGACAACACTCACTCTTAAATTGTACATGAATTTTGAAAGGTGCAGGTTATGTGTTAACTTGTACGAGAGAACGATCGAAAGGAAAGGCGAACAATTTTAAGGTAGAGGGCGCGTCGTACAAAACCAAATGAATGAATAAGAAAACAAAAAAATCTCCATCTCATGAGCTTGCTAATAAAGTTATCTTTAACGAAATGGTCTTGAGTTATCTTGCCGTGTTTTTATTACAGACAATAAAAATGGGATTATTTTGTAGTGGAAACGCTGATTGCATTACAAGTTTTATTGTCATTTCAGTGTTGCACGAGGATGTTTATTGTATATACGCTTCGCTAGAACTGATTTCCTGTAATGAAAAATATGCGGAAAGAAGAGAGAAAAATGCCGTTGGAAAATTAATAGTTTCTTTTTCCCGGCTTTTTTTTTTCAAATTTTTATACGGATTGCCGATTGGTTATGTTTTTTTTTACACTCTTTATCGCTATTTATCTATTTCTTTCACTTTTGAATATTTGAATCCTTAATGTTTCTTATTTATCTTATATTAAGGAGTGTGTGCGCATATTCGCACACAAGATGATTTTTACCTATTTAATCACGTTCATGTTTACGATATGATACAAGTGTGTATGTATGTATGTATGTATGTATGTATATATGTATGTATGTATGCATGCATGTATGTATGTATGCAGATGTACGATACGTCCTTGCCTTTTAATGGGTTGGTTCGTCCGTCTGACGATCTATCGAAAACAATGTTTTAGCTTTGTATGTCATTTCCATCGACTTGTGTCAAATTTTCTGACGACCTATCACGCTGATGTTTGCAATTGCATGTTTTTTATATGAAGTGCTTACAGTGGACGTATCACTTAAACCTGTGAGCTAGAAATAGCGTTTTCGTTGGTTTGTCGCATTTAAGTTTTCTACATAAATTTTTTGTAGGTCTGTCATTTTGGATCCTTTGTTGCGATTAAGTTTGAAGAAGGATTTTCTAAATCTGTCATACTGAAGATTGAAACAGCATTTATTATATTGATCTGTTAGTTTCCAGTTGCAAATACGAATTCGATGCGTTGCTTATGATTTACGTAGAAATGGCATGTTCCTTCATATGTCACGCTTACCACGGACATATATGCTTAATCGGTTGTGCATAAGTCTGAAAAAGACTTGTCATTGGTCTCTTACATTTAAGTTTGCTTTCACAAGTCTGTCAAACTTACATTTAAAATAACATTTTTGGTCTGTCAGAAATCGAATTTTTGTTAGTCTGTCAAGCATAATTTTGAAATATAATTTTATTTGGTTTGTTAAGCATAAGTTTGAAACAGAATTATTTTTGGTCTGTTAAGTATAATTTTAAAATAGAATTTTGATTTGTTTGTCAGTCATAAGTTTGAAATAAAATGTAATTGGTCTATCAAGCATAAGCTTGAAAGAGCTTTTTGTTTTGTCTGGTAAATAAAATTTAAATAAGGCATGTAAATTGGATTGACATTTTAATTATGTTTTTTTTTTTGTTTAGAATACCATAATTTATCGTTTAATAGCATTTTCGTAGTTTGTCATGTTTAAGATTGAAATGACATTACGTTTCTGAAATTTGGGCATGAGAATTTATTTTTCGTATTATTTATATTTTTTTTTACTATTGTTATCATCTTCAATGCCAAGGACCCGTAGTACAGTGGTTAAAGTAGTAGGAAAAATCGATTGTAAGAGTAATATTCTCCTGAACGTTCAATTCCCGATGTGAGCGACTGAAAAATACAAATGCGAATTATTTAGGACATCTATTCAGTCAGAGTTGATGGAATGCTACCTACGTGAAGGTTTTCTTCGAAATTTCGTTCAAATTCCCGAATTCGACAGAAAAATTTCCGAGTTCGACAAGATACACCTTAAGAAAGTCGGAGGCTACATCGACTAAAATGTTGTGAAAATGACACTCTAGATGAAAACAGCAATCCGAAGCATCCAAATAATAGGAATAATATAAAATAAGATTGCCATTATTAAATCATGGCTGAAGTGTAAATAGCAATTTTTATTCTGTCAGGCTTAGGTTGGAAATATAATTTCTGTTGGTCTACAACGCTTATTATTTTGTGTGAGCTGTCACGCTAAAGCTTGAAACAACATCCATGCTTAAGATGGACACATCATTTGATTTATTATGTCACGTTTAAATTTTTAAAAGTAATTTTTATACTATGTCATGTGTGTATGTAAAAGAACTTCTTTATTGTTTGTTGTGTCATGCTCAAGTTTCAAATAGCCTTTTAGTCGGTTTGTCACGCTTAAGCTTTAAATAAAAATTTCATGTAAACACGCGTTGATTGAATCGACACATCATTCGAATTCCTCTCTTATTATGTATATTATGTTTGTCTGTGTTTGTGTAAATGCCTGAGCGGTGTTATTGATTTCTCTATCTGAACATTTACATATGGATAAATCAACCAATCTATGAATTCATGAGATTTAGTTCAACTCAGATGCACGTAGACGGCCATATTTATTTATTGGATTACAGTTTCGTATCAAGCGAAGTGTTTATCTTCTTAACCAAACAGAAACGAGGACATGTATTTTCAAAACATAATACGATGAACAACTAATACGCATATATACGCTTCCATACAAGCGTATATATATATATATATGCGTTTGTGTGTGTGTATGTTAGCATTTATATATATTATATGCACGTTATATATATATGTATGTATTATGTACGCATATATATACATGTATGTAATATATATAGAGACATATATATATATATATCATATACATGTATATATATATATGTGTGTATATTTAAAATCGAAAACGTTCTTTGAAAATATATTTAAAGAATTTGAATTTGAAAATAGGCAAAATGCCCTGGAAACCATGAATGAGATACAAATATTTTTTTATTCAAATCATTTTTTAAACTTTTTCACTTATTTTTTCAAGAAGCTATCCTCCTTCGCACACTGAAGTTTCATAATAGCGGTATATATATATATATATATATATATATATATATATATATATATATATATATATATATATATATATAGTAATGTATAAATGGCGGTTTTGTATGCCGATCTTTCAGTTTGGATAGACAATCAAGTATCTCATATTTCATCTTCAACACCAAAGACTTAACGAGGGGCAAACGTATATGTTTATAAATATATATATATATATATATGTATATATATATATATATATATATATATATATATATATATACTGTATTAACAAAGCCAATACTTCAAAAAAGGAATTGATAGCAAAAAAAAGTGTATTTCATTGTTAGTTATCATTGTTTCGATAACAGTTGGACAATTTCAAGCATTGTGGCGTTTGAAAATGTTCACATAACCAGTATTTCTTCAGACTTCTTGAATAAAAAACACTTTTACAATAGAATATTATCAAAAGAAATTCACTTAACGGAAATGAAGCATGCAAAAACATTTACTCTGGAGGCATCCTCCGTCAAAATCCCATTCAAATATTAATATATCACCTAATTCTCGTATCCATATTTAAAAGCCAGTCATAAAAGGTTTCCACAAAAACCCGTAGCCATTTAAAATCCTTTAATAATACTATTCATTGAATTCCTAAAGTAGAGTTCTATATTTCTTTATTTCACATAATTAAATTTTTTTAAATAATTTTTTAAAATGTTATTTCTATATTTATAATATGGCCAGAACAACATTGCTATAACGTTACGGTTTATTTTTAGTTTCGTATTCCCTGATTTGTGGCATCAATGTTTACAAAATATCGATTATCTTATTACTTAGATATAAGACCAGTTTAGGGTTAATATTTTATTAAATAGGAAAATAAAGAAAAATAATACCTTATATTTATTAATCCTCATACAACATTCCGAGTAATGGATCCTATTCTATTTTTCATTATTTAATATTTTATTTTATCATTATCGTTCTAATAAATATGGTGCTAGATAGTTGTGAAAAAACTAACTGCGAAGGGAGATAATCCATTACGTTGTTAACTACTAGCTAAAAAATTATGTGGAAATAAAGGTCGTATTTAGTACATTAAAGGGAGACAACTAAGGCCGTTTGATGTTTCAGGTCTAGTAAATACTAAAAGCGTCTATGATTTATTAATTAATTTAATTAAACAGATACAGAAAAGGCTACGATAGCTTATTTAACAGATAAAGAATCTGAAGTATATTTTAATCTTAAAACTGATTATTTAACCATCGGTTTAACCTACATCTGCTATTGATCCATAATCTACTTGGGTTACTCATGGCTCCAAAACCAAAATTACCATTTATGTATTGTGATTTTGGATACCTAAATAAACTAATATATATCCTCTAATAATTATTCTGATAACAAATATATATATATATAAATATAGATATAGTAATTTATAAAATATATATGGCGATTAAGCTACACTGAATATTCGGCGTTTCATCCACTCTAGTATTGGGGTTCTTTAAATCATGAAAAATTTGCTATCCTGTACTGTAAAGAACCCCAAAATCTATTAAACTGTAGAAGAGAAATAGCAAATAACTGTGTTCACAAAATAATACTTGCTCTACGATAGCGATACAAAATAGCTTAAAAACTAACAAAAACAATAGAAAATAAACAAATAAATAAATTAAATAAACATGAATATACATAATCGATCACACATATATGTATATATATATATATGTATATATATGTGCATATATGTATGTACACATATGTATATTTATATAAAAAAGGAAAAGGTCTGCATTAAACCACTAACCTAGTTCTAAAACAGATCATTTGTTCGATAAAATGCATGCCCATTGGCTGATAGGAAGGGGCGCGGTGGATACTAGAAAGCTGATTGGCTAACTAAAATCCCCAACAGAAGAGGACCATATAAAAGCGAGAAACAACCACAGAATTCGCGCATAAGCCTGACGAATCCTAGAGTGGATGAAACGCCGAATATTCTGTGTAGCTTAATCGCCATATATATCTTATAAATTACTAACTAGCTCTACCTACGTATTGAGCACTTTTGAAGTAAATACTTAAAGTTTACGCATAAATCTATACTTTCGTATATTAATTTATGTGAGTAAATGAAGTAGTTATATATATATATATATATATATATATATATATATATATATATAACATTCTCATTTTTGCGTGTATATTCATATTGTTTTATTCCTACCACATTATTAAATTAGTTAGTATTAATTTAAACATATTAATGATTTTATTAACAAGACGTTTACGTATGTTAATATATATATATACATATATATATATATACATATATATATATATATATATATATATATATATATATATAATGCACATAGAGTACTGTTTTGTTGTATCAAAACTTATCAGTGCGGCTAAACTAGTACCTTCTTTTAGCCGGGGATTGAACCCACAACCACCTCGTGGATAGTCGGCAGTTTTAATTCCTGACCTATGGGATCGGTGCTCGCAAATGACCTCATCAAATGTCCATGAAATAAACACTCCCCCGCCCTTTTTTAAAGTGATCGAGCTGCTTGTTTATTTACAAACAAACAGCGAGTCTCGCTTTATAGCAAATTAAGTAGCAGGTTAGATACATTTACGACCGGGCTCTACCCAAAGAAAGATATATAGTCACTTACATATAGTACATTTTTTTGTTTTATCACAACTCATCAGTCTGGTTAGACTAGCACCTTTTCCAGGCCGAGGATTTAACCTAAAACCATCGCGGTGATAGTCGGTAGTTCTAACCTCTGGTCCATGGGATCGGTGTTTGCATATAACCTCATCAAATGTCCATTAAATAAACGCTGTAAACTATATATATATATATATATATATATATATATATATATATATATATATATATATATATATATTGGCAATTACAATATTTTCTTAATCCATATACAATCATCGATTCCGATACTTTTAAAATCTCGAAATAGTTAGCTGAAGATGCTGTAAAAATTATTCATGTTTTGCGTAGTCAAAAAGCAATAACAAGTTTCCTCTGCGAACAACCAAACCATGAATAAATATTTTAAGATATAGACAACTTGAAGCATAAAAACTTTTTTCCGAATTTCTTAGATTCGGTATTAAAAATCTCGAAGTGCGTTGCTATGCAGTAAGACAAAACAACGAAACTAATCATTAGTACTATTAGTGAAAGATGCTGTTTAATAAAGAAAACAATAAAATAAGCAATTAACTTTTGGCATCGGAAAATAGGCAATTTTTTCCGATTCAGATGCCGATTCCCATACCTCCAAAAGTTCCGATCTTTCCGATTCCTGACTGCGATTCGATTAATCATATCAATACTCAAACACACACATCAGTGCGGCTAGACATAAACCTTTCCCCAGCCGTGGATCAAATCTACAACCGTCGCATTGACAGTCGGCAGCTCTTACCATCAGGCCACGAATCAGCTCCGTAAATATTTCTCCTCGACTGTGTATTAAATCCACACCCACCCGTCGCAACCTTGGTCCAATCATCAGCTTGCTTACAAACACATTAATAATGGGCTTCGCTTAATAGCTATAATACGCGTCGGATGAAAATATATTCACAAAGTGCTTAACCCAAAGAGGGGGGCTTTAATTGTTGTCCACATATAGTAATGTTTCGTTGTATCACAACTCATAAATGGGGCTAGACATACACCTTTCCCCAGATGTGGATCGAACCTACAACCGTCGTATTGACAGTCGGCAGCTCTCAGAAATATATATATATATCGGAAAAATTTAGGCTTTATTTCCGATTATAAAAACGATTTTTTTTTTACTTTATTTTCGTGACAAATACAATAAAATGAAACAAACGCAGGTGTATTTATTTGTGATAAACTGTTTATTTACAGCATAATAATAAAGGCCAAAGAACTACATTTCATAAATTCTATTACCATTGACCCATATTGTTATTGGGTAATACTTGTAAACCAAGTAGACCTGTTAGAGTTCGCTTTTTTCTTTTTCGCGCCCACGTGCTTAACGTCTCTACGCCGCGCTTTAGGAAGTTCGCAGATGATTATTAAAATATTCAAAATTCTCTGGACAATTTTTTTACAATTTCACCGACCCCAGGTTGACACCTGTTGTCTGATCACGGGTTCTTCTTAAATAATTAATGTTTTATTGTATTTACATTTTGGACAGAAAATGTGGAATATAAATGAAAATTGCATAATTTTCTCACAATCGTGGAATATGGGAATGAGATTTGTGTATTGGTTACAGAAAATGAGATTGAAAAACTAATATTCAGTAAATATATTAAAAATGCTTACATAAGTTACTTTTCTACCTATATGGATGAGAATATTTAATTTGAAACTTATTTTAAAGGGCTTTTGTTGAAAATAAACCCAGTGTCCATACTGTTTAGCTGGGTGAAAAGTTGCCAGTCTCTAAGCCCTTCAGGAGGACCCTTGCTTACTACTGAAAATCGAAAATTAAACAAGATGCTGGTAGAAAAACAGTAAATAAATGTCAATAATCGTGCGAAAATATATATAACTACTTAATTTACTCACATAAAATTAATATACGAAAGTATAGATTTATGCGTAAACTTTAAGTATTTACTTTAAAAGTGCTCAATACGTAGGTAGAGCTAGTTAGTAAGTTATAAAATGTATATGGCGATATATATACATTTTATAACTTGCTATATATATATATATATATATATATATATATATATATATATATATATATATATATATATATATATATATATGCTTAAGAATAATGAATTGCAATAAATCTACTGGTATGGAAATCCTGTGATTATCGGTCTTATAAAATATTAATAGATTAATAATATTAATAGACAATGCAGCTAAATAAAATTGCTCAATATACAAGATAGAGCAAATAAAATATATATTAGGTATTTCATTTTTTGGATTTGAAAAGGTTAATTTTCAAATATCGAATTTTTATTGTTTGCAAACAGGGAATACAGTTTAAAAATATATTTCCTTAACCCATGAGCTTTCGATGTTTACTCATCTCGTTATAAGAAATATATTAGCAAATATTATAAATGGTTTGCACCTGTTTTGCTAAAGGCAATAAACATAGAACATTAAAAGTTTTTAAATCATTTTAACTACCTAGAATAAAAGAATTTTGATATCGAGGCAGAAAAAAAGTATATTGAATTTCAAATCCAAAATGCCTGCTAAATCATTAGATGGAAGTTTTGGTGAGTCCATGGGTTAAGAAAATATATGTTTTAAACTGTATTCTTTGTTTGCAAATAATAAAAATTCTATATTTTCAAATAAAAAAAATAAATACCTAATATATATGTATATATATATATACATATATATATATATATATATATATATATATATATATATATATATATATATATTGCAACCAAATCACTCCAACATTTAGTAAAAATGTCTATCGAGCGTACTAAGGTTTTTATTGCAAAAATTTAAAATTTCATGTAATCATATATTTAATTACATTTGCTTTATCAATTCATGATTATTCTTATTTTAACAATTATGAACATAGCTTAGTAAGTTTTTTCCTTGCGATAACTAATATGAACTTCTGTGATGCCATATTTTAATTAACATATATGCTGGTTGCTCATATACAGTTTCGTATTGTATTCAAATAATTGCTTGTTTATTTACATATATACCATATGTTTTTGCAAATAAATTTGTTTCATGTTATATTAATTTCTGATATTATATTATACTCTTTCTGTTTACTGACAAACTCTGTATATATATATATATATATATATATATATATATATGTATGTATGTATATATATGTATATATATATATGTATATATATGTGTGTATATATATGTATATATATGTATATATATATATATATATATATATATATATATTAGGTTATTGATCATATATTCATCTTAATATGAAAGCTCGTTCTCAAAAGAAAGCAGTATTGGCGTTGGTTTGATATTATGTATTTTCGGTAATACATGGTGTTTCTTTTTGTAATTCTCTTATTAGTTTGTTCAAACTAGTGATGGGGAATATCTCCTATATTAAAATCGAGAGATCCTTTTTTAAGACTATCCTTATAAATGCAATTTCTGAAATCTCTTTTGCACTTAGTTCACCGGGTATATTTTCCAGCTAGTTTTCCAAATCCTTTTTCCTGAGTGCAGCTGTTGCTGTAATTGCTGCAGTTATGGAGATTTTCTGAAGATTCCAGTTTCTTTTTGTATCATACATAAAGTCTTGGTATTTTGTTATCGTTTTTCTCCTTGATTTCTTTAACTCAGCATTATTTGTATTACTAACTTCTACTAAGATTGCTTATTTCTCCTTTTCGTTCCATATTACTCTGTCAGGTTTTATATCTCATTTTTAAGTACATAACTAATAATAATAATAATGTAGGGATTGGTGTCCATTCTTCCATTTTTTTGTGTTTTACAATAGAAGTTATTGGCGTATTTTTGGCGACTATTTTGAGCTATTCCATAGCAGATTCGTTTTCTTATACTGTCTCATTTATAAGACTGTATTGTCCAGAATGTTTGGCCAGTTTCGTGTTAGAAGTCATTGTGCTGGCTCTTGTTTCGTTATGTTGGTATACCATTTTGAGGTTTGAATTTTGGGAGCTCATCGGATATTACCTGGTACTCACGATAATGGCACATACCCCCCTCTCCTATTGGCATATGCAGGCTAGGCAGACATTGCTTTATTTATAATAATTTGAGTCAATTGTTTCTGCATTTAAGCGTTCAGTCTGTTTACGTTCCTTTGTGTGTGTCAGTTTAATTTCGTTATCCACATTGCAAAAATTAAATTAATCTTAAAATGACCCATATTTCGACCAATCATGTTCACCAGTTTTGTTCAAAAAGTCATAATGGCCTGTTAATTAGTAAGGATGGGATGATCCTAATATTTTTCTCGATTCCGATACAATTACCAAATTCCGTACTAAATTACCAATCCCAATACCATTACCGATTCCGATTTTTTTTATGATAAATCTTCAATATTTAACTATAAAGTTGTTATTCCCCCCCAACTACCATAAAAACACATGCAGATATTTTCTGAAATGTAAAAAAAAAAAAAACATTAGTAGGATTTTAGCTTTACTATAAGTTTAAAATCAATAAATATTTATTTTATAATTACTACAACCAGTGGAAGATTTTGATTAAAAAAAAAAGAAATAAATCAAGATAGAGGAATTGTTTTAGGCATTGAAAAATAGGCGCACATTTTTTTCCGATTCCGATACCCCTTAAAGTTCCAATTATTCCAATTTCCGATTCCGACTAAGTGTCTCATCTTTGTTAATTATTTTAGGAGCCAATCATCCACAAAAATATATAAAACCCCTCTCTTTATGGGGTATAGATTATGATTTTTCTCATTTAAAAAGTCGCATTATTTCTCCAACATTATTATTATCTACTTGTTATGCATTTACTATTTTGTTATGGCGTTCACTCTATTGATTCTTGTGTCCTTTGCGTTACTGAAGTTGTATTAAGTTTGTGTATATTGTTGTTGTTTAATCGTGAGTTTTAATAAACTATTTCTTACATTCGTTGTTCACGTTTTTATTTTACTAGATGGTAAATTACTTTATGTTACTCTTTCTCACTATATACACACATATATATGTATGCATCTATATAATTTTTATACAATATTGTCTGAGATATACTTATAACTTACCGTGTTTATTTGAACTATGGGGATAAAAAACATGGCAAAGAATTATATTTGGTTGTTAATATATGTTAGACATAGTTATAAAAGCATATCATTACGTGACACAGGTAGGTTCTGAATAAATTCTTAATGCATGTGTGCGTAGAAGCGTTAAGAAACCTCATAAACCTCACATTTGCCATGATGCAATTTAAAAGAATTGTAGAAAGGAGTGGCTGGTTACTTTTAATATATCTAAACCCAAGATTTTATGCTTACGTCATGAACACTCTGATGTCCATCTGGCATCAATTGAAATGAACGGCTCTCGTCTTGGGGAAGCGTCATCTTCTGACAAGCTTCTGGGCTTGACATTTACTCCTGATCTGAAATAGAACACGTACATCGAATCTGTTGCCAAGGCTGCTGGAAAAATGGTGGAATCTTTCTATCGATCCAGTAGATATCTCACTGCTGATGCAATTCTCTATCTATATAAGAGTCAGGTATGGAGTACTGTTGCCACATCTGGACAGGAGCTGCTAGAAAGGACTTGTCCTGACTTGATAGATTTCAAAATAGATTTCGTAGCCTCGTAGGAGATGTCCTTTTCTCTTACCTGCAACTTCTATCTCACAGAAGAGATGTCGCGAGTTTCTCTCTGCTTTATCACTATTTTCATGGCAAATGCTCGACTGAGCTTCACTCTATAGTCCTCCCTCGCCAAACTTTCACAAGAAACACTCGTCTAGCTGAAAACACTATCAACAATTCCCGCCACTGTTTATCTGTGCCTAAACCTAAACGTAGATTCCATGAACAAAGCTTCTTTCTTAGAAGTGCACACCTGTGGAACTGTCTTCTGTTTTCCTGCTTTCTAGCTGACTACAATTTGATTGTCTTCAAGTCCAACGTAAACAAGTTCTTGATAATTTTCACTTAAGTTAACAAATTTACAGAATGTTCTATTACTAACGATTACTATATTGTCCACTTAACTACTGTACACTTTTAATCCTTATCTTCCAGTGGTCTCTGGGCCTTGATAAGTGGTGATTCCTATCACTTATCATTTCTTACCATTGGCGTTAAAACCCTAAATATTTTTTGTCAACATGTAAACATGATTTTATAGATGAGGGTTAACAATTTGAATTATTTGAACTACGGTTCTCATTTTAAGATTTATTCTCACAACGATTTAGTCGACGTAATCTCAGACCTTCTTGAGATTATATTATCAATTTCGGGAATTTTTATATCGGACTTGAGAATCTGCACGGATTTTCGTAAGTAATTCACATGTACTTAAATTATTTGAGAGTGCAAACACTGCATGGTCAAAAATAAAACAATACGCCTATCATGATTCTGCATATCTCTATCTAATACCGTATGGTAGGCCAAAGTTTTATTTGGGATTTACTTCTCCGTATTACATTAAGTATTATGCCATGCAAACCTCCATAACTAAAAAAAACCTGATCAGGGTGAAAGTTTGCATGATGATTACCGTTATGAAAGTTCGACAGATTCACTCACCGAATTTGAACGAAATGTGGGTTTCTATCGTACTCAGAACCGCAGTTATCGACAAAGAATTAATTAAATACCTTTGTGAACTGCATATCTTCAAATTCTAATGAGTTCTAAACTAAACAATTGTCGATATTTTGATCGAGATTAATGACGATGGTTCGAGCGATGCAGCTTTAAAGAAATAACAAAGATTAATTTGAATGTATTGAAAAAATATAAACTGGTTGCAAATATAATTTATATAAAATGGTACTGATACATACATACGTTTCTGTTTGATCGTAATATATCACATGTTTGAAATAATCTGCAATTAAGTCGATTAGCAACGGATAGGACGCAGTCGTGTAACTCGGAGGAAATTTTATCCGATGTTTATGTTGGTACAGTGATTACACAAGATAAGTATTTTATAACGTACCAAACCTCACTATTAATTTAGTGTAATTAAATAAAATAATATTGTAAATTGACATACATACAACTAAAAATAATAAAATTAACTTCCTTAACAGCTAACATAATCTAAACAAATGAACACATGGATATAATTTTCCGGTTGATTTAACCATATTTAAATAGGAATTTAGAATTACTTCTCATTGGTCAGAAAATCTATAGATAAGTAAAAAAAATCGAATTACCTCCCCTTAATACTTAGCGTCATTATTTAAAATTTAAGAGCATTTGAATTTCATAGAAAATTTAAACACAACGGTCACTTCACAATTCATAGCCTAGAGAGTGGATATACGCTTCTCCACTGACGATGAGTGATGCACTCGAAAGGACCTATGGGATAAATACCATCCATAATTGAAAAAAGAAAGAGAAAACAAACTAATCAGGTAAATACAAAATATTATAAAAGTATTTATTATTTTTTTATTTATCTGCTCATGACTGTACATCCCTGGATTGTAAGCCTTCAAAAACACCTTTTATCCCCGTTAAACAATGTTTAAAGCAAACCACAACATACTTCGTATAAATTAACATACTTATCGGGGGTCCTAACTTCCTTTAATACCTACGTAGTTAAAGGAAAATAAAACTAAAAGTAAACGATCTGCTTAAAAATGTTATAACATACGTCTAGATACGCTGTGGGACAAAACAATCATGGCCTGATTGAGGTTCGAATTGGCATCCTCTGTTTCTAAGTGAAGCACGCTATCTGAATGACTCAACACTTTAAATGCCTGGCCTTAAGTAAGACCGGGGGTTTATCGTCGTATACAAATTTAGATATAAGCAAAAGTGCATAAATATTAGAAAAGGACATACGTAAATCGATAAACCTTTTTTAATGTTTATTTAATTTTACTTAAAAATGTGCTACCTTAGTATTGAGCACTTTTGAAAAAGTAAAAGATTTATTTAGAATGAGTAGCGAACAGTTAACGATACAGTGTACATGAAAATGTTATCTTTCCTCTTCTACAGACAATTTTCAACTGGAAACGTAGAGGTTTAACGTCTCTATCCACTGCACAATTGGCCCATAATATTATCAAGGTTGGATTTTTTAGTCTCATGAATTCACGTTTATTTATTATCTGATCTTCCATGGCCGGGTCCGTACTTATTTAATTGAAATCCTCTACGGTTGGAGATGGGACTTGTCTGGAGATAGCGGTTTCAATCCTGCCCAAAGCAGGTCAGAGACTGACTTGGCCAAAACGTGGTGAGGCGACAACACCTATGGATGGCAGTAATTGCTGAGGATGCAATTAGGAGATTCGGAGTTTCTATCCCGTCGCGGTTACCACCTGATTAAGGCCAGAGGAATAGTTTGTCGAAAAGTCCTGAAACAACAACTAAAAAAAGATAAGAATAATAGACGCCAATAAATAAATTAATAAATAATACTCATCTCAATAATGAATTCCAATTAAATAATATATATACGGTCACCGTGTGTTCTGCTCTAAATTTTGCACAGATGCAATGTCGTGGAGCCACATATAATACCAAGTAATGGTCATTCCCGGAAAAACGAAATTAACTGTCTCCGACGATCATATCATGAGCTGCAACCCCGCTAGATTCATTGCGATGGCTTTACTAAGATAATTTAATTGTAGTGATTTAAATTTTTGCATGATTAAAACAAATTTTTTCTTTGCAATTTTTTAGCTGTCGTCTGCTGTATTTACTAAGCATTTCGCTATATTTCGACGGTTTACGTAATCAGGCGGAATTTGCCGAGGTAACATCTACGGAAAAAACGGGTCCGTCACTGCATAAGTATCTTAAAAAGTAAAGAACATATCTACGACTGCTACTGATAATATTGGTGAGACATCACTCTTAAATGAACTAACTAGTTACGTGTCAAAGAGAAGGACGGGTGTTTCTGTTGAATAAAAAGAATACAACAGGCTATATGTGATGATCGCGAAATTCTCCGTACGTTATTATAGATTTAAGTTTTTTGCATCTACTTCTAGTTACACATGTTTAATTATAATAACCCCGTCGTGGGATGTTTAATCCGGCTAGTCATTACTATTTTAGATAAAAGCAAATTAACCACTCACTTGTCATTCTGTTTTGTTTTGGGTTTTTTTCTGTTTTGTTAAGTGGTTATCTATTTATAAAATCCACTGGGCGGATATCGAAGTCGATCAATCTTCATGAAAGAAAATAGAGCAGAAGATCAAATAGTTCAGATGGGGATTTGATTACAACCAAAGTATCCGCTATGTTGATTATCGATATCTTAAATGCATCCAGGCACCTGTATAGAAGGTTCTGTACGTCGGTAGGCGTGGTTCACTTATGTTATATGCATAAACTAGCAGTTCAGTCAGGTTTTACTCGGGCGCTATGTACTGTTAATAACCTTATGTGCATATGTATGTATGTATTCAAAAGTTTGACTCATGTCCAGTTAACCTATATCTAAAATCTCAAGTGTTTGGACCCTAAATTGGCGGAGGAGTTTGGTAGAGTTTTCAAAGATCAACTTTTTCAACTTTGACCTCATGGCAGCCAAATTTTCGCCCCAAAACTGCATGTTTGGATACCGTTTATGCAAAATTTGAAATGTTTAGACTATAAATTGGATGAATAGTTTGATAGATACTGTAATGGTCAAATCTTTTAGACTTTGACTCTTTGGCTGCCAAATGTTCGGCCAAAAACCAATTAAACAGCTGCCCCATGTCTGATTACACTTTATGTAATATTGCAAATGTTAAGACATAAAATTGGCTGAGTAATTTGGTAGAGACATTTCTTTTAAATTTAACCCACATTTTGACCCCTTGACATTAATAGTTTTGGGCTAAAATCAAATTAAAAAGTTTGATCCAAATAACCTACATCTAAAATTTCAACACTTGGCAGAGGAGATTGGTACAGTTTTCAAAGGTCAAATCCTTGAACTTTGACACCTTTACAGCCAAATTACTTGCCGAAAATCGATTAAAAAGATTTTCCCAAATCTTAAATGTACACACACACAAAATTCAACTTTTATAGATATACATGCATTTACAGGGGTGGGGGCTGTGGCTAAACGGTTGACAAAACGAACTGATTACCTGGCTGTACCAAGTTCGAATCACCTTCATTCCACACAACTACTTTACTTGGCGATGTTTGCAACTTTCTCGTGATCTGTTCCGTAAGTTCTCAATGTTTTTCTAGAAAGAGTGCTAACTAGTATTTATTGGAGTAATGGATGCCAACAAAAATCATCTAGTTCGTATGAAATGAATGGATGGTACTCAACAACAGCCATTTCAATTCATCGGTTTGTTAAACTTAACGTTAAAATAATTAATCTAGGGTCATTTAATGATAACAGTTAATGAGATGGAAATGATTGCCAATCGAAAGATAAGCAACACTATCATAGAATAAAATCAGCCAATGATCTGAAATGCGTTGAGAAATCCATAACGAGAATGTGTTAATATTTTATTTAAAACTTGTGTCTCTGCAATGAATTCCACTGACAGAAATCCCTGGCGAAGAAGTTTTGTACATGGAAATTCCGCCATATTCTAGGGAGATGGAGAGAGAAATTAAAGTTCTTTTTGGTGATGGCAATAACACGACTTATTGCTGTGAATGTCTTATATGGATGATCAAAATACTCGCGCTTACTCAAGCATCGTCTATATTTTAAATAGATTGTTGTAAAACCGTCACGTTTAAGTTTGAAATTGTATTGCATCCTTTTATGTAAAGCTTCAAATAAAAATACTTTTTGTCAGTAATTCGCGCTAAATTTGGAAAACGCGTTTTCAATCATATATCTTGTCTTTAATGGCATTTTGTTTGCTATACCATGTCTGTGTTATACCACACTGGTTTGTTTTTGCACGTTAATCGATCAATTAAATATTGGAGTTTTGAATTTTATTTTCACTAGTACGTGACATTTAAAATTAAAAATTGTATTTTCACGACTGACATTCTTGTATGGGTATGCCTTGTATGTGTCTCCTGCTTTGATACAGAGGCCTTGATTTTATTATAAACTAAAAAAGATGATAATTTTGATATGAAAAATGAATATAAGAAATTATGTAAATCAAAGAGAAAATAAAACACGCACACACGCACACACACACACACACACACACACACACACACACACACATATATATATATAAATATATATATATATATATATATATATCAGGTTAACTTCAAGTGTCACACCACGTGATAACAATTAAATATATATATATGTATATATATATATATATGTATATATATATATATTTAATTGTTATCACATGGTGTGACACTTGAAGTTAACCTGATATATATATATGTGTGTGTGTGTGTGTGTGTTATCACGTGGTGTGAAACTTGAAGTTAACCTGATTTGGTCGAACGTTTGAATTGTTGTTAATGATAACTCTGTTTTCTTATCTTCTGATTGTGCGACGGGCTCGAACAGTTATCTCTAAATTATTATTCTTCAAGAATGAAACGTATTTGTATGTAGATAAAAATTAAATATGTTTCTCAAATAATTATCTGTAGGTTTATATATATCTACATCTCTCTCTCTTTCTCTATCTCACTCTCACTCTCTCTCTCCCTATATATATATATATATATATATATATATATATATATATATATATATAAACAAGAAGCTAGAAATAATTATTTGAGAAATATATTAAATATTTAATATAAAATATTTAATATATATGTATAATATATATATGTATAATATATATATATATAGAGAGAGAGACCCACACACACACACACACACACACACACACACAAAACTCTCTGAAATGCCTATGATCTGTCGAGATCGATATCTGTAGATAAGAAACCCTCTGTTGATAGATTCACTGATTCTATATGAAATTGCAGCACAAAACATCAGCTATAGATCTCGCAGGATGGAAACCATATTGTTTGTCACTAAGTAGATTTTTTCTGTTGAGATGGTTGATAATTTCTCTATTAAACACTGCTTCAAACAAATTACTTATGACGTACAGAAGGCTTATTGGGTTGTACTGAGAGTTAAACGACCGATCTACAGTGTTTTCAAATAGTAGACAGACTGACGAAGTTTTCCAACGTGTTGGAAAGCAGTTCTTCTTTAGGAATCAATTAAACAGTTTTGCAAGAGTGAGTGCTAGTTGCAATTACAGATTTTTAATACTATAACTGGAATATTGTCAGAACCAGTTGCCTTGCTAACATCAAGGTGTTTGATGAGTGTGTCAGCATTTTTAATAGACATGTGATTATTTTCGGACTTTGAAAGGGTTTGTGCCTATGCTCGTATATGGTTGAGTTTGACGTAAATTTCTTGGCGATAAGTCTGGTTTGTCATGGGTTGATGAAATCACCTCAGGTTCGTTGGTAATGGTCGGGATAGAGGAGGTGTATCTGTTCCAAGCTTTGTTTTTATTCGTAGAAATTCACGAGAATGAAGCCTTTGTTCTATTTCGAACTTAACAAACTGCGTACAAACCCTCTCGCGTTTTCTATAATCGTTTTGAGGTCATTACTGGCAGTTTTGCAGGCAGGTTTATTTTTAAAACATCCATTACGTTTAAAGCAAGTGAAGTAGTCGTTTCTGTGAGTATCGTGGAAGCACATTTAGGGTTGTAAGATGTCTTATTTTTGAAATTTCTTGGAGCCTAGATAGTTGTCTATGCCGATGTTTAACCAAGCAGTAAGGTGGAATGCTATAGTTGACGCATTATTTTTACACATAGAGCTTAGGGGTAGTTCCGATACAGAGATTCGGAACCTGTTTTAGTCAGTCATCAAGTATGGACACAATGTTCGATGAAAAGGAATATTTTGGTGTTTATTATACTTTATTTTTATTTTAATTGTGACAGCCGAATGATCAGAAGATTCTAGCGGAGACAGAACTGAGGATCAGCAAATTGTCTGTCAGCATTGGGTACCTCAGTGTATTCATTAATCATATATGTTAGGTCATGAGCAAGGGAGAAATCATAACAAAAGCTCCCTTCGTCATCTATTTTGTTTGAGTAAACTGGTCATTCAACAATGTGAACATTGAAATCTCCACACACGTGAATATTGCCTGAGAGATAAGAAGACAGGGCATGATTAATTTGCTTAGCGATACTCTCAATGATATTTACTCCATCATTGTTGGGGGCAGTAGAGTGAAAATATAAATGCGATGCTCTTAGTAAACACAACTCTAAAACTCATGTAGGGATTTAGGGTTCTTCACTGAAGATGTCTCTACCGCAGGAGAAGCTATCTCTAATGTAGGCACATCTTTCATGTCCATGGCGATCTTGAGGGTGGTTTGGGTATGAAGTTAGAATATCCTTTGAGGGCGTAGTCAAAGGAAGCATTTGGGTTAATGCCAGTTTTACAAAAGAACAACTGGTCAGGTTTGGTTTCCACCGTAATTTGAATTTAACATCTGAAAAGTTGGAATGTGGACTCCAGATGTTAGAGAAAGAGACCTTGTAGTTTACGTTGGAAGTTGTGGTTCTTGGTTTTCTGTTACTTTGTTCGTTGTATTTGTTCATAAGTTGGTTTAGGTTTGTGGAAAAGGTTTACAGAGTTCATTAGAGAATGGTTTACGGGAAGCGGGAGAGTGAAAACGAGGGCCAAGCGAGAAAGTAAATAAATAAATAAAGAAGCCATTTGTAAGGAAAAAGAAAAAGTCGTTGAAGTCCCACCAGAAGCTATTGCATGACGTTGATTCTATTCAGCAAATGACATGCAGCAGTCTCCATATTATGCACATACTGATAGAACGGCATCCGTTGGGTTAATTATTTTATGTATTCACGTAAAATATTTTAAGGAGATATGGCTTATGCATTGATTTTCATTATTTACTTCAACAGTCATCAATAATGTAGGAAGAGGTAGGTAGGAAGTTCTGAAAATATATATGACAATTAAGCAATACAAAAATTTCTGAATTTAATCCTTGCGATATCTCCTCCAAATTTCATAGGAATACTCACGAGCGTGAAACCCGGACGATATTGTGTAGCTTAATTGTCATATATTCCAATATAATTTACTAATGTGTATATATACATATATATATATATATATATATATATATATATATATATATATATGTTTATTTGCCTCGTTGTCATGAGTTTAGATACAGGATTAGGTGAAAATCAGCGCACGAAACGAGGTGCAACCTAACCGACAAGCAAATCTTTTTGTTACTTCCTCAATATTATATGATAGAGGCGCCTAATCCCATTAACCATAACATTTTTTTTTCAGAAAGAGAAAAGGTAAAGATAAGAACCATACGTAAACCTAGTGAAAACAAAGTCACTATTTTTTTTATCTCGGACTGGTTGACGAGGAATTATTTGCGATTGCCCATATTTTATCTACATAGATTTTTCTGGCTGGCTGTATTCCTAGTTCTGAATTTCTCTGTGTATTACTTTTGGTTTTATCTAGTTTATACTGGGAAGATCTTAGCTAAACTTTCCAGTTGCATTTTTATTTTACGCAATTCATATTCTCTATTGCATTTTGAACGTGCCTCCAATTGTGTAATGCCGTAGAGCTTTCAGATATCCTTGTGGTAGACGTAGTCGAATAATACATTTCCTAACATCCATGGGATATTTTGCTTTTCGTAACGGTGAATCTTCGCCTTGCCTTATTCGTCGTCAGAAAGCATTCAGAGCTTCATAAATCGACATTTTCCGGAACACTTTTATAGGTGTTCGATTTTGGACAATCGCTAATCTTACGGTTGTAGATCGGTAGTGGTGCGTCAATTGACTCACACTGCACTAATCCGAAGATGTTGCTGTCATCTCGAAATAAGATACTCGAAAGCGTGTAAAATTTGATGGTGTCATGTTCATTCCAATCGATGGTTAGATACCCGGTCTTTTTGTATGTTCAGCTGCAAAGCAAATTGCTCCAGATTGTCTTTCTAGAGCTGGACTTGAAGACAAGCAAAACTCCATTTACATATAAGAGTACCCATGGCATTATTTTATTGGTACTCACTAGGAGTTCGCACACAAGCTATCATCAGAGATAACTGTCTGTTACAAAAACCAATGATATTGGACTGTGGCTATAAACAATCTATCCAGATTTTCAGTACTTTCACCTCTTTCGATACTTATTGCAAATGACTTAACATTATTGCAACTACTGTTTTTCATAGATTCCTCGCTAGTTAAAATCATTCCTCTTTACTGGGATTTGGGTGGCAATAAACTTTTTCAAGTTTCTATTCCTTGCACTTTGTCAGTGGGTGTCTGATTAGTGCTCTCCCACCGCTCTTCTTCAACCGTCTTTGTTTTGTGTGCAATCAGACAAGACTGGTACCCTTGTTATTTATATTTTTTATTTAATTTCTTTTAATTTATTCACTTATTTAATATTATTATTATCATGATTATTATTATTATTAATCACTAAATAGTAGGGTTCACACAGGTTTACGTCAAAGATTTCTCTTTGAGAATTACCCGTGGTGTTTCCTGAAGTCCGACAAGTTTTCAAGTACCCACAGCCTCATTCAATAACCTTTTCAAATTTATTTGGGTCATCGTAATAGCCGTTACCATTGATTTCTAGTTGGTAGTGACTATTAGTCTTCACTTGAATTTGAGTTCAATAGGTCTCCTAAACGTCCCTATTATTATTTTTTTTTATTTTTTTAAATCTTGTAACTTCTTGTTGCACACCGTGTTGAAGTAACTGCTCATTTTAGAAAGAATTATCGATTTTAGAGAATATATATATATATATATATATATATACATATATATATATATATATATATATATATATATACATATATATATATATGTGTGTGTGTGTGGTAGGCTGGAAGAACATTACAGGGTGGCTTATTTCCATGATTTATGTGGGATTTAACCAAATATTTTGAAAATTATGCTAATTTTTTTATTTTCTGGAAATTTTAAGTGTGTATCACTTTATTGTAGGTCTCCCAAAATGCCTAATAAGAATCGATTGACAGCAAGGGAAAAGGAACGTTTTGTTGTAGGCCTTGCAGAAGGTTTATATATAGTAGATCTAGCCAAAGAACTTGGAAGACATCGAAAAACATTGTCTTCATTCGTTTAAAATCCAAACATCAAACTAAGGAAGGACAAAAACACAAGAAAGTCACTTTCTGCTCATGATGTTAGAAAAATTCGCCGTCAACTTATTAAGCAGTAGGGCAGCAACAGGTCTGTAATATTTGACAAGGCTGGAATACTTTCCTTGTATAGAAAGACACGCTGCAATGTCTTAAACGTAATTGCAAGAAGCATTAAGCCCATAGCAACAGCTGTTTTAAACCAAACTCATAAGGAAAAACCTTTCGCTTGAGCTAAGAAATACATCAAAACCAGCTTTGAATATGTTCTTTTAACTGATGAGGCCAGACACGCCCTTGATGAACCTGATGGGTGTGTCAAAGTTCGCAGTCCTCTTGGATTCACTACCCCTCATCGATTCCATCGTCAACAGTGAGATTGAGGTGTCATGTTTTGGGATGGGATAATCTTCGATGAATTAATTGGAATATTTCGAGTGCCAGAAGGTGTAAAACTGACTAGCTGCTTTTACATTTTATTTTAAAATGAGCATTTGTCACCATGGCTTGATGACTATCTATTGCACATCACCGCAAATTGATTTTTATGCACGGCAATGCGTTATCCCACTCAGCCAAGACTACGACATCTATTAGGCATTTGTTTGTTCTCCAGATATAAACGATTAGGCCACCTTGTTCTCCAGATATAAACTCAATTGAGCATCCCTGGTCAATAATAAAGATGAATGTTTATGAAGAAGGTGTTCAATTTTCGTCGAATGAACTTAGTAGGAAGATTTTGGAAGTTTCCTATAGCATCACATCATCTCAAATCTGTCGATTGAAATAATCAGTTGACAAGAGGCTATTCAAAGTGATTTTGAAGCATGGGAGTTATTTTGATAAATAAATATTCCCTTTAACAAAATAATGTGCAATTCGTTCCTGTTTTTGGTTAATATTGTTTCGGAATATGTTCTTTATTTCATATAGATAGAAATATGAAGTTATTATATAGTTTAATTATAAAAAATATACTTTTTTAAACACTTACAATAAATTGATACACACGTAAAATTACCAGAAAATAGAAAAATTAGCATAATTTTCAAATTATTCGCTAAAATTTAACAATATTCAGGGAAACAAGTCACCTTGTTATGCTCTTCCGGTGTACCAAATTTCATTTCTCTGCGTTTCATAGCAATTTCAAAATTAAAAAAATATTGACCTGCAAGAAAATAATACAGTGTTTAAAGCTGAACGTCTATGTGTGTGTGTTAGGTGACGAATAGACTCCTATATGGTTGGCTATTTTAAAAAAATTAAGGCATATAATGATAGAGGATGTATCGAGACACAGGAATGGGTATGTTTGATCTAGCATAATGATGATTCATTAAAATTGTGGGGCCTGCGTACGCGCCTGGTCCACAAAGTATGGAAATAAGAAAATTTTAAATTAAAAAAAAACCCTTTACTAGTGTTTTTGATATAGATGTACATAATAATACTTTGATAAGTATTTTTTTAACTTAAATAGAGATGGTATAATAAAATTGTGGGGTCTGCGTTTGCGCCTGGGCTCCATATAATGGAAATAGGCACAAACTTTAATAAAGACTTTTCATATCTCTCTGCGTAATTATACTTTGATAATTATGTTTCAGTTTGAAGAAATATGGTATAATAAAATTATGGGATGTTCGTTTGCGCCTGACCTCCATAGAATGAGAATATGTCACAAAGTTTAACCAGGTTTTTTAATATAGATCCACAGAATATTTTGATAAGTGTTTCAGTGTGAACAGGTATGGTATAATAAATTATGGGGTTTATCTATTTTATTTTTACTTTCAACATATTTTGTTTTGGTTTTGATACCCCCAAATTCGAAGCTATCTCTTTACAACCCTTCCTTTTCATAACCTATCATACTTTCATAAATCAGAGTCCATTTTCTGCAGGCTGTTTTTGAACGTAGTCAACGACGAGTACTTTTGCTAGTATATATATATATATAATCTGCAGTAAATATACCAAACTTAAGATGCATTTACATAACGCTCATTTTATTAATAGTATAATGTGTGTGTGTGTATATATATATATATATATATATATATATATATAAGTACAGATGAAAAAATTGCACAGATATTTCTGTATCATTGAATTTTCATTAAATTTAGCGTTTGATTCGTATATATCATTTTATTAGTCGCGGCCATTCTTTGATATAGGCTGGAATTGAAATTGTTCTATTACATAGACTCCATGTCGAAAAAACATTCCAAAAAATTAAGATTTTTTTTTTAAAGAAAACATTCCATTCCACTTCACAGAAATTGCGCACAAAAATGTCCTAAGTGATCATCTATTTTACTTTATTTTTTTTTAATCTCATCTGATAGAACTAGAAATGATTTTTGGTTCTAAGCGAATGTCACGTTTTCATTTCTCGGGATAAAAAGGTTTTTTCGTTTCGGCTCAATGAGCCCCTTTCACGGTGAACAATATAACATCGGATGAGTTAAATAATAAAATCGAAATTCGTTTTTTTTTCTGCTTTTTTTATTTATCGCTTCAGTTTTAGTCTTATTGGGGGGGGTAACTTATTTTCCCGCTCTTATTTTGGCAGTTCCTCTCTTCTTTTAGTTATTGGTTTCTCATTGTTAATTTCATCTTCTTTTCTTACTTTTACTCTTTTTTTATTATTTCTTGTTAGTTTGTTTGCTTGTTTTTTGTTTCACTTATTTTCTAATTCATCCTTCATTTGTGTAATTATTGTAATTCGTTTACATTCTGTGTTCTAATTATGATTTTGTAATGACTGCATTTTGTTTACATCTATTTCTATTTTCATGTTTCAATAATTATTGAATTTCGTTTTCCTTCTGTATTCTATTTACATTGTTGTAATTTAAGCTTCCATTTTTGTTATTTTATTCTCTTTAAATTGTTTAATTATTGCATTTCGTTTTTCGTCCTTCGTCTATATTAATTTTTATTATTGTGGCATTTCGTTTTCTTTTTTTTTAATATTTCATTTTTTCTGATAACTAAGTGTCGTTTAACTTACTTTCCTTTTATTTTTTTCTTTCAATTGTGTTCGCTTTTTTTACGTTTTTATCATATGTGCTTTTATCTGTCCTTCTTTCTCCTTCTGTAACGTCGTACAGGAACCAACAAGTTGTAGCCTCAGTAGCAATATAGATAAAGAATAGCAAAGAACAAATCGCTTTTTTATTGTACAACGACATTTATTTCCTCATTCTCGTGCCACGCGTTACTTCTAGTTACGGCTGTAACACGTCTTACGTGATCATGTTCCCGAACGAACTCGTGAACGTCATCCACGTCTCTAATGTGATCTTGTTTTCGAACGAGTTCTCGCGCGTCATCGACTTCTTTTATACGATCATGTTCTCGAACGAGCTCTCAAACATCATCCATGTCTGTAACCTAACCGTTTTCTTGAACGTTCTCGCTCTTACTTTCACAATTTTCTTTTCCCTTACCATGACATCATTCTCTATTTGCAAATAGTTGCCCGCGCTATGTTGCACCTCTTCCGTCTCTTTTACTTGTTGCTTTGTGAGTGATTTATAACTCCTTAATTACTCTTTGAACTCGGCCGACGAGTTCAAGCAAAGATCATATATGAGGGCCCCACATATAAGATCATCGCTCTTGTGGCAATCAGTTATTGGTCACTGTAGGGGAAACCCTTCATACCAATTGTCACTATCCATCTCCCCTACTCCCCATGGAGCTGGTCCCCATTTCCCCAATCTCAACGGACTTGTGCCTAATTTGCTCAGTGGGGAAGCAAATAAATACAAACTCCTTAATTACTCTTTCTCATTCTGGCGTTAACATTAACGACCTAACTGATTTTTTTTTACTATTTGATTGTATCATTTTCACACTACCTTAGATATCATATCGTTTCTATATTATTTTTTTAGATTCAGGTTTCAAGCGCGTTCACTTTGATCTGACCATTCTGGTTTTATCCCCCGAGTAATTTTGACGTTCTGCTCTAATGAACATGTATACTTACTTTGGAAAGTGAGTAACTATATAAATAATGGCAGAGTAATATGCGATATGCACAAAGGGGATACCAAAATATGCATAACAGTAAAGAAAAAACGGAGCGTGATGGACTATAGTATTAATGGAGCTTTAGACTTGAATTTCTGTAAATATAATGACTACAAATTGTGATTAAGTATGATATTTTTCTTCGAGTTTGTTTAGTTAGTTTTTGCAACCTGGCTCGGATATCATTGATGAACCTTTCATATTTAACGTCCTTTTATTACGTTCCTCCTGGCGATCAAATGAGTGTGATTTTTGAATTTTCCTTAACTAAAGCGTTATCGATTACAAAGGCAAAAATGCCACTCGAAGAGGAGAATTAAATGGACCTTAGGTTGACGGTGAGACAACCTCGTCATGATTGGTAATGATAATGATGATTTGATAGAATTTGATTATTAAAGAAAGCATATCAACAATTAATTACATTATATTTGAAAACGGCCATGTTGTAATCAGCGTGGAAGCAGCCCCGCGGTGTTGTATGCTACAGACGTGTTGTTCGATGAAACAAGAATTACTCCTGGAATTTTCGTTCAGTTTTTGCCACAGATAGATAATCAGTTAGTTGTTGTAGCTAGAGAGACAGAGAGAAGGCGAAACCTTTACTATTGACGATGGTTCACGTATATAAGTAATGCCCTTTTTTTTTTAGTTTGCACATCAGTAACTGGCAAAAAAAACTCATTTCCCTCCACATCTCTTACAATAAAGCCGTATTCCTGTTTGTTTGTTTGTTAACAATGGCGTCATAGCATACATACACATGCTATAACGTCATTTATGACGTCATTTGTGACACAATAACAGGTCATAAATGACGTCATAACAACTGATGTTATATGACGTCATAGCATATACGTTTCGACCAGGCAACGCAGGGTATATACAGCTAGTATATTAATAAATATTAATTTTGTGGCTTGAGCGCTTCTCTTATTATACCAGTGCTGCATAAAGGTTGTTATTTTTTATCCTACTCCTTCAAATAGCATTGACTACTTTTAGCATCTAGCCTTTGTAACATTTCGTTCATAAAGATCCAGCTTTCTACCTCACACAGCCAAACACTTGTAAATCTGAAGAACAGGATCTGTTTCGGTTTTGATTTCCAAATGTTGCCTAACTTGTTAAACGTTTTCCATGCCAGCACGATTTGAACGTCCTGACATTATTGGCATTTACAATACATGAACTAAGATATTTAGCACCATACATATGTCTCCATATCATTCCGCTTAGTCATTTTTTTTAATTTTTCTCGCCTGGTTGAGCCACGTGAGAAACATAATCTGTTAAAAGCTCTATTCATCATTATTAAACGGCGTCCGCACATTATTAGTTAGTCTGATTTACTGAAGGCTAAAACTCATTCACATTGAATCATATTTTTTTATAAGGACACGAAACGCCATTTGATGCGTAATTTAAAAATGAGTTCAATTTAGAAATAATTAAATGTTACCGATAATAAATATAACAATGCATTTCTATATCTTAACTTTTAATTAGACATGGAAAAATCAATGTTAATGATAAATTATTCAGTGCTAGTTACTATATTTAACATTTCAAAGGTCAGGAGTTGTCTATTAGACCAGCCGGGCATTTCATCGTTTCGTAATCGGTTTGCTAGGAGACCATAGGTTCCGCAAAATGTCCATAAAGTTTCCACGTAAGCAAATGAAAAAATGTAATGCATGTTTTTCATTACATCAAGTTTTATATAGGAAATAATGTTAAATATTATACATGCACACCGGCCAGTTGATAAATTGATTTGGAAAAAAATTGCTTGTTAAAAAAAAACAAGGAAATAAATTTCAGTTGGGTTAAACTTCCTTTTATTGAGATTCGAATGGTAGATTGTTAAGGGATTTAACTAGTAGATTGCCAAAAGCTGTTAATAGTAGAATGTTTAAGGATTAAAATAGTAGATTATCAAATGATTTAAACAGTAGATAGTCCTAAGATTTGAATAGTAAGTTTTCACGTGATTCGAACAGTAGATTGTTAGAAGTTTGGAATAGATTTTCAAAAATTTAAATTGTAGATTTTACAAAAGATATGAATAATAGTTTGTCAAAAGATATGTATAGTAGATTTTCAAACATTTGAATAGTAAGTTTTCAAGAGATTCGAGAAGTAGATTATCAAAAGATTTGAAAAATAGATTTTCAAGATTTCAATAGAAGGTTGTCGAAATATGTGAATTCTGAAAGCATTTGGACACTGCACTTGTGTGGACTGTTCTGGAATGTGATTGTTTTCAAACGTATTTTTAGATGTCATCCCCGGGATTAGTTGTTTACTTTTAAATGCCTTCCAAATCAAGAAAGAAAGCATGTTTTTAATTCATATCTAAATTTTAACCTAAAAGAGTTGGTTAGTGGTAAGAGAAAACTTTATCGATTTTTTTTATTTTAATTTGTTCAACTCGTTTCTTATGTTAAAGCTAGTAAGGTCATATTTTATCACCTGACAAAAGAAAATAATAATGAAAAGATTATAAGCGTTCAAGCAATGTCCGAAAGAAAAGAAATCAGCAAAATGTCTATAAAATATTTATTGGTAAGACACATGTGAATGAATACTACGAAAGCTGATTAAATTGTATAATATTCATAATTGAATCCTCCGAGGAATAAAAGTTTCGCACTTGTTTTCATGACAAACAATAGCGTCCTGTGCTGAAGTTCGTGCGTTCGCTTTAATATATACTCAATTACTTCATCTTGTGTTACCTGCATAGTTACAATCAATTACAGGATTTTTTACGTATGATATCTTATACTCATTTTTCAAAAATCAGACAGACCGATCGGCGAAGATGCAATGCAATATATTTACTTTAATTTGATCGCTGTTTTTCTTAGAACACGAAACTCAAGCTAATATATCTTTTTTTTCTTTTTCTTTTTTTTATTTTGCTTTCAGGCTAGAGTCAACGTGTAATTTTCGTTCTGTCTTAATACGTTACAATAATATCGTGCGGACGTATGTTAGCACCTGACGTCTATATATCACAAAATTGTACAAGGGTTTGGGAGATAAAACCCCGATAATGGGAGATAATTCGAACCTGCATTAACCAGAGTGCTTAGCTAAATAAGTTTCAATTTGAGCACAGGTTGTAAACTTGAAGAAAATAATGTTGAGTATCTGCGTAAACGCAAGATGTCTGTAGATTGTAAATATTTGAAACATTGTAGCAATGTAAAACAGATGATTTATACTACTGTTGAGTTTTTCACAGGTCCCACTAATAAAATAACATAAGTTTTATCATAAAAATTAGTAATAAAAAAGCAACAGCAGGGGAGGGCGAGTTGTTCTTGTTGCTATTATTATTATTATTATTATTATTATTATTATTATTATTATTATTATTATTATTATTATCAACACTTAAGCTAATTCTGTTACCAACGATAACACTGGCCTGCCAATTATGTATTCGTTCATGCTCATGAAACTATACGGTTGCATCTTTATTAATATAATAATTGGTTGCATTGCCAGTCTCTGAGCATATTCGTATATTTTGATATATGGTGTCCAATTAACATCAAATTTCCGAAAACAGTTTAAGATTTACAAGACAGGAAAGCGTAGCTGGCATCAGTTTGGGAAAAAGATAACACGTTATCTATGCGCAAATCACACAATGTGGCACTAGAGTTTCTATCTGATAAATAGTATAAATATCTTCTCTCATGATAATTATTTTAGTGAACTACATTTTTGTTGAACCTACAAGACGGCAAAAGAAACCTGTAGAAGATTACGCATTTCTAATAATTATAATATATCATATTTGGAAATACACGTGTCTCCAAGATCCGTTTCTAATTCAAAATTAGTTTTATTCGACGCTAGCATATATGGAAAGCAGATATTAAATTAAAAGCCTTATAGTACACTCTGCGTTACCATATACATCCATTTATTAATAAATTTCAATATATATATATATATATATATATATATATATATATATAAGAGCAAATAGTTAATAAAACATGTTAAAAATCACTTTGAAAAAGAGTTAAAAACATATTTAATTTAAGAGGATACAGTAAATAAGTGGATAGTCCTTCATCCGCAGAGTTAAGAAGAAATATTTTCCTTCTCATCAGAAGGTAGGATTTAGCAAAATGCGGGATCGGATTTTCCTTGCAAAAGTATTTGATGAAACTGCAAATAGGTCAAAGATCTTACTCGATAACAAAAAGTGAAGCAGAGAGAATAGGCTTAAGACAAAGGTGATTTCACGTGAATGGATAGTCTGATAAAAGATAAAGTATCCAATGAGAGTAAAATCCAAAAATGCAAATCCAAGAAACTTAGTTTATATATATATATATATATATATATATATATATATATATATATATATATATATATAATCAGAATTACAATTAAATTTACCAAAATGATCCAAGGTGGTAAAATTAAAGTATATTATAAATATTAAAGAATTAATATTTATAAAGTTATCTCAGCCAGATGTAAATGCTCGATAAAACCAAATAGGAGATAGAGCTTAGAATACGAGCAAACAGTTAATAAAACATGTTAAAAAACACTTTAAAATGAGTTAAAAACATATTTAATCTGAAAAGGAAACACTAGATAAGTGGATAGTCCTTAATCCGCGGAGTTACGAAGAAATACTTTCCTTCTCATCAGAGGGTAGGAATTAGCAAAATGCGGGATCGGATTTTGCATGCAAAAGTATTTGATGAAACAACAAGTAAGTCAAAGATCTTACTTGATAACAAAAAAGTGAAACAGAGGGAATATGGTGAAGAAAAAGGTGATTACACATGAATGGATAGTCTGATGGAAGATACATAATCCAGTGACGGTAAAATACAAATATATAACTTCAAGAAAGTTAATTGAATGTCCATTTGCACAAGTAAAATCCAAGGAAATCCCGTAATTGGGAGAAAATGGTCCATAATAATCCAAAGGCAGAAATCCATGGAATGATTCACAAAAATGTGTACAAGGAAAAAAAGGAAGAAATTCCAATAATATTAATAAAACTACATTAAGATATGCTTTTCGTTCTACTGCTGAGACATAAATATAAATAAGAAAGATCAGGGAAGAAAAAGAGGAGAAAAAAGATGGTGATAGATTTAAATATAAAATAGAGAAACAAATGTCAAAATGATCCAGACAGGAAATGTTAAAGGCGCGGAAAAATATATAGGGCAGAATAATATAGGTCAACTAAAATGTGCAGGTCATCACTTAAAAAAATGTCAGCAAGAGTTGTTAGAAAACACTAAATGGAAAATAAATAAATAAATTAATAAATAAATAGAAAATAAATAATAAATAGCCAAGGAATAAATAAATAAAAAATTAAAAATAAAAATAAAATATAAAATAAAATTTAAAAAAATAAATAAAATATTAAATAAAAATTAATATAGGGGAGAGGATGGCCGATATCTGCAAATTAAGGAAAAAGCAAGAAAAAAAAGTAAGTAAAAGCATATAGTAAAATATAAGTAAATATACATACAAGATATGAAAGTGTGGGTAGATTGATATATTAGATAGATAGGAAAGATTAAAGAATAAAGCAGAAAATGCAAATAAAAAACCGGCCATGCAAAGAAGAGATAAAGCATTAAAATAAAGGATTATTAAATTATAAAGTAATAAGAAGTATTTAGAAAAAAACGATAAAGTTAAAGAAAATTGTTTTTATATCTATATAAAAGGTAAAATAATAACTATTTAATTTCAAAATTGCTAGAATTAAATTTGGACTTATGTTTACAGAAAGAGATCAGTTCATTTTTAGAATGTATTATATTGTTACTTTGAAGGAGAGTAATTATAGTTATAGCTTCGGTTGTGCAGAGGCGACATGAATTAGAGCCTGGAATATAAGACTTAACTTTGTTTTATGATAGTCCATTTGATTAAGAAGGGGGTAATTTTAGGGTTAAGTTTTTTAATTAAAGTGGTTAGAGAAGTTCCTTGGTTATTATTAGAATTATGGTTGTTAAAAGAAGAAATGGGGTTTAGAAATGTTAAAAAGAGAAATGGGGTTTAGAAATGTTAAAAGAAGAAATGGGGTTTTTACACACACACACACACACACACACACACACACATATATATATATATATATATATATATATATACATGTTTCTTGTTTGATTATAGCACAAGAAGCGTTAAAACTAAAATAACTTTTTGAAATAAATAATTTCTGAATGGTTTTGTATTTCGTTTAATGTCTACGAACTTCCATTCCATATTTAAGTAAACCAAATCTATTTCCGGTGCCTTTATTTACGTACTGAATTGTTTGACATAACCGAATAAGTGTGTTATTAGAGCTGTGTATACTATGTTAATTTCCTCAAAAGTAAAAAAATATATACCTACAATAACAACAATAAGAACACATGTCAACTGGCTGAAACGTTGTCTAAAATGATAAATGAAAAAAAATGTTTACATTTGGAGATAAGTTTCGCCCATAAATAAAACGAAAAAGGACACGACTTTTTGCCTATTAAAAATATATGTTGGAATATGCTAAAGATTAAACCTTTACATGATGTTTGAGGATGAAACTGATTTTTCACGCCGACGTAAATAATAAATTCACTTTTAATAGTCCTCTTACACACGAATGTGTCACTGATTCTATGGGGAATACATCCCGATAAACGGCGGCGAGATTTGGCATGTATCTGAGTGTGTGAGCGAAAAGTTTTCCGACTTCCTGTACGGATAACGAGGTTAGCAGACGCCATCGTTATTGGAAGCAAACAAAACTGATTCATACATTTTCTATATATATCATAATTATTATTAGTATTTTTATTATTATTATATACATATATATATATTTGTATTAGACACACACACACATATATATACACATAAATATACACACACATATATATATTGTTACATTTTTAGTAAAAAAAACATGTAATTAATTATTATTTTATATGTTGTTCGAAATCGAGAGAGAATAGGGTTTTTTTGTTTTATTTTCATCAATGTTATTGTCTAAAGTGCACATCAGAAATTTGACTAAATAGCCGGGGAATTTTTAAATATTTTATATTAAAGGATATATCCGTAAAAGAAACACCAATTTATTTTAATATATATATATATATATATATATATATATATATATATATATATATATATCATAATTATATATCATAATTATTATTAGTATTTTTATTATTATATACATATATATATATTTGTATTAGACACACACACACACATATATATACACACACATATATATATGCACACACACACACACATATATATATATATTGTTACATTTTTAGTAAAAAAAATGTAATTAATTATTATTTTATATGTTGTTCGAAATCGAGAGGGAATGGAGGGTTTTTTTTATTTATTTTCATCAATTTTATTGTCGTCTGCGTTCAGGCAAAAAAAAACAAGAAAGCAATCACAACGAGAGAGGATATGAAGAGATATATATAGAGTGGTCAAAAAAAAGAAAAGAAAGAATAGCTAACGAGCACTGGCAGTAGAGGAGAAAAAAAGAAAAAAGAAAGAAATCAGCTAGCGAACGCTGGCTGCAAAGAGAGGTGGAGGTGAAAATATATATATATCGAGAGAGGGGGCGTTTTAACCTGCGCGCTTACGAAGGACACAAGAGACAGTCATGCTCCTCACTGCTGAGGGAAGCAGTCGACAACGGCGACACTGGGAACAGAAATAAGATAAGCAGTAATACTGCGGTGGATAAAAGTCGAGGAGGTGCGCTTAATAAACATTGGAAAAGGAGTCTATTTGATATATTTGGAGCCAGTTTTTTTTTTAAAGGAAATCGGATGAGAAGAAGAAGGAAATCGGATAGGAAGAAAAAGAACGAAGTAAAGTCGCTAAGACAATGAGTGAAGCAAAATCTCTCTCCCACTCTCTCTCTCTCCTTTACTATCTCTTTGTTTGAACTGAGAAGACGATAATAGCCAGTACGCAAATTTCGTATTGAGATCTCGAAATTTTCTTGAACATTTTCTCTCAATCAAGACAATTTATTTTCTTTCGTGCATTAATTCTTTAAATTATCAAAATAATTACATGTTTATTTATTTATTTTTGTGTTGTTATAAATAAACTTACATTCATAATTCCCATCGGCCTTTTGTTTGTTATTTCTGTTGTGTTTTTCTGACTTATGTTTTACCGTTGTCTCTGAATAATTTGGATAATCCCTTCCCGTATTTATTTATTTACGTTTTAATCCCGGAAGAAAAAAATTATTTCTTTTATTATCGTTGCGATCATATATCTACAGTTCCCCGTGGAGATAGCCGAGTCGTAACAATATATATATATATATATACTTTTTTATTTAATATATATATATATATATATATATATATATATATATATATATATATATATTGGTATATAATGTAACTAATTCGTGTATGATCCTCTTTAGGATGATAATTTAAATACATATGAGTGTGTGTGTTTTACGCAATATTATACTAAGAAAAAAATTAGTCATTAATGCCGACTCTTTTACAACATGCGTTATGCTAGTAAGTATGCCACATTAGACAGCTTACGGCGCATTCGGTGGGGTTTACACATTTTAGTAAATATATCGTGCTAAATATTAACTGTTCCCAAGAACTGGGATATTTTGTGGCGTGTTGCTTGCATAGTAAAGTGAAGTGTTCGGGTGAATGAATATTGTCTCTCTCACTCTCACTCTCTCTCTCTCCCTCTCTCTCTATATATATGGGGGGTGTTCATATAAAGAGAGACAGAGAAAGAGAGAAACGTTTTAATGATTGATAAAGATATACTGCAAACACACACACACACACACACACACATATATATATATATATATGTATATATATATATATTTATATAAAATGGGTTAATAAATTCCAACAAAAGAAAGATGTATATTTAAATAAGGGAGTAGTCACCAACAATGTGTATTTTTTAACATTATTTTATTATTCCGTGTCTTGGTTTTTCATTGAGAATTATGTTTGGATCATTGTAATAATGTTTTTAAGTCATTGAAATCGTTTACGCGCGTTTCAGACGGTCTGTGATGCGTCCTCGTCAGAAATTATTTTCAAATGTGTAAAAATGGCGATTTTCGTATTTAGTTTGAAGTTTTTCCAACGGGTGGAAGCTTGTAAGTGTTTATTATACATTTGTATGCTGAATTTTTATTGCTTTTTTTATTTGGTTTGTCCAGGGAGATTTTGACCTCGCTGTAGTAAGTCGCTATCTCTTTCTGCTAATGTGTTTTTCTTTTCCTTTAGGGTGGGGTAGGGTGTGTGTGTGTGTGTGTGTGTGTGTGTGTGTGTGTGTGTGTGTGTGTGTGTGTGTGTGTGTGTGTGTGTGTGTTTATGTTTGGGGTGCTTATGTATTCTGACTTTTGTATGTATATATATAGTAAGTTATAAAATATATATGGCGATTAAGCTACTCTGAATATTCCGCGTTTCATCCACTCTAGTACTCTTCAGGCTTATTAAATCCTGATTATTATTTTAACCTCAAGAGTGGATGAAACGCGGAATATTCAGTGTAGCTTAATCGCCATATATATTTTATAACTTACTAACTAGTTCTACCTACGTATTGAGCACTTTTGACGTAAATACTTTAAGTTTACACATAAATGTATGCTTTTGTATATTAATTTTATGTGAGTAAATGAAGTAGTTATATATATATTTATATATATATATATATATATATATATATATATATATATATATATGAGGAGATAGAAAGAGAAAAAGATGGAGGAAGTATATACAATGGATAGCATAATAAAAATATATTAAGGGTTAAATTGAAAATTTAAAGAAAATTCGAAAATGAAATATTAAAGCATCGGATATGAGTAAAAAAGGGACAAAAGTTGAATTTTATGGTAAAACATTAATTAAAAAGAAGTGATAATGTAGGGGTTATATTTTCTTTTTTTTATGTTCTTTATTTTTTTTTTTTTTTTTTTTTTTTGAATGTCCAAAGTATTTGTTTTGGGTCAATAAAAAATACATACGTCATGATTATAGGGTCCGTCATAACTACCTACTTCATTTATATCCAAAATAATCAATATCAAATTGAAGAAATATGCAACTAGAATATAGAAACAAATGACAGATTAACATTTTTAACAACACAAAAGTTGATTATTAGAAAATGTATTAAAACTAAACGCAGTGCACCTGTTAATCTTCCAGCAGCTGAGCAACATAATGTAGTGCACTTCAAAATCACACGAGAAATGATCGAAAGGTTTCTTATACCAACAAATCGATACATATATATATAAGTTTCGCTTTCGAATGATAAATAGAATAGAAGAAATTCGTAAGTATTAACAAGTTTAAAAATGTACATATATATATATATTTGTATATTTTTATATATATAAATATATATATATATACTATAAATACATACACATATATATTTTACTTATAATACGACTTATATATATGTACATATATATGTATATATATATATACATGCACATACACATGTATATATATATACTGAAATTCAGATATCGAATTAGATATATACAGACACACAAGATTCGAAAAGATTTCTTGGAGTTTTTTCCCAGAATATTAACAACATGAGGTAAATCATTTTTATCAAAATTAGAATAAGGATTTTAAAAAAGGTTAGTGGCAAAATCTCTTCCGTTCAGGAAATTAATTTTACCTTACCTAAGATATATATATATATATATATATATATATATATATATATATATATATATATATATATATATAAGCATGCATACGAAGCATTGGTACTAATAATGCCCCACACCAAAACTAAACCTCCACCACCTTGCATCGTTGAAACTGAGCACCTAGGATTAAATTCTTCGTCTTTTCACCGACGCACGTGATGCCTACCAACACTGCCTAGCCTATTGAACTTGCTTCGCCACTACAAAGCACTTGTTACCAATATGAAGCAATCATGATTTACATAGCATCTTTACAGAAATCATTGGCTTGCGTCTTGCAACATATCCTCGCAGATTAAATTCCTTCAATCTGTTCTTGACAGTAGAAAGAGAACACATTTTTACAAGATTACACTGTTGTTGGATTTGTGGGAGCCGTTTCAAAGCTGTTTTTTAGGCTGCGGATCTATATAGCATTGTCTTCCCTGTTAGAATAATTCTAGCACGACTAGATTTAGGGACATCATGAACACTGCCGGTATTTTGGTGCTTTGCACAGTCTTTCGTGCCGCTTTTCTATCACATCACAATCTGTGGCCAATTTCTCGATTGCAGAAACCAGAAAAGTGGAGATTATTGAGCTCCTGACGATCACTAAGAGAAAGTCGGGGCATATGAACTAAATGTTACGTTGTATAATGGGGAACAACAACAATTACGATTAGAGATGCTTTGTTGTCCGTTGGTGAATATTTTAAACTGATTATGGGGCGATTATTTAAGCTGATTGTAAGCGAATTTGTGGCTGCACTTTCTTTTTGCATCCTCAATTTTAAGTTATTTTTTTAATTGACGTGAATACTAAAATATCTCAATTAAAAGTCAAATATGAACAAGTAAAATTACAGAAGAATAAAAGGCAAACCCAATGAGGTATAGGTTGTTTAAATAGATACTTTAAATTTAGCTTAAATTTGCAGTATTTTTTTAATTATAAGCGCAGACTTTATTTATGCCGCCACTATATATATATATATATATATATATATATATATATATATATATATATACTTATTTTCAGAAAATTTACATGAGATGGGGCATCAGTACCGTCGATTTCAAACCTGATAATTGGGAACCGTTTTAGGTCTCCATTTCAAGCTCTTTTCAGCCGATACTACTATGGAGACCTAGTAACTAAAACGGTTCCCTATTATAAGACTTGAAACCGACGGTACTGATGATTTATCTCATTTAAATTTTCTACAGATAAAAATGTAAATAATACGCTCTTAATTTTTAGCACTCTGCAGAAATCCTTTTTTCTCTAAAATAAAACTAAAGTATATATATATATATATATATATATACGATGATTGTGTTTATGTAAACACTTGATCACACTCGACCTTCTTAAATAACATTTACGCTTTATATAAATGTTAATTTCAACTATATTGTCGCTGCAGTTCACGCAGGCCGAGAAGCTTTTTCCTTGCTAATGGAGTCAGAGATGGCTTCGTGGCCGAGTTAGAATTCCTCCATTGAATGTAATCGTAACTCTCTGAACTGATAATTTCTGGAAGAGTGAAATACTAGTGTATGTAGGTATACATATACTTATAGTAATAATAATATACTAGACTATCCGTGACCTGTTTAGTCAGTATGCTATGTAAGCTATGGAATTAATGTTGGAGCATGACACTTGTGATGTAAAGAAAATAGTTTTTATGACATAACAGAAACATTTCTATGAAAGTATATTAAAATGAAAAAAGAATATAGATAGATTTCTATGAGTCATTCTGTTTGTGATTGTTTATTTTTTAAAAAGAAATTTACAGCCATTGTATTATAAGTGTTTTGCCATACTTATAGGCAAATGTGCACTGAACAGATACCATAATACTTAAAGTTGAATTCAAATTTTGATATATCTTTTAATTTAAGCGCGAAAAAAAATTGGGACGCTGAAAACGTACACAGTAAAACAATATGATCTATTGTCGCGTTGATTATTTATTTGTAACGTAATTAATATATATATATATATATATATATATATATATATATATATATATTCGGGGTTATTTATTTATGTTAGTAGTGTAGAAGAAAATGTATGAATGTTTTTTAAGAAAGGTGTATTAAAAATCGAGAATAAATGTAAAAAACAAATGAAGGCGGTTCGTAAATCTCCGCTGTAAAATGCTCTTATGATTGTCAACGTGGTAAAGTAGATTTATTTGTAAGAAAATTGCGTTATATTAACTTGAACATAATACAGAAATGAACGATCTAAAAAAATGCAAAAAGTATTAATAATTGTTTATTTGATTAATTTAAACGCGAAAAAAAAATTGGGATGCTGAAAACGTACACAGTAAAAGAATGCGTTTTATTGTCGCGTTGATTGTTTAAGTACGCATGCGGAACCGGAAGTCGTAAACCGGCTGTTGGGTTAAAACGACCGTTACAAGGTCATTTGAGTTTTATAATTATATATATATATATATGTGTGCATGTATGTATGTGTGTGTATGTCAGGCCATATCATATGCTACTGGTACCATGTAACCCAGTACTACCTGCCTCATGTGAGTAAAACTGCGAAAAAACTGGTTCCCCTACCAGACTTGTTTGGTGAAGAGGGTGGCTAGTCTATCTGAAGGATTAAAAACAAGACCTTCCAAAGTGGGAATGAACCCTTTTTCGGGGTCAACGATAAACTAGCACCGTGTGTGTTTGTGTGTATGTATATGTGTGTTGGGGTGGAGGGGGCTCCCATAAGCCGTGGTGAAGGCAACCTTTCTAGAAGAAGCAAATCTCTGATTTAAAAAACCATAAAGCGGGAGACCATTACCCGCATTAAGCTGGTCTGCAGTTTAATTTGTTGCTGGCTATCTTGCTCTTGCTTGTTGCTGGATCTCAACATTTTGACCCGAGAGAGAGAAACTTAGCTATCGTACAAAGCTAAGACTCTAACATCATCTGCGTATAGATACTCCCTACGGCATTTGTCTATAAAATATGAGCCTGCGACGCGTGGAGGCTTGACATGGTTTAGTGTCATGCCTGCTTGAGCGTGTGAATTCACCGGTAGGACTAAAAAAAAAGTCATTTTGGGCTCATGGACTTTAAGTGTCTGAGGGTGTAGCACTCGTCTGACAAGACGTTGCAATCATCATCATGTGTGTGTATAATATATATTTTTTTAAATATTTATTATTTTTAACTTCAAATATTAGTGTCAATGCTTAGGCAATCGTTACTGTAGGAAATATCAGTTACTGTTGTGCTAGGTCTTTGAACCCAGTTGTAAAGTTACGTTTGAACCTATAGCCAGATATTCAATTTCTTTGTCAAATCAATTAATATGCAAAAGAAGTTAATGTAAATTTCATATGTTAACATATACGATAAGCTTAGTCATATAGTGTTCAGAAGCACTTACCAGAACATCGAATTATTCACAAATAGTAACACTAGTCAATGTGCTAGCATTCAGTGTTCCTTTGGGGCTGCCAAGCTGACAAAATTCGTTTAAAATATTCTATTAACCCTTTGCCGCAAAAGGAACTATCACATCACAAGTAATTTCTTCTAGGCGATTGGAAACCGCATGGTTTCTATATGACCAAGGTTTTGCTTAAGGGGACATATAAATGTTTACTGACGGAAATTGGAGACATTTTTCTTCCAGGTTTTTATGCATCTGACGTTTAAAGCCAATTCTTCTATCTCTGCATTTCGAATACGCCTCTTTTACGTTTCAACCCGTAAATTTGGTAGCCTCCCTTTAATATGACATTGGCTTATACTTATTTTATATTTTTTTTCTTTTTTGCAAAAAGGTTTTTAATCATAGATTTAATCTACCTATAGAGTGGAATAATAAAATTGTCGCTCTAGTATTCTATTTCCTTTGATAAAAGTCGGTTTTCTTTTTTGTTGGGGACCATCTATTAGTTTGCCAGCTGTGTACCTGTATCGAGGCTATTATTGAGGCTACAGGCATCTATATTAAATAAATATCAGTTCTACTACATAAGTCAGTCATCTAAATTGATTTTTTTTCAATAAAACTTTTAAAATAAACTTGTAGTGTTGTTTTCTTTAAGGCGACAATTTTATCGTTCCACGCTGGATATACAGTGTGAAGGAAGAAAGACAATAAAAATACCAATCCTAAAATACAGAGACAGATATTTCTAATATGTATTGATTTCGAGGAATTGTATGACATGCAGAAATCAAAACGGAATGTGAACAGACATCTCGCTGTTCAACACTCTCCATACTGTACATATAGACATAGCCTCGTCTGAACTCCAATCTCTGGTCCCCCCTCGCCAATCTTTCACGAAAAACACCCGTCTAGCTGAATCCACTGTGAAAAATTTCCCCCACTCTATATCTGTGCCTAAATCAAAACGCGGATTCCATGAACAAAGCTTCTTTCTTAGAACTGCACGCCTGTGGAACTCTGTTTCGTCTGCCTGCTTCCCTCCGGACTATAACTTGGATGTTTTCAAGTCCAATGTTAACAAATTCCTAATGAACCGCCCCCTTAAGTAAACACTTCAGCAAATCTCCTCACTAACGTAATGTACTTGCAACAACCCTTATCCCTGAGTGGCTTCCGGGCCTTGATAAGTGGTGATCACTGTGTAAAAAAAAAGCCTCAAATAGAAGCCCCTTGCGCCCAAGTTGCAGTGTGTTTTGTTTGGGGTGAATAACAGAAAACAATACAGTTTATTGGAAATTTATTAAGTGGTTATTTGAGTCTGTAATAAAAAAAATAATAAATCTCCTGTTGATCTTACAGAGGAGAAAAGATGCGGCCAGTACTTCCATTGGTGCTAATTTTTAATCGATTGCTGAATTCAGTCTCATTCTCAGTATGGTTGCTAATCTCTCGGTCTTAGCGATTGTCTTCGTTTAAATTCTCTATATGTCAGATTTTTAATTGGGAACTTTTACTTGAGACGAGTTTTATTATTTGTTACCTAATCACAATTCGTGTCGCATTTTGAGCTTCTTTGTGTGATTGGTTGGGCAATGAAAACTTGGCTCCACCTTTAAAAAGTGGGCCATTATTTTAATCTTTAATATAGGACTAAATTCCATTTCCAAATTTGTATGGCTTAGTATCATGTTCAGATCAGAAGTATGCCTTCGTGGCATTTTTAATTGTAACAACACCTTCGTTCCTTATTAATTACAATTATCATTTTCTGAAAATTCTGTGTAAAATTAAACAAAACAGTCAATTGTAACGTGAAGGTAACATTTCAAATATATTCAAACATATAATCTGAATTTGTTAATTTTCTCTCATAAGTCAGATTACATCTGAAGATGCAATATGTTAACGTCAGGATTTGATCACGGCCTATATATCTATCGTTATTCATAATCAAACTAGGTGTTCTTATCTTATTCAATAAAATATGATCTAGAGTTCAGAACATGTTTAATTCTACTAGCTTTTTTTAAGATCACCTGCTTTTAGAATTCTTTTCATACCCCCTATTTCACAATTAGTACCGATCTACAGAAATATAAACATAATGTGGGGCTAAATCTTGTAAACTCTCGACTCGTGTTATCCACGATAAATATCGCCAATATGGAACTATAATTCTTGCGCTTAGATGCAATATGCTTAGTTTCATTAAACAAAAATAGAACAAGATTGTTTGTGAAAATGGTATCATGCGATATCCTGTGTCCCTAGAATGTGCGGATCCTGTATTTATTTCAATTAATTATTGTATAATTAACGAAACCTAATTTATCGATGCATCGACAAGAATAAAACAGTTCAAATCTCACCCTTATTACTTCATGTAATTATTTTGGACGCTTTAATTTTACCCCCTCATCTGTTATACCTTTCATCCTCTACCTTCCTTCTCTTTTAATTATGTTCTCGCACACATGCTCTCCTCATAGATCGATGTGTCACTTTACGTTTATATGTTTGTCAGTTAATTATTTGTATTTTAACTTTTCATTTACGTGATTTTATCTGTTTTTATCTTGAGAACCAATGACTTATTTGGTAAGACTATTATATACAAAGTGTCTTTGAATGTTCTGGCACATTTATTGGTCAAAGAAATTTAAATAACAATTAAATGAAGGAATTTTTTAATGTACGTAGAATGCCATTTTATTTCACACGGCCTTAAATATTAAATCGGCCAAATATTTCCCATCATTGCAAACACACGATTGTAGACGTTCACGAAAGTTTTCCAGAACTCGATAGAACATTTTGGGAGGAATAGCAGGAATTTCAGCACGAATAGGTCGTTTTAATTCTTCAAGAGATCGAGGGCTGAATGCTTTTGACTACAAACGTCCACAAAAAGTAAAATTGAATGGGTTTAGAAAAGATTTTGCAGGCAAACGAATATTACCACGCAAAAGTATCTAATGATTCCGAAACATTTCCTTTAAAAATGTACATAAACTGAAACAGGAATCAATTTTGACCTGTGTGAAATAAAATGGCATTCTACGTACATTTAATAAAAAAAATTTTTAATATTTTTTCTTTATTTAATTATTTAATATTTTGATCTAGTAGGGACTAATGAATACAACGGGGTTGTTAGATAGTGCTCGATAACAAGAGCAAAATATTTTTTTTATTATTTAATCGAGGGTAAACAGTTACATTTGGTCGCTACAAACAACCATCTGTTTCAATCAATTAGATTTCTTAAGGCGACCCTGAACAATTCGACGCTCCGTCTTAAATTTATTTATCTACAAATAAACGCCCCTTGATCTTTATTATATAGTAGAGTATAATATCTGACATAGGGCGTGTTCTTATGAGGCGGCGAACTTTTAATTGACAACTCTATTTTTATTAATTGCAGATTTGTCAACTATCGGTTATTTCAGTTCAGCTTGGTTTGACAGTAAATTGATCGTATCATTTGCAATTTGTCGGTTCCTTCATGATGGATTGCCAAATTAAGCTAAACTCAAAAGAACCGATAAGCAAGGACCCGTGGCGCAGAGGTTATGGTACTTGGAAAAAACAATTGTAAAAAGTGATATTATCCCGAAGGTTAAATCCTCAGTGTGGGCAACCGAAAAATACAATTGCAAATTGCTTAGGACTTCTATCCAGTCATGGTTGACAGAACAAGAACCTGCTACCCTCGTGAAGTAAATAAAGAGTTCCGCTCGAAATTCCGTCCAGATTCCCGAGTTCGACAAGATACACCTGAAGAAGATCGGCGGTTACATTGACCGAAACGTTGTAAAAGTCATATAGTCCGATTAATCCAAATAATACGAAGAAAAATAGAGTTGTCAATTTAAATTTGTACGCCTCTAAGAAAATACCCGGTGCATTGATTATAATTCTTAATATTGTTTTTCGAGAGAAGCTGATGCTAAATGTCACAAATGGTCAAAGAATATAATGTCAGAGTGATATTGAGGTATAACGAAGGCACAAAATATGCATGAATAACGAAAGAAACGGCAGTAATAAATACAGCTTTATGAATAATAGTATGCAATTTGAAAACGAAAAAGATTAGTGAACGATTTTCACGTTGCAATATTTTACAACATATACTTGGTATATCTATGATGCTTTCACAGCTAAAACCGAGTAGAAATTTTAGGTAATTCGCAATTGTATTTTAGTATGCCACGGAGGATTGACACGTAGAAGTGAATTAAACCAAGCACTTTTTTTACATAAGAGTTACCTCTTATCAAGACCTAGAGGCCACACAAGGAAAAGGGTTAAAGAGTGTACAGAAGTCAAGGGGACAATATCGTAGTAATCGTTAGCAGTGGAAATTTGGTAAATTTGATTAGTCAAAGGAAACGGCTCATCATCTTGAGGACGACCATAATGTAGTCAGCTGGAAAGCAGGCAAACGTAAGAGAGTTCCACAGGTGTGCAGAAAGAAGCTTTGTTCTTGGAATATACGTTTAGGGTAAGGCACAGATAAAGAGTAGGGGAAACTATTGATAGACGTTTAAGCTAGACGAGTGTTTCTCGTGAAAGTTTGACGAGGGGAACCATAGATTTCAACTCAGACGAGCACTTTCCATGAAAATACAATAAAACAGAGACTGGCTCGAAACATCTCTTCTGTGAGAAATAGGTTGCATGGAAGAGAAAAGGGTAGCCTCTACTAGGCTTCTAAGTCTATTTTAACTCTGCCAATGCAGGATAAGGTTTTCCTAGCAGCTCTTGCACAGATGTTGCACTATTACTTCATCCGTGGACATACCTGGCTGGCTCTTATATATTTAAAGAATTGCATCATCAGTGAGATATCTACTGGATCGATAGAAGGATCCCTCTATTTTTCCAGCGACCTTGGTAAAGGATTTGATGTACGTGTTTCATTTCAAATCAGGTGTGAAGGTCAAGCCCAGAAGCTTGTCAAAACATGGAGTCACACCACGGCGAGAGACATTCATTTCAATTGGTGTCAGATGGGGATCAGAGCGTTGATTATGTAAAGATAGAAGCTTGGTTTTAGTTGCATTAAAAGTGACCAGCCACCTCTATCCCCATTGTACCACGTGCTCAAGATCAAAGGAGAGAGAATAAGAGAGAAGCCGGTCGTTTACGGCGTTTGATGTGTTGCCATAGATCGTAGTGTCGTCAGCATAAATGTCTATGAATGATCAAAGGATGTGATTTATCCGTTAGGTCAGGAGTCCCTGTGGAAAATTCTATCATGAGTGTCGCGAGACTATTTTTGCTTTTAGATGCACAGTAGTACTAACTGTCACGAGTTCACTACTTATTACTACATATAAGTGTATGTGAATATATATATATATATATATATATATATATATATATATATATTAAGAATGGTGAACTTATCTATAATTTAGAATTAATGTTTCCATGTTGTATTATGTTGTATACAACGTCTGCTTAGTAGGTCATCGTTGACCAGCGTATTCACTTCTACTTTACTCTCAACAGGACCCTAGTTCAGTAATATACACCTGAAGAATGCTGAAGGTTACACCGGTCGAAACGGCAAAAAGATCACACATAATGGAGAGAACAGTAGTCAGGATAAATAAAATAATACAAATGATCGATCTTCATCTCCAAACGTCAGAAACAATAACGTTCTTTGTAATTACATTCTCATGCTAATACTTTATGTGTGTGTGTATATATATGTGTGTATATATATATGTATATATGTATTTATGTATATGTGCGTGTACGTGTGTGAATGTGTGCGTGTGAGTGTATGTATTTTGCAACAGTATCTCACCAATATTTTTATTCGTATCAGCAATGAAAGTGAAAGCAACGATAGAAGTTGAGGTAGTCAGCTGGTGTACAACAAGTACAGACTAGATAGAAAGACTGTGTATAAAAGAAAAGATATTTTGAATAAATAAAATTATAGAAAGAAAAATCAAAAAAGAGTAGCTGATTTAACTTAGTTGCTTTTGCGTTTGTTGTTCATGAAGTACGCTGAAAGTGTATTTTAAATAAGGCAGATGGACAGAAAGTTTTATTAAAACAAGTGAAATAAAATACAACAAATGAGAGTAGAGAATTTAAAATAATAGCGTGTCCGATGGAATAAGAAAAAGTACAAAGAATAAAGTCAATCAATTAATCTGTAAACTTGTATATCAATCAGTTAATGGAATGAGAAACGCGCAATGAGGAATGTTGTCGTTCTATGAAAAAAGAATAAAAACGCATGTGTTCATTCAAGTTTAGACTTGCTTACTGAATAATAGAGATAACACACCACTGAAACAGACATACATACGCATACGCACGTACACACACACACACACACACACACAGGCACACACAGGCACACACATACGCATACACAAGCCTGATGGTTGAGACGTTTACGATGTTTGATTATAATATAGGCTATGCGTTTGAACACACTAGGAGTTATACTAGTTGATAAATCTGTCATGATGAGTTGGAAAGACAGCAGATTCCCAAAATTAAAAAGACCGTAGTTGTCCCCCGTATATATATATATATATATATATATATATATATGTTTGTGTGTATATATATGTGTGTGTGTGCATATGTGTGCATATATATATATATATGTATTTATGTATAGGTGTGCATGTGTGTGTGAATGTGTGTGTGTGAGTGTATGTGTACATTTTTACCATTATACCGCTTTACTGAGAACAGGCACACATTTTATGCTCGTTCAAAAAGTTCAGTTTCTTTGCTATATAAAAGCGTACAATTGTTTCGATCCTAACTAATATTTATGTATATATATATATATATATATATATATATATATATATATATATATATATATATATAGTTCACTGAACCGTAGAATCCCGTGATATGGCATTAAAAATTAGCAACAGAATACAGTATATAGTACATATGTATATAATCAAATAACATTTACATTTATACATTATTAATTTGAATTAATACAACGAATGTCACTTTTAATCGACTAATAAGAGAGAATTCCGCTTATTTGATTGCGGAAAAGTTGATTATGAAAGTGGTAAACACTGTTTGTACGTAATGCCATCCTTGACCATCGGCCATTGTATCTGATTTGTCAAAATCGGCGTTGAAGAGGTAGTGACGACTTAGTTTATAAGATTACGATTTATATGTGATTATAAATAACATCATAAGGTTGGACAAATACCGAAACTAGGGCCCGAAAAACATCGTATTCCACATCGAAACCTGGAGAAAACGTGTTTTAGCGCTACCGTATCCCTGTGTTCTACTGTATATCCGTTTTTATTTTTATTTCAGTAAGGGTACTTCATTACCGCTAAGAATATACATAACAATTAAACAAGAAAAAGTCGCATAAATCTAGAAATATACTTCTCTCTTAAATAATCTGGACATTTATAATTTGAAAGATTTTATTTTATAGATCTTTAAGGTCTTGCATTATATGCGATGTGTCAGCTACATAGCCCTGTACCATCAATAAATATCAGTTATAAGTGTTAAAATACAATTGTTAGTTTGGTGCAAAAATAATGTCGTTTTTGATGTCCAACTTTATGTCAGAAACCGACATTATTTTTGCACCAACCCAATATTTTAAATAAAGCTACAAACCTTAGATGTTCATATTTTTTATGTATTTTTCCCTTGCATTGGCTTAACATTATTAATTTGGGTTTATTATTATTCGACCACGCGGTGTTTTCATACTACAACCTTTCGGGCTTGGTGCTGCTATTCGGAATAATTTGAATTAATTTGGATTTAAAAATTTTTTATTTAATATATATATATATATATATATATATATATATTAAAATGAAAATTACAATTGAATTTACTAAAATGAGTAAAGATGGTAAAATTAAAGTAAATTATAAATATTAATAGTAAATTATAAATATTATTTATAAAATTATCTCAGCCAGATATAAAACTCGATAAAACCAAATAGGAAATAGAGCTTATAATATGAGCAAACAGTTAATAAAATATGTTAAAAAAACACTTTGAAATGAATTAAAAACATATTTAATCTGAAAAGGAAACACTAGATAAATGGATAGTCCTTAATCCGCGGAGTTTCGAAGAAATACTCTCCTTCTCATCAGAGAGTAGGAATTGGAAAAAAGCGGGATCGGATTTTGCATGCAGAAGTATTTGATGAAACAACAAGTAAGTCAAAGATCTTACTTGAAAACAAAATAAGTTAAGCAGAGGGAATATGGTACAGAAAAAGGTGATTACACATGAATGGATAGTCTGGTGGAAGATAAAAAATCCACTGACGGTAAAATCCAAATGTAAAAATCAAGAAAGTTAAAAGAATTTCCATTTGTACAAGTAAAATCCAAAGACATCCCGTAATTTGAAGAAGATGGTCCATAATAATCCAAAGGCAGAAATCCATGGAACTTGTATTTTCATCAAATACTTCTGCATGCAAAATCCGATCCCGCATTTTGCTAATTCCTACCCTCTGATGAGAAGGAGAGTATTTATTCGAAATTCAGCGGATTATGGACTATCCATTTATCTAGTGTTTCCTTTTCAGATTAAATATGTTTTTAACACATTTCAAAGTGTTTTTTAACATATTTTATTAACTGTTTGCTCATATATATATATATATATATATATATATATATATTTGTATATATATATTAAATAAACATTTTCGAATCCAAATTGATATACCGAATCCAAATATATATGTATGTATGTGTGTGTGCATACAAATATATATAGTAATTAATGCGAAACTTTTTCCACCTACCATAACTATGATGATGTTCAAATCGCGTACGCTTATCTAATTCAATTATACAACATAATATTTAAAAATCACATATAAATCGTAATCTTATAAACTAAGTCGTCACTACCTCTTCAACGCCGATTTTGACAAATCAGATACAATGGCTGATGGTCAAGGATGGCATTGCGTACAAACAGTGTTTACCACTTTCATAATCAACTTTTCCGCAATCAAATAAGCGGAATTCTCTCTTATTAGTCGATTAAAGTGACATTCGTTGTATTAATTCAAATTAATAATGTATAAATGTAAATGATATTTAGCTTATAATTATTTTATAGTAGGAAGTAATGTTGGCATTTCCACGAATTCATGTAATTATATATATATATATATATATGTATATATATATATATATATACATATATATTATATATATATAGTACCGCCAAAAAGAATGTTCGCACTGTCATTTTTTTCCAAAACTGCATATTTAAGCTAAATTAAATGCAACTGTTTAAACAACCTATACCTCATTTAATGTGCCTTTTATTAATCTATAAGTTTACCTGTTCATATTTGACTTTTAAGTTAAGTATCCTATACTAGTATTCACGTCAATTTAAAAACATAAACTTCAAATCGAGAAGGCAAAATCGGCAAATGGGCTTAAAATCGGCAACAAAGAATCTTTAATTGTAATTGTTGTTGTTCCAGATCACACAAAGTAACATTTAGTCCATATGCCTCTACTTTCTTTTAGTGATCGTAAGGAGTTCATTAATCGCCACTTTTCTGGTTTATCCAATAGAGAATTGGCCGCAGATTGACATGTGATAAGAAAACTGTACGAGTGCTGCATAAAAGCACGAAAAACCGGCAGTGTTTGTGATGTCCCTTAATCTGATGGTCCTAGTGTTAGTTCTTATAGGGGATATAATGCTATCAAGACAGATTTGATATAGCTTCCTAAATTCAACAACAGTGTAATCTTATAAAAACTGTTCTTTTTCTGCCGTGTAATCCTGTAAAAAAGTGTTCTCTTTCTACAGATTGAAGGAATTTAAATTGCAAGGCTATGTTGCAAAACGCAAGCCGATGATTTCAGTAAAGAACAGAAAGCGCCGTCTTGATTTCTTCAAATGCAATGAAGATCATGACTCTTCATATTCGTCAAATCCATATTAAATAGAGAAGTAGTAAACCACCTCAGCAGAAACACCATTCTTAGTGACACGCAATATGGCTTCCGTTCTGCTAGATATACAGCTGACGTGTTAACAGAAATATCACATAGAATTAGCGAATCTCTCGACAAAGGTTTCATTTCTAGGGCAATTGCTCTTGACATACCAAAGGCCTTCGACAAGGTATGGCATAAAGGCCTACTTCACAAGATTTCCAGCTAGGGTATTACTGGACATGTTTTCTCTATCATTAAATCATTTCTCTCTGATAGGCTCATAAGAGTAGTGTTTGATGGGCAGAAATCAGAGGCCCACAGTATTAATGCTGGAGTCCCTTCTTGATCTACATCAATGATCTCCCAAAACACATACTAAAATCATTCGTTGGCATCTATGCTGATGACACGACTATCTATGGCAACACATCAAAGGTCGTAAATGGCAACGTTCTCTCTGGTTCTCTCTCCTCGGATCTTGAGTGCGTGGTTCAGTGGGGGAAGAGGTGGCTAGTTACCTTTAATGCATCTAAGATCAAGCTCCTATCATTACATCATAAGCGTTCTGATCCCCATCTGGCATCGATTGAAATGAATGGCTCTCGTCTGGGGGAGGCCCCATGTTTTATAAGCTCCTGATATGAAATGGAACACATACATCAAGTCTGTGGCCAAGGTCGCTGGGAAAATAGTGGGATCCTTCTACCGCTCCAGAAGATATCTCACTAATAATGCAATTCTCTTTCTGTACAAAAGCCAAGTACGTCCAAGGATGGAGTACTGCTGCCACATCTGGGCAGGAGCTGCTAAAAATAGTCTATCCTGCCTTGACAGAGTACAAAATAAACTTCGTGGCTTGGTGGGGGATGACCTTTTCTCTTTCCTGCAACCTCTCTCCCAGAGAAGAGGCGTTGCGAGCCTGTCTCTGTTTTATCGTTATTTCCATGGCAAGTGCTCATCTGAGCTCCATTCTCTGGTCCACCCCCGTCAATCTTTTACGAAAAACACCCGACTAGCTGAAACCACTGTAAATAATTGTCCCCACTCTTTATCCGTGCCTAAATCAAAACGTAGATTCCATGAACAAAGCTTCTTTCTTAGAATTGCACGGCTGTGGAACTCTCTGCTGCTTGCCTGTTCCCCCCCCCCAATTCAACTTGGATGTCTTCAATCCAACTCAACCAAATTCCTGATAAACCGCCCCCTTAAGTAATGACACCTTATCAAATCGCCAATACTAAATATTACTACGATACTATCCCACTAATTAGTGTACACACAATAACCCTTATCCCCGAGTGGCTCCTGTGCCTTGATAAGTGGTGACCCCCATGTAAGAAAAAGTGATTTTTAGCGACAAAAGCAAGTTCAATAAGCTATGGTTCTTATAGTAGTTAGGACGTATGTCGAAAAGACTAAGAATTTTATCCTAAGTGCACAGTTTCAACGCAGCAAGGTAGAGGAGGTTCTATTTCGGTGTTGGGCGTTATTGGTGCCAATATTTCTATGATTGTCATTATCATCACTTATACTTAGACAAACATGGATATTTTTCATCGAGTCCGATTTCTTTTATTTGTGAATTAATTTCTAATTTCATACTTTTTTAAGATTATTTAAAACTTTTTTTTCAATACAGCTCCCCATTTTTATTTTAAACAGAAAATTATAATTTGAATGAGTAAAAAATATTTAACTTTTTTTATTCTTTTCTTTTTTGCTGATATTTTTTAAATAATTAAATGTGATTGCAAAAAACGTTTAAAGTTTGAAGGTTTTAGAGGTGAAATTATGTCTTTTTTTGTATTTTACTTCAGTAAGTTTTAAGAGAGCAAGGGGCTCCTTCCTGGAGCTAACACTTGATTCCGTTATGATTTAAATTTATATCCGAGGGCTCTTTTAAGAATAGATACTGTTCCCTTTATGGATGCGATTTGTATCTCGTTACAGCTTGGTCTTCCATTGATTGCTTCTAAGCATTTATGAAGATTCTTTTTTATTAAGCCAGTTGCTCCTACCACAACCGGTATAATGTTTATTTCTTTCAGAGACCATGTCGTTTTTAGATCATTTTTTAGGTCCTGATATTTTGTTATCTTTTCCCGTTCAGCTCTGTTAAGGCCGAAATCATTTGGGACTGTGACATCGACAATGAGTGCAGTTCTTTCAGGCTTGTTCCATATAACAATATCTGGTTTGATGGCCTTGTCTTTTATGTATCTGCCTGCCTGTATGTCTTTGTCATAGAACACGTTCACATTTCTGTTTGATGTTATTGGTGGTGGTTCATGTTCCCAGATATTCGGCGATCTGTCAAGTCGCATCTCTCCACAGATCTTCCAATGGAGGTACTTGCATATTTTGTTGTGACGAGCAGTATAATGGCCATCTGCCAATAAGATTGGGCATGCAGACATTAGATGGCTTGCGCTTTCAATCGCTGAGTGGCAAAACCTACACTGGCCATTTGTTTGTAGGCCAGCCATTTTTTTAAATTCATTTGTAAGTAAGCCCTGATCTTGCTCGGCTACAATAAGTCTTTCCTCATCAAATGGAAGTCTCCCACTCTTGAGCCATTGGAGTGAAGCATCTTTGTCTATGTACTTCTGGTTCAGCTCCTCTAGGAACTTCCCTGCTCGCTTATTTTGTTTCCATCCTTCTTTTCTTGTCTCTATCTCTATTTCTGTGTATTTTTCCTTTTTATTCTTGAAATTTGTGTCGGTGGTTAATCGTGTACATCGACAGTGTTCTCTGGTATGACTTCTCCAAAGTTTTCAGCAAGCTTTGTGATTGAGGTTTGTTGAGAAAGATGAGTATGATGGTCTTTCACCATTTCCATTGTCACGTCCGTTGAACTTTTAATATATTGGTCCATGCTTACTATAGTGGCTCGATATGCATGGTTGAATTCAGTGAGGGCTAAGCCCTCTTCCTTTCGTGGTAGGTATATCCTGTCCACGCATTGGTTTCGGTATGTTACCTTATGTAGGGATAGTTGTTTCCTGGTCTTGATATGGAGCCTGTTTATGTTATATTGAGGCCAGTCTCGTGTGTGGTAATAAGCATGTATCATAAATTCATTTCTAATTTGAGTCGCGTAAATAACTTACTGTGGGTTTCTTTTTACTATTTTTACATCCTCGTGATAACCTTATAATAATTTTTAGTTGATTTATTATTTTATACTTCACAGGAACACAGAGCCGGTTTCCCAATTGTGTCAGGCAAGATAGGAAAATTTGATAGAAGTTTAAAAAGAAAGAAATACAAATTTCGTAGTAAATATATGTAAGATATTTGTTTTTTTGTGTGTTTTTATTACTTTGTAAGAAAATTGTTAACAGTAATCAATCAAAGGAAGAAGATGGCTGTTTTTCTACTATCAATTTTTTGCTTTAAAAATTATAAGCCTCTTTTTCGATCCAATAATGATATATAAACTATGGCTTGTAAAATGTGGTAACGCAAATTGATCATTAATTGCCCTCGATCAATCGGAGAAGAGATAAAAGAATTTACGGAATCTACAAAAATACTTACGTGGGTTGCTCTAAAAGTAAAGCTTCCCATTTATTAACTAAAAAAGTTGAAGTGCTACGAAAACGGGAATATCATTAAAACGAGAAACCATTCCCTGCCTCAGAATTAATATTTCTACATAGTCATCACCATTCGCATGCATTTTGGCAGGGATTCAATGACGCACATCCACGCAGGGGTTACGTTTTTAAATTCTCACACCGTAAACAGAGAGATGGGACTTCCATATCATTAATGCATAAGTGACGTCATCATAACAATGCAATTTGCAATCTTGCCTGATCCATTCATGGGTAATAAAAGAACTGGAAGCATTACTTTTAGAACCCTTCTCGTAAATGCCAATAAAAAGGAAACAAAATTAGTAAATTTAATGAAAATAAGCGTAAAATTAAACCACGTGAAATATTTAAACGTAAAATCTGTAAATACATTTTCGAAGAAGCACGAATTATATATGAACTTATTTATGCACAACTAAATAAACAAATGTTGTTTTAGTCTTATGTGATACGAAAGAAATTATGTCATATATTAGCGATTAAAGATATTTTAGGCTGAAATGTAATGTCGATTTTTTACTACCTTTATTTTTGTTTTTTTTTTTTTAAGTTTCTCACGTAAAATCTAAGTCCGGCTAACTTGCCATTTTGAATGTGATTTGAGGTGTTCTGTAATTTATTCCGGCATTCTGAAGACTGGTTGAAATTATTATGAACAGCCAGACTGCATTGCTCAAATGAAATTATTCTGATATTTCCTTATTGCTCAAATATATTCAAGACGTCAGGTGGAATATGTGCAAAATTCTTTCATATATTTCTATATATTAATCGTGGGGGAATGAACCTCTTTACTACTTTCCTTGTGAGAGTACGTATTTGAGAAAAGCAGTTTATGTCGAATAATATCATTAATTATAAACGGCGAAATATTCGTAGTGTTCAAGAATTAAGTTTTACAGTTCTCAGATCAATCTATCGAGCAATGGAGAGTAAAATTGTTGTTGATTCGTCTAATATACTGTAACTCAACATTTTTACATCATCTAAGGTACAAATAAAATGTCTCTTACAAAGGATATGTTAACAACACTCTTATAGCCATTGTTGTAATACATTGATGCTTTAGCTTTCTCTAATCGTATATGCATTTAGTTCCACAAAACTGAATTTAAGTACCATTTGTTCAATAGTTTGGAAAAGGTATGAACTCACTTATAGCTGATTCTATACTCGTCAAGTCACGTAATCCAAGAATAATCTATAATATAAATATAATCTGGCTGTTTAAATGTATGTATGCATGTATATATGTATGTATGTCTGCCTAAAACTTTCGATAGAGGCAATGCATTTTCACGGTATCATTTTGAAACTCAACCCTTCGGCCGACAAATATCGAAAAATTGGCTAAAACACACTCTTCATCCTCAGCTGGGCAGTTTTCTACAAGGAGTGGTCGCTTTTTTCGCCGATATTTTCGAAAGTTATCCTCTTTTTTCGATCAACTAGCCTTAATTTACTTCTCCACTTACGGTTTGGCGATGAACGCAACGGCAAAGACGTCACGTTTTGTTTTTCACGTTCTTTTCCTCCTTCGCGGTACTGGTTTGAGTCTGCCTGCGTACAACCACTAATATTTATTTTTTTGCTCAACACACACCTCCAAACACTCAGGCAACGCCGACCACCCAGTCTAGTATGTAATAGTTCCTATAAGTACAATAACTAAGTATATATGCCCCTATTTAGTTGCCCCATCGTGAGGTCTGTTTTTATTGTGGAGAAATTCCGCTTTTCACGGCGGGAAACTCAGTATTTGGACGGAAATAAAATTTTCATAAATCAACAAGGATTTCTCCTTCCCTTATCGATGCCAGAAAAAAATAAGTGTTTAATTAAACAGATACTATACCTTCTCGGTCAATCAATTACATGTTGGATAATAATAAACTTATTCGATTTTTCATATTTGTCTTATATAACATCATAAGTTAATCCGGTCCACCATCGAATCATCTTTAACCCTCATATGTGTTGCCAGGAATTATGCTTGGGTTTTGTCTTCTTTCAAGAATTTTTACAATTCTTGATTCCGACTTCAAAAAGGAAGCTAGTTGTCATTTTACTAATATCTTATTATCTACTCTTCTGTTTCTATTAATACAACTTTACATTTCTTGCCAATTCGAAGTGCTCTTTTGGGAGGGGAATAAATTTTGTCGAGATTAACAACCAAATTTAGTTATTACTAAAATGAAAAAATTATGTTTTATCATTGCTGTTGTCTTGGCGAGAAAAATGTTTGAAATAGCAGACATTTATATATATATATATATATATATATATATATATATATATATATGTGTGTGTGTGTGTGTGTGTGTGCGCGCGCGTGTGTGTGTGTATATTTAAATTGTTCCAGAAATCAAAATAGGCATGAAAAAACTAAGTTGGTTTTTATAAAATAAAATAATTAATCACAATTATAAGATGATCAAATATTGAAATCAAGGGAAAAGGTAGTCCCTATGACGGTTTTTATGTGGGAAAAATCTTAATCCTCAACGAAAAAATTGCCGCAGTCTAGAAAGATTTCTTTAGTTAGCGATTATTGAAATATAAACTATAGTATCAGAACAGATAATACATTTTAACATCAACCCTATTTTGAAAAGTAAACAGAAAATTAATATAAAATATACATGGTCAGCTAGTATATGAGTCATATATAAATTAAATAAACACATTGATGTTTAAATTGTACAATATTACCTTATTAAGAGTAAGTCTTCTTAAGTCTTAAAGGAGGTATGTATAAAACTAAGTACACACACATATGTACAGCGATATACACACATGCACTTACACACACACACACGTGAGCACGCACATACACACCAAATATATCCATGCGGAATCATTATGCTATCCAACTGGTCCAATAAATATAACCTCGTCCAACTTCTTGCATTATATTTGTAGAGGAAATGCCCACTTCCTTTGGTTCTAGAACTGTCTATAACAGTGTCAAAAATGATGGACATTTCCGATTGAAAGTTACTGAACAAGTAATTCTCTGATATCTTTACTGATTTTTGTGAGTTTTATCCTCATAGACGATGTGTATGTTCGGCAACCACATTCACAATTAGTTCATCCATCCACTTTATATAGTTTATAGGTCAAACTATGTAATATAGTAAGACAAATCCTACACGTCTATATAAATACCGTGCATGTATGTCTCTGTTTGTCTATTTAGGTATTGATTACGAAACTACGAAACGACTCTCAAGTATGTTGCATGCAATTATATTATGGTTGATATAATGCAATGCAATCCTATGTAATGTATAGCTACTTAAACAATAGAGGGTCGTGATATAGTTTGTTTGACATCTAGCTAACAAAGTTATCTCTGTTTAAATGAATTTCCAATTGTAATATTTTATCAGATTTATTACATATTAAAATTGCAATTAGATCGTTGCTATAGATTATAAAATGTATGTCAGTCCGAATAGACATCTGTGTAACACTGTAATTCAGCCAAGACAACATTAAAATTGAGACTTACATGCGTAAATTGTAAGTTTTAATATTTTAATTAAAATATTTTGACAGTCCTCTGATCATTATTAAAACTGCGTCTTTTTTTGATAACTACACGCAGATAATTTTAAACAATTGAACTGTTTTTTAGAAGTCATATCATGGCTTCGAATTTTCGTTACGATGATCAACACTTTATTGGAACGTTTTGTGATAATTCACTCTCGTTCACTTGTTACGGCATTATATTCTATTGGTTGGTTGGTTGGTTGGTTGGTTGGTTGGTTGTTTTTGTTTTACGGTATATCAACCCTTTTTAGGTTATTTAATGCCAAATCAATTTTGAAGAAAATTTTTTTAATAGAATATATCTGTTGTTTTCAAGTCGGTTTCTATTTAACCCATAGTTGGGACCCTAACAAGAACTACCACTCCGGGTTAGAGTGGACCTGGGAGCAATTGCAATTAATCCCCACTTCCCAAAGCCCGCAAGATGGGACCTCACCACTGGATATAGTTTAAGGTTATATCCAGGACCATATTCGATTGGTGTAAGGCATATGTGCTTAGTTTGTTTAAAGTCTGTAAACTTGTATTTTCGTAGTATATGTTATTGCAAAATATCTAAGTATTTTGAGTCATATGTTTTCTCCTTTACCCGTCGATTTTCATTAATTAGTCATCGTCTATTATTTTGGTCAGTTTATGAAATCCTATTACTATTATTATTTTATTTTTGCGCTTTTCTGTGATTCCCTGGTTTTTACTAATAAGTTATCATTCATGATGTTTATTAATCTCCACTGCAGGAAGTTACGTACATGGTCAGGTTATTTATTTTTTTCAAAAGCTAGCCCACTAAGTTAAATAATAAAATACCGAAATAGCCTCGTAAAGACGTTCTAAGAGATTGGCAAATAATTACTCCTTCTCAAAATGAAAATTTAAAGCCTGGGACAGTAGATCTTATATTTAATTATCTAATTAGTAAAAGCCATCAATTTCCGTCAACTTCTAGTCATCTCCGCTCTCTCCCGCTCTATATTTAAATCTCTTTCTTTTTTTTTTTTGTTTGTCTTTCTGCATATATTTATACGCCGGAACTGGGCTCTATAAATATCTACATAATAATACGCTCAAACAATTGTATGTGTATACCTAAAGGCTGTACATTAATATCATGATGTTATCGTTAACGTCGGGCCCCTATAAAATATAAATATTTCACACACTTTCATAATGACTCGGTTTATTCTGAAACTAAAGTAACCAAAATGTTTTTTAGGCCGGTAGCTATCGCCGAAATAGCTTGAAGTGTTCCTGGTTTAGAACAACAAAATTCAAGAAATAAAAAAAAAAGAATTCGTCGTTGCAAGCCAACAACCGCCGGGTTTGAGATCACCACCGTCACCCACCTTCATCTGTCTGCCTCTCCTAACCTTACCTGTCAATTCCTTTTATACATGTCTTTCGCGTGACTTCCAGAAATGCACATCTTTTAAAACTATGGGCGCCATCTTGATAACTCTCTCTTTCTTTCTCTCTCTCTCTCTCTCTCTCTCTCTCTCTCTCTCTTTCGTTTAACCTCGCCCGACACATACGCGGTAAGACCTCTGTTCGTTTGATATGTTTTTCCCTTTCTTTTTCTCCTTTCCTTCTGCTAACTTTAAACAACACAGAGTACTTAGTATTTTTAACATTCACCAAGGTGGTACAATTATCTAATTTAGTCTTGCAGCAATATACATCAGATAAAAATATAAGAATGAAATTTCTGTGGTTTCGCTAGTACTGTTTTATTTTGATACTTCAAATTTTACCGTCATTCTTTTAAGAATAACACTAATGTGTAAGATAAGAAATACATGATAACAAGTATATTGAAAACCCATAGCATACTGTCATAATAAACAAATAGAAGCATATCGTGTTCCATAATATATTTCAAGGTAACAACTCTTGATAAAATTGTGTTTTCAATCACCTGAAATTCGTGTTTAGACTTAATGTTTAATATAATTATACGTTTAAAAATATACAAATTAAAATAAATCACTTTATAGTTGCAATCCTTCTTAACAATTACATTTGGGAAGGCTAAACGCTGTAGGTACCTTCTGAGAAGGTTGGGCGTGGAGCCAGCACCCTCATCCCGTAATAAAAAAAAGAACTCAGTCGCTACAAAAGCATCTACAAAAGTCGTAGGTGCCCCTCCAGGGCGTCAAGAGCTATATATATATATATATATATATATATATATATATATATATATATATATATATATATATATATATTCCTCACGTGTTATCGTGCTCAATTCCTCAAGTAGACTACCTTACCTTATGTAATAACAAAGGTTAACCCCTTTATATTTATCGTTAGTTCACCTCGGAAACGCCGAGCTTATACATTTATATTCAATAAAAAAAAACTATGATTGAATATATTTATGAAAATGTATCAGAAGGCCACTTATTCTTTTTTATTGTTGTTCGAAATGAAAATCAATAAATACAGACTCCTCTGCAGTTGCTTCATTTTGGAACTGCCTATTCTTCGTCAATATGTCAAAAATGGAGGCAGGATACTATGGCAGATGTGGCAGAACTTCGATTTCTCCATGTTACCTCACTGATCTTAGAGTTTCTACTTCAACAACTGAAGAAAGAGTGGCAGTCTATTTCTCTGTGCGTGTGGGAGTGTGTTTCTGTGCGTGTTCATAAACGATACGATTCCGGTTTTTTGTTTGTTTGTTTGTTTGTTTTTTTTGCCATGCACTAAAATCTTCATTAGGAAATATTTTAAAAAAAATGAAAATATTGTGCGTGGGTCGTAATTTGTCTTTATGTTCTCAGTAGTTTCTGTAAAATAGATTAGTAAATTGCGGGAATTTTTTTTTATGGAAATCGCCGTAGACAAGGCATTTGACATAAAGAGCTAAAATACTACTTCCAAATAAAAATCAGCCAACGATAAGTGTTAAACGAGTAGATTCCGATTCAAAAAACCGCGTTTTCCCCCTTTAACAGAACCTTCGCTCATTAAATTTGAGCACTAAGGATAAAATTAAAAAGCAAGCATTACGAGGCTGTCGAAAGTAAACCCAAGGTCTACCTTCTAGTTACCTTTAACATATAACAAATTAAGTCTAATATTTGGTTAGGACAGTGATTGGGACGATGATGCCTTCGATGACCGTTATGTTAGCAACATCTACTTCAGTAGTATCCAGCATGTTTAGATTCTTATTTTTCTACTACTGAGCTTTAAAAGCGTGTAACACAATCCATAAGCAGCTGTCTCCAAATAATGTTTGATTTACAGGTGAAAATTCTCTATATATCAGGTTTCAAATCTGTAGACCAAAAATTGACGGAGGAGTTTGATAGAGGCCGTTTCCCAGACAGACAAGATCACTTATATATATATATATATTTATGTATATACATATATATATATATACTTATATATATATATATATATATATATATATATATATATATATATATATATATATATATAGTGAGAGAAACAGGAGAGAGGAAGAGACAAAGAGATTACAAATTAATCTCTTTAATTGAATATTTAATTTGATTAATGATATTTAATAAAGGATAGATAATATTTGATCAGATAATGTTACATTTTTCAAAAGAAAGTAACATTGTGTTACGTTTTAATAAATAAATTTATGTTTACCAATCGCTGATATTAGGGAGTAATAACCCATTTTCAAAGAAAGGCATTTCTTTTAATTTTACTGGTATTAAACGTAGGAAGGGTACATACAGAGTGGCCCACTTAAAAGTAACCCATTCTTTATAATCCTTCTCTAATCATCTTTATTCAGAGTAAGCGGCCCACTTAAAAGTAGCCCTATTACTCTAATCTTTCTCTAATCAATATTTTTTTTCCAGATTAAGCTTCCTAATTTCTTGAATCAGCATTTAATTTTTTTTTAAGTATGATCTTTTCGCTGCAGAAGAGAATAGTGATTGTGGTAGCCTATCAGAACACTAAGCAAGCGTTTATGTCCATCGCGTTCCCCGGATTTTCATCATGTGTCATCTCTATCTATATAAAAGCCAAGTACGTCCAAGGATGGAATACTGTTGCCATATCTGGGCAGGAGCTGCTAAAAACAGCCTATCCCGCCTTGATAGAGTACAAAATAGACTTCGTGGCTTAGTGGGGGGGTGCCCTTTTCTCTACCCTACAACCTCTCTCCCACGGAAGAGACGTTGCGAGCCTATCCTTGTTTTATCGTTATTTCCATGGCAGGTGCTCGTCTGAACTCCAATCTCTGGTCCCCCCTCGCCAATCTTTCACGAAAAACACCCGTCTAGCTGAATCCACTGTGAAAAATTTCCCCCACGCTATATCTGTGCCTAAATCAAAACGCGGATTCCATAAACAAAGCTTCTTTCTTAGAACTGCACGCCTGTGGAACTCTGTTCCGTCTGCCTGCTTCCCCCCGGACTACAACTTGGATGTCTTTAAGTCCAATGATAACAAATTCCTAATGAACCGCCCCCTTAATTAAACACTTCAGCAAATCTCCACACTAACGTAATGTACTTGCAATAACCCTTATTCCTGAGTGGCTTCCGGGCCTTGATAAGTGGTGATCACTGTGTAAAAAAAATGTGATTTTATCGTTGGGGGATTTAAAACAAAATGTTTATGCAAATAATTCTCACAATCTAAACCAAAGGAGAACATTACCAACGCTATCAGGAGAATTACTACAGAAGCTCTACAGGTAGTATCCGCAAACGTTGTTAAACGTTTTCAGAAATGCCGAGATGTCAACGGGGAGCACTTCCAGCATCTTTCATAACACTACAGGTAATTTAAACAATAAAAAAATGTTACTCCTTTCTACTTAATTTTAAATGAGCCCGCTGTACTTTATGTTGTTACAGCGAATTGTTCGCTAAAGGGCAGGTGGTTTTGAAAAACATTCTGGATTTATCTGAAGTTTTTGCGCTGTTTGAATAATAATGCACAATTTTTAAAAACATTTTCATATTATAATTTTCGAGATTTGAAAAACCAAATAAGAATGTTTACATCATTTACATACATAAATATATTCGTTTTAATATCTGAGCGTTTAGCGTTAAATACGACTTCAAAGCTACGTGCCAAAATTATCATATTAGCAGTTTTGTACATTCGCAGGAATGTACAAAACTGTTCCTACAGTTAATGCATGTCGAGCGAAACAAAGATTCGGTTTCGAAAGCTCAGCTATTAAAATAAATACTATTGTGTTTTCTTTATTTGCGTTAGATAAACTCAGAAATATGATTTGATAAAATATCTCTAATTATTTTAAATTATCAAAGTTATGTTTTATCAAATTATATTCTTTTATAGATTTCGAATATGTCATTGATGAAAACGTAATAATTAAATACGAATTATTACGTTTAAATTAAATACTAATTATTACGTTTGAATTAAATACTAATTATTACGGTTGTCTTATGGAATATACATTTAGATGTTTATGTTATTATTGTTAATTAATTTGCGTTATAATATAAGCATTATATTTTTGGTATAATTTTGGATACAGATTGGTAATCTATATCACGGAATTATCTGCACTGTTCTCGTACCGTCAGTTATGGTCTAATACAAGTCTAAATTTTATGTCAATTTTCATTATTTGTAGTAAAGATTGAACTTTCAATATCGAACATATTATAACTTAAAATGAGTGTTAATGAATGTATTTAACTCTTAAGCTTCATGGGCAAATTTTACATAAGCGTTGTATTGTTAAAAAATCGTGCATCTGGGGAAGGTCAAAATGTTGTGATAAAAAAAAAATGAGAATAGTATCTATACTAATCCAAATAACATATATCTATTATTGTTATAAAAAGCAACATTTAGCAATCAGTATGAACCTATTTTTCATAGGATCAGGAAATGAGTGACAGCCATCATTATTATATGTTTAATGTTAGCAGATTCAAAAAAAGAAGTAAATCAAATGTAACGTACTACACGTTTACACACGGGTTAACATGTAAATATTTGGGACCCAACCCGTTGTAGCAGAGTATGTCGAAAGGAACAGAAGACAAGAAGTAACGCGACTTATTTTTTTTTCCGTTGTAGCAACGACATCTATTTCTGGGCACTTCCCCAAGTAAAACGTGATAGTGCTGCTTCTCTCTGACATCTGTTCTTTCGAACGTCATCCGGATTGTGCACGCGTCCTATCTTTAGTTTTTTCTTGCCATGACGTCATATCGCATACGAATCGGCATTTACATACGGTCGCTGTACTCGCGTCCGTGCTGTTACACACATAAATAAAACGAAATTAAGAAAACATTTCACACAAAAAATAGAAACGTTTATTATATTGCGTGTAATACTGTTTTTTTTTTTATATGTTGAGCTCAACAAGCTTTGCAGGGGAACGAAAAGCCATCGAAGGCAAATGCCGACAGTCACCAATGACATTCAGCGTTTCATTTGTTTACATCATCAATTTTTCATATGAAATTCTTTGTTTGTTTGCGAAGTGGCAAATATTGGTGACTTTTGTAATCAAATTATATATTTTCGTCTATTTTTTCTTCCTTCCGTCTTTCAATAACAGTCTGGCAGTTTTTACTTTTGGCTTTCAAAATGTAAATATATATTTTTTTTTCATAATATTGGACGACATGTTTGTTTCTTACATTTCCAGTTAAAGAGTAATTGTTTATATGCTAAAAATGTTTGTTTCTGTTTGCATGGTTCAAATAACGAATTGAATAAACAACGAATAGACTTCAAATTTCAAAAACAAAATTACAAGTACATTTCATGCATAATACTAAGTTATAGATGCATGAACTTGATATTCCCATGAAACTTACTCCTTCGGAAGATTCCGGTTCAACCTCGTTGCGTGAATACCACTGGCATCTCGCTTTCTCTCTCTCTCTCTCTCTCTATATATATATATATATATATATATATATAGAGAGAGAGAGAGAGAGAGAGAGAGGAGGGAGGGAGAGAGAGATGTTATTTGTTTTTGTTTTTGCAACACTTTGAATAAATCCATTTATTTACGAAGGTGCATTTTTTACATAAATGCGAGTTGGGAATAATTTTCCCCTTAACCAATTTGGTACCTCCATATGGAGAGCGGCATATATATTGTTTTCAAAATAAAATTATCCACTGACACGGGTTTCGTTGTCTACGACTCATCAGAATGGCTGTATCTAGCGAGATCCGCAATTGGGACCCCATGGTAAGAAGCCTAAACTCTTACCACTCGTCCCCCTCGCTGACTGGTCGGATATATCGCGATTTACGTAGATGTTATTTGTTTTTGTAGTACGTTTTGAATTAATTCAATTATTTACGAAAGTGCATTTTTTATCTAAATACGAGTTGGGAATAAATTTTTTTAACCAATTTGGTACCCCCAATATCGGGAGCATATATATATATATATATATATATATATATATATATATATATATATATATATATATTTAACATAATTATCCACTGACACGTTTTTCGTCGTATATATATATATATATATATATATATATATATATATATATATATATATATATATGTTTATTATAATAATTAAATACCTACAGACACTAGTGTTCTTTCTTTTCGGGAATCATCAGTGCAAGGTGTCACGATTAATCCCGGTCGAGTGGCCCCAGATGGAAAATTGTAACAGTGCTTTTATATTCTCTGAAAAACGTCACTTAGATAAATGGAAAAACTGCTAACATATCAATTTATATTAGACATAAACTTATATTTATTTAAATTTATAATTTCTTTTGTTATTTATCTCTATTTAGAGTTTTTGTTTAAATATTCATTGAATTTACATGACTAGATATATTAGTTAAATAGAGAAATGGCTGATAAACGAGATGTTAGAATTAAATCTTTAGTTCACAGACGCCGAAAAAGTCACATTACTTCCGGCTTCCAGGTTGAGCAAATTCAACCTCTTTTCGATGAGACTTCAACCAAAGCGAACGCCTTTGGGAATCTTAACGCATGAGGGAAGGCAGGCACGATGTAACTAAGTAAAACTCAACACAATTATATTTCTCTTTCTTTCTGTATATATTAATCTATGTTCATCTCTCCTCCTCTCTAGCTCTCTCTCTCTTTCTCTTTATTTCACTATCTCTGATTTGACATTCAACACGTTAAAGTCTCTATATTTCAAGCATTCAGGGCTTAAGACTAGTTCAATTCATCTGCATTAAACATTTTCTTTTAAACGAGCAGAATTGTCCGAGTGGTTTTGTCTACATACGATGAAAATGCTTGGTTGTAGAAGTCAACGACCGTATAATATTTTATACATGTCAGGAACAAGTACACTTGTTACCTATATAGTAGATTTGTGCAAAAATAATGTTATTTGACATGAGGTGGAACGTCAAAAAACGACATTATTTTTGCGCCAACCTAATAATAAAGCCGATATGAAGTGAAACTATAAGACAAAACAGAAACACATATTTTAGATATTTTCATATATTTCAGGCGATTCGCTCGGCCATATTTATTTAGTATAAATTCGTTTCACCAAATAATATGATCGAATGAATCGAGCAGAATACCCTGGTCTAGCTTTAAGAGTAAGCTTTTATTCCTGTTAACATTAACTTGTTTATACATTTTTCATAAATGAAATTTCCATAGATAGCAATGTTTTTGCAAAATGTATTTGGGTTTAAAATTCTCTAAAACCGGTCATATTTTCAATTTCACGAAACAAAATCTATTAATTTATTCAAAATTAAAAAAAAAAGATTTTTTTAGAATTTATAAGATGATTATAGATTGGTCAATGTCATTTTAGAGTCACGTTACTTGGCCAATAAGTCAAACTATGGCAGTGTTAAATTCATTATGAAGATGACTAGACAGGTTTTCGATACTTTATCCTACGGATTTGTAGTAGTCCACGCTCAGTGTGGAACGTTTCTCCAGAAGTAGTGCATGGATAGTTACCAGGGTTGTGTTTTTCGTAATGTTTTTGTACATACCTGGCCTTTATTTCTTCCCCTCTATTTCTGTCTTTCCTTTGTGAAGCCTTCTGCGCCAACAACTTCGGTCTTATGCCAGATTTTCCCAATTCTTTGTGTTCATATTCGTTGCCTTTAGGTGGCGCTTTATCACATCTTTTTCGTGTAGTTTCTGCCCACTAATCTTTCTGTTACCATTTTCCAATTCTTAATACGACATTTTGGGGATGCGATTGTTTTTCATTCTGCCACATTTCCAGTCCATTGCAGTTGTGTGGCGAATACGGTTTCTATGCTGCCCATGTTGGTTCTGCTGAGTACTTCAACATTTCATTGCGTGGCGTTGTCGTATTGCTTCCAATTTATTTATGTACTTCATAAGGGCTCTAGTGGACAAATCTGTGTCAAATCAAACGGTTATAGCTTCCTGTCTCTTTTTATTCATTCACAATTACGTTTGACGTCGGTTTATGCTAATCTTTGCATAGACAATAATACTAAATCCTATAATACTTCGTAATAAAAAATAGTCAAATATAAAGAAAAGAAAAACATTCTATAAATGACGCATAGTATTTATTGGAGCAGTATATGAAATTGGTTTTTACATTTAATTTACGAATGTTTTGTACCTTAATCATTTTTCTTTCATTCACACATCTTTGTACCTCTAATATTTGGTAACGAATGAATTGTCAAATATAAGGAACACGAAACCATTCTATAAATAACAAATAATAAATTTATTAAGTCATAACAAACAGGCACGTGTGACACAATACAGAACATTGAAAACTAATAGTAAATAACATCTCAACGGAACATTGTCCACAAGGAATTTTTATCTCCGACGACAAATATGATTCACAAAAGAAAAAAAGAAAATAATGTCATAGTCTGATGATTATTTTTTATAAGTCGAAAATTGGTTTATACTTTCAGATAAATAAATAATTTATTTTAGAGAAAAAAAAACAGGCATCGTTATTTGGCTTTCTACGTTTTATAATATCATTCAAATACGAAACGATGTTTTTAGGTGCCATTAATCTTCTTAATATATGATATTTTTATATGAGCAGTTTATAATACAAAGAAAATGGTTTTAATTTTCATTTACCGATTGTTTTGTACCATTTTTTGACGAGCGGCGTTTTAATCACTTTTTCATTCGCATCTCATGTACATGCAGCAGTAGTCTTTTTGATGTAACGGTAAAATAAGCCGTTTTCCTCCGTAGAAAGAAAGGATGGAGAAATGTAGTCTTTAAATAAAGCAAATATGCTGTTATCTATTTTCTCATTTATTGAATATTGTAATAATAGATATGATTGTAAAAGAATAAATATCGCTTTTCTTCTTATTGTGAAAATATTTGTCAGCTAACTATCTTGTGTTAAATCAATAAAGTTACGCTTGATGTGAGCTCGTTAACTGAAAAACTACTTGCTTTATCTTGTTGAGAGCGGCTTACAATTTCTGGTGATGATGCGTCCATTATGCGAAAGTATTAATAAATGAAAAGAAATAAATACAAACCATAGTGGATATCTGGATATATAAAGTTGAGTTATTTGTTGAACTGACATTGGTATTAAAATCCCGCTTTTCTATCTTAAAAGTGAATACAGCATTCTTTTTTACATAGTCGTGAATGTACTTGCGATTTTAAATCTGTTTATTCTTTAAGATAAATAAATAATTTGTTTTAGAGAAAAAAGATATCGATATTTGGCTTTCTACTTTGGCTTTATGTGATACTAGCCTGGGTGCCCGGCGTTGCTCGGGTTATTTGAGGTGTGTGTTTAGCAAAAAAAAAGTGGTAGTAGGCAGGCAGGCTGGAACCCGTGACGCATAGACGGAAAATAAAGTGAAAGAAGACCTGATGTCTTACTGGTACTCCCTGACGCGAGTGGAAGAGCAGAACGTTAAAAAGAAGCTAAGACAATTCAACCGATACGATGACTTGCAAAAATGACTCGTAAAAATTCGACCCCTCCTTATAGAAAACTGCCCAGTTGAGGGTGAAGGAATTAGTGTTTTTAGCCAATTCTTTAATATGTGTCGTTCGACACGTCGTGCTTCTAAATGAATCTCGTGAAAATCCGTCGCCTCTGTCAAAAGTCTTCACTTTTTTATATTGGGTACATATTATAATCAATAAATAATTAGCTTTATAATAATAAATACGAAATCTGCATGAATTAGAATATCATATTTAAGCATATTTTACAACTGGGAAACCCCGGTGGCCTATATATATCTATATATGTATATATATATATATATATATATATATATATATATAGATAGATAGATAGATAGATAGATAGAGAGAGAGAGAAAGAGAGAGATAGGGTGGAATATATATGTATCTTAGTGTTTACATATATAGACAAACCTTCGTATATATAATTAAAACGGCATATTTTTTCATTGATTTGACTCTCGAGTGCGTATCCGTTGATATCTTATATGCTTTTATATAGAGTGATGTGATTCTCGGTTGATTAACTGTGCCTAACTGTATCAGATATATACTCGAGATTCCAAACAATGAAAAGAATATGCTGTTGTCATATCTCTAATAATTAGATATATAATAGTATAATTTTTCAGTTAACATTAACCACACAACACGGGGGCGCAGAAATACCTGTATTAGGACCCAAGCGCGGGGAAACCCCTCTCGGTGCTGATGGACCCGTAAATCTTCCCAGGTCATCCGTCTAGGAGAAGGAAAACTCTGAAGCTAAACCTAAGGGGACGAAGGTCTCTCCAGTCTTGGATGACAACCTTCCTAGAGCTGGTGACTAACAAATTTCCGGTCTACAAACCTAAACTGCTTAAGGAGTAGAAAGGAACTGTCTATCGCCCGGCTTCCATACTCCTTCTTTGCTTATTAGCTAGGCGTAGAGGTCGAATCACAAGGAGTCAACAGAGCTTCAGTGGTCGATCTTGTTTCCTGACTAGGGCAATGAACGCCGTTTTCCCCCACTCCCGACACATCCCATCCCCTAAACTGGGCACTTGGAAGTGCTTGAATGCCATAATGCCAGTACAAGTAGATTGGGTTGACCATCGTCTGATGGATTGAGGGTACCGGATAGACAGTTCCTGGCTGCTGTTCCCGACTGGTAGTACAGTAACCCTAACTCTTTGGTAGCGCTTAGAGTGGCTGCTCCATCAACAGTTGTATAATATCGGGTTGTTTGTAGTGGCATGTCGCGCATGGAAAGGGACCCTGCACTCATCCCCAGTGGGCTATCCCGAGGTCACAATCCTAGTAGATGGCAGGACAACTGATGGTCTGCTTGTGTTGCATGTCTGGTATTCTGCATAACCACTTGTTCAGCATCCCTTACCTTAACTGAAACTCTAAAAGAAAATGACAGTACAATAAAAAAAAAAATTTACGCTAAAACCAGGCCCAAACTCAAACAAAACCAACCTGCCGTCTCCCTTGAGGCTTGCATTTATGAACATCCGTGGGCTTGGAACTAATTTAAATGATGTCAAAGCATTTCTCCTAACAAACACTCCGTATACCTTAGCACTAAGTGAGACTAACCTACACTCCTCCATCCCCTCTAACTACTTTAACATGCCTGGCTATTTCCCACTCTGTCGTAAGGATTCTGACAGACATATGCATGGACTTGGAGTCTACATTCGTAACACCCTCCCCTTGACTAGAGAAACAAACCTAGAATCGGACGATCAAGCCTTTATGTGCTTTAGACTAAGCATACAACATAACATTAGCTACTTTTATTTTCTCTACCGCTCTCCCTCGGTCCAGGACTGCACCGTAATTAACAAAGTCTCTGACAGCATAGACACAGCACTCTCCCTCGACACTAGCGCACAAGTACATGTATTTGGCGACTTAAATATTCACCACAAAAACTGGCTTGGATTCTCTACTTACACAGATGCAGCGAGCAGCACAACACATAACTTCGCTATATGTCACTCCCTATCACAAATGGGTACGTTTCCAACCCGTTTCCCTGACCAGCAAGAACAACACGCATCACTTCTAGATCTGTTTCTGACCACGGTTCCCGAGGATTATATAACAAATGCTGAGAGCCCACTCGGGAATACTGATCATGCAGTGATAATGGTCGAAATCGCCCTAAACTCTAGACCAAAAACTGAAGCGCCAGTGCTCAAAACAACGAGATATTATAAAAAGGCTGACTGGGAAGTCATCAGAGATCTTATCAGAGATGCCCCATGGGGAAATATTTTTTCTCTTCCTGCTGAACAGTGCGCAAATGAAACCACTGAATGGTTCAAAACGGCAATTGAAGAACATGTTCCCCTGCGGAAATTTTATAGCAAGCCCCACTTGCGCAACTGCCATTGCGCAAAGGCAGCATGCATACCATAGATTTAACCGACATAAGTCCAGTTCAAACAGCAAGAAGTATATAGAAGCTAGAAGTAACGTTAAGAAAGAAATAGCAACAGCTAAGAGAGAATTTACGGAAACCACTAAAAAACGCATCGAAGCACAAAAATTAGGAACGTGTGACTTCTGAAAAATATACAACAGTGTAGTAAATAATGGGCAATCAACAATTCCCCCACTAACCAACAATCACGAGGTTGTTTGCTCAGCAACCGACAAGGCTAATATGCTTGCCAGTCGGTTTGCCTCAAACTCCACACTGGACCCTTCCAACCACCCCTCGCCTGACTTTCCTTTGCAGACAGACGCCACGCTAGATGATCTAAAAATCACCCCTGCTCAGGTGCATATTATCATAAACAACCTTGACACTTCAAAAGCATGTGGACCCGATCTCATCCTGGCTGTGCTATTAAAAAAGTGCTCAGCCGAAGTATCTCCAGTTCTCTCCAAACTCTACAACAAATGCCTTAATGAATCTTGCTTTCCGGACTATTGGAAAACTGCTTCTGTGGTACCAGTATTCAAGAATTCTGGTGAAAGAACTGACCCATCTAATTATCGCCCCATTAGCCTCATCCCACTTTTCGCCAAAATATTTGAGACTTTAATTAACCATGCTCTATTCCATCACCTTATAGATTCTAAACTTCTGACTGACAAACATTATGGATTTAGACAAGCCCGTTCCACAGCAGACATCCTCACTGTAATCTCTGAACGCATATACCATTCACTGGACAAAGCGGGGGACGGTAGAGCGGTAGCTCTACATATATCTAAGGCTTTTGACAGGGTGTGGCATGAGGGTCTCCTCAGGAAAATTAGATCATACGGTATCACTGTTAGAATACTTAACATAATTAAATCCTTCTTAGATAAGAGAAAAATCCAGGTTGTCCTCGACGGTCGTACATCTAAACAATATGATATAAATGCGCGAGTGCCTCAGGGGTCTATCCTTGGATCTCTATTGTTCCTAATATTCATTAATGAACTCTCCGACAAAATTGCCTCTGAGATGGGTATGCTGATGATACCACACTCTATAACAGGCATGACAGGAAAACAAATGAACATATATCTAAAGAAATGGCAAAAACACTAGAGGATGACCTCAAATCTGTAGTTTAATGCAAACATAAATTGATGGCCACATTCAATGCTGCCAAGACTAAACTGGTTTCCTTCAATAATTACAAGAAACCTTCTCCGCCTTCAATAATTACAAGAAACCTTCTCTGCCACCAATAGCAATGGCTAGTGACTCTTTATCTGAGAGTGCATCTTTCAAACTGCTTGGCCTAACGTTCACAGGAAACATGAGTTGGAACAATTACATTGAATGCCTTGCCAGGGTCGCTGCGAAGAAGGCAGGCTCTCTCTACCGTGCAAGAAAACTATTAACCCCGGAAATATCCTGTACCTCTATAAGGCCACTATTCGCCCATGTATGGAGTATTGCTGTTACATTTGGGCTTGTGCATCTGCTACTAGTCTCTCGCTACTAGACAAGGTTCAAAAGAGAGTCGCAAATCTGATAGGCCCTGAACTGGCATCTAAGCTTCAGCCTTTGTCCCATCGACATAATGTTGCATCGCTCTGCCTGTTCTACAAGTATTTTAATGGTGAATGCTCTGGAGAACTTCAGCCACTTGTGCCCTCACGACGTAGACACCCTCGACAAACGCGACAGGCAGCTAAATCCTACCCCCTCACAGTAGAGATCCCTAGATAAAAAAGATCTTTCTACTCCAGTAGCTTCTTCCCCAGAACCGTTAAACTCTGGAATTCTATTCCAGACCACTGCTTCCCAACTGTACTGACATGCAGAAGTTCAAGTGTAATGTGAACCGACATCTTGCTGCCCAAATCCCAACATAGTACCCCAGTAGCTGTTGCCCCTGATAATATCCCCCTACACCAAAGTGGCAATGTGCCTTGTTTGGGGTTAAAATGTAATTTTAAAAAATATATAAATATATATATATATATTATATGTTTATTTTTTTTATATCTTCATTAACATGATCAGCACATCATGACAATCATCATCATTATCAAGAAAAATCCCTATGTTGCGGAATAAACTTTTCTTTATATGTTAGATATTGATTAGGCAACTCCGAAAGGTGGCTGGTCGACGCTTATTATGATTATTCCAGCCAAAAAAGTTTGTCAGCTAAAATATGTTTACAAATAATTAAAATGTTTAGAATAAATATGCGTTTATATTAATTTAGGAATGTCACTTTAAAATACTATCATAACAATTTAGTTGACAACATTGAAATAATGACATGTAAAAACATCAGATGATTATCCTACTAACGTATGCTAAATATGTCATTTAGAGTGGTAGATGGTCCTTTTGAGATACGTGGAAATTGGTTAGTGCTTGGAGTTTGAAATAGACAGACAGAGAGTTGAGGAGCCAGCCAATCAGGATGGCTCGAATCACACGGGACACCTATCAAATGTGTAGTATGACTCCATAATCGAGCGGTGCAACTTTCTAAAATGGAAAAAAAAAACTCTGAAATAAAACGTTGCCGAAAATATCTTCTTATGATAAATCTTCCTTGCAGCTTCCCGTAAAAATATGCCAAATATGGGCCAGATATGTTTCCTATTGGTCAGATATTAAAACCCCAAATACATGTTATTCATCATCCGTGTTGTATAGGTATTTATGTATATTATTGTTCTGTCATAAACAATATTCACATGTTCATGTACACACAACGAACTTTAGCAAGACGTTTATATATACACGTATATACATACACGTATATACATACACGTATATATATATACGTATATACAATCGCATACGTACTTATACACGCATATACAATCGCATACCATCATCCACTAGACGATAATAGGATTTCATAAATATATACATGTTTTACATCCCCCAGGTTATATAGACGTTCCACAACACAACATATAGACGTTTATGTTTAGAGACTGAAACATTAATTTTTATTTTATTGGGGGTGTCTGATGAGTAAGTGCGTACAGCGAGACAAAATTAGTTTTGTGTTTGCCATATAAATGTCGGCTTTTGAGCTGACTATTAATTTGCAAGCTGGTCGTGTAAATACAGCATGAATTATATTTTCGATTAATTGTATTCACGTTTAAAACTGATTTATTTCTTGGTGTTTCAACAATTGTAAATACAGTTTATTAATTGAATTGAATCATGAATTTATTTGGATCAATTTTGCAAGTGAAATGTGCTGTTTATCTAATAGAGTAAGCACGCAGAATTGAACTCAGTGAAAATGAGTTATCTTTACTCATATATACTCTAGAAATATTGAAGATTGTTTCTTTTGAGTTTGGTATATTTACTTATATTTAGTAAAATTAGATAATAGCTGTATTTTTTTTGCAAACTGTTTGCACATATGTCTTACAATCTGTTTATGCATCTGCATTTCTGTCTGTATTTGCACAATTTATATATATATATATATATATATATATATATATATATATATACTAGCAATCGGTGCCCGGCGTTGCCCAGGTGTTTTGAAGTGTTTGCTTAGGAAAAAAAAAAAGGTCAATTTTTTAAAACTTTTACCCCTATTATGACCTCGTAACATTTATTGTTTAGGGATCAAGTAAAGTTAATAAGTTAGATCCATGTCCAAGGAATCTATATATATAAAATATCACGTGTTCAGACCTTAAATTGTAGGAGAAGTTTGGTAGAGTTCTCAAAGGTCTAATTGTTGAATATTGACCACTTAATCGCCAAATTTCTGTCGAAAACCTATCACATCGATGTTCCCAAATCTCAGTACCCTGTATATCAAATTTCGAATCTGTAGGCTTAAAATTGACAGAGTTTTAACGTAGGGAAATGCACACAGACGCACCGACACAGACAGACACCATCACTTATACATATATATAAACATAAACATCATATATATAAAGATAATAGTACGTCATATATATAACAAAAGAGCATTATTTACTGAAGTGAAAGGAAAACCCGGGGGAAATTTACCCATAAATAAATCTATATTTTTTTGTGTGTATTGATAGTCTGGTACTTATACAGTTTAGTGACGACATTAAAAAATGGAAATATTGAAAAAAAAATTTTATTGTACGTAACTGTTATAGACTGAAGTTCTCCGAAAAAAATTTCACTTCATTTGATCAAGTAGTTTTTTTTTTTTTTACAGCGAAAAACAATGATTTATCACGGCTACGTCAACGTGGCCATTTTGGAAATGTTATTGCAGGCCCAGGAATTCCCCAAGGGCAGGTAACTGCCGTACATAGCAGAATACCTGCATTTTAGGCCAATCTAGCCCTTTTTCCCCCCCACCAGAATGAGATTTTTTTTTTTTTTTTTTGCGAAGACAGATGCCATTTTTGGGGTGTTTTTTTTTTTTTTAATTTGTAACAGAAGTAAATAAACGAAGTTTCGAAGTTATCCATGCGTGTCCAACTGAGCATGTTTCGAAAATAATCTCGTATAAAAATTCCTCAATTCTTTGCATTCTTCAATTTCTTTGCATATTCAATAGTATTCTTATTTATAAAAAAAAAATACGCAAAAAAATTGCAGATTAAAAAAAAAAAAACGTAAAAAAATTTCAGATGTGTTGTGCGCATCTCAATATGGCGAGAAAAAAAAAGGCTAGATTGCGAAATTTGGCCTAAAATGGAGGTATTCTGCTAGGTACATTTCCAAAATGGCCACGTTGACGTCGTCGTGATAAATAATTGTTTTTCGCTGTAAGAATTTTTTTTCGGAGAACTTCAGTCTATAACAGTTACGGACAATAAAAATTTTTTTCAATATTTCCATTTTTTAATGTCGTCACTAAACTGTATAAGTGTCGATAGTCTTATAAACACCCCTTTTTTCTATTTATTTATAAAGAAAATACAACTTTATACAAATTCCCTATTAGTTTTTTTTTCGGTTCTCTTATACGATGATCATCTTTATTTAACTATTACGTGTAATTATATTCATACAGATATTCTATATGATTTATATTTGCGTAATATTTGCGTAGAAATGAAGAAAATCAAATTTACTGTGTATTTATCGTGTTGCCATAACAACGTGACGTAGCCAAGGACGGTAGTGGACGTGAGTGTGTGTGCGTGTGTGCGCGTGTTTTCGTGCTGTATTGTTTGTAGTAGTAGTAGTACTAATAATCTGGCCAGCGTTTGCTTTCTTGTGTTAATGGCGGACGTTGAGTCAGAGGTTGGATTGTGATGTCTGTAACTTTCGTATTTTTCTAATTTGTAAATGGCAAGTTAGAAAAAAATTAAACCCTTCCAAGATGGACAATAAATAAGACCAAAATATTTTATGGTAAAGATAAGAGCGTAAGAACTATACTTTTTTAGGAGATGTGATTATTGGATTAACCAATCAGAAATCGTCTGTGGCACACACATCTCTGTTTTTATAGATATATAGATATGTATATATATATATAAGGTCTACTACTTTCCTAATTAATTTTCATACAGAAAACTCCCTTTCATTTATTTCTATTTATAGTATGATTCTTGAAAAATACACGCTCAGAAGTTACCTTAATTGCATATTACATGACGAAAAATCGAATTTACTAAATAGCCATATGTTAGCTACCTTTTATAGCGAGAGAATTGTTTTAAGCGTTCTATTAAAGGGTGTTATTTAAAGTTTATAAACATTTATATTGATAATATATTTAATTCAATGTATTTTGAATTATTATTACCGACAAAGTTTGTTTTATTTTTAGAAACCGGTTTACATTTATTTCTCCTGGCTGCCACGAGTTGGATCCAATACAATATTTCTATTCAAAATCTCCTTAAGCTGCGGTAAATTACGTTTAATATATATCAAAAAGTGCTATTACGTAGAAAAAAGCTAGTAAAGTGCCTTTACAAAGCAAACAACCAGTGAAAAATTCTTTTACAAAAAATTTTGATTTTTTTCTGCTAACGCACGGGTGAGAAAATATGCTCAATATCAAGAGAATCGCTTCTCTTCTTTGTATCCCTTATGCCGAAATATCTGGTGGAGAGAGTGTCACATAATTAATCTATTTTAGACGATTATATTCTCATGTTTTTAACCGTTCTTTTATATTTGCCCACAATGAAAGTATCGTTGCCCACAATGAAAGTAATCAATATAGCAGGTGTGTTCTAAACGGAACTTCCTGTCGACCCAGGTAATGCCAGGTATCTATGTTAGTATAGATATATGCCAGTGTGTCATACACTCTGTTTATCCATATAAATATATGAGTGTGTTTTACAATCTGTTTATACATTTAAATATATGTGAGTGCTTTGTACACTCTGTTTATACATACGTGTTTTTGAAAATAAGCAAATATTTATATTTTTGATAACAAAGACGTGTACGATTTTTTTTATTTTTTAGTTGATAAGACTTGAAAAATATGTTATTGAATTTCTTATATTAAATTTAGCGGAATTTAAAGCAACAAATGTAATGTAATAATGACGATTATTATTGATATGTTTGGCTTCTTGTAACTAATACCGTTAATCTGTCTTTTTTTCCACTGTAGCTTCCTTCAATATTCTCGGCCTTCTTTCCCCTTTTTTTTTTCTCGTGTTCTTTTTGTCGGTATTTTTTATAAAATTATTTCTTTTTTGCCGTCCCCATACTCCTTTTCTTCACTATCCTCATTTATTTGGTTCCTATTTTTCTTGTTCTTAGTCCTTATTATTATTATTATTATTATTATTATTATTATTATTATTATTATTATTATTATTATTATTGATATTAGTATTAGTAGTATTTGTAGCAGTCGTAGCAGTAGTAGTAGTGGTTATAAGTTTAAGCTATTTTTTTTTAGCTATTTTCAGACAAGTGGTAGATTCAGCTTCACAATTTGACAGATTCCATCCCCTTTGTAATAAATAGACGAATCCGTGCCGAGACATTCGTTACGTGCTTAATTGTCGAATAGGGCAGACAGGTTTACACTCAAAGAGCAAATACAAAGCAAATGACCCCTACGTACGAGGCTCTTACTACCACACTATACTTTATATACAACACACAGACACAAATATGCAATATATATATATATATATATATATATATATATATATATATATATATATATATATATATATAAGTGAGAATGTCTTTGCGTGTGTGTTAGTCTCTTTGTGTACATTTCCCTACGCAATAACTCGAAATTTGATATAAGGGGTATTAACATTTTGGAAAATCTTTATGATCGGTATTCGGCCAAAAATTTGGCTGTTAAGTGGTCAAAGTTCACGATTTGACCTTTGCATACTCTATCAAACTCCTCCGCCAATTTTGCGTCTGAGCACTTAAAATTTTATATATAGGTGCTTTGGACATTGATCAAACTTTATAATTTTCTTGGGGCCCGAAAAAATAAATGCTAAGGGGTCAAAATTGGGGTCAAAGTTTTAAAAAATGACCTCTGCAGTCTTTACCAAATTACTCAGCCAATTTTTGGTCTAAATATTTTAAATTTTACATAAAGGGTAGTCAGACATAAGGGAATATTTTAACTCGGTTTTTGGCCAAAAATTTGGCTGCCAAAGGGTCAAAGTTCAAAGAATGTAACCTTTGCGGCCTCTAGCAAACTATTTAGCCAATTTCGTGTCTAAACCTTTGAAATTTTACATAAAAGATAATCAGACATGCAACGAGCTTTTTAATCAGTTGTTGAGAGAGAATTTGGCTGCCAAGAGGTCAAAGTTGAAAGAGTTGACCATCGCAAATTCTACCAAACTCCTCCGCCAATTTTGCGCCTAAACACTTGAAATTAATATTTTGGCATATAAATATATATATATGCATATATATATATATATATATAGAGAGAGAGAGAGAGAGAGAGACAGACAGACAGACAGACACACAGACAGACAGGTAGATAGATAGATAAATAGAGAGATAGATGGATAGATAGATAGATATGGCTCATGGTATCATAGCAATTTAGGGTTGTAAGATAAGATAGGCTTTCATGCAGACATCGAAACCAAACTCATCAGTCACTTTCTTATATTGACAGTTCGACAGTAGAAACGAAAATAGAGACAATTTTTACCTATACATATATATATATATATACATATATGTTTATGTGTGTTTGTGTGTGTTTGTGTGTGTTTGCGTATATGTGTGTGTCTGTGTGTGTGTCTGTAGTAGTCGTCCAGGTTAAGAATGCCTTAGTAGGATAAAATCCAAAGAATATCCACTGTCTTTATATAATAGCGCTCAATAATAAATAGATCTATTTATATTGATATTTATCAACACAGACATGTACAGATTGTGGTACACTGGCATGAAAACATTTCAATCTGTAGTTATTAATTACGAAAGGTAAAAGTCTGTTATTTTCTTGAGGCATTCCTATTGGAATGGCTGTCCAATAGACGTTTTTTTTTTGTCTGATGTCATACCAAAAACATTATTGTTGCTTTTAGATGCTGCACCTTTCTACTGGTGTGGTAATAAAACTTTTCAAATGCACTTTTGATGTTAGGCTGTATAAGGTGTTTAATCTTGGTCAAAATCGCCTGTTCCTCATTTCATCTTTTTTTTTCGATTATCTATTCTCAGTACATGAAGTACATTTGTGTGAAATTTCATAAAAATCGGCCCAGTTATTGCAGAGTTTACAGGAAACGAACTTACACATACACTCCCCTCGCACGCACACAAAGTCCATTTTATATAATAGTACATCTAGGATATTATTTTTGGAAATCATGTGAATGAAAAGTAAAGTTTTGTTTATAGGTTATTTAACCCACGATACTAAATCCAGCTATGCATATGTAATAGATTTGTTTCAGAAATATGTTTAATCTCCTTTGACCCTTATCTCTCCTTGTAGTTCCATGGTTCTATATGTGCCGCGATTACTTAATATCTAACATGTGTCTTACTATTATTCATTATACATTGACAAAATTGATCATCATAAATGGTTCCTTGAAAGCATATTTCTTATAATCAAATTATATAATTTTGCTGTCAATATTAATAATATGCCACCATGTTATTTATGTTCTCTTCTATCTCAGGAGATCGTATTACACATTCTGTCTATGTAGATAATTCATGCGTTGGCAATGCATCTAACAAATTATGTACAAGATTGATATGTACATTTGTCCAGTTCAAGTAGGCCATTTTTATATTGTCGACACAAAATGGTGGCATCTCTAATGAACACTCAGTGCAAAAAAAAGAAAAGTTTTAATTTTGTGGTTTGTTTCTTGCACCCCAAAATCTTCTTCATTTTCTAATATTGGTACTTTTATAGAATTTTAGCTAAACTGCCCTTAGACTTAACATAACCCTAAGCCTAACTTTAACTGAGTTAACCTAACATCCACCACCTACACAATCACCTGACAACGACAATATATTTGGCAAGCTCAATACTGGCTCTAGACCAACAGGAAGACCTGCCTTATGCTACAACACACACACACACACACATACACACATCCCACACACACACACATATATATATGTATTACAGTTAACTTAACCCAACAACACACGCTCTCACACACACAGCATTTACACACACAGACGCACACACACAGACGCACACACACACACACACACACACATATATATATATGCGTGTGTATTGGTGTATATGTGTGTGTGAGCGTGTGTGTTGAGTTGGGTTAAGCTAACTGTAAGCTAACATTTAACTAACTTAAGTGTTAGTTTTAGTCCTACAAAATTCGATTTGGTTCAGTTGAATATCGATCATCTTGCAATGTTGTTGGAGAGCAGAGTCATAAGACTGTGTTCCACAATATATTTCTCACAAAGAAGTTCCATAAACAGAGGAAGAAATCCAAAAAAGATTTGCAGTTTTGTGGCTAGAATAGTTTTATCCTCTCGTGGATGTAAGTAAACAGAGATTGAAGCTCAGTCGAGAACTTACAATGAAAATACGAAAGAATAGAGAAAGACCAGCAACTCCCGTTCTCTGGGAAAGAGGCTCTGGACTCCATTTCCCAATATATGCAATCAGAACACCATTTGTATCAGGTATGAGATACTTTCTGGAGAGATCAAAAGATTCGAGCATTTTTTCTAGCAACTTTGGTGACAAATTTGATGTAAGCATTTCATATCAGATCTGCGATGAAAATCAGTTTTGGAAGCTTATCAAAGGAGATATATATTTAAACTGGAGCAAAATGGGGATGCGAGCGTTGGTAGTGAAAACAGATGCGTTTGATATCAGATGTATTAAAAGTAACAACTTATATTTTCCTAATTACACCATCTCCTCCATGGCGGATTCAAGGAAGCCAGAAAGATCTTGATCAGAATTTTTTTTTTTATTGTGTCTGTTATTTCTTGAGCCTTAGTCGCAATGTTTATGCAATAGGCGATGCACATTCAATTACGATATTGAGATATATTATGCGAATGCAACTTGTAATTTATAAAGTATAAAGTATTCCATAAATTGACCAGAGTATTCGTTAAATCTATTCAATCGATCAACGATCAATGTATTTATTACCACCGGGTTTTGTTTCAAAAACAGATAACTAATTAATTAATGATCTTCTTTAACTTTTTTAATTAATTCACAGTGTGTTGCATGGTGCTAATTGTTTATACATTTACTAAAATCTACACAATAAAGTTATTATAGTTTTAGATTCAATTAAGTGATTACAATAATCTCAAGTCGAATCGATTGGTCAACGATATTATAGCGAGCATAATAATGTCTGTACTATCTACAATATAAAATCGGTGCAGACATTATTATATAAAGAATATTATCTACATAGTAAAGTTACTGTAAATAAAATTACTGCCATTTTATGTATACTAGTGTACACATGATAAAGTTAATGCTAGCTAAAAAATGAAGTCAGTACTAAATTCATTATTTAGTTAGAACTTAGTTTATTATATAGACAGTAGTATCTTTATTGTGTAGCTATTACTGTTTACAAAATAAAGTCATAATAATCTTTTTTTTACATAGGCATCACCACATTATCAAGGCCCAGAGGCCACTCAAGGATAAGGGTTAAAGACTGTACAGTAAAAATTGGACAATATAGTAATCATTAGTAATGAAAATTTGGTAAATTTGATAACTTATATGGAACGGCTCATAAGGAAAGAGGTGTATATATATATATATATATATATATATATATATATATATGCATAAATATATATATATCCGCACTGATGAGCTGTGAAACAGCGAAACAGTACTGTATGTGGATGACTATATATATATGTGTGTGTGTGTGTGTGTGTGTGTGTGTGTGTGTGTGTGTGTGTGTGTGTGCGTGTGTGTAATTATTCATTATATTTTATTTAGAGAAGGTTTAGATGATATAAGTCATTGGTAACGTCGGTTTCAAACATGATAATAGGGGCCGTTTTAAATACACATATCTAGCTCTCTTCCGCCGATATTAATCTGTTTGATAACCAGAATTGGAATCATATAGATATATTACAAGATCTCGTGCAAATTTCGTTTTCCTGAACAACCTAAAATTATAATAATTTTTTTTTTAATGTCCGTTTAATATTTGGACGCTAGAGAAAACAAGAGAAAAAGGAAAAAAATCTTCTAAGTCTGCTATAAAAGATATTGAGTTCGAAAAGATTTCTCTGAAAAAGTTTGGACTTTACCTCGTCCGAAACGTTGTGAAACTGGCACCTAATATGCGAATAGTGTTCCTAATATTCCTAATGATATACTTTTTTATATAACTGATTTAAAAAAAAAACTGGTTTAAATGCACCTTTGAAGCAGACATTGTTATATATTTAAAAGAGGAAAGCGTTTTTATTCGACTTTCATGAAAATTACTATTAGATACTTAATTAGTGTTCTGCAGAAAATATGTCATCTTCTGAATAACTAATCTAGCAAATTGAATTAAGAAAATGTGATGAATTCGATTAGTACTGATAAATTAGGAACATCAATTAACTATAAAATGTAATTAGCATCTTCTCTAAGACAAATCAAAAACAATATTAAAATTGCAAAAAAGAAGATATTTACGCACGTATAACACTTTTTTCAGAAGCGAATAAGCAGCAAGCCAATGACACCAATTATTCTAGAAAATCAAAAACAAAAGACAAAAGACTTATGAAATGTGATTCCTACATCAGATGATAAATAAAGTAACCCACAACAGTAATAAGGATGCTGCCAGTTGAAAAGTTGCATGAAAAGGTGATTAAAAGCAAAATATAATAAAAATATTAAATTACGCAAGTTGATTAGTAATATTCATATTTATCGTCACTATGAAAATTGATGTGATTCATTTAAGCGACCAAGCGAATAGTTGATGCTTGATAACATGACTTTTTTTACGAAAACTCACGGGGTAAAATGAGTGCACACATATAAATACATATAAAGTGAGATGGAAAGATATGTGCGTATATGTATCTATTAAACATAGATTTTAAAGAATCGACGTAAAACTAAGTGTATTGTGGAGTTTAACGATGTAATTTCAGATAGTTTCTAGTTTTGTAACTTTTATCCAGCTTTTTATTTATTGTGTTCGCCTCTAACGATGAGTTGAAAAATAGTAGACAGTACATTTAATTTTTTTCTTTGAAACAAAGTAAACTAGTATAAATATTAAATATATATATAATTATATATATATATAATTAAACATATGAACTATGGTTTGCTTTACACTGTTTGCATAAAATGGAATTATGCCCCTATATCCATTATTCGCAAACTCATATATATATATATATATATATATATATATATATATATATATATATATAAAGAGAGAGAGAGAGAGAAAGAGAGAGTGGAAGAGAGATAGATGAATGGATCAATAGATAGATAAATAGATAGATATACAAAGATTTATCCGCATATATGTGCATATATATATATAAGAACAAAGAATTTATAAAATATGTTAAAAACACCTTAGCAAAAGTTAAAAACTTATTTAATTTTTAAAAATGAGACACAAATTAAGTGGATTGTACTTATTCGACGGAGTTTCGAAAAAAATACTTTCCTTCTCATAGGAATTAGAATAGGATTTTCTTTGCAAAGTATTTAATGAAACTGCAAGTGAGCCATAGAGCTTACTTGGTAAAAGTTTAAAAATAGTGAGGCAGAGGGAATGAGGTAAAAAGGAAAATAATTTCACGTGAATAGATGGTCGAGTGAAGAGTAGATTTTCGAAGTAGGTGTTTAGTTTTTTAGGAAACCCTCACGGAAAAACAATTCCAGGTTAGAAAAAATTAGACCCAAAATCATCAATTTATCCACATGGACCTTATCAAAGAACGAAACAGAAATACTGAAGCTGGGCCTCAAATTCTGTCCCACCCCTAAAAGCAATATAGCGGAACTAAAAATGGACCTTAAAGAATTCGAACGGAAATTTAGACTAATAGAAACACTAGATAGCAAAGGGAACAAGGATGATTCTTTAGTAAAAACAAATCAACATATTTCCCTAACAAACAGAACAACACAAAAGAACTTAGCACCTACTTCGAAAATCTCTGGAACCTTAACCTCCAAAAAAAAAAAAAAGACAAAACCACAAGCAACCTCACATATAAGCAAAACCAAGCACTCGAAAAGATCCGTAATAATAATGACATAATAATAAAAGAAGATGACAAAGGCAGTGCCGTAGTAATCATGGACAAAACTTATTATGAAAGAAAAATTACAGAATTACTAGATGACAAACACTACTATAAACCTATAATACCAACATAGATAGCACCACCATCTCAAAAATCACAAAACTTTGTACAACACACAACAAAATATTAAAAAAGAAAGAAAAGGACTTCCTCGCGAATTTCATTACAAAAACCAACAACTTCTACGGACTGCCTAAAATACACAAATCTGACGTAATAAAACTTGCCATCGATACACAAAACCCAGAATATATTAGCGCTCCAAACCCTAGTGACCTTATATTTAGACCCATTGTAGCAGGACCAGCCTGTCCGACAAGCAGACTTAGCAACTTAATAGACAACTTATTACAACCTTTCACAAATCAAGTTATTACAACCTTTCACAGATCAAGTTAAGAGCTTCATAAGGGACGACATCCACTTTCTTACTACCTTACCACATACAGTAGAAAACGGGGCACTATTAGTTACATTTGACGTTAGCAGTTTATATAGTAATATACCCCATGAATTAGGAAAAGAAGCAATAACATTTTGGATCAACAGACACGCACCAGCACTACATCCTAGATTCACAAAGCAATTCATTATTGATAGTATAGAAATAATCCTAAATAATAATTCCTTCGAATTCAACAATGGCAACTACATCCAAACACTAGGTACAGCAATGGGAACGAAAATGGCACCGACTTACGCAACCTTACGCAACATTAGCCTACCTAGAGGAAACCTTATATGAAAAGATAGAACAAAAATTTGGCCACAGCACTAAAAAAAACTGTTTATAGAATGTTGGAAGAGATACCTTGATGACTGCTTCATCCTGTGGAAACCCACATGAGGGGACATCACAGACTTACACACCATACTCCAGAACCTACACCCAAAAATTAAATTCACCATAGAACAAAGCTCTACAGAATTACCCTTCTTAGATATACTGATAAAGATTAAAGACAATAACATTATGACAGATATTTACCGCAAACATACAGACACCCAACAATACCTACACTTTAAAAGTAACCACCCTAAAAGCTGCATAAAAGCCATTCCCTACACCCTAGCACGTAGAATCTGCACCATAATCACGGACAATACCCTTCGGACAATCCGACTCAAGGAACTACGAATAAATCTAAGAAAAAGAAAATACCCACCACAATTTATAGACAAAGGGGTCCAACTTGCGGTATATATACCAGTATAAGATTTGCGAACCCCTAAAGAACGAAACGAAGAACAAATCCTAACATACGTCTCCACACACATCACAAAAACCCCAGAGCTTTTCACAGAGATATCGAAAAACCTCGTCCTACTTAACCAAAACAGCAAACTAAACAATTTCCTTAAAACAACAAAAATAATAAAATGCAAACGCCAACCCAAAAACCTAAAACGCATTCTTACCTCATGCAAACTCAAGCAAGACACAACAAAAGGAGTCACAAAATGCAACAATGATGTGGAGTCTGCAAAATAATATTAGAGGGAAACACATACACATTCACGAACCCCATACAAACATTCAAAATTTAAAAAAATCTAAATTGCGCCTAAAAAAACGTGATCTATGTAATAAAATGTGCAGCATGCGATAAATCCTACATAGGCGCTACAAAAAACCTTAGTAATAGAGTAGCCCTACACGTATCCAACATCAAAATCGCGGAAAATAGACACCTGCATGTATCACAACATATACACACATGTAGTGGAGGCAGATTCGAGATAATGCCCATCTTCCAAACTGACAACTACTTCTACTTACTAACACAAGAAAAAAATGTTCAACCCCGCCTTAAACGTCTCTCAATAATTATACACATAAATAGGCAAATTACAAAATGCACTTGCACGCATGCATACTTGCGTAAATGTGCACCCTCACAGACGAAACAAAAGAAGCACAATAAAGCACGCGCACCCTTTCACGGGTGCGCACATCCATATCCAGTATAATACCATTTCCCTAAACTAAACAAACAATTAGAAATTATACGTATGCATGTGTATGTGTATGTACACACATATGTGTGTATATGTATGTGTGTATGTGTATGTATGCGTGTATGTGTGTGATTGTGTATACGTGTTTGTGTATATATATCATCTGTTATCTATCCTCCGTCTTGTTTGTGTGTGTACGTGCACTTATGTTTGGGTGACTGAATACATGTATGAATATGTGCTTGGACTAGGAAAGAAAGAAAACTTCAACCAATATATAGGTAAGGTAAAGGTGTATGAATATGTATGTGTGTGTGTAATTGTGGGTGCGTGTGTCCATATATATATGGGTGGATGAATGTATACGCATGTGTATATGTGTGTATATATATATATGTATGCATATATATATATGGGTGGGTAAATGTATCCGTGTGTGTATGTGTGTATATGAATGTATGCGTATGTGTGAGCTCCTGCATATATCTCTCTATATATGCATGTGCGTGTATGTATGTGTGTGTCTGCATAGTATGCGGATGTATGTGAGTGTGTATGTGCACACATGTATGTATATATGTGTGTGTGCATGTATATGTGTGTGCATGTGTGTGTATATATAAATATATATATATATATATATATATGTTCTCCTACCTATTCTCCATCTTACTTGTGTGTATGTGCGTGTACTTATGTTTGAATGATTAAGTACATGTATGCATGCGTGTTTTGATTGGGGGAAGAAATAAAAATTAAAAATTAAAAATTAAAAAAATAAATAAATAAATAAAAAATAAATAAATAAAAATAACCAATTTGTGTGTGATATATTAGTGGGTGCATGTGTGTGAGTACGTGTGTGAGTGTGTAGGTGGGTGTGTATATATGTATGCTCCTACATATATTTTTATGTATGTGCGTGTGTATATGGGTATATGCCTGCGTACGTGTTGCGTGTGCATGTGTGTATTTACACGTATGTATATGTATGTGTGTTTGATTGTGCGTGAATGTGTGTTATACATAGGAAAAGAAAGTCATTAAAAAACCATAAAAACCTTCACCAAATGGACCAAAAGCCCCCTCTTTGAAATTAACTCTGGCCGGACACTACCAACACTTACTATTGGAGACAGAATGTCTGAGACCACATCACTATGAAAAACACATTTAGTATCAGCAAATGTAAAAATAACATTTCAAATTCCCATTTTAAAAAAAACGTTTTCACAAAAATATCTGAAGAAAGCGAACCAAAGCTTGAAACGCGTTATAAAAATATTTTAAAATAAAAAAAATGATAAAAGGCTAAAAAAAAAACCCACAATTGTTGATGGCTAAACTCTTTTAGATTTTACATTTTTTCTCTCGTTGGAACTACACAACCATCACTTTAAATATATATATATATATATATATATATATATATATATATATATATATATATATATATACGATGCCGTCAAAAAGAAAGTCCGCACTTGTCATCATTGAAAGAAAAATGGCAGATTTAAGCTAAATTTCAAGTAACTGTTTAAACGACTCATACATCATTTGAATGGCCTTTTATTTCTATATAAGTATAGTTGTTTATATTTGACTCTTTATTGAAGTATCCTAATATTCACGCCAATTTTAAAAATGAACTTTAAATCAAGGTGGCAAAAAAAAACAATTTCCGGCACAATGAAAAAATGTTACTTAAATGTAAGTTTAGAACATTAATGCAACACAAATACAACAGAAAACCAAGGAAATAGTTAACATTTAGTAGTATAGCCATTCTGCAATTTGACAACCTACAATCTTTTGAACATTCCTGGAACATTGAACATTCCTGGAATTAGTTTGCGGCAATATTCCGGTTAAAGAGCATCCCACTTTTCTTTAATGTTTTTCAAAGTTCTGCCAGATTTGAAATGTTATCTTGCATAGCTGTTGCTTAATGTAATGCCACAGTTTTCGATAGGATTGTGGTCTGGAGATTGTCCAGACTAATCAAAACACAGAATATTATACTCAGGAACGTTATGTTTTATATACTACATATTCTAGGTATTAAGTACAAGCCTAGTTATATATATATATATATATATATATATATATATATATATATATATAGTTATATATATATATATATATATATATACGGACACTTATATACACACTTGTGTATATGTATATGTGTTCGTATGTAACAATATACATCTGAATACATCTGGTTAAACTATAGATTGCGTTTTTTGATCAACGTTTACAAAGATGAATAGCAAAAACTCCCAACCAATTCATTTTCTCAATATTTATCTTCGAGCTTTGAAGTTTCATCTCTCCTATTACTGATAGAGTCCATTCCTTGTAAAATAATGTATTCAGTGTAAAACTCTGATCGAGTTTTCTATACACTGATTAATTAAACGAAGACTATGTGAATATTGAAAGGGAGTATTGTCATTCATTTTACAGGAAAAATAAAAGCCTACTATAAGTAGTGAATCGCTGGTATATGAAAATATATTGTTCACGACGTGAGATTTCGTAACTAAATTTAAACTTAGATTTCATTGGTATTTTTCTGGTATCGATAAATTACTTAGAACAAGTCAAAGTATTAATAAAAGAAAAAACTGGATGCTTATCTCTATAATTAAAAAAATTATTCTTCAGTTATCGTGCGCGTATGAACCGTTGAATAACCGTGAAATATAAAACTACAAAAATTAATAACGATTTGTTAATTAATAATTTATTCAATATAGTTTAGTAATAAATATAATTTATATGAGGTTGGTGCAAAATAATGTCGTTTTTTTCCGTTCAACTACATATATAAAAACAATATTATTTTTGCACCAACCTAATACATCCTATCAAATTAGAGCTGAGAAAGACGACGGCATGCACGTATTTCTTATCTCTATCTATACACAATCGTGTATGTATATATTTTTATACGTGTCTGTATTCAATTCACTGATAAATTAATTAACTTATAATTATGAATTAAAGAACATATCTTCTAGGCGTATGGAGTAGTAATGTGGGCTATATTTAGGATGTGATTATCAAAGTTAAGCAACGTTCAGCTTGGCCAGTACCAGATGGGTGATCATTTGGGAAGGCGAGGCACTGTATGTACCGTGATGTAAAAATACCAGGTTGGGAAACTGGTGCGGTCTATCTTTCTCGAGAGAGTAGATGGGGCTCTCTTAAGCCGTGGTAAGCAACTCATCTAGTGATGGCGTCACGATAAAAAAAATACTCTCGATAGTCCTGGCGAAGCATCAAGTATTCAGATACGGACAAGATTTGAATTACGCTACAAACCCGGGTAGTGAGTTCAATCTCGGCTGCAGCCGCATGTTACGTTATGTTAGGATGTGTTTCATACAATACGGTGTATAAATTAAGGGAAATTAAAATAACTACGATTGTAATTAAAATTTAATGATAAATATCATAGACTAATTAATAAATATTCTCCAAAGTTAAGTTTCTTTTAAATATTTTACAGGCAGTTTTAAGAGCATCATATTGAAACAATGAAATGTTCATTAAACTTGATCCATAGTAATTACACAACAATGTAGGCAAGATTTTATGAACTTTAGTTCCATTAATTTAAGACATTTACAAATTTGAGAATTAAAAAAAAATCGAAAGTAGTTTAGATTTGAATTTGAATAATTCGTAAGATATTTAATCGATTTATTTTAAAACCTATAATTTCATTATATATATATACATATATATATACATATATATATATATATATATATATATATATATATTCCTTACGTGAATTATCTTTTCAAGAAAATAGAAAGTTCTTACACAAAAGTGAGAAAAAAGACAAAAGATGTAGAATCAATATATGAAACAAAACAGAAAAAAAGTCTCCCGCAAAACGCCAGGTAGGAGGTGTTAGTATTTATATAAAGTAAAAGTTACCTAGAAGATTTTTTTCGTGCATAGATATCTGTTAATAGTTTCTATTTTCGTACCACGTTATTATTGCTAGGCTGTATAAATCGATGTTTCTCCTGATACCTCTTGTTAATATATATATGTGTGTGTGTGTGTGTGTGTATGTATATGTATATGTGTGTGTGCGTGTGCGTGTCCCTGTACGTGTCCGTGTGCGTGTGCGTGTCCGTGTGCGTGTACGTGTGCTACAGAAGATCAGAAAAACATTGATATCGTCGGTTTCAAATCCAAAACAAAAAGAAACAATACCTCGCATACAGTATCAGCTAAAGCATATGAGACGACATTTCCTGAATAAAAATATATATATAAACAGAAATTGAAGAGGGGCCGACAAAGGCGATTGCATATTGGTCTCGTTTGTTTTGGGATTTAAGAAAGAGGGTACCAATTTCGTTTTGATGTTCCGTAACACATGCATTAATAAATAGTACGGCATTATTTTAATATTTACTTTATGATCAAGCATTCTGCTAGAATTATCACTCACGACGAATTGTGTGTATTTAGGCATCACTGTTTCATTTAAGTAAACATTATTAAACATAAAAGAATATCTTTGCTCCATTATACTTTTTTTATTTTCGCATTTTCTAATAATTTTTGTGTTACAATTAAATAAATAAAAGTATGTTCTATATGTACCGCTAATACTTTCGACTCTTCGTCGAATTATCTTCAGCTGACGAAAATAAATGGACAAGAAAGCTAGACAAAAGGAAAGGATTTCAAAAAGCAGTCGAGAACGCTGTAAAATGGTTGGGTATCTCACTGCTGATGCAAACCTCTATTTGTATAAAAGCCAGGTACCCTGTAACATGCAGTACTGTTGCCACATCTGAGCAGGAGCTGCTCTGCGCACATTATGCAGCCTTGATAGGGTTCAAAACCGACTTCAAAATCTAGTACGTGATGCCCTTTCTCTTTCCTGTAATCTCTTTCCCACAGAAGAGGCGATGCTAGCCTGTCTCTGCTCTATCGTTATTATCATGGCAATTGCTCGGCTGACCTTCAATATATACCCCCCCTATTTGCCAAACTTTCACAACTAGGTACAACCACTGTATATGATTTCCCTCACTCTCAATATGTGCCTTAATCTAATCGCACATTGTATGACCAAAGTTTCTTTCCCAGAACTGCCCGTCTGTGGAAAATTGTCCCGCTGACCTACATAGTAGCCTCCAAATTCAATGAATATAACTTCTTGTTAAGTCGTCCCCATAAATAATCAAAGTCTACCCAGTTGACATTATTAACGCTTACTGCACTTTACAGTCATTAACCCTTTTCCTCGAGTGGTCTTCGGGTCTTGATAAGTGGTGATTACTAAGGAAAAAAAAAACGCGCATGTTAATTTAGTTAGACGCCAAGAAAACAAACTAATGCACTTCCAGGAGAAACGCTGTCGATTTAAACTTGGAGACCTCACAAGATGAAATATATTACGGTAAGCATTCTAAAATGTTGTTATTGGTTTCATATATGATGTTATTCATTTTAGGTTGCCAGGTATTAATAAAGATTGCTTTCAGTATTTTTTTTTATTTTTAAAGTTGGTTTCAGAATATATTATTTTCGTATTATTAACTTAAATTTATCGTAAAGAGAGGAGGTAATCATGCTTTTGTTGACGTTGATGAATTCAACTAGATTTAACAAGGCTCATAGTAAAAAGAAAACTACAACGATAATTATTAAAATTAAGAGTAGCTTAGACAAAAGGTCAGTTTTTATTTCGAAGATAATCCACCCCACCCCCTCTGCCTTTTAAAAGGGAGAACTCATTATTTGAATAAAAATAAAAATTGCTACGGTCTAAAAATATTTATCATGACTGATCGGAGCGAGTAAAAATTAAGTAAAGTACCAGTACAGCTATTACACTTTAACTTTAATTTTATTTGGAAATGTAATAGAATTAAACCGCAATGAAAAAGATATTCTAAAAATTGGCCAATATTCAGAGGAGACGTAAAAATATAAACTGATTTTTTTATCTTTTATGATATTCTAGTCAGACGCTTTTCTTTAATTTTAAATGGTTGCAGTTGATTTGCTAATTTGATTCACTTGAGACAGCTTTTTATTATGATTGGGGCGGATAGTGGTAGGTAGAAATGAAATTGCCCAGATTGGAATAAAAACAATGATTTTATTGAAAATCAAAGAAAATTTATAGTAGCAATTCTGAAGCAAACAAGTGGAAAGTAAAAATAGAAAAAACATTTCACAATAAGTAAGTTAGAGGACTAATGTAGGATATCGCCATCTTTAGGGAAATAGAAATATGTCTTAACTGGTTTATTTTAGTTGGACCACTACCTGTTTGGAGAGATGTATGTATCCACGAAGAAAAATACCTGTATATTTCTAAATCTTATTATAAATTTTCCTAATGCCTATCATTTTGTGTGTGTGACGCGGTTAATCTCAGCCTACAGGCAACCCACCCAGGCAAGTAAGTTACCGAAATAAAGGTTATGCCCCAGCGGATATTTAAGTGGTATTCATATTTATGTTTGGTTTATGTAAATGTAAAAAACATGCAACAAAAACGATTAACTAAACAACGTTTTATTTACTGGATATTTTTCCGGTGTTCACCGGAAGTTATTATCTCCCTTAGTAAGTTCGATTTACTGTCTGTCTGTGTGTTTGACACGATTTATCTCAGCCCATAGTCAACCCACCCAGGCAAGTAAGGTACCGAAATGACTCAGCGGATGTTTTAGTTGTATTTTTAAATCCATGTTTGGTTAATGGAAATGAAAAAAAAATGAAAAAAAATAACGATTTACTAAACAGCGTTTTATTTACTGGATATTTTTCCGGTACAAGAACTCAAGTTTGCCTATTCGCCTCGTCATAAAATTTACCTACAAGTTTCTGCTGATATTATTGATTGGATTCAAAAGTTAGTAAAAGATAACAGTTCGATGTAAGACTATATGCCCGTCCTCAGAAAATAGTTTATTCCAACATTAATTATCTAGCTACCTGTCTGTCCCTAAACGATAGACCCGAACCTCTACCCTAGAGCCAGGTACTTGTCCCCAAACAATCGCCAACGCCAATATTTGTGTGGCGTGTTTTTGTCCATCGTACAAATATACAAACGCATACACATAACTAACTTTATGTAGCAAGTCATGAAAATATATGGCAATTAAGCTACACAAAATCTTTCTTATTTAATCCTAGTAAGGAATCGCTAGGCTAAAATGGATTGAATCCGTATATTCTGATCGATAAATAACAATAAATCTGATTTTTCAACTAACTAAACTAAATACCTGGTTTATATATTTATATATCTATAAAAGTGAACGAGTCTGTGTGTCTGTCTGTGTACATTTCCTTCACAATAACTCTGTCAGTTTCCAGTCTACAGACTCAAAATTTTATATATAGGGTACTGAGATTTGGAAAAATCGTTGTGATTGGTTTTCGGCCAGAAATTTTGCTGTTAAGGGGTCAAAGTTCAACAATTTGTCCTTTGAGAACTCTACCTAACTCCTCCGACAATTTTGAGTCTAAACACTTGAAATTTTAGATATAGGTTCCTTGGACATGGATCTTACTTAATAACTCGATTTGAGCCCAAAACAATAAATTTTAAGGGGTCATAATAGGGGTAAAATGTAAAAATATTGACCGTTTTTTTCTTTTTTCTTTTTTTTAATTTTTTACATGGAGTTCACCACTTATCAAGGCCCAATGACCACTCAGGGAGAAGGGTTATTGTCTGTACAGTAATCAAAGTGATAGTGTAGCAATAGTATTGGAGAATTTGTAAGGTGTCATTACTTAGGGGGGGCGGTTCATCAGGAATTTGTTTGTATTGGCCTTGAATACATCCAGATAGGGAGTGGGGAAAATTATTGACGGTGGTTTCAGCTAGTCGGGTGTTTTTTGAAAAAGATTGGCGAGGGGGAGGGGGTCAGAGAATGGAGCTCAGACGAGCACCTGCCATGGAAATAACGATAGAACAATGACAGGCTCACTACGTCTCTTCTATGGGAAAGAGGTTGCAGGGTAGAGAAAAGGGCATCCCCCCACCAAGCCACGGAGTCTATTTTGTACTCCGTCAAGGTAGGATAGGCTATTTTTTGCAGCCCCCGCCCAGATGTGGCAGCAGTACTCCATCTTTGGACGTACTTGGCTCTTATATAGATAGAGAATTGCATCATTAGTGAGATATCTTCTGGAGCGGTAGAAGGATCCCACCATTTTCCCAGCGACCTTGGCCACAGACTTGATGTATGTGTTCCATTTAAGATCAGGTGTAAAGGTCAAACCCAGGAGCTTATCAAATCCTGGTCTCCCTTAGACGAGAGCCGTCCATTTCAATTGATGCCAGGTGGGGATCAGAGCGTTTATGATGTAGAGATAGGAGCTTGGTCTTAGATGCATTAAAGGTAACCAGCCACCTCTTTCCCCATGTACTACGCGCGCAAGATCAGAGGAGAGAGAATCAGAGAGAACATCATCATTTACGGCCTTTGATGTGTTGCCATAGATGGTCGTGTCATCAGCATAGATGTCAACGAAAGATTTTAGTATGTGTTTTGGGAGATCATTGATGTAGATCAGGAAGAGAGTTGGGCCCAGTATGGACCCCTGAGGGACTCCAGCATTAATAATGTGGGCCTCTGATTTCTGCCCATCAACAACTACTCTTATGAGCCTATCTGAGAGAAATGACTTAATGATAGAGAAAACATTTCCAGTTATACCATTTCCAGTTATACCATTTTAAACACTATAATTGGAATACCGTCGCTCAGCATACACCTCCAAGCACCCGGGCAACGTCGGGTACCCATGCTGGTATATATATATATATATATATATATATATATATATATAATTTTTTAGACCCCGATTTGTCGGAGAAGTTTGGTAGAGTTCTCAAAGGTCAAATCCTTGAACTTTGACCCCTTAACAGTCAAATTTATGGCTGAAAACCGATCACATCGATTTTCCCAAATCTCAGTACCCTGTCTATCAAATTTCGCGTATGTAGACTAAAAATTGACAGAGTCATTGTGTAGATAATGTACACAGACAGACACTTTCACTTTTTATAGATGCAAGAAAAATATATACGCATACATAAATATATATGGAAACAATTTTGTGTTTGCTGTAACCTTTTTACGCAAATATTATGCAAGTATAAATCATGTAGAATATCTGCATGAATATAATTACACGTAATAGTTAACCAAAGATGACCATCCCATAAGAAAACCGAAAAAACTAATAGGGATATTAATTAAAATGAATGTTTAAAAGAATATGCAAATTAGCTAGATCTTTTGCTAGTGAATGCAATTCCACAACTAATATATAAGAAAATTGTATTTTCTTTTTAAATTAATAGAAAAGAGGGTTTTTAATATGAATATCAATGCACACAAAATAAACACGAATTTATAGGAGTATAAATATATATATATAATCAGGTATATATGAACGCGGAAGATTCTGTGAAGTTTTGTTGCCATTGCCATATGTTTTCATAATTTTTTACTTGGCTCTAGTCACCCATTTAATTAAATACTTAAAATTATATATAATATTATATTTCTTTATAACATTTAATGTACCTATTTACTATACCTCCCCACAGGACAGAGTTAGACAACAGGGTCGTTTTTAACGTGGAGAAAAGGTACAAAAATAAAAAATTGTCTCAGTCGTGATGCATGAAATAATTATACACACACGAAACTTGTTCTAAAACTAACGAATCTTTTTTTTAAGTTGAAGAGCTAAGAAAACGAATTAAAGTTAAACGTTCAAATGTCAAGTATCATGGTTCAGTTGTGCTTTGAAGAGAGACATTCATTTCGAAAATGCGTGTATTTTATATAAGAATGTTAATGTTATAAGGCTGGGGCTTTCTGCTTGCGCGGTGAAAAAAACTTCTCAAATGCACTGGTAATATTATGTTGTATAAAAGTGTTTTTTGGGTCAAATTCGGGCTTCCTTCCTTAATCCGATTTTTTCGATTTCGATTATCAATTTTCGATATTTATAAACCTAAGTACGAACACTCCCAGACAGATCAAGTACTGTCGTGTAAAATTAAAAAAAAAAAAATCAGTCCAGCCGTTTCAGAGTCCATTGTGAACGAATTTACACACACAATGTTCTTTATATATATATATATATATATATATATATATATATATATATATATATATATATATATATATATAGTAAGTTATAAAATGTATATGGCGATTAAGCTACACTGAATATTCCGCGTTTCATCCACTTATAAGTCTGAAGAATCCTAAAGTGGATGAAACGCGGAATATTCAGTGTAGCTTAATCGCCGTATACATTTTATAACTTACTAACTAGCTCTACCTACGTATTGAGCACTTTTGAAGTAAATACTTAAAGCTTACGCGTAAATCTATACTTTCGTATATTAATTTTATGTGAGTAAATTAAGTAGTTATATATATATATATATATATATATATATATATATATATATATATATATATATATATATATATATATTAATCATGTTCATCCCTTACAAAGCATACCGCCTCTTGGACGTGAGTGGCTACTATTTAGGGCCATGTCTAGGAAAGATTAACAAAATATTTGTTTATTTTACATTTATCGCTATAGCCAGGGAAGCAGCTGCAGGAGGGGAATCCCAAAGTCTAACTGTCCGAAGGAAGAAACTATTAGAATATAAAGCTTTCTGGCATTTAGGGACATCAGCAGTGAAGGGATGAGATCTTATTGCAAATCGGCTTTGTCTGGGATATGTTCATAAGAACACATTCCATTGAAGTATTTCTAAAACAGGCATAGTCATGCAACATTGTAGTGATGAGACAGGGGCTGGAGCTTAGTTGATAAAGTGGACCTATTATATTAGCAACTCTTTTTTGGACTTTATCTAATAGGGGGAGATTAGTGATAGATGTACCAGCCCGGATGTGGCAATAATATTCCATGCATGAGAGAATGGTGGCCTTGTAAAGGGACAGGATACTCTCAGGCGTGAGTAGCCTTCTAGCTTGATAGTGTGAACCCACCTTATTCGCAGAAGCGTTTGTAATGTCCTCTATGTATTTGTTCCAGTTCATATTCCCCGCAAATATTAGGCCGAGAAGTCTGAAGGTAGAATTCTCAGGTAGGGTGCTATTTGTCATGGATATAGGAGTTAGAGAGGCGTCTTGTAATTGTTAAAGGAGAGCAGCTTAGTTTTACTAGCATTAAATGTTACCATCCATTTGCGACCCCATTCCACTATAGTCTGAATGTCATTTTCTAACGATTCTGCCATTGTCTTACATTTATGTACACTTGTTCTTCCCTCATGCATGTTATAGAGCGTTGTACCATCAGCAAATATGCTCATCTCTGGCATAATATTATCAGGGAGGTCGGTTATGAATGTCAGGAACAATAATGGTCCAAGAATCTCTGATGCACCCGCCTTATGTTATGCTGATTGGATGTACGTCCGTCAATGGCAACCTGTATACTTCTATCGTCTAATAAGGATCTAATTATATTTAGTATACGTCTAGTTGTACCGTACGATTTAATTTTCATTAACAGCTTTTTATGCCAGACTTTGTCAAATGCATTGGATATATCAAGGGCTAAAGCCCTGGCTTCGCGCGCCTTATCCAGTACATGGTAAATGTGTTCGGAGATGACCGTTAAAATATCTGCAGTAGAACGACATTGCCTGAATTCATACTGTTTATTAGAGAGAAAATTTGCTTTTGCGAGGTGGTGAACTAGTGCTTGATTAATTAAGGTCCCAAAGATTTTAGCGAAGAGTGGGAAGAGACTAATGAGGTGATAATTGAAAAGGTATGTTGTTTACCCAGAACTCTTGAACACTGGTACCACAGAGGCCATATTCCAACTATTACGGAAGCAAGATTCAGAAAGGCAGTTATTGTAGAGCTTGGAAAGTATGGGGGCTAGCTCGGCTGAACATTTCTTGATTAGTATAGCAGGGATGAGATCAGGCTCACGCGTCTTTGAGGTGCCTACGTTTTTTACGATATCGCGGACATCACTAATGTGGCTGCAGTCCGCATAGGAAATTTTGGTAGGGGGGTGTTTGTTGGCTCTAAAGTGGAGTTGGAGGCGAATCGCCGGGCAAGCAGTTCCGTCTTCTCCATTGCCGTTCATCAACCTTCTGGTTGTTGCTCAGACGAGGAATTACTGATTGCCCTTTTTTCACTACACTGTTATAGATTTTTAGAAATCACGAGTTCCTACCTTTTGCGATTCAATGCGTTCCCTGATTGTTTCAGCATGCTTTCTTTTGGTTGTTGCTGTTTCACTCTTAGAATGATTTCTAGCGTCTACAAGTTTTTGTCTATTTATATTTGACTTATGACGTACAAACCAGTGGAATGTATGCTGTCATTTTCCAATGGAATCTGCATAATCTGCAGTGAACTATGGGGGTGAATAGGGGCTTGCTATAATACATCCGTGTGGGGATATGTGCTTCAATACCCGCTTTGCACCATGCAGTTGTCTCATTGGCACACTGTTCACTAGGAAGAGAGAAGATATCGATCTATGGGGCATCTCGGATGTGTTTTCTAATAGCTTCCCAGTCAGCCCTGTTGTAATACCTTGTTGTTTTGAGCAATGGTTCCTTACCTTGAGGTTGGAATGTAAATGTGATGTCAACGGATACCACTATGTGGTCTGCGTTTCCAAGTGGACTTTGGGTATTAGTTACACAATCCTCAGGTACTGTGGTGAGAAATAGGTCTAGAAGTGAAGCCTGCTGAGGTTCACGATTTGGTAAGCGGGTTGGGAACATTACTGTGTGAGGGAATGGGCTATAGAGAAGCTATAAGTATGGCGTCCAGCTGCATCTGTGTAACCTGAGAAACCAAGCCAATTTTTATGGTGGACATTAAAGTCACAAAACATATATTTGGGCGTTACTATCCAAGGAGAGTGCTGCATCTATACTATCAGAGACATGATCGATTAGGGTACAATTCTGGCTTGAGGGAGAACGGTAGAGAAAATATAAGCAACTAACTCAGTGATGAAATGTTAGTCGAAAGCACGTAAAAGCCTGGTCATCCGATTCAAATTTTTTCTCTCTAGTTCAAGGAAGGGTACTAAGCCCCTGCATATATCTATCCGAGTCCTTACGCCAAAGTGTGTGTCGGAGGTATGCTGTCATGTTAAAGTAGTTAGAGGGGATTGAAGAGTGTACGTTTGTTTCATTTAATGCTATCCGGAGAGTTTACTAGATTACCTCTAAGACCACGAATATTTGTGAAAGCAAGCCTCAAGGTGAAGGCGAATCGGTTTTGTTTGGGTTGTTGTTTGGTTTTATCGTGATATTTGTTTGGGTTGTAATTTCATTACGTTTTTGTTTAATGTCAGGTTGGGGGAGGAGTGTTGAGCAAAGTGGGCCGGTTTGGCATCAAGTATACACACACAATGGTTCATTAGATGAGTCCTTTCTAGAAAGTCATGACCTCATAGCAGTAGGGCCCCTTTCCATGCGCGACATGGCACTAAAAATATCCTGATATTATACAACTGATGATAGAGCAGCCGCTCTCAGCGCTCTTAGCGGTGTACTGTCAGTCTGAAACAGCAACTGTCAATCAGGTACTCTTAACCTCTCAAACAAGACCGTCCCAAACAAGTCGAGTGAGCACAAGTGGCATGCAAGCAAACCCAATATGCTCAGTTCCTGAGAGAAAAAAAAGAAATTTAAAATGAGGAATAGGAGAACAGCGGTATATGTCCTAATCAGGAAACAAGGCCAAGCATAGGGTGGCTCTGGTTAATCCCTGGTATTGCACCTCTGCGCCTGATAAAGGACGAGTGTGAAAACCGGCGATATGCAAATCAAAAATTTGTTCGAGTCACCAGCTCTAGGAAGGTTCTCGTCCATGATTGAGGAGGCTTTCTTCCCCCAGTTTTATAATCAGATTTTTCTTTCTCTTAGATGGATAATCTGACAAGATCTACAGGTGCATCACACCGAGAGGGGTAAATATGCGCCTCATTTTATATATATATATATATATATATATATATATATATATATATATATATATATATATATATATATATTTAGAATTTCTAACGATTTTTCGTTCTGAATTACATTTCATTGCAACAAAAAAATATTTTCAAATATTGGTATTCTATTTACTTATTTCAATCATCCAGGAGAAATCTTACAATAAAGACGAAACGTTGAAGAACACATAACTTGTTGTGTTCCATTTTATCTTTCTATCTCTTTCGTCGAAATACTATTTCCATTTTTCTCAACATATACATATATATATATATATATATATATATATATAGAGAGAGAGAGAGAGAGAGAGAGAGAGATAGATAGATAGATAGATAAGTGCTTAATATCTTTACTGTCATTTTTCAACTTTTTTGCACTCATAGTTATCTTGTGTCAGTGCCGCATTGCCTAATAAACGTTCCATTTAAAACATATTTGCATGCCAATTATGTTTAGTTCGTTTGCTTTCTATATCTGTAAAAGAAAAAATCAAAAGTAAACGTTGCAAATGACGTGCTGCACTCTTTTTCGAAAGTGTTTCCTAATCTGCGCAAGCGTGCATCTCTTCATAATGCAAGAGATTGCCGCTTTCACATATTAGAGCCATTCAATTCAATTCTATCCATGTTTAACTGCGTTAAAAGTGATTCATTTCCTTTTAACACCAATAGCATTTGAGAATATTCCACCGGGAACAAGATGTCCACTGATAAAAAAAAACTATTTTATTTCTATTTCCCATCAACTCCGTTTGTTCTTCAGAAAGCTTCGTGTTTTTTGACGCTCATTTGACAAATCGGCAAACAAAAGTTATCGCCATCTCCTCTGGGAAAACCGTATGCGTTAAGTTATGAATTATTGAGTCGCATCCAATCAATCAACTCGTATAGCAATCGGTTCGAAACTCGACTGAAAACTTAAATTGTTTACCAACTTAATACTAGTAGAATTAGCATTAGTAGTAGTTGTATTAGTATTAGTAGCAGTAGTATCCATCTTGAAAAAGGGCAAAAAGATTTCTCATTGGTGTTACAACAAAATCATCTAACAATATTTTTCAAACTTATTTAAATGTTAAACTCGTCATTTGCCTACGCAAACTAACTTGTGAAAGAAAAGTTGCTGAAAATAAATTTATCAGAACACTTACACGCACATACACGTATATGCATATATATTTAGAAAGTTAAGATACACGTACACACACATACACACACACACACACACTACAAAAATGATGAACGACTGTAATCTACAAAAATAATGAACGACTCATTATGAATGTTGGAGTATATATTTTAAAACTTTTGCTGAGAAACATTTGCATATTATCATTTTTTTAATTTGGAATTTAGATGTTATATCTAAAGTTGATTTTTTCTCATGAACCGACAATGATGTAAGTTTTATGAATCGATCCTAGTGATCTTTGGCATATATATTCCTAGCAGCCCGGGGGTACTATGGGAACATTACTTTATTCATAAATATTATTATTTATTTGTTGCACGCACACAAACTTCGATTTTTAAAAATAAATCTACCCTATGCGACGAAAGCCATCCACCCATAACAGACAACAGACATAGCAACATACAAATATCTATGCATGAAGTCGCCAAGCTAATCTAGAACCTTGATTTCAGTAAAGCAACTGGCCCAGGCGGCATTCCAATTATAGTGTTGAAAAAACTTTGACCAGAACTTGCCCCCATACTTACTGTTCGAGCGTTGCCTTAAAGATAAGTGCTTCGCAACACCCTGGAAATCCGCATCAGTATGCCCTGTATTTAAGAATTCTAATGATAAGTCATCTCCCTCTCAGTACTGACTAATAAGTCTCCTGTGTGTCATGAGTAAGCTGCTAGAATCCATATTAAGTAACGAAGTAGTAAACCACCTCAGCAGAAATAGCCTTCTTAGTGACATGCAATATGGTTTCCGTTCTGCTAGATCTACAGCATATGTGCTAACGATTATATCTTATATGATTAGTGAATCTCTCGACAAAGGCTTCCTTTCTAGGGCAATTGCTCTTGACATATCGAAGGCCTTCGATAAGGTATGGTATAAGGGCCTACTTCACAAGATTTTCAGCCACGGTATAACTGGAAATGTTTTATCAATTATTAAATCATTTCTCGCTGAGAGGCTCATAAGAGTAGTGGTTGATGAGCAGAAATCAGAGGCCCACAATATTGATGTTGGAGTCCCTCAGGGATACATCTTGGGCCCAACTCTCTTCCTGATATACATCAATGATCTCCCAAAACATATACTTACATCATTCGTTTACATCTATGCTGATGACATTACTCTCTATGGCAACACATCAAAGGTCGTAAATGACAAAGTTCTCTCTGATTCTCTCTCCTCTGATCTTGAGTGCGTAGTTCAGTGGGGGAAGAGGGGCTGGTTACTTTTAATGGATCTAAAACCAAGCTCCTATCTGTACATCATCAACGCTCTGATCCCCATCTGGCATCAATTGAAACGGATGGCTCTCGTCTTGGGGAGGCGCTATGTTTTCTGGGTTTGACCTTTACTTCTGATCTGAAATGGAACACGTGCATCAAGTCTGTTGCCCAGGTTGCAAATAAAATGGTGGGATCTTTATACCGCTCCAGAAGACTACTGATGCAATTCTCTATCTGTATAAACGCCATGTACGTCCAAGGATGGAGTACTGCTGCCACATCTGGGCTTGAGCTGCTAAAAAAGTCTATCTTGCCTTGAGAGAGTACAAAATAGACTTCGTGGCTTAATGGGGGTGCCCTTTTCTTTTCCGTGCAACCTCTCTCCCACAAAAGAGACGTTGTGAGCCTGTTTTATCTGTATTTCCATGGCAAGTGCTCATCTGATCTCCAATCTCTGCCCCCCCCTCGCCAATCTTTCACGAAAAACACCCGTCCAGCTGAAACCACTGTCAGTAATTTTCTCCACTCTTTATCTGTGCATAAATCAAAACGTAGATTCCATGATCAAAGCTTCTCTCTTAGAAGTGCATGCCTCTGGAACTCTCTTCAGTTTGCCCGTTTGCCACCTGACTACAACTTGGATGTCTTCAAGTCCAATATAAACAAATTGCTGAAGAATCGCCCCCTTAAGTAAGACTTTATCAAAACTCCAATACTTACGATTATTACGATACTGTCTCATTGCTGTACTCGCAATAACCCTTATCATCGACTGGCTTCCGGGCCTTGATAAGCGGTGACCGCCATGTAAAAAAAATAAAAAATTAAAATTAAATCTACAGCACATACAAAAGGTGCTACCGAAACAATAACTTACTTCTCGCAAAAGAATTAGGAACAATAAAATTTAATGCAATTGCAATATATATATATATATATATATATATATATATATATATATATATATATATATATATATTACTTATACGTATTATAATAGTATATATGTATATATATATATATATATATATATATATATATATATATATATATATATATATATATAGTAATTTATAAAATATATATGGCGATTAAGCTACACTGAATATTCTGCGTTTCATCCACTATAGGATTCGTCAGGCTTATGCGCGAATTTTGTGGTTGCTTCTTGTTTTTATAAATGTTGAGGATTTCTAGTTAGCCAATCAGCTTTCTAGTATCTACCGCGCCCCCTCCTATCAGCCAATGGGCATGCATTTTATCGAACAAAGGATCTGTTTTAGGACTGGGTTAGTGGTTTAAGGTAGATCTTTTCCTTCCTTTTTTTATAAATTACTAACTAGCTCTACCTACGTATTGAGCACTTTTGAAGTAAATACTTAAAGTGTACGCATAAATCTATACTTTCGTATATTAAATTTATGTGAGTAAATGAAGTAGTTATATATATATATATATATTGTTATGTAAAAAGTGTATATTAATATACATATATATTAGGTTGAGAAGAAAGTTCTTGTGGAATTTTTAATTTTGAAATCAAATGATGCGTTTTCAAATAAGTAGTCGTTATAATATCATATATATATATATATATATATATATATATATATCATATAGAAAGGCGGTTTTCGCTCTAGGTAATCGTTTTAATTACAGTTGTTTTAAAACTGTTATGTTTTTTTCAGAACGTTGAAAACAAGATGGAAAATAAGCAAATTTCCACAATGTTCTCATTTCAATTCAAGCTAGGCCGAAATCTGCTGAAACAACTCGTGATAACAATGAAGTTTTTGGGCCAGAACCACTACTGTACAGCACAATGGTTGTTTAAAAATGTTCGTGGCGGTGACCAGTGTATTAAAGATAATAAGCGTAGTGCTCGGCCATCGGATGCTGACAATGATCGATTAAGAGGCTTAGTCGAAACCAATACACGCAGAACTTGCTGCTGAATTGTACGTAACTTATGAGAGGATGTTCACCCACTTGAGAAAGACTGGAAAGACAAAAATCATGATAAATTTGTGTCTCACAAATTGAACCACAATCAAAACAAACGCCGTTATGAAGTATCATCTGCCATTCTTTTAGCAACAAGAACGACCTGTTTCTCGGCTGAGTTGTGACTTGCGATGAAACGTGGGTTCTTTTCGACATCCGGCGACGCTCGGTTCAGTAATTAGACTCCGAAAAAGCTCGACAACGCATCCCGAACCCAGAGTCGCACCAAAAGAAGGCCATGCATCTTCAGTTGTTGAAGTAAAAGTGCAAAGGAATGACAATGAGAATTAAAAGTGAAAACTAAAATATACAGTAAACGGCGTTAGTTATGATGAGTTCAAATATATAGTAGAGTCGATGAAATGTCATCACCTAACGCCGTTTACTGTATATTTTAGTTTTAACTTTTCATTTTCATTTTCCTTCCTTCGCACTTTTACTTCAATACCTGAAGATGATTCGTAGACGAATCGAAAGCGCTAATGACAGAAACAATTATGGAACTTTTATTAATATTTTTGATTTCGAAATAAAAAAGATTATACGGAATATCGAAAAATTTAAAAAAGACAATCATAACGCAAAGTGTCTCCGTTGCATTTAATAACATTTGCTTGAATGAAAAAATGCTACCTAAATATACCAATATATATATATATATATATATATATATATATATATATATACATATCAATTGAACAATACTACTCCTAACCTAAATAAAATATGATTATGAATTTTTAAATGATATATTCTTGGCAAAGGGAAATATAGACATATTAGCTGTTTTGTAAACTTTCGATAACACTGCCCAACGAAATAGCACATTCCCTCCAAAACTTTAGATACTAAAATTAAATAAATAAGTAAAGAATAGTTTTTTACAATAATGTATTTTATTATGCATGTGTCTCCGTACAATACTAATTGAATAATTATGAATTATAGAATGTGTATCTTAAGCGACAGAGTTAATAACTTGGGTAAGTTATTATTAATTTAAATATTTATTATATTACAGAAACCGTGCCATGCTGGCAAACAAAGAAAATAACGGTAAAATTTTAAAGTGAACTTGGTATTTTATTAGTATATATATATATATATATATATATATATATATATATATATATATATATATACATATATATGTGTGTGTATGTGTGTATACACATATATATATATATACTCCTATAAATTTGGTTATTTGAGCATTGATACTCATATTAAAAATTCTGTGCATTAGGCATATATATGTGTGTGTGTGTGTGTGTGTGTTATTTGTGCATTGATATTCAATAGTAAAAAAAACTCTTTGCATTTGGCTTAGCAGCAGCGAGCAATGTCACGTAACGACAATACTCGACCCGTCCTAGAAGATGGGCGCCTATATATACACATAAAACATATATATATATATATATATATATATATATATATATACACGAATGAACACACTCTGTCAGAATTGTCGAAAACAATTACCTTCGTCAAATTAGAAATCGACTTCGTAATCTAGTGGGACGTAGTCGTTTTGTTCTCTGTAATGTATTTCTTATAGAAAATAACCTTGCTAGTTTTCCTCTACTCTAGTTATTTTAAAGAAACTTCAGTAGCTTGTTTAGCCTTATAATACAGCAATTAGAGTTGTTGCCAAAACTGCAAATATATCCTATGCGTCTCCATGTGCCAATCATCATTCCAAATTCCTAACGAAATAGTTTATTCGTAAGAATCTTGCATCAGTGAAATACGTTTTCAAAAGATTGTTTTTCCTGATCGCTATAATATTGTCACTTTCTAATCTAATAAATACTTGTCAGAAGTCATAAAAATTTATTCATTCCAATCATTATTTTGAATTCTCTGATTATCTTAATCATTATTCAACTGTAAATCTATCCATCTCATTAACCCTTATCCCCGAGTGACGTTTAGCATTGATAAGTGTTGACAGATTAGTGAAAATAAAAATGATGAATAGCCTATTAAGCTTTTACTTATGAAGTTCATCCGTCTATTGTTCAATCAGTTCCTTTCTAATCGATGTCTTCCATTGTGTGCGTGTTGTTTCCTCCGGGGACTAAGATCAATCCCTTCGTTATAATGAAAACCGTCTGATGCCCATTAAATTAGTTCTCTAATCATTAAACTCAACACGTCTTAAAGAAAAAAACTGATTCATTCAATCGGCCGCAAAAAATAAATAAATAAAAATCGAAATGGATACAGAGAGAGAGAAGAGACGCGTATTTTATAAACCCATGTTAAGTTATTCTAACGACAGCTATCTTAAATTATGATGATCCCCGTATTAATATCATATTATCGAGATTGTAATCACTATCGATTCTATTGTCTGTCTGACGTCATTTCTACCTTCCGATTCTCACTAAGCCAGCTTTTTCTCCCCATGGCAGGTCAATCGCTTAATTTTATTGTGATATATTTTGTCTCGGATACATCGGATTATAGTGTAAGGCTAGATCCACTCAAAAAATATATTTTATCTTATATGTATACTAGCTAAGATATCCTCTAATTTTAAATATAGGACTTGGCATGATTTAGTTTTTTTTCTTTTGGAAAAGTTGCCATTTTAATGGGAAGAAAACTCCAGGAATTTTGTGTGAACGTAATCTAGATTCAATTACTTTATTATAACCTTAAGGACAAAAGTCATCGTTAATTGTGAATACATAGTGATCAGAAAACTTTACAGTGTTTTCGTCTATACGGAGTTCTGAAAAATCGGTGGCAAAATTTTGAATTATGTTCTATATGTGTAAGTAATGGAAAGCGTTCTTAAAAATTAGGTTCGGAAAGTTTCTAGTATACATATTTGCTATTATACAAGTTGCTAATATACATATAAAGTAAAATATATTTTTGTGAGTGGGTCTAACCTTGTGCTTTAATGCAATATATTCTAGATAAAAGGTATCACAATAAGATTACGCGGTTGACTTACAAAGGAAAAAAAGCTGGTTTAGTGAGAATCGGAAGGTGGAAATGACGTAAGACAATAGAGTCTATAGTGATTACAATCTCTATAATATGATATTAATATTGGAATCAACATAATTTAAGATAGAAATGGTTAAAATAACTTAACATGGGTTTATCAAATATCTGTATCTCTTTATCTATTTGGTTAAAATACTTGTGAAAACTATTGTAATAATCTGACACAAACAATATGTCCTAACGTATATTGTTATGCCTACGTATCAGATGAATGAACATTATCCCCGTGACAAGCGCACGAGTAAAATAAACCTAGATATTAGGTTGCCACATACGCCAACAAAACACGATAAAATCGTACTAAACAAATCTTAATGCCGTGTAACACAGAAAACAGCTTTGAACGTCTTCACGGATATGGGCTTCTTTCGTAGAGGACATGATTAGCATCCTTCGACTGTTGGACTTACTTATTACAGGTAACAAAATACAAAATACCAAATACAGGTAGTTCGATGCACATAAGCTAGGGGAATTTACAGACTAAAGGTCACTTTTATTTTCTTCCCTCCAGAAATATACATAGAATTTAAATTTCATCAAAACAGGATAAAATGTTTTTGTGCGTGTGTGCGCGCGCGCGTGTTTGTGTTTTTGTGTGTACGTGTGTGTGTTCATGCGTGTGTGTGTTCATGCGTGTGTGTACGTGCGCGTTTCTTTGCGTATGTTTGCTTGTGCATTTGTGTGTGTATGTGCCTCCGCGTGTGTGCGTGTTTGGGTTTTAGTATGTGCGTGTGTGTGTTTTTGGTCTGTGCTTCCGTGTGTGTTTTTGTTTTGTGTGTGTGTGTGTGTGTTTCTTTGTGTGTGCGTATGTATTTGTTATGTGTGCATGCGTGTGTTTTGTCGTGTGTGTTGTCTGAGTTTGTGTTTCCGTGTGTGTTTGCATGTGTGCGTGTTTTTGTGCACCTGTGTGTGCGTGCATGTGTCTCTGAGATACAAATCAATCAAATACCTGCGTCAACCAGGCTCATACACGGCAACGCGTGGTCGGGTGGTTACAGCTAGTTTTATGATAAGTGTAATGTGCTTATAATATTATCATGGATTCTTCATTTATGTGCATCTATAAGCATAGAAGACAACTTCAAATAGAAAAATAGACATAATAAACTATTAAAAATAAAGTCGTATTTCTGCCTGTGTATTTGTTTGGCTACAATTCGATAATTATGTGCAAAAGATACAGTTTCACAAGTTAATTTGCATACTGACAACGGATTTTCATACACATTTATTTTCGCATAATTCTTATATATACTGTTCATTCAACATAAATCTACATTCAAGAGAAAATCACCTCATTTACATATTATTTTTAAAACATATTTTAATAATTCGCTCCATGTTATTAATGATTATTAGTAATACACTTGTTTTAATTGCTCTATTAATGGATATTATTTTAACTTTATTTATTTAATTTATGTTTAATTTCTATTGTATTTAATTTATTTTTAATTATAATTAGCCAACATCAAGTGCGTACACAAATGAAAGTCGGCTTTATTTATTTAAGCTATAAGATGTATTTCCCTTTAAGCCGTGATAATTACTTAACGATTGATTTTCATTAGTAGAAATGGATGTGTTTATATTTCCGTACACTTTAAGGTACACTTTAAGGAAGCCATTAGGATATTTGTGGTATCTAAAATCATGTATGATTTAACCCTCTGCTCGACAATATGTTTTGACCTGGCAACGCGAGGTATGTCCAACTAATAATATAATGATGCGGACCGGAAACTATATTGCACAGCGCTATTAAGTTTCCGCCAGAAAATGTAGAATGTGTCTTCTAGAAATAATATTTAACAGTCATGTAATTAAATGTATTATATTTATAAAATTATTTTACTATGTCTTAACTATATTTTCGAGATTGGTAAAATAAGAATTTGTAATTTGTATTATTCGAACGACTGTGTGTATCTTAGATGTTATTCACATAATCTCACAACGTTTTGACCGATGTAATTTCAGATCTCATCATCGTGTATATTGTCGAACACAATAACCTTTCTGTAAAAATCGGGAATATTTACTAAATTTCGAACGGAACACTTTAATTAATTGATTAAGAAGTTTTACGTAATTCGTCATTGTATTTTTGGCATCGTCCACAATATAGATTGAACCTTTACTTTCTAGACTGTCACGTTTTTCTTACAATTAATTATTACTTAATTACTTTACCGATATGCCACGGATCTTAGTGAAGAATTCTAGGTTTAGTTGTGTTGAAGGCTTAATCATTGGTGCTGGCGATACAAAGAATAGAATTACAAATTAATTCATTGCTGACGGAATGAGAACTGGCTATCCGCTGGATTAAAACACTTCGTTCGAAATTTTGTATAGGCTCCCAAGTTCAACGAAAAGATTAGGGAATTTGATAGAAATATCCCCGAGTTCGACCAGATAAATCGAAATGAGATGGGACGTCACAACGGTCGAAAGTTTTGGGGAATAATATCCATAATGAAAACAGTAATTCGAACAGTATAAACAATACAATGTTTATTAGATTGTTGAGAATAACGAAGCGGTTGACAAAACATTGATGTCAAAATTCAAGGTGTTATCGCCCGCTCTATAATAAAGATCAATGTGTATTCATTTTTCTCGTTACATGAAAATCAAAGAGTATAAAACTGACCGGTTTAAGAGGAAAAGAAAAAGGCAAATGTATTTCTATTGGGTTTTTTTCTTTCTGTTTTTTTTTTATGCTTTCTAAATTAATTTTAAAGTTTTTCCTTGTTTTTAAACTTGAAGGGGTTCTTTCTTTCCCATTTCTTTATGTAATGAGCGAATGTTCTATTTCATTTCTGGAGTATTTTCCGTGTTAGCATCTAGTATCAAACTGTCTTTTACCACTCATTCAGCGTCATCAATCCTCCTCCCTCACAATATCTAAGTAGAGAAAATAGAAGGAAATAAAATTGATAAAGTCATTGTTAGTGTTTTCTTTCTCTCGAAAATTATTCGCTATTTTTTATAGTTAATTCCTATCATATTGAAATAAGAATACGTACTTAGAAAACCGTACAAATGAAATGAATGGAAGGTTAGATAATCCCTGTGGTTTGAAGTAATGTCGAATAAAAATAAAAGTCAATGTTTTTATCCCCGTCAAGGTTATAAGAAATAATAATAAACATTTATAAATGAAAAGATAAATCATTGACGAAATTTCATAATATTTGCGAGAACACTGGGGAAGCATTTTTTTTCTGGCATTACTTAGATCAGGTGTGCACTAATTAGGTTATATAGTTAAACCATGAGCTATTCTCTTTCAAATTGAACATTTGGGGGGGATAATAACTGCTTTATATATCTTGGTTTAAACAATTCTGTTTAGGTCAGCATAAGCACCTGCAAATTAAGGATTTAGGCAAAAGTAAACAACGGTTACAATAGTAATAATAATAATAAAAATAATAATAATAATAATAATAATAATAATAATAATAATAATAACAACAATTACAATAATAATAATAATAATAACAATAACAACAACTAAAAAAATAATAATAATAACAATAACAACAATTACAATAATAATAATAATAATAATAATAATAATAACAGTAACAACAATTACAATAATAATAATAATAATAATAACAAATGTAGATACATATGATGTATATTTGTATACTATAAGCTAAAATGAATATTGGAAGTGTGAAAAGCGCACGTGCAAAGCTCGCTTTAATACAAACGAAAGATACAAAGAGCATAGAAAATAAAAGATAGGACAATAAAAAAGAATCTTCAAAGGCGACAGAATTAAGTGAAAATATCGCCGGTTTGTGTGAATAAGTTATTCGGCGTCAGTGAATCTACCCAAAAGCCAATACAAAAAGATAGAGCAAATATGTGAGTAATATGAAAAATAGGATTCCGTACAAAAAGTAAAATTTGTAAAAGCAGATGTTTATATATAACTACCACCACTACTACTACTACTAATACTACTACTACAAGTATAACGGTTTCTACCATTTCTATTGTTTCTCCCCGCGAACTCGCATAAACAGAGAGTAAACTGAAATAGATCATCATTATTCAATCGTTGTAATGCATCTTTTTCACCTCTTGCTATCTAACTCTATCACATGTTGTTTGTTGCATTTTACTTTAGTCGAAGTTCTCAGAAATCAAGGAGCTTCTTTTCCAGTGAATAACACTTGAGCTCTATACGAGTCGCATAGGAGAACTTTAATGGAATATTCGAATATTTCTATACGCGACACGTAGGAGAAATTTAATGGAATATTCGGATATTTCTATACAAGACACATAGGAGAACTTTAATGGAATATTCGGATATTTCTATACAAGACACATAGGAGAACTTTAATAAAAAATTCGGATATTTCTATACGAGACACATAGGAGAACTTTAATGGAATATTCGGATATTTCTATACGCGACACGTAGGAGAAATTTAATGGAATATTCGGATATTTCTATACAAGACACATAGGAGAAATTTAATGGAATATTCACATATTTCTATACAAGACACAGGAGAACTTTAATAAAAAATTCGGATATTTCTATACGAGACACATAGGAGAACTTTAATGGAATATTCGGATATTTCTATACGAGACACATAAGAAAACTTTAATGGAATATTCGGATATTACTATACGAGACACATAGGAGAACTTTAATGGAATATTCGTATATTTCTATACAAGACACATAGGAGAACTTTAATGGAATATTCGAATATTTCTATACGAGACACATAGGAGAACTTTAATGGAATATTCGGATATTTCTATACGAGACACATAGGGGAACTTTAATGGAATATTCGTATATTTCTATACAAGACACATAGGAGAACTTTAATGGAATATTCGGATATTTCTATACAAGACACATAGGAGAACTTTAATGGAATATTCGGATATTTCTATACGAGACACATAGGAGAACTTGAATGGAATATTCAAATATTTCTATACGAGACAGATAGGAGAACTTTAATGGAATATTCGGATATTTCTATACGAGACACATAGGAGAACTTTAATGGAATATTCGGATATTTCTATACGAGACAGATAGGAGAACTTTAATGGAATATTCGGATATTTCTATACAAGACACATAGGAGAACTTTAATGGAATATTCGGATATTTCTATACAAGACAGATAGGAAAACTTTAATTGAATATTCGGATATTTCTATACAAGACACATAGGAGAATTTTAATGGAATATTCGGATATTTCTATACGAGACAGATAGGAGAACTTTAATGGAATATTCGGATATTTCTATACAAGACACATAGGAGAATTTTAATGGAATATTCGGATATTTCTATACAAGACAGATAGGAAAACTTTAATTGAATATTCGGATATTTCTATACAAGACACATAGGAGAACTTTAATGGAATATTCGGATATTTCTATACAAGACAGATAGGAAAACTTTAATTGAATATTCGGATATTTCTATACGAGACAGATAGGAGAACTTTAATGGAATATTCGGATATTTCTATACAAGACACATAGGAGAACTTTAATGGAATATTCGGATATTTCTATACAAGACAGATAGGAAAACTTTAATGGAATATTCGGATATTTCTATACAAGACACATAGGAGAATTTTAATGGAATATTCGGATATTTCTATACAAGACAGATAGGAGAACTTTAATGGAATATTCAAATATTTCTATACAAGACAGATAGGAAAACTTTAATTGAATATTCGGATATTTCTATACGAGACACATAGGAGAATTTTAATGGAATATTCGGATATTTCTATACAAGACAGATAGGAGAACTTTAATGGAATATTCGAATATTTCTATACAAGACAGATAGGAGAACTTCAATGGAATATTCGGATATTTCTATACGAAACACATGAGAGAAATTTAATGGAATATTCGGATATTTCTATACGAGACACATAGAAAACCTTTAATGGAATATTCGGATATTTCTATACGAGACACATAGGAGAAATTTAATGGAATATTCGGATATTTCTATACGAGACACATAGGAAAACTTTAATGGAATATTCGAATATTTCTATACAAGGCAGATAGGAGAAATTTAATGGAATATTCGGATATTTCTATACGAGACACATAGGAGAACTTTAATGGAATATTCGAATATTTCTATACGAGACACATAGGAGAACTTTAATGGAATATTCGAATATTTCTATACAAGACAGATAGGAGAAATGTAATTGAATATTCGGATATTTCTATACAAGACACATAGGAGAACTTTAATGGAATATTCGGATATTTCTATACGAGACACATAGGAGAACTTTAATGGAATATTCGGATATTTCTATACGAAACACATGAGAGAAATTTAATGGAATATTCGGATATTTCTATACGAGACACATAGAAAACCTTTAAAGGAATATTCGGATATTTCTATACTAGACACATAGGAGAACTTTAATGGAATATTCGGATATTTCTATACAAGGCAGATAGGAGAAATTTAATTTAATATTCGGATATTTCTATACGAGACACATAGAAAACCTTTAATGGAATATTCGGATATTTCTATACGAGACACATAGGAGAAATTTAATGGAATATTCGAATATTTCTATACGAGACAGATAGGAGAAATTTAATGGAATATTCGAATATTTCTATACAAGACATAGGAGAACTTTTATTGAATATTCGGATATTTCTATACGAGACACATAGGAAAACTTTAATGGAAAATTCGGATATTTCTATACAAGACACATAGGAGAACTTTAATGGAATATTCGGATATTTCTATACGATACACATAGGAGAATTTTAATGGAAAATTCGGATATTTCTATACAAGACACATAAGAGAACCTTAATGGAATATTCGGATATTTCTATATGAGACACATAGGAGAACTTTAATGGAATATTCGAATATTTCTATACGAGACACATAGGAGAACTTTAATGGAATATTCGAATATTTCTATACGAGACACATAGGTATTCACATATTCCATTAAAGGCCTCCTTTATCTCTTATACTCTCAATTAGTAAAGAAGTTGTAAACATAATTTTCCTATCTCCAATTTACCATTTAAATATGTAATAGTATATGTTTTATGGTCTCTTCCTTGGACTTCAGGACAAGCCCTTATCTAGTCTGGTGGAGTATCCAGCTTCGTGTTTCTACTTGAGATAACATCGCTTGCAGAAGGTGCACTATTCCTCGTAAAAACCAGTATGGGAAAGCCATTAAGTGTTTCAGAATTTTGGGGGAATTTTTGAAACCCTTAACACAAAACTTCGAATAAAATATACAAACCTAGTTATTTCTTTTTTTTAAGTGGGTTGTTTAATTTCTTTATGGAATATACTTCCAAAATAAGCTATTAAAGTTTTTTTTTAAAATAATAGAAATATATTTTTTAAGTGTTTACCAATTGCATGCGCGCTCATGCAGCCATTTTTACTACGTAATGAAATGAATTGAATTTTACGAGTTAATTTTTTTTCAATTTTTTCTATTTAAAAGTCTATCAAAATTATGAACTTCGTGTTTCTACTTGAGATAACATCACTTGCAGAAGGTGTACCATGTCTCGTAAAAGCCAGAATGGGTAAGCATACCAAAGAGATCTTATTTGAGCCGTTAATACTATGTGATTTTGAATATTTAGTCAGGGTTTACTTCTGGGAAAAACTGTCATCGTGTCAAATTGTGCTGACAAACTTCTGTACAGAGATACATAGACACTCGAGCATAGTGTCTAACAAATATTTAATTAGATCTTCGTATGTGCATTGTGAGTCAGCTTGTAGTTGTTTACCTCTAGTTAAATGCGGTACCCCTACTAAAATAATTCCTGTTTTGGTATGCGCAATACAACGTCACTGTGTATTTCATCCTCATACCTGAAATCGTGATTAGAAAATCTAGTTCTTCCCTGTTTGATCAAGGCTGAGAAATTAAAAAGTTTCCGTAGAGTTGCTCCATTGTAAAGTTTATCTCCAGGGGATGTTTAAAGCAGATCTTACTAATATGATGTACAAGTCATCAAGTGTTTTTTTCAATAGTTTGTTAAGTGTTCATCTCTTATTTCAACCTGTTAGACTTGTTATGATCCCCTCCGTAAAACATTCACAACAAACACTATGGCTAGAACCGTTCTCAATAACTTTCCCTACAATCTATCTGTGTTTAAAACTAAACAAAAATTCCATGAAAAAAAGTTTCTTCTCTAGAACTGTTCGCGTGTGGAACACAATACTACGGCGGTGTTTCCCAGTTGATTACAACCGGGTCGCTTTCAAATCCTATGTAAACAGGTTCTTGTTGAGCCGTCTTCTTAAAACACACAGTTCTACTAAATTTCGACCACTACCGATCATTACACTGCATTTTATCTACCATATTACATTAATTAACCTTTATCCTCGAGTGGACTTCGGACCCTGAAAAGCGGTGACTCAATTGAAAGAAAATTCAAAGGCTTCTGGGAAGTCACGTTTCATCTTGGTATGAAGATGTGACTGCCAGATTTCTTACACCTCGTCTGATTGAGCACAGACTTTGCTGACCACACATTTAATTTATTTTCTGTGCAATTTTCCTTTGCAATTCTCATCTAAGGATTGGTAATCTCTCGACACTTTTGAGACAATGTCTATTCACAAAATGCCTAGGGCAATTTTTATTATTAACACTACTCTATATAATCGAAATTATTAACACAGGAGGAACAGTAAACGAATACAAGGTAACTTAAAATACAAGGATAGTATAGAAAACCATCTAACCTGACAAAATTATGACGGTACAATCAAATGACGAGGGACAAAAAATAGTTGTGAACGGTCAAAGAGGCTGGAAACATCGAGGAGTCATATCGCCATACATAACTTCTCTGGAATATACAGAAATAGTAGATCTATTGCCAGTCAAATTCCATAGAGAACCACCATCTCTTATCAATGACTATTCAAAGTGATTTACAAACATTATCCCAAAAAGCAGCGGTATACTAAAACTCTGGGGAGACTTGTTATTACTTGGACTAATTTTTTCCTGTTTGTGAGGAATTCCTTCACTTCAACTAAATTTGATGTTTTGACTCGATAAAATATAATTGTTCAAGGGGAATCTGGTCAGGGGTATGCATGTGTCATTATACGCGCACGCGCGCGCGTGTGTGTGTGTGTGTGTGTGTGTGTGTGTGTGTGTGTGTGTGTGTGTGTGTGTGTGTGTGTGTGTGTGTGTGTGTGTGTGTGCGCGCGCGTGTGCGCGTGTGTGTGTTTGTGTTTTAAGGATAAAACCCGGTCAACGAAATTTTTAGAGAATAATAAAAAATATTTTACTATCTTAGATTCAAATATCCTTACGTTCTCTTCCGACTGAAACAGCTGAACGAATGCCGAAAAAATGTAATGTCACAAATGCAGATTGAGATCAATATTGATAAATATGTAGAACTATTTTTAATAGAATTTTATATTAAAAAGAAATTCTGATAAAATTTAACAGGAGATTAAATTTTAACTTCATATTACCCACCTGCACACAAATCCCCAACTAGAAGGTATTCGGTCTCTGTATAAGGGCTTGTTATGTCAACCTCATGCGGAGATACTTGACTTTACATGTAAACCTTTACCAAATATTGGAAATAGCATAGTAGTCGAAACCCTCTCGACACATTTATAAGTAATAGTTCATGTTCTCCCAGTGTTGGTACCTGAAGTAACCAGACTTATCTACATACTCCACCGTACTAGATGTACTCGCATTCTTAAATTCAGTAAGATCAAGACATCACCTGAAGATATACTACAATCGAGTTTACTTGCTAACTGGAAAGAGTAAAATTAATGTTCTTAACCAATATACTAATTCAAAAGTTAACAGGTAAAGACAAATTTAATAGAATTAATTGGAACTCTTTTTGGGGATAAGTAATTAGTAATATTTACACATTTATTGCTGACCCGAAGCCGGCCAAAGGGTTAGTTGGCCAAAAACGTGGTGGTCTGCAAATATTGAAGGCAGCAATTACTAGGGTTATGACAACAGAATATTCTTATCATTGTTTTGACTCTCGGGGATATATCCGACAGAGTTAGACACAGTTAATCAACCGAGAACCATATCACTCTATATAAAAACATATAAGATATCAATGGATACACACTCGAGAGTCAAAACAATGAAAAGGATATTCTGTTGTCTTAGCCCTAGTAATTACTGCGGATACAGTTAGAAGATTCAGCATTCCCGTCGTGGTTAGCTACCTGACGAAGGCCAGAGGAATTTATCCGAAACGTAGTAAAGGAAAAACCAGAAGATGAGGATAATAGTCCGAAATAAATAAATGGATAAATAATATAAATTACTTATCTCGAAAAAGAATCCCAACTTAATAAAATGATATACTATTCGGTACGGAACCGACAACGGAAGATCAGATAACAAATAAACGTGGATTCATCAGACTAAAAAAGATCAACCTTTCTCGCCCTTCGGGGTGCGTGGCGCTGTAGATAGAGACGATGAATCTCTACAGTCTTAACGTTGTCTGAAGATAGTGTTTTCAATCCTACCTAAATCCGACCAGAGGCTTTGTTGGCCAAAAATGTGTTGAGACGACAACAACTATGGAAGGCAGCAATAATAGTCCGCAATAAATAAATGAATGAATAAAACTTTAATGGAACATTCAGATAGTTATATATATCTAATCTATATATGAGACGTAGCTATTTCAAGTGTGAGATCCAGAAAGGGACTCCTTTATCTCCAAGAATTTTGATTGAAGTAAAATGTAACAAAAGCGAAATAATTTACATTATTTACATCAATCCGATATTGTGATCACTAGGTAATATTAGATGTGCTCCCAGAACACAACACTGGGTGGTACTTCAACACCAACAAATAAGAACCAGCAAAACAATATTGATAGCAAGACTATCTATACATTTTCGATAAGACTTTCTTACAGATAAAGGGGAAAACTAGCATGCAGCGAAAATAGCGTTGTGGAACCACTAGAAATACACTAAGATTTTTTGAAAAAGTAGAAAAGTTAAATAATATGCAAACCAACAACATGACAAATATTTGCTTGGAGAACTACCAGACAAAATGAAGAGAAGACCACGAGGAAGATCAACTATTATATACCTTGGTGGTTAGTTAGGAAAGACATAAACTAATATTATCCATTGCTTTATTAACTTAAGCTTTGTGGAATAAAGGAAAGTTTATACACTTGGATATTTATCTCATAAATAAATAAAGTTTTAGCCGCAAGAAGTGGCCTCTTGAATTCTAAGAATTTACTGAAGTAAAAAAAAAACTAAGATTATACGTATTTTATTATTATAGGTGTGCTTTTATATAAGCCTTCACACAAATGTACTTCATGTGTCTGGCAGTGCTCTGAGATAAGTTTGGAATGTCTCCAAAAAATATCAAAAATCGATAACTTAAAAAATTCGATTAAAGACAAAAATGTTCGATTTCGACCAACCATCACAAGTGAATTTTAGAGGTTTTAGCCAAACATCACAAGTGTATTTTAGTAGTTTTATCATTGAAGAAATAGAAAGGGCGCGGCGTATAAAATAAAATTATGTTCTTTAATAAGACGGGGGCGCGTTCGAAATGAATATTTCTGTTTGGAACAGAATTGAACTTTTGTATTTTAAATTTTAATTCAATCCATTATATGGAAATAACTTTTTTTATTTATTTATTTATTAATTTGCTATCCTCATCTTCATAGTTGCTGTTTTATAACGTATTGGCTAACTATTCCTCAGGCTTTCGTTAGGAGGTTAAGTTAGTTGGCCGAAAGGTCTTGAAACAGCAACTATATAGAAAAGGATAACAGCCGTAAATAAATAAATATCCAAATAACTCCAATAATAAGAAAAATAATTTTATACAATACACTGTAGTTTCTCTACCGTGCAATGTAGACTACAATGTATTATGGACTGAGTCACTGGAGAAATGCATGTGAAACTACCTTTTGGAGCACCTTGGTGGGTTCCCTATTAGAGCAGGCAATCAATCGATTTGATTGAAAAATGAATTTACTATCAGATTCGCTGATTTTTATGGCAATAAAATTATTAAGGGTGGAATATTCGTTAACATTAATTCAATCCCGGGAAACTTCGAGTCTCCCTACTGGTTAAATTGAAATTGCAAAAATATAAAATAATGAATAACAATAAAGTTAAGTCCATCTACAGTTTCTTTCTAATAAAAGTATACTTGTGAAACTCGTCATCGCGGGAATGTTTCTCTACTGACTGCAACATGGTCGTTTTTAACTTCAGCGTCAAAATATATTCATCATATCGTCCTGTAAATTCAACGTACTTTAAAATCCTTTCATTGTATGATTCCATCATCCAATTGAAAATATCACTAAGCCTTATTCATCAGTGGCTTTTTGTCCTTTGTAATTTATGAATCATTTGTTTTCTTTTCAAGTCTTCACCAAAACTTAAAATATTTTCCAGATCTATCATCTGGAACACTTTTTTTTACATCCATCCATTTAGAGAACGAACCGGCCATAATTCCCATCCATGAAGAACAATTGTTAATATCACCCTAAATGCGTTCAGGAAATACAGAAGGATTTCCTATTACGTTTTGATGTCATTTTGGACATAGATAAAACAAGGTTTTGTGTGGGCTGTTATATTAATGTATAGGAACTAAAAAAAATAGCTGTATCGGTTTGAGATGAGGTAATGGTTGCTTATGACTATGCATAAGCAGCCATTTTTGAAACGAGTCATTAAATCTGATATCGATGCTTTACTGCTGAGGCATATTTTCATGGAAGGGGCACCGTTAGTTTGGATGCATGGCGTTTTTATGTTCTCAACCGCAGAAAGCTGAGTTTATGTAGTATAATTTACGTATATACATTGGATGTGTGATCCATGTGTATATATAGAGAGAGAATAAAAAGATCAAGCTTCGTAGATAAGTAGATATATATTAATATTGTTACACAAGATAAGGTTAGATCAAAATAATATCCTAGGTTTTAAGATTTAAACGAGCCTAGATCGAAAACTAATGTTTCGTTGGCTTTATTTATAACTAGCGGCCGTACCCGACGTTACCTTGGCGTGTAGAAATTTTATGGTAAGGGTATTAAGTAATGGAAAGAAATCCAAAAAAATTAACCAACCCCATAAAAATGAAAATAGAAGCGAGTACTCGTCGTGCGATCAGAAAAAAAAGTTGCAGTAGCCAAGATCGAACCTGTACCGCTAAGAGGAAAAGGAAGTGAAAAAAAACGAATGTTTTAATTGCTGCGCCCATCGCGACATGCGACGCCGCCGCCGTTCAAACTAAGCATAGTCATTGCAAGGCGTATGATAATCTTGCAAAAATGTCGACGAAAAATCTGACCCAACTATGTAAAAAACAGCCCAGTTATCGGTTAAAAAAATAATGTTTTTATGCAATGTTTGGATATTTATCGTCCAAGAGACTTTCCAACGATACAGATTTTGTCAATGTTTGTAGCGTATGTCGAATGTTTTTGGCAGACATACAAACACACACATTTTGCGTTTTATATATATAGACTAGGGGGGTACCCGGCGTTGCTCGAGTGTTTGGAGGTGTGTGTGGTCGGGCAGGGTGGGAGGATGTTAATGAAAAATGAAAAAAGAAAACAGAAAAACGAACGTTAAAACGCTCTACCCAACTGAGCTAACACGACGCACATGAAATTGTGTCAATTCTTCAAATATTTAAACTAAATCAGGTTATTACGTCGTCTGACGCATGCGTAGAACCGATCTCGTCATGAGAGGACGGTTTTTGCTGACCCCCAATGTAAAAAAGTGTTGATTTCAGGGTGAAGAAATTAACGTTTTTGGCCAATTTCTCGATATTTGTCGGACGAAGGATGGGGTTTTAATATGAGATCAAATTTGTGAATTATTGTTCTGTCTGTCAAAAGTTTTTAGCAGACACAAAAACATACACACATACATACATTTTCGCTTTTATATATATAGATAATAAAAGTTGCTGTGTTAGTTTACAGTTTTGTTGAAGTTCGTTTTTGACTTGAAACATATCTGATTGTGTTGATTTGGCCTAATCTACCGTAACACTATTAAGAAAGTTATACCATCCTTTGTTGTTTAATAATTGCGCACTGTTGGATTTTTTACTAGTAGAATAAATCCAACATTAGACAGATAGATAGATAGATAGATAGATAGATAGATAGATAGATAGATAGATAGATAGATAGATAGATTAAACAGACAAATGCACACATTCTTTTTTAATCTTACTATTCTCATCTGGTATATTATTATTCTTAAATTGTTATAAAACGTATATCAAATCAAAGTGCAGGTACTGAACTTATTTGCTGTTCTGTTCACTGGATTCTAATATTCTAGACACGAAGACAAATAATCGATATTGCTTCAGATGCTATATCAGTAATTCGATCGGACTACTGTTTTTCATATAGATTATTATCACAGTGTTTCGGACGATGTTTAAACTGAACTTCTTTCATGTCATAAAACTCGAGACCTTTTATGTCAACCTCGGAATTTTATGCTAGATCTATAAAGTGCCTTATATAAGCTTCCGGACTTTTTTTTGTACAGGTATTTAAAATTCTTGTAGAACATTTAAAATACAGTATATTATTGCTATACATCTTATGATATGACATACTATTTTTTAGGCTTTCAGGTTCAAATAAACAGGTACAGCAGAAATTGGAATACACCATACTAAAGCCTGCTTGTCGCAGCTGGTGAATTTCAAAAATGCAACATGGACGTAAGGACACGTTTAAAGAACGATATGTAATAAATTCTATTTAAAATTTGGAAAATGCTATAGAAACATGGAATGTTTTTGGACTGATTTTAGACCATCTTGCATGAATCGTGCATAAATTTTGGAATAGCATAAGAGATTCAAAGAAGGCAGGGAGTCTCTGAGAAATTATTTGAAGTGTGATAGGAGTAAGGAAATCAAAACACCACAGTTGATTGGACATGTAAAGAATTCCGTGATAGGAATCGTCATGTACCTATAAAGCAAAAAAAAAAATGCAGAGCTTGATGCCAGTGTTGGGACTTAAAATGAGAAAGATTTGCACGAAGTTTTTCCCAAGGGTCCTCAGAGAAGATCAGAAAGAAAGACGTTGCCATGAATATCAAGACAGCTCCTCCCCTCCAATAGTATAGACCTTGCTCATTGTGAGTTTTGGCTATTCCCTAAGCTCAAAGAAAACCTTAGAATCTGTCGTTATGAGACAATGAAGAAGATGAAAGAGGCTTTGATGTGGGTCATTGACACGCTCACACAAGAGAACTTCCACGTTGCCTTCCAGACGTTGTAGGAACGGTACAACAAGTGCATTGCAGCCGGAGGAGATTGTTTCGAAGGGAACCAGAGTTTCATGTGTGTACTATTAATAAAAGTACGCATACGAAAAGGCTCTGAAAACATATTGAAAACACCCCTGTACATAAATATTCTCGAGTTCGACAAAACGCACCTGAATAAGTTAAAATATTACATCGTCCTAAACGTCGGGAGAGTAACATCTAGGTGATAGCAATACAATATAATATAATTCGTCACTCTTCAACACATAAGTAAACAGATATGAAGATAAAGTAAAATTGAAAGAATAATTAAAACCAGAAATTAATAATAAACCAGAAATAACACACATCTACCTTGTAAAGACACAAGCGGGTGCATTATTTCTTTTGGGCGGAGTTACAGATTTACTTTCATTAAATTAGAATATTAAAAAAAGAAATAACAGAGTTACCTCCCCTCGGCAATTAACGGAATTTTATAAGCATTCAAAATTGCGTTTCAAATCAAAGTAAAATATAACGAACAATGTAAATCAAACAGAAAACAACAGCATAGAAAGTTGACATACATTTTTTACCTTTTGAAAATGGGGGATGCACCGAAAATATTTGAGGAAATATCCTATTTGCAGTAAGGTTAATAAATACTGATTGAAAATTATTGAACCCTTTGAATTATTTATCATTGTTTGTTTATATATCTGTTTCCAACGACTGAAAGATTCCTGCATTGACAAGCCTTCTAACACATTTTATGCGATAAACAATGCTTCAAGCAAACTACAACATGCCTCTTACATATATATATATATATATATATATATATATATATATATATATATATATATATATACATTTAATATTTCTCTAAAAAAATATTTACTATTCTTATCTAGAGACACTAGTGTTTCATGCTTAAGAAATCATCAGTGTGGTAAGCTACAATCATTGCCGGTTGAATGCTTTGAACTAAGCCACGATATCATCTCTGACTCTGTAGCCCCAGACTCTGTATTCATGTCCCATACCACCAGAAATTATAATGGGAATGGAAAAATAGTTAAGTTTTTAGGAGAGCAAGCAAATACAGAAAGTAAGTTAGATAGTGTTCAACTGCAGATGTCGAAATATTGTTTTCTCCTAAGGCAACCAACTCAATATATCTCTCTTAAAAATGGCCAATATTAGTTAAAGGAGAGTATATAATATTTTTCATGAATAACCATTTATTATTTTATCTACAACTACTAATCCTTTAATTTTACGCAATCATCGAAGAAGTTATAATAACAAATAAATGACAAAAGTTTATATTCTAAATTTCATGATGGTTACGATCTTACAATTTATTTCTTTTAAGTACGTTGACATTCACAATTCTTGGCAGTAACTGTTTCTTACCGCAAAAAACATTCATCTGATTACTATATCACTCAATAAATCTATTCTCCTCTTAATTCCTCAGAAGAAATAGCAACTATCAATCTATTTAAAGAAAATAAAATACATTTGGGCATGACTACAATATCCGAAAATTGGAAGAGAAGTTGCAATTACCTTTTATGTATATATATATATATATATATATATATATGTACATATATATACATGTATATATGTATATATATGTGTACATATATATGCATATATACATATATGTATATATATGTATATTCATGTGTATATATATAGCTATTTGAATAAATAATTGGTCGTTACTCTCACTGCAAAAAAAACGATTTATTACTATCTTGAATCATTCCACCGCTCCAGAAAGTAAACTCCTGTGGTAAGCCTCTGCTCATATAATAGATAAGATAGAGTACTGCTACCAAATTTGAATGATTGCATTACCATTATACTACTTTGCAACAGATTACAATATTATCTACTTCAAATCCAATGAAAGCAGTAAGCAGTAATCAAACGTTGACTATTCTAGTCATTGTATTCAATCTTTTCATAGTATTGTGCATCATTCACCGGAGAATTTCAAGTCATACGTGTGAAGTTTTTTGTTTTTTTACCTTTATATGAGATTACTTATAAGTATAAGGAAAGATGAAAAATTTACAAGTTAAGCTGCTAGAGTTACAAAAATAGTTATATATACACAGATAGTTAAGAAAAAATGGTTCGTAGATATAGAAATATTGTTATAGACTTCATTTTTTTTTCTTAACGAAATAATTGCGGTAAAGTGTGAACAAAAAAACAGAATTCGAAAAAAAAAAATTGCATTAAAATGACGCCATCCTGCATTTTTAAATGTTGAAATATTCATCCTAAAGCGAAATAGATGAACACGTGCTTCTACTTAAAGAAAATCTCATTTAAGAATTACACGAATCCGTTTCATCATGATAATTCAAACTATTTTTACTCAGAGCAAAATAAAAATTCTTCTATTTCTGCATGAATACTGGAAACAAATAATTATCTAAAGTCTAATAATCTTAAGTATTTGTTGTACTAATATCAAAATTTACATCCTTATAGTTGTACTCAGTTATCTCTCCTTTGCTCTTTCTCTTTTTCATTCTCTCTCTCTTTCTCTCTCTCTCTCTCTCTCTCTCTTTATATATATATATATGTGTGTGTGCGTGTGTGCATATGAATGTATATCTATCTCTCTCTCTCTCTCTCTATATATATATATATATAGAGAGAGAGAGAGAGAGGGGGGGATAGAGTGTGTGTGTACATATAATATACCTTAGTTTCAACTTTATCTCTCCTGATTAACGTTGGATGCGTGGTTACTTCCTTGCTAAAGGAGTCAGAGATGGTTTTATGGCCAGGTTCGAAAATCCCGAATGGCTGTAAGCTAACTCCCTGCACTGATGATTCCCGAAAGAAGTGTCTGTAGGTGTTAAATAATAAATATAGTAAAATAAATATAGTAATGTGTGTGTGTGTGTGTGTGTGTGTGTGTGTGTGTGTGTGTGTGTGTGTGTAGAGAGAGAGAGAGAGAGGACAAGGGGTGAGAGAGGGCGGATAGATAGATAGATAGATAGATAGATAGATAAGGATTGAGTACAGCTAGTTTGAGTATTACCGCTGCTGATGGTAAATCATCATTCGGTCAGTTATGTCCGTAGTAATATCATAATCAGAATTACTGCAGTGTTGCGAGTGATAGAAGCTTAAGAGTGTAGTAAGTGTAAGTAGTTGCAATGCTTTTGTGATTTCTCGATTCATTGAAAAGTTAGGGTGGTAAATATCTAAGTGTTTGAGTATCCATGATTGCACGGCTCCAATGATTTTACGAATAAAACGTAGTACATTATTGTATGCATACAATGAGCATAAGAATACAAGAGTACACGTTTACCAGTAAAATAAGTATGGAAGTGAGTTTGTAAAATAGTGGGACTTGACGAAACCGGACATATTCTTTCTAAGTGAAACTGGCATATGGCCGACCACTTCCCTAGATGAGTTCATAATTAAAGGATGCTCTAACTTAACATCTAAATCTGACCCTCAAGATCGCACAGGGAATGGAGTGTGTGCCTAGATTAAAGATGTCTTTCCGTGTGGTAGGGATATCTCTAGAGAAGACCCTAATTTACCTTATATGTGCTTCCGGGTTGCACTAGCTTACACCACTGCATTTACATCGCCCCCACAACAGTAGGGTTACTATCTTTAAGAGTACATCTGAGAAACTTAACCACGTACTTTCTGCTCATCCTTCGGCTAACATTCACATTTGCGGTGACTTCAATGTCCATAATGTGGAATGGCTCACCCACTCAAATAAGACCGATGACGAGGGGAGGTTCTGTCATGATTTTGCCATTGCCTTTGACCTCACTCAGATTGCTCACGACCCCACCCGTGTACCCAATACTACTGGTCAATATGCAAGCCTTCTAGACCTTTTTCTCACAACTTCCCGCTGAGCTATGTTCATGTACCGTTTTATCTCCTCCGGGATCCTCCGACCACTCCGTTGTATCAGTTAAGGTAAAAATGAAATGCAATAAGTTTTCAGACGTACATCTCCACCGTACTGTATATCGGTACTCTATGGCTGACTGGGATAGCTTCGATACATTCATATCTGATCTCTGAGTGGCTTCCGGGCCTTGATGAGTGGTGATCACCTTGTAAAAAAAAACTGTAAAATAGTAGTAAAAACTGCAAGAGAGCTATATGCTCAGTCCGTTAAAGTAGCTGAGCAGCGGCTTCGTTCCCACCAGTTTTGGTAAATAGCAAACAGGATCCTGAACAAAAGCGTGCGTTCTATTCCAACTATCATCAATGGACCGAAGGTCATCTCGTCAGCATCAGACAAGGCCATAATATTTGCCAAGAACTTTGCAGCTAATGCTACCCTAAGCGATGAAGGCCATCAACTCCCCGTATTTCCTCCTATAAAAGACAATATGCTATGCAACATACACATATCTATGCGTTAGGTCGCCAAGCTAATCAAGAACCTTGATATAAATAAAGCAACTGGCCCTGACGGCATTCCAGTTATAGTGCTGAAAAAGCTCCAACCAAAACTTGCTCCCATACTTTCCGTTCTGCTAGATCTACAGCAGATGTGCTAACGATTATATCTCATAGGATTAGTGAATCTCTCGACAAAGGCTTCCTTTCTAGGGTAATTGCTCTTGACATATCGAAGGCATTCGGTAAGGTATGGCATAAGGGCCTACTTTACAAGATTTCTAGCTACGGTATAACTGGAAATGGTGGAATCCTTCTACCGCTCCAGAAGATATCTCACTGCTGATGCAATTCTTTATCTATATAAAAGCCAAGTACGTCCAAGGATGGAGTACTGCTGCTACATCTTGGCAGGAGCTGCTAAAAACAGCCTATCCTGCCTTGACAGAGTACAAAATAGACTTCGTGGCTTAGTGGGGGAGCCCTTTTCTCTTCCCTGCAGCCTCTCTCCCACAGAAGAGACGTTGCAAGCTTGTCTTTGTTTTATCGTTATTTCCATGGCAAGTGCTAGTCTGAGCTCCAATCTCTGGCCTCCCTCGCCAATCTTTCAGGAAAAACACCCGTTTAGCTTAAACTACTGTCATTAATTTCCCCCACTCTTTATCTGTGCCTAAATCCAAACGTAGAGTCCATGAGCAGAGCTTCGTTCTTAGAAGTGCACGACTGTGGAACTCTCTTCCGTTTGCCTGTTTCCCACCTGAATACAACTTGGATGTTTTCAATACAACATAAACAAATACCTGACAAACCGCTCTCTTAAGTAAGACACCCTATAAACTATCCAATACTAATGATTACTACGATACTATCTCATTGATTACTGTACACGCAATAACCCTTATCCCCGAGTGGTTTCCGGACCTTGATAAGTGGTGACCTCCATGTAAAAAAAAACACACGCTGTCCCATCGTACTATACTTAGCCCAACAATTAAAAGATTCTGTCAGGTTTGTCGCACAGAAAGGGGTGCCCGATCGCTGGAAAACTTCTGACACGTTCCTCTCTATCCTTCGCCGCAATATTACGTCATTGTACTTGTCTTACAAGTACATTAATAGAATGTGGTCAGATGAATTAATAGCATATGTGTCTTTCCCGACTAATTCTACAAGTAGCAAATTTTTACCTTTTACTTCTGCGACTCATAGATACTGGTAAGCCTTCTAACCTAGTATTTTTTTTTCCTTTCGGGCAACTAGATTTTAGAATGTTCTAATTGTTTCCTTCTATGACTGTACTAAGCTGAAGAAATCTATATATAATGTGAAAAAACATTTTGCTGCTTACGAGAGACGTGCCCCTGACCCACTTCCCATAGCAGTAGAGCAACGAAACTTGGCACAGTTTTTAGTCTTGCATTTCTCCAATCGTTTGATGCAGCTCTGAAGACCGTTTTTGTAGAACACCCCAGGTTGGTCCTCCAACCACAAGGTGACTTCAGAAATCAAGGTTGCATCATCTGGGCAACGCTTTCCTCTTAAAAACAACTTCATGGCTGGGAAGAGGTGAAAGTAAGAGGGTGCAAGGTCAGAACAGTAGGGAGGATGGGGAAGGATTTCATAACCACACGCCCGTGCTTTTGATCTGGCGACATGCAAGTTATGGACTGGAGCGTTGTCCTGCAGGAAGAGGGTACGTTTGCTGATCATGTCCCGATTTTGAGCTTGATTTTGATAGCTTCTCTTAATTTACTCAAAAGTGGAGCATAATAACCTCCTGTAATTGTGGTACCGTTTGCCAGGAAATCTGTCATCACTACTTCCTCCTGGTCCCAGAAGACTGTGAGCATGACCTTGCCAGCGGAGGGCTGCACCCTTGCCTTCTTTGGAGGTGGTGAGTCCAAGTGCTTCCACTGCATTTACTGGGCTTTGATCTCTGGATCATAGTGATGGACCCAGATTTCATCCTGTGTAATCAGTCTTTTGAAAAACTTTGACTCATCTTCTTGGCATATCTCCAAATTAATCCTCGACGCTTTCATACTTCTGGAATGGTGTGAGCAACCTAAGAATCCATCTGGCAGACACCTTATGCATATGCAAATGGTCATGAATGATAGTTTCTACAGACCCTGTACTAATCTTGACATCTTGGGCAATTTGGCGAATAGTAATGCGCCGATATTCCAAAATGGCAGCCTCAACTTGGCGGACAGATGCCTCATTAATGGCAGAAGGGGGGCGACCAGGTCTGGGGGCTGTTTCCACAGACTTCCGGCCATGTTTGAATTCACGATGCCAGCGTTTTACAAGATCATATGATGGGGCATTATCACCATAATTTTCTTTCATTTCATCCAAAGTCTCCTGTGGTGTGCGTCATTTCAAATACAAAAACCGGATCACTGCTCGACATTCAACAGGCTCCATTTCACACCTGACTCGGTTAAAACACATGTAAAACAGAAACCACAATTAGTTCAGAGCTGTAATTTGTCACATAACCCGTAGAGATATAAATTATTGCACATGAAAAATTTCAGCTAGATCAGACAACTGGAAGTGGGTCAGGGGCATTACTTATTGCACGCTCCTCGTAACTCTCCACCGTCTCCTATTACACACGATCCTAAATAGTAGTTCATTACTAGGGATAGGACAACAGAATATTCTTCTTTCTTGTTTTTACTCTATTAACTATATCCGACACAGTTTGACAGTTAATCTAAAAATAACCACATCACTCTATATAAAAACATTAGATATCAACAAATGCATACTCGAGTATCAAAACAATGATATGAATATTCTGTTGTCCTAGCCCTACTTTACGTTCAAGTTGTAATATTCTTTGTTTAAGGCGAAAAAAGTAAAAATAAGTATCTATATCTTAACAAAGCCATACTTTTCCCATGAATGGAGACATATTGCCACATCTGAGTTAGTGAACTAACCGCTAGTTTTCTTAGATCAGAAAAGACCAGAAATGACCTCTAATTTTATGTACTTCCACATAAGATATACAGTTAAAGGACCTGACTCATCGATACGACATTTTATCTCTTTGATTGTTTTGCAAGTACTTCTACGGAATGTATTCCGGCGGATCTCCTGTATTAAAGGTAAATACCCTGGTACAAGCTAGCAACCAGCAAAATCCCCCCTTCAGGAAGAACGATCACATATGCTGAACGGCTATTTATTCTAAGAGCCTCTTTCCACGAACTGCTTGCATTTGACATTCGCTTTCTGTTACCTGTTTCCCTGTCTATAGCAAAATGCAAAAATTAAAATGTAAAGTTGTGTCACAGTTCAATTCACTATTAAGAATAAGCCTATAAATCTGACCCCTAATTCACAATCGCACTTTTTATCTCAGTTCCAATGCGCCTTATTCGTGGTGGATATAAGTTAAAAGGTGATAGTCTCTAGACTCTAGTGCTGTTGCTTTATGCGACCGTAGTAACAGAAACAAATATACCGCTGGAACCATATTGGTGACAAAACAAAAATAAAATTTATTTTAAGTGTTTATGCAAAGGGTTAAGAATTACAACATCGAATCCCATATAATATCTAATAACTATTTCATCCATATGTGAGAAAAGTGTAGCGGTATTGAAATTTTCATGCATAAAAATAATTAGAAGAATGGTATTTTTCATGAAGATAGATTAAATAAGATGGCGGAAAATGCTATTAGACATTAACAGTTTTAGGATTAGGACTACGTGGCACAATATGACCATATGGGTCGAAGTATGAAGTTAATCCTGAACACTTGCAACGAATATAAAGAATAAATCCAAATCTTAGGGCAGTTAATGGAATTATCGATGTTTTTGCTGCTCCCTTTATTGTAACCATTAAGAGAATAAAGAAGAACAATTACAGTTACATAACCTATCCCGATTATTATAGATTCTAGAACAGCGTTGCCATGCAAACCCGGACGGTTCAACGCTGGAGGGCACAGCTCAACGAAGTTTCCAGCCACGATTATGACTGTGGTTTCAATTGAGGGTCACATCATGCTACCTCACATCTCCAAATAGGCTTGAAAGTCAACACAAAGCGTACCTGGATGTGCTGAAGAGTGTGGTGATCCACTGGTGCAACAAGGTGGCCACTGGATGTGGCAGCAGAGCTCGGCGCTGCCCACAATTCCAAAGCTATGTACTTAAAAAGGTTAAATAGTGTGGGCTATGCTTAGTTGTATTCAATTTTAATCAAAGGGAGCAAAGTTTGAGTGAAAGGTTTTTGTGAGATTGTAGATATCTTCCTAAAAAAATTGATAACAGGTAGTAGATATCAACTGACATAAATTCCGGAAGTTCCAGTTTCTTTGTGGCAGTTAAAATGTTTAATTAAGGCATAAGACAAACCAAATCACCCAATTAAAATGTCGAATATTTTAGATTTGCACTAAATATGATGTAGAGTATTTATACACCATTCATCGAAGATTTTTCGATTTACATCTTCCTTAACACAACTCAAGCTTGTATGTAGTTGTTAATTATGTGAAGGAATTTTGATCAGAATTTAAAAACGAATTCTAGATTATGTTCTGATTTTAAACATGCGTAAACATAAAGTCGTACATGATCCAAGACTATATACAGGGTGAAACGATAAATTATCGCCCTAGAAAAGACAACATGATTCCATTTCCGTTTGATGAAAATCGAGATTCTGTTTTTGTTATGGACTATCTACTAGTTGGCCGGTTGTGTACAAATCCTAAGAGCGATAGGATCCATCTCCTACGTATGACCAAACAAGTAGCCCAGCGGGTTCAGGTCAGAGAAGGAGGGGACCAGTTAGAGAAGGGTATAAAGTCGTAGCACTCTTCTGAAGCCAAGCGTGGGTCTCTTTGGACTTAAGAGCTAGCGCTGAGTTCAGCTGCCACACTTAAAGCCTACCAGCGGCTATCTGATTGCACTAGGGATCACCACACTTTTCAGGACATCCAAGTACACTGTTGTGTTTAAATTCATGTGAAATAGCATGGTGTTGCTCCCACTTAAAACGAAACCAAATACCATAACTGTGGCCGCAAACTTTGTTTTCATCATCCTGGAAACGTCTCGGTTGTTTGTACAGGCATTTTGATGGTGCTAGCAATGGTTCTGTTGTCAGAACTTAGATCGCTAGAGAGCATACTCTGCAGCAGTGTATCTCCGATTTCACCCATGAACATTATGTAACTTTCAGACCTGATAGAAGGCTTCTATCACTCTTGGGATTTGTACACAACTGGCCACAAATGTGAGTGTAACAAAACCAGAAAACTGGTTTTCATCAAACAGATGTGGGATCATGCGGTGTTGTCTACGGCGACAATTTTATCGTTCCACCCGACCCGATTGATACCAAAAATTGGATATGAATTTTCAACAATTTCGGGGACATTTTATGAGAGATTTTAAATAACAAATTTTCGAATTTGTCAGATTTGTCCTAAATAGTGATGTGAAAATAAAACATTTTTCGTATTTAAATCAAGAAGTATTTTTTTTTACTGTATGGAAATATAATAAAGAAATATATTTTTTTAAATCAAATTGAATCCACCTCGCCTTACATGTGTTGATTTTGAAATGTTATTATCCAAGCAGTAATAGTGTAGTATATTAACAACATTGCTTTCCTATTGTGAATAAAAATACAACAAACAAATATGGAAAAACAAGTGATTATTTAATGTTTTATATGTGGAGTCCAATAGTTTCATATTGGATGAAAATAATTGTCTCAATAGTTGAGACAAACCTTTGCTAGTATGTGCTGGTGACTTGCTTAAAAGTCATGAACTGATTAAGAAGACTTTGTTACTAACTTAACTGCTCGTTCCCCACCTTGCGATTATGAAGGGAAATCTGGCCAATTAAGCTTTTCACCAGTCAATAATGAATTCTGCAATTTATTGTCAGAAATGTCTGCTATTAATGGTAGCTCACAAACTCCATTTACTGACAAATCAATAATATTTATCCAGTGTAGAGTTTTAAAATGAATTATCGGGATTTTAAATTGTTTTCATGGCTAGTATTCTCTTCCGAAAGAATATTAAAAAGTAATTTAAGTTTAATTTTTAAATGCAGTATGTACTGATTTAATATATTTGGTGAAATAAGATGAAACCTTTACAGTGTTTCAATAAATTAGTACAAGTTATTTAACCAGTTATTTCATGGTTAAATATTAACTTACCTAATAGTCAAACTTCTTTTTACACCTTCTTTTCTCACTTCAGTTTTATTATATGACCATTGAAAATAAAACGTTTCAGATACTAATCCAAATCCATTATGTTGAATGGTTTTTAATGCAATCCTTTGAATCCCCATATGTTGTTTTCTAATTGTGTCGATCATCTTATGAATATAAACTTGCTGGTAGTTGAACTTGTTGCTTTTTTATATCACATCAAAAATTGTGTCTAAAATATTCAACTATTACTGATTTATAAAATAATAGCATTTCAATGTCAATACAGATAACGCCGCAAAGGGAGAGGGTTCAATTTTTGTTAGAATTTCTTTATTATGTTTCCATAAAAAAAAGGATAAGATGTGCTGAATTAAATACTAAGATTGTTTGGTATTCACATCAATATTTATGCTGAATCTAGCAAATTCGAAGGTTTTTATTCAAAATCTTCCATAGTAAATTTTCATAAAACTAATAACGATTCAGATCTTTTTTTTGTGTGTGTGTATCAGTATTGAAAATTTATAAACACAACTTCCGATACATTAGCCTTTTTGATATTTGAAAATAAAGAAAAATCGATCCCTAATACATCTAATATATATATATATATATATATATATAGTCATCCACATACAGTACTGTTTCGCTGTTTCACAGCTCATCAGTGCGGCTAGACAGGCAACTACCTCAAGCCAGGATTGAAACCCGACCGTTTATACGGCAGTCAAGGCTTCTAACCATTACGCTATTGGCGGCTGCTTGAACGAGTAGTGAGTTTAACGATGTTTTGATATCGTCCGAAATACCTCCGCTCGATTTGTTTACACAAAGAGCGTCGCTTATATGCTAATGGTAATTCGTTTTTCACTTCTCAATATGCTCAACTCAAGGTGAGGAGCACTATAGTCATCCACATACAGTACTGTTTCGCTGTTTCACAGCTCATCAGTGCGGCTAGACAGGCAACTACCTCAAGCCAGGATTGATATATATATATATATATATATATATATATATATATATATATATATATATATATATATATATATATATGCGTGTGTGTGTGTTGTGTGGACCTTGGTTATATCCTGTCTTAAACGATCGGGCGGTTCTATCTTTAAAGAATGGATGTCAGGTAACTTTATATATATATATATATATATATATATATATATATATATATATATATATATATATATATATATGCGTATAATTGTGGAGAGTTGTATATTTTGGTTTCGATTCTCGCTGATTGAAGTCATATATATATATATACATATATATATACATATATATATACATATATATATACATATATGTGTGTGTGCGCGTGTGCGTGTGTTTTTAATTTGCATCTCACTACTATATATCAGGTTTAATATAATAATCGATAGAGGATTGTCTCTATAATAGTAAATGCATAAATTCAAATAGCATATTTAAGCGCTTATAACCAGGCAACGCTGGGCATTCTGCTAGGTTTTGAGTTATATTTGTGGATTTCGTTATTAATAATTTATGGGTTCATTAGAATGTGTTTCTTTTAAGATTGATTTAGCCGGTATTCGTTTTTTTTTTTATTTTATTGTAATTATTTCGAGTTAAACATCTTCACAGATTGTCTTCTTCTAGGTGCTTACTGCATGTGTGTTAAATAGTAAATCAAGTTTGATATTCCAAAGAATGGAACCCTCATAAATTTTGATGCGCATTTACTGAGCAAAATAATAAATCCTCCAAAATATCACCATTCTAAATACTTTTAATGAAAATTTATATCTTTATTTGTATTAGTCAATTTTTTTCTCGTCTGTGATGTCATTCTTACAACTTTTCGGCCGATGTAAACTTTGACTTTCTTCAATCGTGCCTTATTGAACATGATTTTTCTAACTAATAGCGCAATGGATAAAATACTAGTTAACAAACAGTTTTAACTTCAGTCACCGCATTTGAAATTTCTCTTATGGTCCCAATTTCGCCAAATCTTACCTAAAAAGACTAGAGACATTGTAAGAATTGCATCCGAGATTGCAATATTAGTCCAACTTATTCAAATATTATTGACTATGTATAATTTTAAGATTACTGTATGTGTGTCAAATGATAAAGCACATATGTAAACTCGTGTGTTCCCTCTTGACAAAATCGGTGAGTCCAGCGTTGTTTCTGTGGTTTTCTTCTCACTCTTCTTCTCGTCTGCTTATTCTGCCTCGTTGTTATCTCTCACACATTGCCAACTGCAGTCCACTGCCCTTAACTGTAACTGCCGTCAACTCTGGCAACAAACTCTCTTTAGCTCCTAAAAACAGTACCTAAACCAACCTTAAATATGTTGACGTCTATGTCCGCTCCTTTGTTTCAGTCACCTTGATTAAATATCCCATGTCCAAACGTCTTTCTGTGCCTTGTTCAACTACCTCATGCCAATCGTATTTCTACTAACTTCGTTTCCCGTGCTTTTGGCTCATTGATTCACTATTTCCTCTTTATAGTTTCCCCTTTTTTCACTTCCTAATATATCTGGTTCATAGTATCACATGTACAAAGGCAAGTTAAGTGAAGTCAGAAATATTTAATACCTCGATCTTCCGTTAGGTCGTTTTTGTAGTTGCCGCTTATGTAACGGCGCGCGTGAATGGCCAAAATGTTCGAAAGACATCAATCGTGGGGCGTTACCGCGGCCCTGTTTCAAAAATTTGCGAACAGACCCGCACTGAACGTTGACCTCATTAAGTCGTCATGTGAGGGCACCTGCCAATTCTTAATCTTACTTAAATAAATTAAAACATGTTTCCGTTAAACGTCGCACTTTTTTTCACATTTTATTATTTTCCAACTGAGCGTCAAGGCTTCGAGTCCAATCCTCCTAGATACCTACCAAAACTATTTTTTTAAAAAAATGCCTGGGCAACGATTTTTGTTTTGATTTATCCAAAAACAAACACACCTAGAAACACCCGAGCAACGCCGAGTACCCCCCGCTAGTAGATAGATAAATTATCTTTATCATTTGTATACGTCTAGTTTACTTGGTTTTTCAGATATACATGGTTTCATGTATGGATGTAGATGGATTTTTATCTCCTTTGTATCGAAAGCGAATGAGCATTTCTTAAGATTTTACCGGTTTCTTTTTATGGAGATGAGGATAATTGCTTCAAGTCATTCATTGTCAGAGCTTTTCTTCCGTTGAATTTTCTAAGAAAGACAGAAAGCAGCCTCAAAGAACTTCTCGCGTATTCATAAAAATATTAAAGCCACAAGCAACTATTTTGTATTTCTATTTCACCTACGGACACACTGGATTGAATTTAATAATTGATAATTACATTAAAAATACAGCAAAATAAAAAGAACATCCAATTTCTTTACATGAGTTCAGCTAGATGGATAGATTGATAAGAGGAGAGAAATATAGATATATTATAAAAAGAGAGAGCTTAATTGAACATGTAACTGACTAAGTCGACGGTCTGATAAATAAATTGCGCCACTGATATAAAATTCATATGATTTTATATATTAATAATTTTTAAATAATTTGAGTCTAACTGGAATAATAGTTTACAAATTACAGAAACTAGTCCTGTAAATTTCCAAAACAATAAAAGATATGAATTTGGTGTTTGTGAAAGACAAAATACTGTTGAAGTAACACTCTATCAGCAACAACCGTTACAATGGGATACGCCGACTTTAAACTTTGTCATCCAGCCGATCGTAAATTGATGTAACGTGAGATAGCTTTCGTATATTCACCACTTTCTCAATAAGAAAGCTGTGTTTCAATTGAGTGTTTTGTTTGGGAAGAAGCAAAAGCAACAACGCATCGACGGTAGAAAATGTTGTTTGTAACTATCTGAACACAAGGAAAATAGGGTTGTACCACGGTATGTGCGAATAGGTGAAGTAGGATCCCACTCGGTGTCAAATCCGCAATAATTTGCTGAACAAAAGCAAGTGTAATCTGTCTAAAGTGATCAGAACGCAAACAGTTTTGAGCTCTGGGGTTGGCAAGGTATTTTGTTCATGGATTTCTTTGAGAGCGGAAATAACGAATATGATATATCCTTTTCTCTGGATCTTGCAATCGACAATGGCTACCTGCATGTAGATCTGAAGATAATGAACCAGGAAGGATATTTAGCTCCAAATAATATAATAAATTGTAGCGTATATTTAGGCTAAAGGCAAACTATTCTTCACAAAAGACATGAAATTATTGGAGAAGCGTTTGTATCAGTATATCAAACAAAAAGAAGACTATATTGATGAATAAAGAATTTTACCGAAATGTTTTTGCTTTATTTGTTACTAGCAAAGATACACGCGCTTTGCGTAGGACTTATCTGTACGCTCAATTATCCGTTTCGCGACAGCCTTGAAGTCAGTGGATGTGTTATGAGCCAAACCTTAACTTTTTATCTTTACCCTGAAAAATGGTATGCACCATCCCTAAGTCCGAGACCACTATTATGTCGAGTTTGGTAATGATCGGCCCAGTTGTGTGGACTGTAAGAAAGTATATGTACATAGGCTCTGCCATTAACTTTTGGCCTTTGCCTTGGAAAATGGGGTACACAATCCCTAAGTCAATACCATCATCATGCCAGGTTTGGTCATGATCAGTCCGGTGGTGTGGGCTGTACGAGAGATGTACACAGAGACACACACGCACACACACGAACGTTACTACTTTATACATAGAGAAGTCCGAGTTTTATTAAGTGACGCCTTACAGAGGTAGCCTAATGTATTTAAAGACACGCATTATTCTTATATTAAGTACAATAGTATGTGACATTTTATTTTCTATGTCATTCAAACACGGTAGTATATATTGAATAT